>NC_134460.1:160494295-161195022 GCF_047948215.1 Lycorma delicatula
ATGGTTCAAATTTAGAGTTACTTATCAGCTTATATTTAGAAATAAAGAATCAATCTCAACTTACGGGATATGAATAAAACCTATTAGTTTTATGCAACCTTAATGAACTAACGTAGTTTATAAGGAGCAATTAATTTTCAAAGGAGCTATGAATTAAATCTTTTCTCTAAAAAGAAAAATCGTCCACAAATTCTGTATAGGTTTATTTATTTAAGTACAAGCATGTATCTTATTTTGTTTTACTTACTTTTTTTTTTTATTTTTTTATTTTACTTACGATAATCCGTATTTCACTTACGAATTTAATATTTAGAGATATATATATTAAAAATGGTTGAATAAATGGTACATCTGTAATTGTTAATTATTAATCATTTTATTAAAATGTTACATATAACATCTATAAATAAATATATGTAGTTATTTAATATATTAAAATGGTGTAGTTCTGTATGTATAATTTATCTTTAACATTAAGTAATTAAGTTTCTAACAGTTTGCTAATTAAAAATGCGTTTCTTTGTTTACAATTAGTAATTCTTAAAAGTTACTTTAATTGAGATTGTTTTTAACATGATTATATATAATATTAAATATCCGGGTGTTTCATTTTAATCACCCCAGACAATTTTTTCTACAAATTACACAGACTGGAGAGGGACACCTCGTGCTCCCCGTGGATTTGACGTTGAACTTGACCTTATTTCAAGGTTAACACGATTTTTTTTTAATGGAATGACCTATTTTGGACCCCACCGATGAAAAGAGCAGAAAACTTTACTTTGGAGTATCTGGTCACACATATGATCTTGAAACTTTTTTGAAGGTCGTACGGCTAACCATCAAAGATATACGAGTTACACGTTTTTGAAGGTCATACAATATTCCTGGATTATTTATATTCCAGGCCGTTTATCTAGCAAACTATGGGAAAGAACATAAAAATGACTTTACAGAAGTTACGTGAATAGGAAAGAAATATCCGACGGTGACCTTGACAATGACCTTGAGGTCCACTTTGGACGTCGTCCCAAGGTCATTGAGGTTTTTCAAATGAAATTACCTTTTTCGATGGCACCAAAGAAAAGAGTAAAAAATGTCCCATCGACATACTTGAATTTAATCATTACGTTTTACGATTATGTTTGTATTTTTTCCAGCTTCCTGTATTTCATGGTTTAGGAGTTGATTCAAGACAGTACCAGATAACAATCCTCTTGTCAGAATTTAGAAACATGTAAATATCTGCGAAAAGAATCCAACACCCTTATAACAGTCTCTGACGGTTAGCCGTATGACTTTCAAAAACTATCCATGGTCATACGTGTGACCAAATATTCTAATATAAATTTTTTGCTCTTCTCATTGGTGGGGTCAAAAATAGGTCATTCAATTTGAAAAAATCGCGTTAACCTTGAAATAAAAGTCAAGTTCAAAGTCACATCTAAGGTCATAATGAGGTTATCCCTCTCCAATCTGATTAATTTTTGTTTAGATAAGTTTTTTATTTGTTTTTGAGTAGTTTATAAGAAAATCGCCTAGGGCGGTTAAAATGAAACACTAAATTTATATAAAAACATAAATTTTTAAACAATGTTCAGTGTTATTTTGTAATCAAGAGCAGATATGATCAGATATTTTCAGAAAATTTCTTTGGTTGAATTTATTTTTTTTTTACGTGCACGCGAGCGCAAAAATCATTTTTAGAAGTTATTACGTATCGTAAATAAATTTGAAAATAATAAAAAGATTAAAAAACAGATTTACTCTAGACAATTTCGATTTTTAAAACAATTATTATCAAAAACCAGTTGCTTTCATGATTTATTTTTGTGATGAACTAAATGTAGAACGCCGTTGGAACCAGCGGTAATCTGACATTTACAGGAAACCGGTCAAAATGTTAATTTATTAGAAACGGAAATATTAAAAAATGGCAGTTATAAAGATGAACTAGATAAGGTTGAGAATACTATTTCATCAATAATAATGCAATATTTTCACTATTAAATACTGATCGACGACCAATAATCTTTTAGAATTTTGAATGTTTATTAAAAGTTGTGTCTTCATATCTTTCAAACATAAGGGCCTTAAATGTAATTGAATCCCTTAATTTTTTTTTCATGAAAGGGAATATCTATTTTACTGGTTAAAGATTCTTGCTACCTCTGTGTGTTTTTTTTTTTTTTTTATAAAATAGAGTCTGATGTCTTTTGCAACCTTATTAATGGCCGTGCGTTAGATAGTGGTGGAAGATTAAATTGGAATTTTTACTGTTTAGAGCGTTTTAAGCTAACTTTACGCTTTTAACTGAGATTGCCTAAAATTATATTGTATTTTTTTAATCTTACCATCATTAGAAATAATGTTTTATTACATTTCATAAATGGTGTTCATTCTTTAATGCTTTTTTTATTAATTTATTAAAGCTCTATTACTTATGTTTTATTAAAAAAATATTTATTATTTTATTAAAGCTTTTTTTATTAAAACATTTATAAAATAATGTAAAAAAGATAAAAAGTAGATTAATATTTGTTTGTTCATGGGTCTTTTTATTTTAGACTGTAAACCAAAAGTAAAAAATAAAAAAATTATAACCGGAAGAAAATGCATTAATAATGTGATTATTTTTTTTTCGATTTGATTACTATGGACCAGATTAAAACTATTATTTCGTCTTATTCTGTTGTTTTGTCGTTTTCAAATATTTCTTCGGATCATTTCATTGAACCCCTTATTTTTTTCTTCAACCGCTGTTTTTTCATCTTAATTCATTGATACTTTTATTTTACTAGGAAATTTTCCATTTTTGGATGGTTTCTTAAACATTTTCCTGTACTGAATTTCCTCTTCAGAAATTTGTTTATTCCTCAAGTATTTTCTTATTTATGAAATCCCAGTTAATTCGATTTTTCTCTTTTTTATTTTTTTTTAAATTAATATTTTTTTTGTCAATCTATTTTTATGAAATATCTGTAAAGAATTAATTTATTCTTTCTTATCAAATCGAAAATATTTTCTGTCTTTTTCGTAGATTTTGGAACCATTTTTTTATTCTGGAGGTTCATTCAACTATGTTCAAGAGAATGAACCTGGAAAAACTTTGATCTTAAAATTCTTTTTTGTCTTTTTCTAATTGTTTTATTTCTCCTTTAATTTTTAGGTTTAATCGCTTCGATGCGTTAAGACTTTCTGGTTTAAATTTTTGTATTGGATTAATGAAAAGAAATTTTTCATTGTAGATTTTAGTAATTTCGTAATTTCGTTTTCAAATTTTTCACGAATCTTCAATTTTTCTTGGCTTTTTGTTGGATCGTATAAATAATTTAATTTTTCGACTCAGGATCTTTTTAAAATTTAAGTTTGATGCATTTATTATAAATTTATTTTTTCTTTTGAAGGTGTGTAATCTGGTTATATTTACCACTATTTGTTTCAGAAATTGGATTTCTGCTAATTTAGTGTTTTAGAGGTCAAATCGTCCACGAAAGCTAACAGTTGATTTTAGTACCTTTGTCTTCGGTCCATAATTACGGGATGGATTTCTAATCATTCTAATTGAATAAACCCAAAGTCTAATCATTTTTTTTTTCTAAAACCGTATTGAAAATATTCGACAATAATCCGTTTTTTATCCGAGTCCGGTTTTGATCAGAAGTGATTGGAATATTTTGTTTTAGAATGATTTTAATTTTTGAATAAATATTAGTCAGTATTTCTAGAATTAATCTTCTAGTTTTAATATCGATTCCGGATTTAGCTTCTGTCTATTTTTAACATCTGTATTTATATTAAAACGCTGTTAAGGTAAAAAGGTAGCTAATACAAGTAATATGCCGGTCTCCGTGGCGCGAGTGGTAACGTCTTGGCCTTTCATCCGAAGGTCCCGGCTTTGAATCCCGGTCAGCCATAGCATTTTCACACACGCTACAAATCATTCATCTCATCCCCTAAAGCAAGTCCTAACGGTGGACCCGGAGGTAAAAAAAAAAATTATCTTTATATAAAAGTAATAGACACTTTATGAAAAGAATTAAGTTTTTATTCTTCAAATTTATATTTCGAATTAAAAGAAATTTGTACAGATATAATGTAACAATTAATTTATGAGAAATCATCCTGAAATTTAGTATTATCATAACTTAAATTCAGCTAACTGCTTTTCTTTTCGTTATGTGAGGGTTTTTTTAGCGATAGTCGTTTTTTTAGCGATTTTTTTACCTGTTTCATCAGTTGATATGTATTAAAATTTAGAAAGGAAACATGACTCAGTGACTCATTTCTATAGTTTAATAAGATTATATCAGTTTTTAATATTCTCATATTAAACCATTTATATTCATTTGATGATGTACGATCGGTAAGAAAGTGCTGATGAACGTTTATAAAAAAATGAAACAGCAGTAAGAGAGGTTTGTGTAAAATAAGTGCAAATATTATTTAATTGTATTTTTATAAAATAAAATAGAAACGTTTGTAACAATTTTCATGCTACTTGTTCACTTATTAATCCAATTTTAGCTGCAAAAGTCTAAACTTCATATTTCTGATACTTAATCAAATATTCTAAATAAAAATAATTATTATTCGATACCATTTTACATTTAAGGATATAAAAGAGTTTAAAACAGATGCTACAGGAATAATACCTTTGAAAGTAGCGTCATTATAAAAGACATTTTAAAAATAAAATAAATGGGAATACTTAGGAATATTTTATAACTTTAAAAGAGATTAAAGAAAAGAAAACGTAACCTACTGTGAGAAAAATTACAGTTGTTAGCTCACAGATAGGATGGGTTTCATGATAAGTTAACAGCTATTCAACTATTAAGTAGTACGGGCTAACGGCAATCAGACAAGTTGGCGTTCTCTTGATAAGTAAGTGTTGTTTAAAATGAAAATAAAAGGAATAAAATGGAAAATCTAACAGCCTATATCTCATTTCAACCTGTCTCTTATTCGTTTGTTGTCTGCGTTTTGTTACATAAAAAAAAACTCTTTAAAAAGATCCTGAATGATAGATTCATCCGATCGACTGTTAAACATTGACAGTTGACAGACATTACTGAAGTAAATAAAACGACTTGATTTCACTCAAATAACGACGACGTATTATAGTACTTTATTTAAACCGGTTGAATAAAATCTTACTTGCGTGAAGTACTTTTTACTTCCAGCTCCCCTGGGTGATCCTGCAGTCAAGCATATGGAATAACTCAACCTAGAGGAGTATCCTCCGACTCTAACCGGCCTTCAGTATGTCTGGCACGGCAGATCGGCCTGCTGGTTTTGAATCTTTTCTTTTCTTCATTTGCCTGCCTCTAACTAACGAAGCGGGGTTAATCCAGGCCCTGCTATGCCGTTCCCAGGGTCCCCCCCCCCACAAGTAGGGACTTGGTCTTGATTAATTGTTTTGCTTGCCTCAAGCTTTGGGACGGGAGATCCGAGCCCGGCTATTCCGTTCCCGGTTCCGACCAATCACCGGGACTCGGTCTTGACTTTTTTTAGACCATTCTTCATCGTATGTATTCGGCTTGTTTCGTCTTTCTGTCACCAACGATTCAATGTTATGTCATTCTATGATGCCTTCAAGCATTTACTTCACCGTGGAATCCGGTGTTAATCCTATCCAATCCATGCCGTTGTTTAAGTTCAACCCATCTATGATACTAGTAATATGTATGTTCAGGCGAGTCAATCAGGCCGCATTATATACAGTTAAAGGTATTCGCCATGCTCCATATGACCAGAGAGGAGCTGGGAAATATAATAACCCACGTCCCATGATCCCTCTCCAGCATAGTTATCATCAGTTTCATCCATCTGTCCGAGCGTACCTCTTCCCACGCCTCCTTGCCTGAAGTACTGCTTGATGACTTTTGCAACGCACATCGCACTTACAGAATAATGAACTAGTTACCAAGATTAGTAGTTACTCAATTAAGTAGTAATTTGTTTCGGCTGCTTCACGCGTCTGCTAGTTTACTAGGCAATCCCCGATTGCGTATACTTGTTAAATCAGTTAAT
Organism: Lycorma delicatula; assembly: GCF_047948215.1. Taxonomy (NCBI): domain Eukaryota; kingdom Metazoa; phylum Arthropoda; class Insecta; order Hemiptera; family Fulgoridae; genus Lycorma; species Lycorma delicatula. The sequence continues at coordinate 160,500,332 of NC_134460.1, forward strand.
TTTCTCTTGAACACGTCACCGAACGAAGAAGAAATCGAAATCGAATGAAACAGAGATTTGTATAAAAAAATTGTTTGCGAAAATCTAATTATTTTATGGAATATTTGATTTTTTAAATGCCCAAAAGCAATGTTGTGAAAAATAACAAGAAGTATTGTCATTTGTTGTAGAAAACAGTAAGTACTGTTTGATTAACTAAAATTCTAAATTATACAGTGATAAAATGCTAAACGTGATTGTAATTTAAGGGAAAAATTTAAGTTGGAAAGAGTGGAAGAAAAGTTTTCTACAGCTATTAAAACAATAAGAAAATCTTAATTTTTTTATGTAAATCTCGGTAGAGCGGTTGCTAGTCCTGCAGACTACTATGAACAGAACAATAATGTTATACCAGAGGAGACAGATTTGGTTATTATTGAAATTAGGACTGAGTAAAGTTTAAAAACTTTCACACTTTGAAAACTATAAAACAATAAAATGATTCACACTTTGAAAGATTTAACGGTTCTTTTACTTTAAAGAGTAGTTTGTCATTGCAAATGGAGTTGAATAAATATCCTGTTGGTCATCGACCAGGTGAAATTCAATAGTACGAATCTTCCAGTAAACCTAACCCTGTAATTATTATCTCTCTTTCCGGGACATTCCTTTGTCTTTAAATTCTGGCAACATGAAAGCTTCTGGGTCAGTCAGCCCTGATTCTACCATTAAGCTTTCATTAACATTGCGGATCGCTTACACAAGCGGATCCCTTTCAGTTTATGTACTCATCTGGAAACAGGACCGGCATCTTTACCTCAATATGAGTAAAATAATCTTAATACGTCTACGAAAGGTAGGCGTTCTAAAAGGGATTTTCCACACAAACTTAGCTTCATTAATTTCCTTTGCCGTTTTAGGGAAATGGATCAGATTATTTGATTTCAGTGATACTAGTGTATCTATTTTATAACCTTTAGTCTTACACACAGAAGAGCAATGAATTCCAGTATCTTTAGCTGTGCCAGACTGGAATCCTTGATCGCAAAAAAAATTTCAAACAACCCCATTTTTTCCTTGTATACAAAGTTTTTCCCTCTTGTTCATATTTTCTGTCAAATATTCTCTGTTACGAAATCGATGTTTTCGCTCTTAAAATTCATTAATGCTTTGCACTTATTTATTGGTCATCGTTTATGATATACTTTCCTTTCACCAACTTACATCCACATACCCTTGGTTATAATTAAATATATAACACGAACACACCACTTTACAGACATAAAACAAAAAAAAAAACACACTTAATAAATACTTTTACTTAGCTTTTCAAAATCACTCGTCTTAAAAAGTCGACTTTCTTAAAAAATCGAGAAAAGTAACGACTTCATTTTGTTCGTATCATCCATTGTCTTAACCTATTTCTTATGTAAAAAAGAAAACTTTTTAAAATACATTGTTGTCTTTCACCATCATCATCATCATCCAGTTATTTGCCGTGTGGCTTGTCCCTTACATAATGTCAGTATACATTAAGAACAACCTATAACTTCAATTTCTTATTAAACCGTGTACAAGTTTCTTATCTCACTTAAACCTTTTTTTGGCACTTTCTACTGAACATTTTAGTACTGTTTTAATCAATATTTTTCCTCTCATCCACTCATGCATCTCCAAACCGGTAAACGTTTGTATTCTTTATTATTTTAAAAAATTTACATTTTCGTTCATTTATTTATTACATTATTTTTCAACTTGTTACTCTTTATACGATCTTCTCTACACCCGCAGTCTAACGTGTTCAGATTGTTTTTCTCCTTCTTAGTTTCAATATTTTACATCCGAGCTGAAGTGTGCTTAATAATAAATAACAAGACGCTTTTAGCTCATTCCATTACACAATAACGATTTCTCTACACCCAATATTTCTTTAGCCGTTTTACTCCTGCAATCCTCTGTTAAGTTGATACCTAAGTACCTTGAATATTTATATTTTTAATCTTCTTTCCTTTGTCGCTCAACGGCTTACTTTCTTGTCAGCCTAATTGCTTCGAGAGCATATATGGCACCTTAGAAACATACGATTGCGCTGAAGAGGGCTGTTTAAGGTATGTGAGCGGATGGCCCGGCAAAGAGCCGTTTGTGAGGTTTTTGAGATAGCTTTGAGGAAGGCGTTGTGCCCGGAAACTGGTCTCCGGTGATGTCGGCTCGGCTGTAGTCGAGGAGTTGCGGCACCTCCATTGGAATCGGATCGATCTTCCCCTAAGCGGCAGTTGGGTCCCTCCTACTTCGTGGCAGTGGTGACTCCTAGAGCCGCGCAATGTTGGGTCAGCGCTGGTCGTCTTTCCTCGGGGCGGTCGAAGCGGTTCTCCCTGAGCGGTGCTCGTCCGGCTCCGTCTTTACTGCTAGGCCTCCTGGCGCTAGCGGTCTTAGTGCTGGACCGGCCAGGGCGCTTGAAGCCCGGCAAGCTTGGGCGGGAAGGTAGCGTCCGTAGCAAGCGGCTCCCTCGGCAGGCCCGGTAGGCCTGCTGCCCCGGCGGGAATCTTGTCATCCGCCGGGAGGTTCCACATTGGGCCGGCCAAGAAACTTCTTCTTCTTTCTTCTTGGTCTTCTTTCTTTTTCTCTTTGTGGAGGCCAGTGATGGAATTCTTTCGCTGTGCTGCTGCTGGTATTTTATAGGCACCTGCGAGTGATGGGACTGCTGCGCAGCTGCGGTAGGTGAGTAGCGCGGTCAGTTGGTTTGGAGGGAAGGAACGTGCGTGCAGGCGCCAGGCGACCTGTAAGTCCCCTCAACACCTGCCGGCTAGCGTCGCGCTCGCCGATAGTAATTACAGCATGTGGCAAAATTCTTTAGTAATTTTTGTTTTCCTAACGTTTAATTTTCTTTATACAGAATGTAAAAAAAAAGAATATGAGGTTTTAAACTTGTTTAATGTCTATTAACTTTGACTTACAATAATGAATTATATATATGAACACCATATAGAACTCGACATACAGCCAAACCGTTCATTCCATTTCGTAATTACCGTGCCTGGAGGAACGGAAGAAACAGCTGCTTCAAACTTGTGCTTAAAGTCCAATAGATTAGTAGATAATGGTGGCACGTACACAAGATTCTTTATAAAACCTCCAAGGAAAAATGATTTGGGGTCAGATCGGCTGACCTTGGAGGCCACCGCAAACAAGTTCTGTCATTTGATCCGTGCTAGCATCAGTAAAATTATCATTCAACCGAACCCGTGTAGAGTTATATCAGTAGAAGGCCGAATTTTCTATCCGAATCTATTGTCTTGCCAAATAAAATTCTCCAGTCCATCTTACAGTTAAGGAAAGAACCGTGTTTGCAACACATCCAAATAACCAACTTTTGTTTCGTTTTTATTCAGCGAAAAAACAAGAAAAGAAATGAATTGAAGAAGATTCTACGTGAACTTTACGCTTTTCACTTTTGTTTCTTCTATCCTGATTCCTTCCCTTTCTTGTAGAGCATTTTTGATCAGATTTTCGACATGAATATTAAACGAGATTGATAATAGGCAGAACCCTTGCTGTACTCTTCATACGTCAAACGACCTAGTTTTATGAATTTCCTACTGTAAATTGTGTCATCTTTTAATAAACTTCATTTCTTTAAATAATATTTCTTTTACCTCTTTCTATACGATTAATTTATGTTTTTTAAATGTAAGCTGTGGCGCACTATTTAGATCATCTAAATGTTTATCCATATATTTAGGAATCACGTAATAACGGCTGAACCTTTTTAGTCGGTGATGATTTCTTTAAACAATCTTCCTCATTATTTTGTTAGCGTTCCCACCAAAACACACAAAAATTCACTTTTTTTACCTCTGGGACCACCGTTATGTATTACTTCAGAGGATGAGATGAAAGGACAATTTTGTAGCCTGTGAAAATTCCACGCCTGATCGGGATTCGAACCCGGGACCTCCGGATGAAACGCCAAGACGCTAGCACCCGTGACACATAGGCCCGCACGTAAATCAACTAGTAGGAAGTAATTGTAAAAATTCTTTAATTCTTAACGTAAATGTAATTGAAGCCAAATTATAAGTCTTACAACCACCGGGAAAAAAGGGATGAAATATAAAGAAAAAGGTTAAACTGTGAAAATGGAACGATTTTCTCATAAAGGTTCGATGGAATAATGCAAATAAATTTACCAAAAGAAGTGCGCCAAAAACAATGAGTAGTCATAGTCGATTTACCGCATCTTTTTTGTCGAGTAATTGGGTCCGATATGAGAACAACAAATTACACCAAAAATGATTTTCTGTAATCGATTACTTTTCCTATAGATTCAGATTTAAGGAAAATACTCAATAAGGTATTATACCTCAATAAGGTACTCAATAAGGCTGAGTTACAAGCTCAGATAAATTGTAAAACTTTCAGTCAAATCTCTATAGGAATAAATCGATACAAACGCGACTGATATATTAACTAGTAACTATTATTTCTCAGCATGATTGGAACCGTTCGATAGCACGTGAATTTTAATAAATTATTTTTAAGAGAGATTTAAACCGACACCCTTTCGATTAGGATATTACAACCCTACAACCGATACTGAATTTAAAAATAATCTCAAAGGATACATTTAAGTTATTCAGTCGTTTAAAACATTAACTTGTAAATCCACCGTTAAATATTGCCTCATAGGATGAGCTGAATGATTTTTAGAGTGTCTAAAAATGCCATACCTGACTGGGATTCGAACCCGGGACCTCCGGATGAAGGGCCGAGACGCTACCGAGTGCCGAGTAGCGCGAGTGGTAGCGTCTTTTTAAAACATTGCACGAGGATAACTAAACGTCTATTGAATTTTTAGATTTACGTAGAGAAGAAACAAGTTATTCGGCTTGAATTACGTGCGTTTTCATTTAAATTAATTCAGTAGAAATTAAAAATAATGTAAATACCAGATTAAAGTTGAATAATACGTAAAATTCAGTAGTTCTCGTTTCCAGTTTAACCGTCAAAAAAGGTTTTGAAGTATTTAAAATTAATTAAATTAATAATGAATAGGTGTTTAATGAACGGTTTTTATACGCGTTCACCGTCTTAATTAAAGACACGTTGCTGGACATTTTGTTGGCAGGGACTGAGTAACGATTTCTATACACATACACACACATAGGATATAACTCTTCCCTTATACTAGGTTTATAAACTCTTCTGTGAAAAGCGTAACCTTGGCTTGTAAAGGGGATGGCTTGTAGAGGATGCTAAAGATTTACAAGAGGAACTTTATCGATAGAGAGGTACCTTCGTAATTCATTCGGTAAGCAATCCCGACGTTAATTAAAAAACGAAGGTAAATCCTTGAGTAAAGGATTATGGGTAATTAATTCAGTGGTAGCCGAATTTCATTATTTATTTTTTCTAATAAAATTAAATGTGTATGTTTTAACTGACACGCATTTCGTTTAAGATAATTTTTATATTTTTTTTTACTTTTTTTGTAATAAAAGTAGTATCTATGTATTGGAAGTAAGAACACTTCAAATTAGTATTCTGCGTATCGTGCTTTCAAAGGTTCACGGCCGATTGTTATAAAATGGATTTTCTGTGGTTTCTCTTAAACGAATGTTTTGTTTAGTATTCACGAAACTGATCATATTCATTGCGAATAAATTTCTGATTTGTTGTTTGCAAAAAAAGGTTTTTTGTAACTAGCTGATTGTTACATAAAAACTTATTAGTCTTTTGTTTCAAATATTAAACTTTATTCATTTCTTTTAGACTTATTATATACGTAACTTAAAACGTATTCAATATTTTGTGATATTTCGAAAATTAATTTGAAACTTATAATTCAGAAGTCTGCGTAGAACCCGGTTCACTTGTATTAAATTACGACCCATAACTTTAAATTTATTTAAGCCGGCATGTCCACACAAACAATTCCCGATTAAAGTTAAAAAAATTAAATCAAATCAACAAATCGACGCTTCTCACTGTTTTTTTAAAAATGTTTTAGAAGAATGAATTTTTTTTATTAAAACTGGTAAAAGTATTAAAAATGTACAGACTTGATTCTTTGCAATGTTATTGTATCCTAAAATACAAAAAAGATGACTTCAAATGATACGTATTTTACCTCTTTCTGGGTTCTGACATAGTAACCCACCGGCCACGTTTAGTGGTGATGCGACTTCCTAAATCAGCTGATTTGGAAGTCGAGAGTTCTAGCGTTCAAGTACTAGTAAAGGCAGTTAATTTTACACGGATTTGAATACTAGATCGTGGTTACCGGTGTTCTTTAGTGGTTGGGTTTCAATTAACCACACATCTCAGGAACGGTCGACCTGAGAAAAGGAAGAATCCTGACATAGAACGTTTGTTATTATTGAGAATAATTTTCGTGTTCTTTACGAGAACGACGTATTGGGTCGTACCACTTGACGTAATATTATAAATGAAAAAAGCTTTCGACGATGTTTTACATAATTTCCTTGGGATTTTTAAATCTCCCGTCTAATTTTTCTATTTGATTTATTTGGTTTTCCTAAAAGAAAAAAAAAATTTTTTTAAGTATTGCTTTAGCAAAGAAAGTATTTGTTATTTTAAAATTGTTATTTTCAAAAGAATTTCTTTATTAATATTAGGAATTGTTAAAAATTAAACTAATCCATTCTTATCCAATGTTATCCCTTTATCCTAAAATAACGGATGATTCAAAAAGGATTTCACCGCTTTAAACGTATATAAAAATTTATTGAGATAACTTACAGATTAGGTTGCGGTCTCCTTTCTTAGGAAAACATAACAGGTTTGTCTTTCACTATTCTTTTTGGTTCGATATGTCTTCCATTTTAAATGCGACATACATCCCACCTGAAGTCGATTTCATTGCAGACTATAGTCAGCAAGTCGGGCGTTGCTTCTGCAGCTGCGGCGTTAATTACAAAAATTACGTTGAACTGCAGTTGCTGACTGCAAATCATGAAACCAAAACACACAGCGAACACGTTCCTCACCAGTAAATGTACCCATTTTTAATAATAATGGTGACAGCGCTGGTGTACGAATTAGGTACTAATGAACTACGCGAATCAAAACTTGTGTTTTTCTATGAAATGAGATCTCAATCAAATCTATAAGAATTATCGCAATAAACTTTTATATTCTTTTAAAGTTCATTTTGAAACACTCGGTATATTAGAGATTTGAACGCCTCAAATGATTTTTATGAATTATTCGAACAAAAGTTTATGTTTCAAAAAAATGAAAAATTTTCTCCGATTACTATTACAAAGATTAAAAAAAACCGTCACCGCCAAGACGACACATTATCCAAAAATAATTGATTTCTAGTTGAAGTAAATAAACTTAACAAAGTTTGATTTAAAATTATTTGATGTAACAGTGAATTACCGTTGTTTTTTGAAATAAAATAATAATGGTTAATACTTTTTCAAACCTGTTTGAAATATCTCATCGTAAGATAATTATTCTAAAATATCTCGAGCCGCTAGATTTAAATAATAGTCAAAAGTTGTTAACTTGACGTTATATTGGAATTATGAACTATCTATAGCTGGATCACCTTAAGATAAAACTCGTTGTCAAAAATGGGTTATTAAACAAACTACTTTATACAAATTAACAACAGTTTCATGGCTGGGTTACTAGAGAACTTTAGATTAAAGTTTCTTCTTCACTAAACTGATTACTAGAGCATATTAATAGGCTGGAAGTCTTTTAAAAACGTGTTTCAAATTCTGGCTAACAGGTTATATTCTCTTCATCAAGTACGATTGAGTAAAGAATATCATTATGGTAAAAAAAAGCAACTTTGAGGCTAATTACACTGATAGACGAAAGAAAATTAATGTTTCTCTAAGTGCGATACCATTTCTTGAATTGCTTTTTGCTTATATTACAGATCTGTAAATACAATTTTTGTATCACCCTTAGTTTTAAATAAATTACGCTTCAAATAAAATTAAAGGAAAATATAATTAAAATCTATAAAATTTATAATTTTGCTTGGCCATATCTGTGTTAGAATGATTTCGTTTATGATTTTCTTTTATAAATAGCCTCAGACATATCCCGAAATAATGTCCAACAGTAATCGGCTAGCATGTTAGTATTCCGTTTCCCTTTATAGAGGCATTCCATTACCGAAATATCTTGGTGGAAACGTTCACCGTGTTCGTCCCTTACGTCTCCGAGGTTGTCCGGAAAAAAAACAGATGTGAGTGCAGGAAATGTATTTTCAAAGACATATTACATCCCATAGCTCTGTATGAAGTACTAAGTTGATTAATAATATCGCGGTAATTGTCGTAAAAATTTTGCAAACGTCTTTAAATGAAGCTCCGAGCTGTACTTTCTACATTATTTAACATCGAGTTAAATACATTATCTTTGACCAACTCTATTATTTGAGGACCGACAAATATTCCTTCTTTAATTTTTTCTTCACTTACATTCGGAAATTTCTGCTTGATGTACAAAATATCCGGGACTATCTATCGTCATTGCTTTCACAAAATTTTTCATTAGTCCTAGCTTGTTAAGGTGAGGGGGTAAAAATATTTTTTTGGGTTCAACTAAGGGCTCATGAATAATATTTTTCCCATGGAGTTGCTGTCCCGTTTCTTCCACTCTTTGGTAACATAATGTTTATCCCTAGTTCAGTTGTCCCATTCGCAAAGAAAACACGCGTACTTAGTATAGCCTAACTGCATGCCTAATAAAATAAATATAACTTTCAAATCACCAGATATGTCCAGCTGTGGTATTTTATAATTTGTTTTTTTCAAGAACGTCTTTCATTATATCGTATGTCTCTTTCAAATTAATACCATAAGCGATTAGTATCGAAGGATATTTCTTAGCATTGTGTAATAGAACTAGTTTTAAACTATACTTGGACGAATCTATGAAAAGGCCAATCCGCAGGTTTATCTAAGTTAATCTATATTAATTTATAAGTTCATCTATATTTGTGCGATAAACCAAATTATTTTCATCAATAAAGTACTGAGCAATTTTTTTGTCTGCTTCGAAAGCCCGAAATTTTTGTATTTTTTTAAAGTAAATTCCAATCTCGCAGTCTTGATCTTAACCGTTCAGGTTGATATTTTGATAAATTTACATCCCTAACCAAGATATTTAATTCACCTTGTGATATAAGGAAAATAACTCAAAATCATTGTTGTCTTCTTCAGTACTGCCTGATTCTTCATCGATGCTTTCGAAACTTACATTCACAGGTGGCTGAGGAACTGGAATAATATCACTGTGAGGTACAGGCCTGATTGCAGGTAGCAGTGAAGGATATTTTACAGTATGTTTCGATTTTTTAGAAATTTCAGACACACTTGTTAAATAAAAGTAATAATCGTTTCACGATCCGTTGGTTTACGCGAAACCATAAGTACATATGTCATAATATGTGACTGATATAATTTAATTCTTTGTCTAGTAATGTTTATTTATAGCTTACAAATTATGTTAACAAAGTTAAACAATAAAAAATGAGCTAATAAAAAATACAACATAGGAGCTTAAAAAGCTAACTACAGGTTGAAAAATGAAAAAATCCTTTAATTAAAATTTAAAAATTTTTCAAAAATGGTGGTTGATAGAAAGATTCCGAGTTTATTTCTTTTTCAGCATCAAAAAACAGACTAAAATCATGTATCACGTGTTAAGAAACAAAAATTACGTGTATCAGTGTTACTACCACTTACACGTCAAACTGTTTATGTGGACTCAATCATGAGAAACACTATTTTGGAGGTTTAGAGCAAAAAAAATATGTACTTTTTTTCTTGTTAAATAACGCGTATAGTTAATAATAATAACAAACAAATATAATTTTATTTATTTATCCCATTCCTGTTATTTTTTAACAGTTTTCCAGTAACTGCCGGCACTGCGCGCGCGCGTGTGTGTGTGTGTGTGTGTGTGTGTGTGTGTGTGTGTGTGTGTGTGTGTGCATAGGAAAATACAATTACCGATACCTGCTTGCCAGGCCTGACGTAGTGCAATTTAAGTGTAAATATACCAGCAAATTTATAGGCTGGAACGACAGATTCTGGTCGACCACTCCTGAGACGTATGGTTAATTGAAATCCAACCGCTAAAAGAACACTGTTATCCACAATTTAACATTCTATCCATCCAAATCATCCAATCTTTAATATAGTATTCCCCAACCAACTTGTTAATCGTTACCAGGAACAGCCTAGATATACTGCTCCGCTGGGTATGAGAGCTCAACGCCTTTTCTCAGTTATAAATGTACAATTGCATGTTGCACCATGTTATTACTCCGCTTGGTGGCCTTTTCTAGTTAATTGTTGCTTTGATTTTTGTCAGTATAATAAAAAGAATTATTAAACGGTTTTTTTCGAAACAAGTTTTATAGTATTATAAATAGTTTGAATTCTGATGCTACGGTTTCTGTGGATGGCTCTACAAATGTTAATGCTGTGCTTTTGTGGTTGACAATAGACAATACATGTTTGGTCTCCGCAGAATCACTAGAATTTTCATCGAGGAACCGTTTTTATTAATAAAGCCTTAAGTATAATTAGCCCAACATTTCGGTATGTACTTGTTTTCTCGGATTCCATGTTTGCGATTAGTGATGTGTACTTCAGACATCCTGTTGTCTATGAACAGTATGAAATAACAGTATGTTATTTTACAAATGAGTAGACGTAACACAACTGCTAGTTTCTGTTGAATCCCAAGACATGTAGGAATTTCAAATAATGAGAGCGCAGATGATGTGGCGAATGAGACTGGTTTTAGCTTACTTTTACCTTTCTTCTTTCTTTTTCCTGTTTAGCCTCCGGTAACTACCGCTTAGATAATTCTTCAGAGGATGAATGAGGATGATATGTATGAGTGTAAATGAAGTGTAGTCTTCTACATTCTCAGTTCGACCGTCCCTGAAATGTGTGGTTAATTGAAACCCAACCACCAAAGAAACACCGGTATCCACGATCTAGTATTCAAATCTGTGAAAAAATAACTGGCTTTAATAGGGCTTACCTATCGCTTACTTTTACCTGGCTTACTTTAACCTATCGCTTTGCTTCTAACAATCTTATCTGCTTCCGGAAGATAGTAGTTGACGGGGATTGACAAAGTGAACGGGATGCTACTACTACTACAATAAACCTCATCCGATTAAGCAGACTGAGTCACCGTGGAGCTTCTCATCTAGAAATAACCGTTTATAAGAGGTTATTACTTGCCGTTTGCGAATAGGACACACTAGGATAACTCAGGTGTATTTGATGACGCAAACAGATGCACATTTTTGTATACACCGCGATTAACAACTAACTGTGCACCACGTCCTTTTGGATTCTATCTGTTATGCGGCATTGCGTCAGACATCCAAATTGGGAGCTAACGTGCGAAATATGTTGGAGAACAATGCAATGATGTCATCGACACTCTTGCGATTTATAAAGGCCGTGCATCTTGATTTTTTGTACTTGTCAGATTGTAATTTTTATTTATTTAAGGTAATTTTTTAATGTATATCCACTGTCGTTTTTATTTCGCTTTTAACATACGTTACAGGTTTTTCATTTTAAGATATTTTTACGTCGATAGGTTTTGTACTGACAAATAAAAACTAATTTTTATTTGTCGGTTTTTAATATTAGTTTATCATCGACAAATATATCGCGATATATCGTGCCCGGGCGATGATAATGCCCACAGTTTTCAGGGGGTTTTTCCCTGAAAAATCTAAACAAAAAACCATTCTCAACCATGTAAAAGCAATTGCCTTTACAAGGACTTAAACCTTAGAACTCTCGACTTCAAAAATCACCTTTTTTGCGATGACGCGTTTAAGCACTGGACTAACCCGGCGAGTTTACTTACTATTTATACTTTTTTCTATTATTATTTTTTTATGTATTATGTAATTATTATTATTTTTATATATTGTTTTGTATTATTTTGTAATAATAATACAAATAATAATAATAATAATAATAATAATACTTGACTAGTTTACACTAATTTATACACTTTTAGAGGGTGTGCTCTCTTATTAACTTTAAAACAATCTTGGACCGGTAATTGTTACCGGTAAAGGTTATGTAAATTAACTTCTATCCCCCTTTGTGACGTAACTACCTCTCTATATACCTCATCATCATTCTATAAAATTAAAAAAAGTAATACAATCTGTTGTCTTATAAACAAGCTTCTTTACAAACAAAAAAACATCGCGCGCGCGTGCTTGTAACCATGTGCAAAGTAGACCCGTGTGCGCGTGCTGGTTTGAAATTTATTTTCATGATTTCATTATTTTTAAATCTACGCATCTCGAAACGTCGAGAAATAGAAAAGTTTCGTACCGTTTGCAGTAATTTTCTCTCGTATTCTCCTTATATAGAAAAGTATAATATTGAAAATTTCAACAATTTGAAACCGATTGAATGCAAAATTCTGTTATTTAATTTTCATCATTCTGTGACTTTTTTACGGGCTAAAACCAGTTACATTTTTGTTACATTATTACGTATTTTTTTATATTTTAATTACAGTAATAATAATTCAAATGAACAGAAAAAGTTGTCTTTTTAAAGAAAGCAGACATTTCTTTCATTTTTATCCGCAAAAAATAAATGCAACGGGTCTAGTATGCACTTTGATTTATCAATAATGGTATCTAAGATTTTTCCTTCACTTTTAGCTATAAATTTGCAAATTATATATTTCTATAAAATAAATTAGATAATTTCCAATTTATTAGAGGTTTAAAGTTGTAAGTTGATCATTTTAATCATCGGATTGGATGAATTATACCGATACTTAAACTGGATTATGTAACTGTATATAAATTTAAATTAGGTAATTTACGACTTACAACTTTCAATTAACTAATTGAGGTCGTCGTATCGGTCGATTTAATGCTGAAACATAGTTTTATTCTTGTTACGCTATAAATACACTGATAAAGTGATGGAGTGTAGTCTAGAGTAAAGCTACATAAGCTCAAGATTTAAGCTGTGCACAAGTTGCTAAGTGGCAAAGTTTAAATCCGTCGTTTATGCTGTAGCTTTGTATTTTAGGTACCGTTACAAAAGTACAAATTCGTATTAAGATGGCGGTTTGTTTGTTCCAAATTTTAGATGATGTAATAAAACTTTAAATACTTTGTCAGTTAAAGTACAAATTATAATAACTAAATATAATATTTTCTTATTATATTCATAAAAGAAGTTATTAACATTTTTATTAATAACTTATCTCCGTTGTTAATTATATTTGGTCAGTGCGCTTTCATATTTTTGTAATGAATTAGAAATAGTTAACCGGTATTTCTAGGTGCATACCACGGATTAACATCAGAAAGACAATTTTGGTAATAGTTTAAACTGTATCCCTCTTCAGTTTTCATGAGCATTAATTTTTATAAACTGCAATATTCTATTAAAATAATTTACGAAGAAATTATGAAAAAAAATAGTTGAAAAATGTTATTTAATTTTGATAAATTGCTGAAAATTATTAAAAATTCTATTTTTAGCCGACCGGGCTGGTCTAGTGGTAAGCTCGTCATCCCAAATCACATATTTAACTGATTTTCGAAGGTTCTGAGGTACAAATCCTAATGAAATTAGTTTCTTTTTATACGGATTTGAATAATAGACATGGATACTGTTGTACTTTTGTAGATTTTCCCATGCCTCCCGAAACCAGACCTCCAATTAAGCAATTAAGAACACGGTTTTGGGAGGTGCCTTTGCCTCTAGCCGCTAGATGAGGGAAATGCCAGACCCGACTATGCCGTTCCCGGCCTCCCACCCAGCATCCGGGACTCAGTCCTTCATTAGAATGCTTCGCCTCTAACGGGGACATCCCCCGAAGGAATGTCTCTGCCGGAAGTCAGTCTTTTAGCTCTGGGGCTCGAGAGTCCCTGCACTTCATCACCACCGCCCACACATGCAAGAACGGGCAAACGGCAGCTCCGTACGGAGCTGTCCCTCACCATCTCGCTTTCGAAATTTCATTTGGAGTATTCCCGACACAAAACCGAAATGTCGAAGTCCACCGAACTGCGTAACATCGTTCCAACGATGGTCCCCACCTCGAGATTTCCAGTTTCGGCAGTACAGTCGCGGCGCTACTCGTCCCACCACGGGCACTAGAATATCACGTGTTCCGGCGTGTCTAACTTCTGACAGAAGGAGCAGAAGAGATCTTCAGCTCTTTTTCGTCCTCACAGGTATGAACGATTGATCCCATGGCCGATCAGGAATTGCGTCGACCAGAATTCCAGTTCGCCACACTTCCTCCCGGCCCAAGGCTGAATGTGCGTGATCAAACGATGCGTCCACCTCCCTTTGCATCCCACCTGGCTTGCAAATCCCTGTAGACAGTTGCTTTGGCATCGTCCTTAGACACACACTGATAAACTTGCCCACTAGCCGCCACCGGCTGCTGAAGTGGCGGTATCCCAGTCACCATCAGCACCGCCTCAGTCAAGACCGAAACGTATTCCGACGCCATCTAAGAGCCATACGGCGCTATAATCCCAACAGTCTTTTGTTATGCTCTTCCGCCATGGCTCTCTTCCACACTGAGGCGCCATAAAGGAAAATCGAGGTCGCCACACGCGCGTACAGCCTCATCTTCGACGTACGGGGCCCTCCAACATTCCATAGTAACTTAACGAAGTTCTTGAAACCCGAATGAATGAAACAGTAAAACTGATACAAGTTACGTGTAGAGATTAAGTACGTCAGACGCACAACTCGAACTCAAGTTTAGTAAACTATTACTTTTCATTTAATATACTCGTAATTTACACGGAATTTCAGTCTTGGATTCAAAACTTTAACTAGAGATCTTGATTTTTGGAGCTGACAGTAATTAGTTTTTATACTACATAAGGAAGCAATGTTTAATAATAATTAATGTTGGTACACCGCTTTCTCTGGAAGTAATAAACCTTATATTTCTTTTTCGTCTAATATCTCTGTACAGACGAATCAAACTTCATTTTTTTCAAAAAAAAATCTTCTACTGTCATAAAATATTTACTTTTATTTAATTTACAGAAGTTTTTTTTAATACCTGTTGCCATTTAATGAAATTCATATTCAATAAAATTCGATAACTCTGACATTTTTCAGTTTTTAATTTTGTAAAATAGTTTCAATATTTATTTTTAGTTTTTTACTATAATAGCATCCAATATTAGTGAGAATAATTTTTTTTCTGTAGCTACAAAAATAGTTACTTTTTTTTGAGGATTGGCGTTTATTTAGATTTATATTAAGAAGCGGTTAAATTTTTAATCATTAGATACGGTTTGGTAGCTCGTATATTAGGGGTTGGTAAATAATTATTGAAAGTGCTATATCACAGAGAGGGGATAAATTAGACAAAAAGCTGGCAAAAAATTGCAAACTTTTCCCGAGTTTACCTTTACGTTCAACAAAATTTTAAAATGAAAAAAATGTATTAAAATTAACTAAGTTTTAAATAAAAATTGTAAATATTAGTATTATTATTCGGATTTTTTGAGTGGAAAAATCAAACAATATTTAGTCCCATTAAAATCAGTAAAATTTATTACATAATAAATTGAATAAAATAAATGAAAACAAGAGTTGTGAATATTTTAAAATAAATATGTCATTAATTTAATCATTATTATTATTATTATTAATATTGAAAATAATGGTTTTGTTGGTTTCTCTGCCCGAGTACAGGAAGTAGGTTTGAATCAAAATTGCAAAAAAAAGTCAAAATGTTCAATAAAAACATTTCGTTCAGATTTAACGATTTGGCCCTTTAGTAAAATTATGTTTTTCCATAAAAGTTATGACCATTAGAACTATAATAGGAGAAAATAAAAAAAATATTAACACAAAATTTTGGGTCTCGCTTACTCCTTTGATCGAATGACGTTTTTATCTTCAATATTATATTTTTTTATTAATTTAAAAAATTATTTTAAACTATAAATAAACAAAAAAAATAAATAAATAATTTATTATTAAAATATTTATTTAAACTATTTATATTTATATAAAATTTATTTTAATTTAATTTTTTTTATTTTATTTATTTATTTATTTATAAATGATTTTTTCTAATTACTAGAAAAAAAATAATAAAAAAATTCTCTGGCTGAAAGCTATATATTGTTAATAAGAGCCACAACTTGAAAAAAGAAAGTATCATAAATTATAAAAAAATTGAAAATTTCTAACTAGGATTCCATGAGATCCACTTCTTTAAGCGTTTCACGTGTCGTTTACGTTAGTAGTAAAAAAAATGCTTTTTTTACTACTAACGTAAACAGTAATTGTTTACTTCAGTAAGATGACCCGATTAGTGCAATGTTATTCAAAAAGGCTAAAAAAAATTATAGTTTACCAAAAACGTTTTTTTCTGTTTAGCCTCCGGAATCGCCACAGGTATTCCTTGTCGCCATAAGGAATAAGGATGATTGTATGAATATAAATGAAGTGTAGGCTTTTGCAGTCTCGGGTCGACCATTTCTGAGATGTGCAGTTAATTGAAACCCAACCACCAAAAACTCCGGTATCCACGATCTAGTATTCCGTATAAAAGTAACGACCTTTACAAGGATTTGAACTTTAGAACTCTCGACTTCGAAATCAGTTGATTTGCGATGACGAGTTCACGTGCTTAATCGTATGTTAAACAATATTGGACTGGCCTTATTATACAACCAAACTGGAAATTTGATAATATTTAATAATAAATCATATACATATACCAAAATAGAAATTCTTAAATTCTATCTAATCGTATATATTAATCAATTATTTCTCCATTTAATTTAGATAACATATATTAAATTATACGGTCATATACCTCGCTTAACCTGTAAATAAAAATTACATTTTATTGAATAGATTTAGGTGCAAATGGACAATATATAGGCCAAACCACACAATATTTAAAAAAGCGTTTGGAGGCTTTTAAGTACTGGAAATATGAAGTTACAGTCAAAATATGATAAAGAAAGTAAAGTTTTAATTATGAGCAAGTAAAACTTTTACATTATGATGTAAATGAATACTAGGAGATTGATGCTTAAAATTATTCATGTATTCAAGTGTAAAAATTCTATTAACAACAGAATGGATATTGAACTTTACAAAGGTTTGAATCTGAAGCGAAACGTGGTGTTATTTTTGGGTTTATTTTTGTTTTTATATAATAATATTGTAATATAAAATGGTAGCGTTACCTGAAGATTTATAAAATAAAATATTTGTTGTCTACATTTATATATCGGTATTGTGATGCTCCCCTGTCTGATACGGCCAAATATTTATATTTATATACAGCAAAATATCTGTTCAAGAGTTAAACTTTTTTTTTGGTCAACTTGTTTGTGTAATGAGGTAAAAATTATTTGTAATAATCTTTAAAATCCTCAAGCCCTAAATCCGACCATCGGAAGCTTTGGAATTTTAAATAACATAAACTTTCATCGTGCTAAAGCTCAGTTTTCTACTACCTCTATACAAAAAAATTAAAATGGCTAATACTATCCTTGTTCCTTTTTTTAAATTTTATCTAAAATTTAATGCCACGGGCCATTTTCTTGTAATTTTTTTAATTTATTACGATATTTAACTTTTTGATTTTTATTTAGATTTACTACAATTCCAATATCAAACCGTTAAATATTGCTGTTTATTTTATTGTATCTATTTCATTCTTGAGTTTGTTTTCACTGTTTTTTTTTTTGTGTGTTGTAAAGCTCTAAAAACCAGGTTTTTATATGAAAAACCTTTTTTGTGTGATCATGACTAATTAGAATATAAATGTATTGTGGAGCTATTCATTGTGGGTTTTTTATAAAAAGTTGTTTCTGTAGCATTATTTTTGTTTATATCATTTTCAAAATTTATTTTTCTGATCTCTTCCATTTCATATAAATGTTGAGTTTTATGTACTTTTCATTTAAAATAATCGAGTATATATAATTTAATAGGTGTACATGGAAGTTATGTGGTGTCCACAGCAGATTTTTGTTATTTCATTTTACTTTCTTTTAAGTGTTTCAACCCCCTGACCTTTTTCCTCTAAGTGAGTTATTATCTAAGTGATAACAAACTTTAAGATTTATCCGGTAGCGGATACATCTTTAATTTACAATTTTTATACACTCGACTAGTCTTAACAAATTATTATAAAACTTTCGTTTTTTTTTTGCGTTTAATAAGAAAAGAAAAGTTAAAAGTATGTTAATTTAACTATTATACTTGATGCCTGTAATGTTTCATTTAGGTGGAATCCGAATACCGTAAAAGTTAATAGACATCGATGCCAGCTTGATTTTTATCTTGTCGGTTTTTATTTTATTACATATTCAAAAATTTTTGATTATGAGAAATTCAAAGCATATTTTTTTAAAAGGTATCCATCCACGACCTCTATTAGTATACTCGTAATATGTCGGCTAATGCGTAAGCATTCAAGTGATGTTAGTAATCGATACTGGCTTCCTTCATATATCATATGAAAAAGTACTTATACTGTAGAATCATAAAGAAAGCCCTATTCTTAAAATAAAATGTAAAGCTATAAAAAATTTTGTATTTTTTTTTTAGAAGGTTTAAATCCTGACTATAATATAAAATGGTAAAAAAACTACTGAAAACACGAATATTGCAATAAATCGATCGCTGCAGAATCGTTAGGTTATGTTGGAATGACATTTTATGAATTATACGGATAAATTAAATAAGAAAAACATAAAATGTAATTTAAATGTTACATTTATTTACCTTATCGTTACAAAAGATATTCTAAATGACCACCCTGGGTACCGCTGCAATTTTTTGCTCGACTGCTGATTTTGAGAGTCGTCTGACGCAAATCGTTGTCAATTGCGTCGATTTCTCGTTGAATTTTCACCTTCAGTTCATTAATATTAGGGGAATTAGATGCATAAACTCTCTCCTTTAAGCAGTCCAAAAGGAAAAAAATCGCAAGTAGACGACAACTCTATGTTTCCACCAACAACGTTTTCGAGAAGCCAGTTGCAATAATCAAGTCGTTTCGGTTTGTCTTTCACCTTCAGTTGTAATGCGGTACGGTTTCAGTTCTAATTCGTGAAGAATGTTACGACAAGATGTGTATTTAACACCAGATTGTCGGGATAACTTGCAAATAATATCGTCAACCCATATAAAATCTTATAGTATTTTTTTTTGGATTGGCAATAATTCTCCTTTCAATGTCGATAAAGGCTCGTGGAGTCCTAACGGAAAGTTGCCTATTCGTTTTGCATTTGAAACCGAACGTAATGTACGCCATTTTTTTTTAACTAAATAGTGTGTGCTACTCTTTGCTGGGATACAAGCCTTCGGAAATTTTTCTACGAATACTTGACGTGATTCTTCAAAGATCCGTAACGAATATAGGCCTCAACCGGAGCTGTCCTCTCGTGGATCGAATAAGGCATTTTACACAAACACAACTACACTCACAATACTGCACTGCAGCGAAACGTTTACTGTACTGTCACGTTAACCACCTGACAGATGGCAACAACAATCAGTAGTAACATATACATTCACTAGTCGCGTTAGTTGTGCGGGTTGATTATGAGTTCGGTTTTATGTTGCTCACTCTGTATAACATGGTTAGAAAAATTTTGAAATGATGGCCTGGGGGCGCACCTCCCTAGTTTTCAATAATACCGCATCTTTAATAATTATAAATCGGTCAACACATATACAACTGATGCGAAGACTTGGTAATTATTAAAATATTTGCAGGATCCTAAATCGGTGACGCAAGTTTACTTGAAATTTTATTCATTCTACGTGAATGGGGAAGGACTTTTAATGGTTTTTTATGTATTAAAAAAACACATTTTTATATTTTAATATTATTATGTTTTAATAAAACATAAAACTACTACAATTTTCTTATAATATGAAAAAATAATTAGACGACGTCTTTTAATAATTAAAGCCTTCATTAATACATTGGCATTTCTCTCAGCTCAAAATATTCTTCTACTTCGTTCATTTGCGCGTTGATAAATCATTAATTCTCGCTGTACAGTTTGTTCAGACGTGATATCGGGTGACGATTTGTTCTTTATTTTGTAAAGTCCTTTTAACCTATAATTTTTTATTATTATTTATGTGTTTATTAATGAACGTATTATTTTTTAGTCTTGAATGATTAATTGAACGGGTAACGTTTTTAGTTTTTATTAGAATCCTAAAAGTTAATCTATATAAATTTTAAACAACGTATCAAATTTTTAACTAGTAAGAATTTATATGTTGCGCGGACTCTATAATATTAATGAAACATGTTTTTAAACTTAAATAACTTACATTTAAATTTAAAAACCTAAAAAAAAACGTATATTTTTTATTTTAATTATTTACGCATTCGGCAATTAGCTAAGCACTTAAAATGTACACCAATAATTGAACACCGTTCAGCACATTTGTATTGGATAAACGATCATTTGAAAGTAACGCAGGATATAAGTATATCCACTTAGATAAACGATTCGTGGATATAAATGTATCTACTAAACTTAAGTTTTTATAAACTTTACGTATAGAGTTGAAATCTCGTTTTACATTTAACTTCGTAGTTCTTCTCTCCACAAAGTTTTAATCAACGTAAGTAAACAAAGTTGAACCAAAAATGCAATACTTTATAAATATATGTTAACAGAATTAAACGCTGCGAACAATATTGACTGTTTTGTAGAGTAAATATTATGACCTCTTTTGGCTTAACAGTTAGCAGTGACAAAATGATGAACGTAATAATGATAACTGCTGTAACAATAAAGATAATATGATTAAATATTTAGCGTACATTGATTATGATTTTTCAAAGCTTGGAATATTTTTGATAAATCACATACTACTGTAATAATATCGATGTATATAATTATAATTATATACCGTTATACATAATTTTAAGTGGTAAAATTGACCCGACTAATTTCTTTAAATAAAAACTGACCTCTTTAGTAATAATTTATGTTTTCTTTTCTATGATAAATGAGTGCCAATAAAGGGCTTTTAAGGTATATTAAACGGTTTATATAGATCTAAATAAATGATAGTCATCCTTAAATTGGCCCTTTAATTGCGTAGAAAATGAGTTTGACAATCGGTCGTATTTTACTGTTAAATAAATTACTGAAGGCAGGATTTAGAGGATTGGACCACGATCGCTTTAAAATTTATATATTATCGACGATTCGACTTTTAAAAATAGGAAAAAAATTCGTTCAATTTACTAATCGTGGTGTCTATCAGGATTTGATCCTGAAAATATTCTTACTGTATTTTAATTATCTTTCTGAAAGTAAGTTAACAATAAATTTAAGCGTTTAAATAAAACTAATAATAAGGAAGGATTTATCTTCCTATATTATAAAACGGTAAGAAAAATGCTGAAAACACAAAACCTGCAATAACTTGAGACCTAATCGATCTGCCGGAACGGGCAACGACTTAATCGAGTCACTAATGAGGTCTCACCCCAACCATTGACTCTGGAGTCGAGATATGAGCGAATATTGGTCCTTCTTAAATTATAAAATGGTAAGAATAATCCTGATAATCTGGCTGCGAAGCGGTCAGAGGACGCACCTTCCTAGTAATAAATAGAATTATTAATTTTGTATCATTTCGAGGTATTTTATACGATACAGATATGTAATAATGAATGTGGAAATATTCATTTGGAGATCCCAATACAACATTTATTTATCGATAGAAAATTTTTATTTTAAATGGAGGTGTTAAGATATTAAAAAAATGAAAAATTTTAATGCTTTTTCCTACCGATCTTAACCGATGGGTTTCAAGTTGCATGTAAAGGGTAAAATATATTTTACTTCGAATTAGCTAATATGAATAAATTAATCAATCGTATAATAATTTCCACTTACCAACTATTTTTATGTCGGAGCGCTTTCGGATAGTAATACATCATCAGGAACATTTATGTGTAATTATAATTATATTATATTACAAACAACGTCGACATTATTTTTACATTTTGACGATAAATTTTTGTATTTATAATTTTGTTTTTAAAATTCAAAATTCATTTAATATATTAATTTGTGAAGGAAAAAAATTATAATGCATAACACATAAATGTTCCTGATGATGGATTAATATCCGAAAGCGCTCGGACATAATAATAAAAATAGTTGGTAAGTGGACATTATTATATAATTATTTATATCAATACCAACGGGCCATGATTAATAATAAAATTAATATGAATATTATATTAGGTAACTAATTATTGATGCAAATTAATTTATGTATGACAGAATAAGTAAATTTTTATAAAAAATATTTGTAATTCTTTTTTATTCGTATAAAAGTGATCAGATTAAAAAATCGTATCTATTAATATTAGACTAACAAAATTCGTTTGAATTAAAAACCTTGCGTCCTATCACAAACCGCATTATTATCTATTTTAATTGAATGCAAATAACTTATAATCAAAATGAAATGCCAACTCTGCACATAAAAGTTTTAACAAAACAAAATCAGTATTATACATTATTGAACAAATTATCTGACTGAAATAAATCTATTTGTTTATTTTTTACCTGCAGAACGTTCAAATCGATTTTCCGATCTTGTAGTGTTCTTTACCACTGAATGTATATTACCTGTTAAACAAAATAATAATTATAATTACACATAAATATTGTAAAACGGAAATCTTAACTTAAACATATAATCATCTACGTTTCAATACAGAAGAACTCTCGTGATATTTTTCTGTGAATAATATTGCATTAATTTTTCATATATTTTATTAAATCATCTAGTTATAATAATTAGCAGGAGGTCAATCCTGGGACAGAATATTATAAACGGACTAATTAAAAACGATCAGGCAACAAATAATTAAAATTTGTTTTGATGAAATTCCTAATTTGTATCAATTTTACAAAAGGTAAAAATTGAGTGTGTAACAATATTCAAATCGTTAAAAATCATTAACTATTTTGCATTCCAGAGTGACAGCTTAATCTAAGTTCAGAAAGCTTTGTTGTACAAGTTCGGGAAGGATTTCTGGACCGGTTTATTGCTACCTAGGATGTCATTTCATGGTATATTATCCCCATTTAAATTTATTAGCAATTTTAATACTTCAGATACCCTGGTACTTCAAGTACTATTATTCAACTATATGTTTATCAAAACTTATAGTTGACGAGAAATAAGTAGTTCATTTACTCTGGATGTCTTTAATTAATTTTATCAGACCGAAAATGTCTTGTTCGTTGGGTGCCTTTCAGAGGAATTTCTTTGTTCTAGAAGGTTCTTTGATATACTATTAATCTTTAAAAAAGAATCAAAATTTTTTTTAAATTCAAATTTTTCGAAACACGTAATTAACTATTACTCATTTTTCGCTTTTAGTATACTCTTATGTTAGCCTGATTTTGTTCTTTCAGAATTTCCAGCGGTAAATTAAAGTATCTACTCATTTACACTTTATTATTTTGTTACTTCAAATACAATTTATAAACTCCAAATTTATTTTATTAAATTGTTGTATTTATACGTTTTTTTTTTTTTAAATTATTATATTTAACTTAATGTTTAGTTCTGCCCTTCTTAGCTTTATTTTTTATCACTTGTCACGGCCTTTCAGAACCACTATATTGTCAATTAAGAAATGCTATAAATAGGAAATGCAAACTGGCGAAAGAAGAGTGGATTAAAGAAAAGTGTTCAGAAGTGGAAAGAGAAATGAACATTGGTAAAATTGACGGAGCATACAGGAAAGTTAAGGAAAATTTTGGGGTACATAAATTAAAATCTAATAATGTGTTAAACAAAGATGGTATACCAATATATAATACGAAAGGTAAAGTCGATAGATGGGTGGAATATATTAAAGAGTTGTACGGAGGAAATGAATTAGAAAATGGTGTTATAGAGGAAGAAGAAGAAGTTGAGGAGGATGAAATGGGAGAAACAATACTGAGATCTGAATTTAAGAGAGCATTAAAAGATTTAAATGGCAGAAAGGCTCCTGGAATAGACGGAATACCTGTAGAATTACTGCGCAGTGCAGGTGAGGAAGCGATTGATAGATTATACAAACTGGTGTGTAATATTTATGAAAAAGGGGAATTTCCGTCAGACTTCAAAAAAAGTGTTATAGTTATGATACCAAAGAAAGCAGGGGCAGATAAATGTGAAGAATACAGAACAATTAGTTTAACTAGTCATGCATCAAAAATCTTAACTAGAATTTTATACAGAAGAATTGAGAGGAGAGTGGAAGAAGTGTTAGGAGAAGACCAATTTGGTTTCAGGAAAAGTATAGGGACAAGGGAAGCAATTTTAGGCCTCAGATTAATAGTAGAAGGAAGATTAAAGAAAAACAAACCGACATA
This sequence comes from Lycorma delicatula, assembly GCF_047948215.1. NCBI lineage: Eukaryota > Metazoa > Arthropoda > Insecta > Hemiptera > Fulgoridae > Lycorma > Lycorma delicatula. The sequence goes on from NC_134460.1 coordinate 160,524,762, forward strand.
CTTAGCGTTTATAGACCTAGAAAAGGCTTTCGATAACGTAGATTGGAATAAAATGTTCAGCATTTTAAAAAAATTAGGGTTCAAATACAAAGATAGAAGAACAATTGCTAACATGTACAGGAACCAAACAGCAACACTAACAATTGAAGAACATAAGAAAGAAGCCCTAATAAGAAAGGGAGTCCGACAAGGATGTTCCCTATCTCCGTTACTTTTTAATCTTTACATGGAACTAGCAGTTAATGATGTTAAAGAACAATTTAGATTCGGAGTAACAGTACAAGGTGAAAAGATAAAGATGCTACGATTTGCTGATGATATAGTAATTCTAGCCGAGAGTAAAAAGGATTTAGAAGAAACAATGAACGGCATAGATGAAGTCCTACGCAAGAACTATCGCATGAAAATAAACAAGAACAAAACAAAAGTAATGAAATGTAGTAGAAATAACAAAGATGGACCGCTGAATGTGAAAATAGGAGGAGAAAAGATTATGGAGGTAGAAGAATTTTGTTATTTGGGAAGTAAAATTACTAAAGATGGACGAAGCAGGAGCGATATAAAATGCCGAATAGCACAAGCTAAACGAGCCTTCAGTAAGAAATATAATTTGTTTACATCAAAAATTAATTTAAATCTCAGGAAAAGATTTTTGAAAGTGTATGTTTGGAGTGTCGCTTTATATGGAAGTGAAACTTGGACAATCGGAGTATCTGAGAAGAAAAGATTAGAAGCTTTTGAAATGTGGTGCTATAGGAGAATGTTAAAAATCAGATGGGTGGATAAAGTGACAAATGAAGAGGTATTGCGGCAAATAGATGAAGAAAGAAGCATTTGGAAGAATATAGTTAAAAGAAGAGACAGACTTATAGGCCACATACTAAGGCATCCTGGAATAGTCGCTTTAATATTGGAAGGACAGGTAGAAGGGAAAAATTGTGTAGGCAGGCCACGTTTGGAGTATGTAAAACAAATTGTTGGGGATGTAGGATGTAGAGGGTATACTGAAATGAAACGACTAGCACTAGATAGGGAATCTTGGAGAGCTGCATCAAACCAGTCAAATGACTGAAGACAAAAAAAAAAAATATTGTCAAAACGTATTGTACTTGTATTATTAAATATCTGTTAATCTTTATAAAGCGTTTTGTCTACGCCCCTTCCTATATTTGACGTCATATCTTATCTGGCCTTCTTCTTGTTTATTTGTTACTAATAGTTATACTTTTAATTTTATTTATTTCCTGTTTTAAATAAATCGAGGTTCTTGAAAAAGTCATCCAGTTGAATGTTGACCTATTCATTTATGATCGTTTTATTGTTACTTATTACATTTACATTTATTCACGTTTTCCGATGTTTGAGGTTGAATGCAAGCATTGAAAGATTAACTCTTTAGGCCAGAATAAAGCTTCACGATGTTTACAACAAAGTTGACCCTTTTTTAATAACATCGGGATGCTCAAGAAGGGTGTACAACCTTTGCACGCTAATTGCGATTTAATAAAAAAAAAAACTATTGGAAAAAACGAAGATAAATTACAAAATTACGGCTATTAGTGTTTTTAAGTCATGGTTTATTTAGATCGATATAAATAGATGAAGAATTGTAAATATACTTATATGAAAAAATTATTATTATTATGAAGGGGAGTCAAACATTATCTTCAATTTTGCCTGCCGTAATACGCCTTCATTGCTGTAATACTGCCTTCTACGCACGCATACTTATACTTTGTACAATTACGGTCGGGTGTGCGAAATTTTATCCCGATTCCATAATTTGCCTTCCAGCTATTACTGTGTAAACATCTCCTCTCCGCTTGCAGTTTGTTCCAAGGAGGAACAATATGTGATCCTATTCCTCTGGTCAGAAGGTGTGAAAGGGGCCGAAATTCATCGTAGACTTTTATCACGATACACAATACAGGAACAGTGCTTTATAACAAAAAAGTGTTTTTTTTCGTGGATCGAAAAGTTTAAAAATGGCAAACGAGTGTAACACAAGAATAGGGAACAGGACGTCCGTCAACCATGAACGATAATATTCAGCAAGCTCGAGAAACGGTTCTAGCGAATAGACATTAGCATCTTATTATCTACGACGAGCTCGGCTTCCGTAAAGTTAGTGCACGACGGGCACAAAATAACACCCACCGGGTTAGTCTAGTGGTGAACGCGTCTTCCCAAATCAGCTGATTTCGAAGTCGAGAGTTCAAGCGTTCAACTCCTAGTTAAGCCAGTTATTTTTACATGGATTTGAATACTAGATCGTGGATACCGGTGTTATTTGGTGGTTGGCTTTCAAATAACCACACATCTCAGGAATGGTCGAACTGAGACTGTACAAGACTACACTTCATTTACTCGTTTACATTGACTCGTACATATCATCATTTGAAGCATTACCTGAAGGGTAATTCCCGCAGGTTAAACAGGAAAAAGAAAGTAAAAGGTTCGTAAATACTGATTATTTTTTAATTCTTCTTCGGGAAAAATCTACAAACGTGGCCGTTTCTTGCACTCTATATTTCTTATTTTATGATCTTCCAGTGAATTCCCATTAATTTTCCTTGTTTCTATAGTCGAGATTATCTGCATCTTGGTAGTCCAGCAGGTCTTCCTTATCGCCTAGGTTCTGGTAGTACCTAAATAAAACATATTCAGCGGTATTTTGTGTTCATTTATCCTTATCGGAGTCCTTACGGGTCGTTTTCTTTCGAATTCCTAGGTTATCGTCGGGTTAACCCACCGGGTTGGTCTAGTGGTTAACGCGTCTTCCCAAATCAGCTGATTTCGAAGTCGAGAGTGCAAGCGTTCAAGTCCTAGTAAAGCCAGTTATTTTTACACGGATTTGAATACTAGATCGTGGATACCGGTGTTCTTTGGCGGTTGGGTTTCAATTAACCACACATCTCAGGTACGGTCGAACTGAGAATGTACAAGACTACACTTCATTTACAACTCATACATATAATCTTCATTCATTCTCTGAAGAATTATGTAAGCGGTTGTTAGCGAAGGCTAAACAGGAAAGAGAAAAAGAGGTTATCGTGGGGTTAACTTCCTGTTTCGTATATCCGAGTTAGGCAAGCGATCCGACCGGGTTAATTTACAACTTCAAAACCAGTAATTCATCTTCTGGCAAACGGTTTTTTATTATTATTTTTTTTAAATCCATATTTCTGTTCTGTACATCTGTTGTATTATACAAAAATGTGCAACTTTCTTAAAAAAATTTAGTATTAATGTCGTAATTAATTATCATTATTATTCTTTAAATATCATTTTCTATATATTTAATTTTTTTTAAATTTATTTATGTTTCTAATTACCTACTGATCGTGATAGTTGAATAGTCAAAATGAACTTTTAGTTTAAGATTAAACTAAATTTTTAAATAGTTTCTTAAATGCTTTCTTGATTTTTGATAATCGTTCAGGATTAGTTTTTCATTACTGATTCAGCAGTTAGTAAATTATATATTTATTTTTTTAAATTTCATTGAAATTTAAAAAGTCTTAGTAAATATTATGAAACTATATATATATATATATATACGTAAAAATATTGATAATATTTTTAATACATTACAGTATAAAATTTAAGATTAGAGTGATTTGTTAGAACTAATAATGTTTGCTTTACTATTGGCTTGTCTTAAGACGAAGCCGCTCTGACAAGATACATCCGTCTTGTCTTTTATTGGACACTATCTTATCGTTTAGGCTCGTTTACCTTCTTCCTTATCCCTTTCTATATTCCACCCTACCGTAGGGTCGTATTTTCGTAACTCTTTTAGAAGATAGTACGCGGAAGAATTTCACTGCTGCAGATGTATCTTCTCGTTACGCTAAACGCATACTATTTGTTGCACCTGCCCTGTGTGATGTCAGGACAAGGAATTTACCCGCCCTCCTTCTGCTTATCTTCTTTCCCTGTGGTACTCGTTTAACGAGCCCTCTCTAGAGCGACGGTATCGATCTAATGTTCTCTATCTTAATCTACCCTTGCCGATCGTAAATCTAACGTGTTCTATTTTAAAAATCGACTGTATTTTAATGCTGTGCTCAGAATTACCGACATAAGTTGTGACATTTGTCATATCGTATTAAGTTACAGTCTATAAATAGATAAAATAACTTCACTGGCGAATATTTTTTACACCCACATTACTGTAAAACTTTTCTTTTTCTAGACCGCTGTCTAACGGTTGCTGAAGTCATATCAAAAATAGTATCTCGATCTTATTTCACCAGTGTTTTTTCCTCGACATAATTTTACTGAATCGCCACGTTTATGTCAGTGAATATTTTTAATTATTAAGAATAGTATTATTCCAAGATAATTTTTTAAGCAAAAATTTCTGTTTCATAAATTGATTGCAACCTATTTTAACTTCAAAACCTTAATTTTTATCATTTAAATTAAATCTTTTGTCAATATAACTCCCGTCTACATCCGAAGATTTTTGAGGACAAAACTTGATTAATACCCTCGTATAATCGAGCTAAGAAATATTTACGTACGGTTCAAGGAACATTTAAAGTAAGGTAAATGTTCCTTGAACCGTACGTTGTTTTTAGACAAATATTGTCTAAAATTTGTCTCATCAGTCTGTATGCTTTCTCCGATAAAACAAAATGGTTTTAATTTATAAAAAATGAATTCGGATGAAAACATTTCCAGATTGTACGTGAATTGATTCGATATTTCTTGTCAAAACCTTTGGAATTGTTCAGCTGTGTTTTGAGTAACAAAAGAAAGCGCGGTTTCATAGTCAACTCTAGCGAGCAGGACTCGTAGACCGCGACGGTTGTGTATAGCCTAAAGATTTTTTATCAAGATTTTGCAACCTCTTATTAAACTCATCGAATGTGAATCTTCTGTTTTTTGTGCAGTTTTCATTGCTTCGGTGAAACCAAAATCCTGAGGCAGTATAAATAAAATTTTTATTATTATGCAATTTTTAAAGGGTGTATCGTAATTTTAATGATTCTTCACTATCTATTTTCACCTTCATTATTACGTAAAATAACATTCGTTTCATTTATCATGAAAATTGATTTTTAGGTCTGTAATCCACATTTACCAAATGCTGTTGGTCAGTTTTACTCTTATCATGCAAACCCAGGAAGATATAAATTATGAACGAAAAGGATTTCTTCGTCGCAGCCCCCGCAAGACATTAAAAATATAAGTTTCGTGATCATCTTATTTGATCTTGAGTGAAAAAAGGGTTTAAAACACCTGAGCGTTAATTAATTTCTTTGAAGCGGATAAAGATAGCGTCAGTATAAATAGTGAACAAAGGCTCGGATATAAGATGACTATTTCTTTTATGCCCTTTAAAAGTTAAATATGCGATGAATAGCAAAGTTGAACTCGCTGTCAGCGATGTTGAAAAAGGTGCAGGTTAAAAACAATCTAAACAGAGAAGTTAAGGTTCAAGGTTCTTGAAGGTCCCGTAATACTTCTTGATAAGATGAAGAATAAAATACTTTTAAACTTTATTTTCTGTTTATTTTATTGTTGTGGCCAAGTGTTCCTTTATCAAACTCGTGTAAGACTTTACAGTATTGAGTTAGGAAAGTGGTTTATTGAATTTAGTTGTAATTTTATAGGAAAGTTTTATCAGAATATTTAACATAAGTTGCAAGTTATTTTTGATATTATTTTACGAAAGAAGATCGGGTGTAATTGTTTCTTTGCTTTGTATTCATTTATTTTTTAAATTTTGTAAAGTTAGACTTTTTTCCATTCGAAACATATAGTAAAAGTAGAATCGCGAAGATATGTTTTACTGCATTTTAAAAATAGATTTATCTGTCTGTACTGAAATAGAAACCAATACGTGATATATTTCAGCCTAATATATATATATCAATCTCGTTATCAACTTATTTATGTATTAAGATTTTAATACGTTATTATAACGTTTAAATGTTGAGGATGATTTAATTTTATTTTCCTATTAGTTTTTTTAAATAGCATTTATATTACATTAACAATATTTTTATTTTTATCTGTTTAGCCTCTGGAACCACGTAAGGTATTAGTTCAAAGGATGATATGTATGAATGGAAATGAAGTGTAATCTTGTACAGTCTCAGGTCGATTATTCCTGAGATATTTGGTTAATTGAAACCCAACCACCAAAGAATACCGGTACCCATGATCTTGTATTCAAATCCGTATAAAAGTAACTGCGTTTTCAAAGATTTGAACCTTATAATTCTTGAATTCGATATCAGCTGATTTGCAATGACTAGTTCACCGCTAGACCCACCCGATGGGTGAGTCTTAATCTACCTACCGGGTTGGTCTAGTGGTAAACTCATGGTCGTAAATCAGCTGATTTCGAAATCGAGAGTTCTCCGGTTCAATTCCTTATAAAAGTAGTTACTTTTATTAAGATTTAAATACTAGATCGTGGTTTCCGGTGTTCTTTGGTGGTTGGGTTTCAATTAATTACACGTCTCAGGAGTAGTCGACCTGAGTTTGTTCAAGACATGTTTACCCCGGTATAGTTACATTACGCTGATAAGTCGCTAATGACTTTAATTATTGATGCGACTATAAGTAAAATTAATTTTAAAAAAATATTTCTAAAAAAAATAATTATCCGGAAGAAGAATTTTAATACGTTTTGAACTAAAACTTATTTTTTACCCGAGCAAAATAAGGAAAATTTTTCTAAAAGTATTATACCCTTTTCGATATGTAATTAATCTTTTCTCATTATAGTAATAAAACATTAAAAAAATAAAAAATTATAGACAAAAGGAGAGAGGATAATATTTATCTATCGTAAAATGATTTAAAATTAATTAAAATTTAATAGAAATAAATCATTATCTTCAATATCTGTATAAAAACAGATGTTTAAATTAAAATATTATATTTAAACTGAATCTTTTCCTTTATAACGCTATATAAAATATTAATTTAAATAGAAATGAACATAAAATATCTGTCATTTTTCAATTTGATATTTATTGCATTTTTTATTATATTTAATTAATTCTTTATAATTCCAATAAATAATAAATATATAGTAGACATTCTAAAATATTTTTTTTTTTTTACATTTAAACATAGAAAACCTAGTAAATGAGTTTCTTTTTCAAGCCAACTTATTTTTTTGGTATAAGACCATCACACACCTGGGCACTATCGTGACCCCCATGGAAACAATTCAACAATGAGAAAAAGTTGGAATGTGATAACTCATTTTAAAAGACGTAGAAAGAAAATATTGACGTAAAACTGCAGGCTCAGATAATTCTAAGTAAAATGGGGACAATTTAATATTGTTCATAGTTGGATGCACTGAATATACCATTATTAAAACCATCTATTGAAATATTAAATTTCCACCATCTTTTTAAGCTCATCTTAGGCCATTGTCTTTAAGTTATTTTTTCAGTACCTCCTAAAATGATATGTCACAACTCTCTCTTTAAATATATATATATATATATGTTTGCACTAATTAAACAAATATCAAGTTAACTTAAAATCTATAATATCAAAGAAATTGCTTGCGTTTTGAGGGTGCGCGTGCGTAACGTTAATATGAAAGAGAACCAAAAATGACATCAATTGGCATGAAATGGAATGCAAAGTTGGCGGGAGTTTGCAAATTCTCCCTTCGGATTGCAGAGCCTGGACAGTGTCCCTTGCTGCCGGGTGATTCTATCGGGGGTGTTTTTAAAGGTTTACTTTATATGACGGGTCTAATTTTTCAATTTTTGTCTTTATTTTATATTTTGATTTTAAGGACGGATTTAATTGCATTCCAATCCGTTGTTAAACCAGCGTTATCGAACCCATTTCATGGGCCGACCGCGGAAAGCTAGGCTTTTGAAAACCTGTTCTCCCGACGTAATTCCCCTTAGACCGTCCACTGAAGTCCTTTCGGTGCTAACGCTTCATAGGCTAGCAGGAATACGCCGCAACGGGGCACTAACTGTATGGAGGGAGCAATGGCGCCCCCTTTTCCGGAGGAGTCGCAATTGCTGTTTTAAGTTAATTTAAATCTAAGTTTTAAAGGAGAGGTTGAGTAGAAGCTCTGAAATGGAATTAACTAACGTAAAAACCTTGCATAAATCGGGTGAAAAGCAGAAAATAGAAAATTATAGGCTCATAGGCAATCTATCTGTCTTTTCAAAGATTATGAAGTCGTTTGTAAATGTACAGCTTCTTGATTTTTGTAGTACTAAATGCATTTTTTCTGAATCTCAACACGGCTTTATCACTGGTAGATCGACAACTCAAGTTTTGAAAAAATTACATACAAGATAAATGAGTCACTTGATAATAATTATGTAATGGCACTCCTAATATACCTTTCTAAAGCTTTTGACACTGTTCAGTATGATATGATGTTAAAAAAAATTAGCTGCTACTGGTGTTGGTGGAAAGTTATTTCTGAATGTGGTTTCTGAATCTGAGCGGTTTCAGAATTATTTTTCCGATAGACTAGTAGCTGTTAAAATACGAGATACGGTTGGTAATTCAATGAAGCAAGTTTGGCGTTGTTCAGAGTTCAATTCTTGGCCCGATTCTCTTTAACTTGTACATTAATGATATTTGCGGACTGAATATTAGATGTTCTCTGTTTATGTTTGCTGATGACCTAATTGTATTATTTCCTAATAAATCTTTATCTTTAGCAACAAATACCTTGCAAATTGATTTAAATGTTTTAATTAAATTTTATTTTATTAACAGAATCCCTGTTAATAAAAAAAAAACAAAATCAATAGATTTTAATAAGCCGAAATCTATGATTGTTTGGCTGACTATAATCGCATCGTTTTTCATTTTCATACTTGTTTCGGGTTAATTAAAATTGTACTCGTGAGAAGATTCAACATTCTGAAACAGTCAGATATCTTGGTTTGATATTTGATTATAATACGAAACGGTCCTCTCATGTTGATTTTTTGTGTAAAAGACTAAGAATTCTTTTGTTTAAATTCTATCAGGTCGTTGATATATTTCTTTTCACAGTAAACAGGATTCTATATTTTGCATTAGTCAAATCAATTATGAGATATGGTCTTACATATTATGGTTTTGCACTACAGTATATTTTAAATCCGGTCGAAAACCATTTAATTAGAATTTTTAGTTTTATTTGGACATACTGATATAGCTAGTGTGGGAATTAAAAAGTTACATAATTTTTTGATAAATATTGTACTTGTTTAAGAACAATTTTTGTTGACACTTTTAAAAAAATATATATAATAACGAATTATGAAATAAGAGAAACAAGTAGATTTTTTAATGCGCCGCGATATTAATCGAGTTATGAGAAGTTAACAACCAAGTTTTTTGTTCCTTCTTATCTTAATCAACTGCCGTTTCATTTGAGATCTATAAATGGCTTTTCTAAATTGAAGCTGAAGTGAGACATCGCTTTCTGTATACTAGCTTAAACTTTCGCTAAAATCTTTGTTCTATCTGTCAGAATACAGTTTTGATTTCTATGCGAAATTAGTTTATATTCATGTTCATTTTGGACACTAAAATTGAAATAATTTTCTTTGTAAAGACAAAATTATTATAATATAAGAGAAATTTTATTCTAATATGAAAATATGTAAAAATTTTTTATATTATTATATATTATAAAATATTTTATTATAATTAATATTATAGATTAAATAGAAATAGTTTTGTATGTAATTCCCCAAAAAAGATTATTGTAGCTTAGAGGAAATTTTATCATGATTGTAATGCAACTCAATAAACAAATAAATAAATAAAATTATTATTATTATTATTATTATTAAATACTTATGTATATGTTAACGTTAAATTTACATTATTAGTTTTTATGTTTAATGTACAATACACAAAGGCTCAAGTGGTTGTTCTATTGTAATAAATAAATAAATTAATATTATTTTTATTATTAATTAGGCTATCGAGTACTGTATAGCTTTGTCAAATATTATAAATTTACGTGTTAAATTTAATTTTATTTATCATTTCACTATTTTTACCACTATTATAAATATTTATTTGAGCTACACGTTTTATTACAATTACATCGCTTTCTAGCGAATGGTTGTCACTAATATAATTAAATGCTTTTTGTGTTATTAAATATACACATTAAAATGGGATATAAATATAAGCATAAAATGGGAGTACTTGTGTACTCCCATTTTATGCTGACACCGATAAAATGATTTTTTTTTTTTATGCCGTGATAGTTTGTTTGTACGATTATATTATTTATTCTATACATGTTTGTAATACGAGTAAATTTAATTTTTTTTTTATTTCATCGATGTTCATAATATTTTCATGTTGCTTATTTCCTATACATGCTTATTTTTTACCCATTTTTTTTTTCTTTCCGTAGCGGAGGAAAAAGCTCTGCCAGCCGCCGTCAGGCCCGCACTGACGGCAGTGCGGGGCTCTCACCCGCTAAAAAACCTCCCCTTCTACCATGCAAGGGCCAGATCTAAGCCATATGGTATGTACAGCCCCTGTATGATCAACCAGGCACTCCACCATCCGAATCTGTGTGGCCGGAAGGCGTCCCCAGGAGGGGATTGACGAGCGAAGACTCCGAGGAGCCCTCGCCGCCCACCCCCAGAAGCTGGCCTCCCTTGATCACCAGTCATCGAACTCCAAGACTCCATAGATTCGCATCAACTCAGCCTGCCGTCGCCTCTCTTCATTGCCCTTCTTTCGTATCATTGATGCGATGTAGTCGAGACACACTCCCACTTGTTGCCATTGCTGAGCATTACCTCGATTATATTGTTGGCCCCTTCCACACCCTGACCCTCGAGCACTACGCGGATGTTGCGCTATGTAGGGTAAAAAAATACTACGTGCTCTGCTGTATCCAGTCCGCCGCAATCGTGACAGCGACTTGTATGGCATCTGCCCATCCTGTTCAGGTAGTCTCGAAAACGTCCATGTCCAGACAGGAAACTGGGTGAATTCGTAGCCTGTATTACCGTGCTTTCGCTCCACCCAGTTCCTGACGTCTCGTATGAGCCCATAGGTCCACCTTCCTTTGTCCGAATCTCCCCATCTGTCACGCCAAGCCATGTAGGGACCGTCAATTGCCTCCTTTCTGTCCCCTCCATTCACTATTGCAGGTCTCATTTGCGCTTGTAAGTCTATGGGCGGCACTCCAGCTATAACCGAAGCCGCCTCGGCGCTGATCGTTCGATACCCTGCGATGACACGTATGTTCAGCCTACGTTGTTGCATAACCAAACGCCTCACGTTCCTTGTCCTCGACAACGCTCCCGGCCATACAGGAACTCCATATAACACCACAGAAGAGTACACACTGGCCAACAGTTTCCTCTTACCCGTCTGAGGACCGCCCTTATTTCTCATCATGTTGCTCAGCGCCTTCACCACATTTTCGCCCTTTCTCGCCGCCTCCTCAACATGTATAGTAAAAGATCCGTTCTTGTCCAGCCACACGCCTAAATACTTCGCGGCTGGACTAGGATGGACTATCGTGTGTCCCACTCTAAAACGCAATGGAATGCTGTCTGCGTTTTCCAGCCATAACAACCAGTTTCACCTTGTCTTCAGCGAGCCGTAGACTATGAGCTATTAGCCACCTTTTAACCGCATCAGCCGCTTCTTCACCGGCCACCATCAGTTCTTCTTCCGTTTTCCGCACAATTACAAGTGCCAAATCATCAGCAAACGCCGCCGGGGTGACGCCCGCCGGATAGCGCTGCCTTAGAACATTATCGAAAACAATGCTCCACAAGGCCATTTTTTACCTTGTATTTTATTTATTTTTTTATTATATTAATAATAATAATAGTTATTGTTATTCTTATTACGTGTGATGTGTTTGGTATATATTTTTCAATATTTTAAATAAAATATTGTTTAAAGAAGCTCCCGTTATTGATTCAACAATAATTTTTCTCACGTCTTTCCATCTGCTCGAATAGAATTTTTAATTTTCATATTTCTGCCGTAATTTTTATATTTTTAAATAAAAGAATTAAGAAATTTTGCGTAATTATTTACAAATCTTAATTTTGGTAAACTAGGTAATATGAGAGCATGATAATTATTCTTACACATGGATCTGCTATATTATTATTTTTATTGGTTGTGAATGTGAATTTATGTTTCTTTTTTTCTAGAATCTATTTCAATTATTTTACGATATGTTTTTTTGTTGTAAAAAAATAATCGAATTTATTTTCTCGTTTTAATACATAGCCGTAACAGAATGAAAGTATTAGTATTGGGAACGGAACGCGTCTCTGAGACTGTGTAACGCCTAAGGCCTGTCTATGTATCGCAGTACCTGGACGTTTGTCCCTTCATATTGAATTATTCTTATTTAATGACCGTTATGTAAATGTTATGACGATATTTATAAGTTTAACTGGACGAATGATAGGATTGTCTTCCAATCCTTTTCTAAATATTGGATGATTGCATATAATAGGTCGAGTTATAAGAGTTGCCTACTCTTAATTCTTCCAGCGCTATTCCCATTAAAATTAAAGGAAAGATTCTTAAATAAAGCGATTAATATTCAAAAGTTTTTATTTCTTAATTTAATTTTTATTTAAGAATCTTAATTTGCTCACAACAGGAAATAGGTAGTTATAAAATTAACGGGTGTAGTTTAATAAATAGATAACGAAGAGCAGGAAGAAAGACTAGCCAGATAATATTTATGATTTGAGTGGGGATAAGAGGCGTGACCTAATGCTATATAAAGCCTTACAAAGGGGAAGAAGTGTCAGTACAATTAGTTATGAAAATGGAGTAAATAAAAATATAATTTAATTATGACGAAGCTAAGAAATCTAGATAACGGAACTCGATACAAAAAATATTCCCTTTCACTTCCTGCTCTTAAAGCGGTTTCGATGGTAGAAGATTTGGGTGGTCTAGCAGGAGGAGTACGCCTTATCGGACACTGGAGGTGGTTATAAACTCTTCTAGGCAAGAGGTTGTGATGGGATTGGAGGTGGATGAACTAATAATTTATCAAAAATCTTCTGATTTAAGGTTCCATGAAATGTCGAGATCACAAAAAAAATCTGTATATGTTTCGCCTCCTACTTCCCTTAATAACTCAGGAACAGATTGACGTAAGGCTTGAAATTTTTATAAAATAATTTTACTATTTGGGAACCCTGGTGGTACTAAATTTGCTGAAAAAATCCGTTTTGTGATCGATGGGGTACAGATTTGTCATGCCCTGATAAAGTATCCGAAAAGTAATTTTTTCATACATATTTTGCGGTCTTATCGCTGTAATTCATTTAAGTATAAGAAATATTTTTTTTCAAAACATCACCCTCTCTCAAAAAAGTAAAAAATATACGATTTTCAATAAATTCTCATTTTAATAAAGTCTATTGTAATAAAATAGTTAATTATTAGTTTAAAAATATTATAGGGACGATTAAATTCTATTTAAATAATATATTTTAAAAGGTGGTCAAAGGTAATGAATTTCAGTTATCGCCTTGATGGAAATGGCCATCACATTGATGACAGGACATGTTTTTTTTTTAGTTCGTTAAACGGATTGGTAGATCGATTAGTGGATTTCATCTTACGATAATAAAATAGTCCGAAAACACTTGTTGTTACGTATATTTTATTATTTTAATAAAAAGCTGTTTGGGGAAAAAGCCGTTTTTCTTTGTCGGGCTCAAGAAGTCGATGAATCGTTTGAATGCGATAAGGTCGTAATTGTAATCGTTTGGTCGCCCGACGAACGGTTGATTTAGACAAATTAATTTCAGCAGACAAACGTCTGATCGATTTATTTGGTGAGGCGAGTAATCGGTCTTTGATTTCAGCGACTGTTTCTGTATTCAACACTGACGCAGATCGTTTGTGTTCCTTGTTATTAACAGAACCGTTCTCTCTAAATTTTGCGACTAACCTTAATACTGATGTTTTGTTAGGAGCCGGTTTATCCGGGTACTTATGGCGAAACAAATCTTGCACTGCAACAGCTGATTTCGTACTGAAGTACGACTCAACAATGAAAACACGTTCATCTAACGAAAACACCATCTTGTCTCTAGCAACACACTGAACGTTATGATTGCATTGTTGTTACTATCGGTAGTGTTCTACTGCGTCGCCGCGATGTTCAGATGATGGACGAGTCCATATCAGTAACCAGTAGGGGAGTAAGCTTGACTTTTGAAATTTCATGGATGATTGATGGATGGGTTGCGTTTTATATAGGACAACCTGTATTTGTGTGCGAAAAAATACTTCTGAATTTTTCTGATTTTTAATTTAAGCCATTTCCCTTTTATATAATTACCCTTACAATCTTACTCTTTTCTTTTTTATATTAGGATAGTTTGATATAAAAAGAAAAATAATAGAAATAATTTTATAATGATCGGTTAATGGAGTCAGTTTTAGAAAATATTCAGTTCTTGCTGATGTATACTGTTTTAAGCGATTGTAAATTTCAACATACCTCTACACATTTATTATTTTTTAAATGTTTTAAAAAAAAAATATTGGTTTTGGGAAAAAAATTGTGATTTTCAAAGAAATAAAATAAAGCAATAAAACTTTGAACAATTATAGGATTATTTTTATTAGTAGTGCATTACTCATCCGTATTTAATATTTCTCACACTGACGAAATTACGATTTATTTTTTCTTATTTCTCTTTTCCGTTAAGAGAAAAACTAATAATTTAATATTAAAAAAAAAAAAACCGGAAATTATTAATAGAAACGTTTTTTTTTTAATTGGTAGTATACCATCCCAAAAGATGAATTCAAAAAAGTAGAGAAATAAATTGATTCCAGTTCATTAAAAAAAAAAAAAAAATTTCAATTAGATACTTACAGAAATTTAATTTTTAAGAACGGGGAGACTGAAGAAAACTTTTTAGTGTTACATTATTTCTGGTGTTGTGTGTTCTGATTGTAAGTATCTTTGGTAAAGGTAAAAATAAAAAAAATATAAAGCACGATAACAATTTTCATAACATTAATTGTTCTATACATTATTATTAATTATTTATTTTTTAATATTTATCTCTGAATTAATTTTCGTCAACCATGAATTACTAAACATAAGTTCTCTGTTGTGTGTTAAACTATAACAGAGATGACATCCAAATAGAAAAAAAAAACACAAATAGTTCAATACAGGAGTAATATTATTGTATTCATGGGTTCACAAATCATTAAGAGACCCAAAGTCTAGCTTTTAGTTATATTGGTCGTAGAAATACACTTTCCTTTTTTATATATTTATAACAACTGGATAATTAAAACCGTGAATTATTTCGTTTTATTAAGTGTATATTTGATATTCTTACAGTAAGAAATTAAAACAGATATTAAATTATAGGTTAAAATTAATTAAAAAAATTAGCTCAGAAGACTAAATAAGATAGTGATAAGAAACAAAGAAAACTGTTAACTATAAATATTTACGTAGTCACTTATAAGGACTTGTGAATTAGTACCCTTATTTACCCTTAGAAAATAAACGCAACTAAATAAGAAATATCCCGACTGAATACACAAACTGTGTTATATTATGGAATGTTGTTTTTTTTTAATCTACAATGTTTTCTTAGTTAAGAAAAAGATGAAAATTAAAAAGGAAAGAATTGTTGAACTTTTTTCAACTACGGATTAAATACGTCGATTGAATTTTAGAGCGTATATTTATATAAAAAACACAGCTTTGCTGATAAAATTGAAGCTTAACAATTCAAAAGGAAAAAGTTTTAGGTGATTTTATTTTATTCCTTCGTGTTTTTATTTTTTTTTTATTTTTAAATATTCAGTTTAATTTCTTTATTAAGATTTTTCTTAAAAATAAAAAACTGAAATAAAGAATCTTTATTTCACAAATTTTCAATCTCGGATTTCCGCCTATATTGTCAAAAGATCTAATAAATAATCATTTTTCCACGATTTGAACATCATTTTTCTTGTTTAGCCTCCGGAACCACCGTAAGAATTACTTCAGAAGATGAATGAGGATGATATGTATGAGTGTAAATGAAATATAGTCTTGTACAGTCTCAGGTCGAACATGTCTGAGATGAGTGGTTAATTGAAACACCGGTATCTACGACCCAGTATTCAAATCCGAATAAATGTAACTGCCTTTACTAGGATTTGAACGTTAGAACTCTCGACTTCGAAATCGGCTGATTTGCGAAGACGCGTTCAGCGCTAGACCAACTCGGTCTTACTAATCTATATCGACCCGTCCGAACGCATTCTTATAAAAAATACGCTTTATAAGTGATACGATCGAGTTGTTCACGATATTAATCTCAGAGGTAGAAACACCGACCAGTGCCTCAGGTTTATCTAAGGCGCTTTATACATAAGCATTATAAGCGCAGGAAAACCGAGACAAATAATTTAAAGTAAGAAATATATGTACCGTTTCTACGTCAAACAATGCGTTGAGGTTTTCACTTGATAGAAAGAATTAGGCAGAGGATATATTTAGAAAGTTTTTGTACAGATTTTCCATACCCGTAAAATCAACAAAGACACGACGAGAGAGGACCTTCAATTTTTTACATTATCATAAAGCATAACGACTTGTTTTTAACTCATCAGCAATGTTACAACGCGCAATTAAAATGCAAATGAACATAATAAAGAATTATTATATGTTAATACTTATTTTAGAAAATTAAGTCTGATAAAGAAGAGAAATGAAGCAAAATATTACCAGTACTTATAAAATAAAATGCAAAGTAAATAAATAACGTACTTACTATGATTAGTCCGAACGGAAAGCAAAAATATACATTAAAATATAATTCTCAATTAGACTGGAGAGTTGTAACCACTTCGCCGCTTGGACTGGCCGAATCTACCTGGACTCTATTCTAACCGAACCGAAGTACAGTATGTACGCAGTTCTGTTTAAAATAATATATTGAGATTTGTGAATAGAAGGGTGATGAATATTTTATGGAACATATACAATTACTTTTATAAGAAAATAATCGATCGGCAAGTAGAAGTAACACTCAAAGACACCAGTTAATAATGTAATAGTTACGTTGCAGTTCCTTTCTGTACCGCTAAATATAGTAACTACTTCAAAAGATCTTATTTCAAAAACACTTTTTCCCTGTCATGATAATTAAATTTAATTAGTATACAAATTTCTTTGTTTCTCAAAATCAGCCTACTTTATTTTTATTTTTTAAATTGAAAAAGAGCAGCTTCTTTTCTTCAATTTAAAAACTAGTAATCCATGTTACTTGGAAAAGCGTTATCTGAATAAAAAATATTTACTCGCAAAGCACCCAGATTTGGTGAGAAAATTGAGAAAAGTTCTAAGATTCTTAATTTTATACATATTTAGGTTTTTACTGTGTTTTGTAAGATCATGTTTGAAGTAGTAAAAAAGGGTTATTTTATTTAGTTTTTCTTCAATATCTTTCTATAAAACAATCTTTAGTTATATGGGTTAGAATTTCATCCGTTAACAGAAAATTGTGATTGATGGTGGAGAAAATAAATCCACGATAAATTTTTTACCGTTATTATCAAACGAATTTGTAAGCACGCGCCAAGATTGTAGACAAAGATAAAACCCGTCTAGTATAGGTGTTTGCTGTTTTCAAATAGGGCAATAAATACAGTGTAAAGTAGTGGTTACAGCTGTTAATATTTAAATAATGGATGTATAAATGATTACGTTGATGGATTTTGGAACCATCGTAAGCGGCTCTCAGATTAAATTTTTCGTTATCATTATGTTGGATTTTAAATTCAGAGCTATAGCGATATTCTGTTAACAGCAGCCAAAGCTGTAAATAAAAAGTAAATAGATCGGTAAAAAAAAATTGTTTGGTTTTATTAAATAAATTTAAATAATCTTCGATAAAAAAAGCTTTATTCCAATGCATCTGAGTGAAAAAGTTGTATTTTTTTCAGACAGATGTTTAAATATATGTTGGCCTGTATTTATTTGGTTTATAACTCTGGACCCTGTTAAAACCTCTTTTTCTTCAAAGTTTATACAGGTACTATCTTTGAGGAAAACTAAGTAATAGAATTTTGTAAAAAATCGATAAAGGGATGTGGGGGTGTTTCGGCAAAAAAAACATTTTAATCTTTACTTGAGCGCTTAGCAAAAAAAAATTGCAAAACTTTAAGGTTTTTTTTACTCGAGATCACAGACTATCAAAATTTTTATTTAATAAAAATATTAAATTTATATTTTTAATATTAAAATAGATTAATATATTATATTTATATTAATAGATTTAAATATTAATATTAAATTAATATTTTTTTGGCGAGGGGGAAACCCCCTCTCCAAAAATTTACTACGTACAATTTTTTTTTTTTATCTATATCGTTAATTTTTTTATTCACAAAAACTTTAATGGGTTTTTGTAACTATATTATCTATACCTATAAGCCTTCAAACACTTATATTTTTTTTTTTTGTCCATCCCACTCCGGTGGTAAAAAATGTATTTTTTTTAATTTATTTCAAATTTACATAAATCATGCAAGTTACCCATTGCATGTAAAAAAAAAAAAAAAATTCTAAATTTTTTGAAAGCTTTAATAATTAAACGGCCTTACTCTTTACTATTTCTTGAAAAAAAAAAAGATTACCCAAAAATTTTCATCCCCTTTCTAGAAAATTACAACTTTTTATAATTAACCATTGTACAAGTATCTTAATATGTTTTTCTTTTTTACTTCCTTTTTCGAAGTAAAGGAAGTATTGTGATAGCGAAAAATTTCGGTTTTCAGATTTCAACGGAAATATCGTTTTTGGCCATCCCTGAATACATTTTGACTACTTGCGGCGTGGCGTATAACTCAAAAGCGATTAGCCTTAGGAAATTTTGGTTTTAGGACTGCTGTAATATCTAGTTGCAAACCTTCCCTTTAGATTGCAATCGACTGGACCAAAAATGTCCAAATAGCCCCAAAAAAATAAAATTGGATTTTCGACTTTTTTTAACTGCAGTAATAAGGCCTCATTAGGAGCTTTTCAACGATATATAATAAGTGATACTTATTTTCATTGTTTCCAGAGTTGTAGCAAAATAAATTTTAAGTAATAATTTTTTATGGAAAAGTTAACAGCCACAATTTCCGTGGCAGAGGGTCCATGTAAAAAATCTCGTCTACTCGTAAGTGTAGAAGTGGAAGAGCGTAAAGTTGATGAACATTGAGAAGACGTATGGAACTAAGTTTCGACTGAAAGGCAAACAGCGATACCAAAATAATTGGTTATCAAAAAAATGAAGAATTTGGAAAAATTAGTCAAATCATGGTAGCTCGAGGCACCACGGAAGCTGCTGGAGGTACGGTAAAGGAGGTTTGGAAGACTGCAGTAGGATTGTTCGTTGAAACTCTTCCAAAGATTTACAATCATCACGGCTGCTGAAGGCGAAGATGATTGGACATTGAGGTTTCACAACACGGTACTCTTTGTACCTCGAAGGGGGTGATAGGGTGCAGAGACTTGATGAATTGCACAGAGAAGGAAACCGTTGAGGAATTGGATGAACAAGGTATTACATTGTGTCGACGATCAAATAGTCGAGGCAGTGGAAAGTCCCTTTCTTCGCATGTTTTGACATTTAACAAGCCGAACTTTCCAGAAAAGATAAAGGCCGGCTTTCACAGACTAGATGTTTTTCCGTTCATTCCGTCTACATTGCGATGCTTCGGATGTCAGAGATTTGGAAAAACAACGGCACGTTGCATAAAGAAATAGATCTGTGTTTGTGTGAATCATTGTATCCTGATGTCCGGTGCACGGATCCATCTGTCTCCGCCGAATGTCAGGGATTCATTATGCAAAATCGAGAAACCGTCCACTGTATAAAGAGAAAGTAGCAATCTAAGTAGTTAAGACAACTAAAAAGGCGAGCTAAGTTACATTTTCTTCAAAATCTAACGTAACGTCGTATGCCCAGTCTGTGACGCCTCCTGAAACTTATTTCAAAACTAACGATGCAATTGTAGAGCTAGCACCGGCATTAGCGAGTATGATTGAACGTATGGGTTAATAAAAACGGGGAAACCATGCAACCAGAGAAGTCTACCCAAAACGGGAAAAGTAAACGGCAGATATTAAAGAAAAAAACTTCTGTTTTGAGGAATGAGTCTTCGACCATTTGCCAAACAGAGGAAAGTGAAAACAAAACACAGAAGAAGCCTGAAGCCAAAAAGATTCCCTGCCGGGAACTGAGAAGAAAAGATAAAAATTATCAGCAAAAGAAGATTTAGGGCGAACAATAACGGAGTCCCCAAAAGCACGGAAGCCTTTAAACGAGAGGACGAGGATTTCAGCCGCCCCACACGCTTTAGCGGGGAGTGTATTAAGTTTCGACACTGATGCTCTGCCGACCGCACCATCTGATGCCGGTAGCAAACATCCTCCGCGGTTAACTGCGGAAGATTGATTAATGTGCAGGCCTCAGAGACCTTGAAATTGGATGTTCGAGGCCTTTAGGAATATGGAAAAACGAAACAGAGAGGATTTCCTTAAGGATAAACATAGGTGATAGAATGACCGCAGCTAGAAAGTAGAGCACATGCGGCTTTGTCAACCACATGGCTGGATGGACATGCAAAATTTAAAGATTTCTGTGCCCAAGACAAAGTTTATGCTTCTGAAGGGTGCAGACAAATTATCATGCAGTCGAAACCCCCATATTAAATATAAAGGCTGTGTAATCAGCCGAGTGAGGGTTCATAAGTACCTAGGTGTTTTGTTTGATGATAAGTTGCTTTTTAGTAACCATATTAAGCAAGTTGCGGCGGACGCTGTCTCTGTGATGCACAAGCTTAGGAGGATTGCTCGGAAGGATTACGGGCTGTCGGGCCGCCAAATGTACTTGGTGTACCGAGTAGTTTTCGAAAGTATGATCGCATACGCGGTGCCAGTTTGGGCGCATAGGTTGGAAAGAAATAGAGCACTGCTTCAAAATTTAAGGAGTGCCCAGCGCAGAGCCATGATAGTATGCACTGGTGTATTTAAAACAACCTCCTACGAGGCTACTACTGTATTGGGAAAGGCTCTCCCAATCGATTTAGTGGTGAAAGTTCGAGCAGTCATGTGGAAGTTGCGAAGAGGTCGGGAGGCCGAGGCATTTGGGATGCGGTTTCGAGCCGGGCCAGAACCGGAGCGGAACGGTGATCACAATGCAGCGGAACAAAATTTCGTACAGTTGCCCATCTCCCGTCTGCGGAAGAGGCTATGGAGCCTCGCGATGGATACATGGCAGCTTGAATGGCACCCCACGACTAAGGGAAGATCCTTGTATAGTTTTATACAGGATCTGGGGGGATGGTATGCCTCGAGTTCGTTTTTAAGGGCGTCGGGTGCCCGGGTGCTCACCAACCATGTAAACCTGAACCAATATCTGTTTCGGTTTCGCCTGGTGGCTGATGAGTTGTGTGTCTGCGGGCAGGTCCAGTCGAACGTGCATATGATGTTCGACTGCCCTGCTCTTGGGGGGGCCAGAGATCGAGCCACCCTGGAACTTAGAGGTCGGGGGAAAACTTGGCCGCTCACAAACGGCGAGTCAATGTGGCGAGAGCCGCATTGTCGGACCGTGTGGGAGTTCCTCTATGAGGTTGCTACGTTCAACCGTCATCGTTAATTTTAAGGGTTGTGTAATGTAATAATGACTCCTAAGCTCTGTTGTAGGAATCCTTCCTTGAGGTAATGGCTGGCCACCAGCCAAACTAGCTCCAAGCGCTGTTAAATAGTGGACAGGTACTAGCTGGCATTGAGCAATTAGGGCGTGACAGCCTAAATATAGTAGCCTTTTAGATATAAGAACTTCAATAGTTTTAATTGTAACAAGGGGTGCGCCTCCCCGATTTAGTTTTATTGTTGACAAGTGAGCGACTGGGACACTTAAGCGGGTGCTGTACGGCACCCTGCTTAATTCGGTCACGCAAGTTAGATAGCTCAGTAGGAGCAGATAGGATCGAGGTCGCTATACCGTTTTTTTAGAGGCACAGTAGCCGTTTTTTGGCACGGAACATTTGGTCTATGCTCTAGGGCGACCGAATGGGGTGGTGGTGGGAGAAATGCCAGCTAACCAATAGGTGATAGAAATAAAAATACAAATATTTTTATGAGTTTTTAACGAACTTTAATGGAAGAATAATTTTTTATTAATTGTATGACTTGTACTTGTTTTGATAGATCTTCTTTGGAAATGGATTGTTTGTTTTTAAGCGGTGAAGGCCCTTTACACTCTTGTCATGTGTTTATTTTTTTCAGAATTTTAATATCCTTTGACAAGTCTTTTTCTGGATGATTTTTTTTGCCGTGAATGGTCTACTAAGTCGTTTGTGGTTTTTATCAGGAAGGAAAGGATATTCATTTTTTTCTTTCTTTTTGTTAGAAAAAGCCTAATGACCGTAGTAACAATGCCCTCAACACTCAAAAAATAAAAAAATAAAAAATAATTGCAGCCCAATAATAATAAACAGGAAAGCAATTTCACGTTTTAACCAGAGTACGGTTTATAAACTATAATAGAATGCTTATTTAAAGTTATAAAATTTGTTGAATTTGAATTTACATAATGTATCTAAGCTGAGTATAAATGTGCATAAAAAGAGCATAAAATATGGTTCACAATTGCAAATTCTTCAAGCTATTACCGGCGAATTGTACCGATGTAATGTCTAATGCATTCACATCTCGTCTCAGTTGTTTGTGTATGTGAGCTGTAGGAATAAGAGCATTAGCGAATGAAGAACGCATCATAATCTCTTTTTTCTCATATCGTTTTAAAAACAAAAATTACTCAAAAAGAATAGAAAGTGGTAAAATAACTTATAAAAATGAAATGTTTTACACAGTAGAAAATAGCTTATGTATATAGTCATCCTTGATTTATTTAACTACACATAAACACCTCCTTTTATCCCATAACCGGCTACACTAAGATGCCGTTGATAACGCTATGTTTCGATATTGTGAACCGATAACCGATAAAGTTAATGTTCTATTGTTTCGTAATTAACTCAATTATATTAATCTTACTAATTTAATTATATTTCAAAAAACTGAATTTATCTTGAAATTAAGTGTACGATGAGAATGTTTTTCTCTCTTGTCGATTACTTTCTTTATAACTTAAGCAATTATTAATCGATCTCTCATTCAGTGAAACGTTTACAGTATCTAAGTCAGAGTATAAAAAAGGATAAAATAAGGATTTGTAAAAAGAAACTTAAACATTACGCCTTGATCCGTATCCTCTTTTTTATGAAAAGTAGCTTTTTCCATTTTTTTTTTTTTTTTTTGCTTTTATCATTTTGTTTAATTTTATATGATAAAGTGTTTTTTGCATTATATCTTTGTACGCGTTAAAACTAAGAGATTTGCAAGTAGTTTTATTTTTCACCAGGGTATTTTACTAACCACCGGGTTGATTAGTGGTGAACGCGTCTTTCCAAATCAGGTCGAGAGTTCCAGCGTTCAAGTCCTTGTAAAGCCGGTTATTTTTACACGGATTTGAGTACTAGATCGTGGATACCGGTGTTCTTTAGCGGTTGGGTTTTAATTAACCATACATCACAGAAATGGTCGAACTGAGAATGTACAAGACTACACTTCATTTACACTCATATATATCATCCTCATTCATCCTGTGAAATATTATCTGACTGTTAGTTACCGGAGGCTAAAAAAGAAAGGGCACATATATAATATTTTGTAATCCACAATTAGATCTAACAAACGGAATTATTATTTCATAATAATATTCATTATTAGTGCTTATCTTACCCTTTTGATATAATTTATTTTAATTATGTGTTGTTCCGATGTAACAAAATATATTCTATTATTTTAACAGAATTGCTTCTTGTATAAGCCAATAGGTTATTTGGTACAATATCAATTTTCCAGTTCCATCATTGCATGGGCACTACGGAGACGGCAGTTCAACATTTATAAAGATGCGGAATTTCGCACAAAAAAAAATGTATAAATTACTATAAAATTAACTATAAAAAATAACTAACTATTTAACTAAACTAAACTAACTATTTAACTAAAAAATAACTATAAAAAATTACCTATAAAATTTATAGTTTATAGTTCGCGCAAAATATAAATTTTTAGTAAAAGGTACGTTGATCTTTTACTCAAAAAGCTGATTTATCGACGGTGTAATAAGTCAATAGGCAGAAGTCAAGGATTATTAAATGTAACCAGTTGGAAAACGGTCGATCGGTTTTCTGTGGAAAATATTTGTTATGGTATAACTACTAGGAAGACTCTGACCACCTAGTAGTGCTTAGTCTCATTTTCTCGGTTCTTTTGAATATTATAAAAAAAATTACTGGTGAAGTAGGTTGAAATTTCAACCTACTTCACCAGGAACCTACCCACCACGAATATATTTTATGTTCGTGCAATAATATGTCCGACTCGTTCTTTCGATAAGCCATCTGGGTGGCGATGAGTTATTCTGTGATATGACGGAATCATTTTGAATCGATTCAGTTATCTCCTTTTAGTGCTTTTCATCAATCAAAGAAACTAATCCGCCACTGCAAGCTTCACTCTCTATTTTTGTTTTACTGAAAATTAAAAAAAAATTTTCCACAAAAGTTTATTATTTTTACTATACGCTTTTAGACGACGATGAATATCATTAGCGTTTACTTTTTCCGCTGTTAAAAATTCAGTCGGTACAATTTGTTTCCAACGTTTTGACATAGCAGGTTTGTTTGATTCTATAACTAATCGAAAATGAGGGTATGAGTCAGTGAGTTTTGGAAATTTACTTGTAGGGGAATGAAACCATAGGATCGTAGTACCTGTCGCTTTTTGCGAAATTTTGTTTTACCGTTACGTTCCAGTGTGCATTACATTTTAGCCGCCTCTCGTATACATTAAATCTCAAACAATTTAAATCAACTTTAGTTTATCATCCTTTTTTAAATCTCCGATTCGGATTTGGTTCCTTTCCGGTGAAATTTTTATCACTTTAAATTATTTTATTTCCCATTAAAATTTCATCGGAACAAAATTTAAAGTGCACGTATTTTTAAGTTTACACTTTTTTGAAGGTTATACAATATTCCTGAGATATTTTTATATTCCAGGCCATTTATCTCGTTAACTATGGGAAAGAGCATTAAAATTACTTTACAATTTCTCTGATGGTTAGGCATATGATCAAAAAAGTTCCGATTTCATATTTGTGACTACATATTCTAATGTAGAATGTTCTGCTCTTTTCTTAGGTGGGGTCAAAAATAGGTCATTCCATTTGAAAAAATCGTGTTAAGTTTGAAGTAACGATCGATTTCAAGGTCAGTTTGAGGTGTCCCCATCCAATGTAAGTAACCTTTGTTTGGGTAATTTTTTTCACAGATATCGGTGTTCTTTGGTGGTAGGGTTTTCAATTAACCACACATCTCAGGAATAGTCGAACTGAGACTGTACAAGCCTACACACTACATTTACACTCATAGGTATATCATCCCCATTCATTCTCTACAGTAATACCTGAACGCTAATTCTCGGAGGCTAAACAGGAAAAAGAGAAGTCATTTTTTTGTATCGTGCGTATTTTTCGAGAAAATCGTCTGGGACAATTAAAATGAGTCTCTTTTATATTTTTCTTACTACGAAAAGGGTTTTTAATATATTTTGATAATTAAGCCTTTTAAATTAAAGAAAAAAAAATATATATATATACAATAATTAATGTATATAGTGATTCATTTTAATCGTCCCAAGCGATTTTCTCGAAAAATACGTACAATACAAAAAAATGACCTAATGAAGACTTACTTAGATTTGAGGGGGACATCTCATGGTGACCTTGAATTTGACCTTGACATTGACCGTTATTATAAAATTTTATTCAAAAGGAGTGACCTATTTTTAACCCCACAAATGAAAAGTTCAGAAGATTTTACATTGGAATATGTAGTCACAAATATGACATTGGAATTTTTTTGAAGGTCATACGCCTAACCAATGTATTTTTATGTAAAAGGCTTAGTGATCAGAATTCATACTTAAACCCCTTTTCGTAGTAAGAAAATACTATACATAATATTTTACGGTAGTTATAATATATTATATATTATAATATATTAATATAATATATTTTCTTTTAACTATTTTCTACAATAAATAGGTTTAGTTTGTTTTGGAGAATTATTTACGTAGAAGTAATATACAGAACCCCCCCCCCCAGAACCTATACTTAAGTCTTAGGATTCTCTAGAACTATTTTCTATTGATTGCGTGTAAACAAAAAATAAAAAATAAAATAAAATTTTAACTCCTAACATAAAATGATACGAATTCGATTGAAGAAAAATAAAATTGAAGATGGTCTGGTTAACTAAAAATTTGGAATCGGGAACTTTTTTTTGTCCCGTTATTAATCTGAGAAAGAATAAGGAAGTAGTCCTTGCTACGTATTCTCAGCTGTCTATTTAATAACGAACATATTTTTGGTCGCTTTTATAAACAAGTTTTATCTACCGATAATGATAAAAACTATTTCATCGTGATATGAGATATTTTCAGTAGAGCCTTAAATGAATGGAATGAAGTGTGCTTTCTGAGAGTGTTAAATTATACACAGCATAATATCGTATACGCTGAGGTCGGCGCGTCATAAAAGCGGTTCAATAACATTTTCAGTCGTTTTAGTGTGAAAGGTAAAATTAAATTCTAAGAAACTTTTTTCATTTGTTTTGTTTTACTGTCAAAATTTATAAGACATTTATACAAATTAGCATTCTTAGAAAGATATTTTCGATATATTTTACAATTGTTTATTTCTAGAACAATATAAAACGTATTAAAATGTTTTAATTTCAATAAATTTATTAATTTGATTATTGAAATAGGTTAAGAATTACAACAATATGTGTTTACGTATGTTTAAACAATAAAGAGTATAATTAGCTCATGACGAGAGAACTAAAGCAGTTACCGTTGTTATTATTATCGATTGAGATAACGGTAATAAAGGAATTCGGTGTCTTACTTGATATTTCTCATGGTGGGGCAGACTGGAGAGATGATTGGCAAGAGTCAAAAAAATCTTGGCCTATTAAAGTGGATCACTCGGAAACATTAATACTTACATCTTGCTTTACAAATCCAAAGTTAGATGTCGATAAGAATTCCACTGTTATCTGGAACCGCAACAGGCAATATATATCTAATCTAATCGAACGCGTCCAAGAAAAGTTCTTGTCATGGATTCACCATAAGTTTTGACCGTCCCTACCTCCGGGAATTACAAGAGAGGATCTTCAGAAATTGTTAAATTTAACCGAATTTGAGAAAATAACTTTTTGGGACTTGATGTATTTTAATCGATGGTTTCATGGTAAACATAACGTAAAGTCGAACATCGTACTCACGGTTCCAAGCCACTCGTTAAAGAGATTTCAAATATTTTTTTCATAGGCTAAGATCGACCTTTCATCAACGGTGAGATGTAAGGAGGTTGACCACTTCTTATAAAAAATAAATTTATAAAGATGTTTGCATGGTTATCACCTTAGGAAGTATTTATTTCAGTACATAAAAAATGATAGCGCAATTTCTATTTAAATTAATTTGTTATTTCAAGTTAGTCACATTTCATTGTTTCTATTTTTTTTTTTTTTTTTTTTTTTCTTTTAAGACCGCAAAGGACCACTTTAGTCAGAATAATTCAAGTCTTTTTTGCCGATCTTTTGGCCTTGAAGTTCTTAGCTTTTACTTTCTCCCAATATTTAGTCATTCTTAATTATCTTGCTTTACGATCCTCTTCTGAATAAACCCTTTTTGTATAATTAAAAGTTCTTACTTTAAAGTCGGTATTCGGATCTTTAATAACAAATTTTAATTTTTCGAATTTATTGAGTAAATCTTCGTAAGTCAAATTTAATTCTTGCACGTCTTTTTTAATTTCTTTGATCCATAATGGCGGATTTTTTAAAGACCAAAATCGATCGATAATTCTCTTAGTAATCCTATCCTGCAGTAATCTTAACGAGTGTGCGCAGAAAGAAATTCGCTTCTTTTTCATAGTATCGAATAACGATTACAAGTTAATCTGTACTGATTTTCATGTTTATATTTTTTGTTTATGCAGGTTCTAAGAATCCTGCGTTCAACTTTAAGCAAAGGTTCAGTCCTATTTTTCTGATTTAATCTAAATAAAGTCTCGCTCGCGTAACTAATTACATGTTTAACCACAGTTTTGTAACGTCTAATTTTAGTGTTAATCGAGAGCGATTTTTTGTTGTAAGTATTTTTGGTTACTTGTAGCGCTTTAAATAATTTATTAAGTCTTTCGGTCCGATTTTGTTTTTCGTTACGATTACAAGTAACGATCTCTCCAAGATATTTAAATTTTTCTACAAGTTCTACTTTGTTTCCGTTAATATTCACAGAATTAATAACTAAAGGATCTATAGCCATCATTTTAGTCTTTTCTAAGAAATTTTAAGTCCAATTTTATTCTCAAGTTCTTCTATACTTATTTGTATTCTGGCTTCTGCGATGCTATTAGCTAATAAAGCTAAGTCGTCGGCAAATCCTAGGCGATTTAAATTTAAGTTATCTCTTTTGTATCCTATGTGAAAATTTTTGGATTAATTTTAAACCGTTCGCGCATCAGAAATTCTAGCGACAATTAAATAATAAAGGCGAAAGTCCGTCGCCTTGACTCAGTCCGGATTTTATGTAAAAAGGTTCGGAAAATTGGCCAAGAAACTTCACTTTAGATTTTGTATTTGACAATGTTAAACCGATCATATTTACCGTTTTAGGATCCGATCCAAGATTTCTCAGAATTTTTAACATCGAAGGCCTATGTATGCGATCGTACGCTTTTTTGAAATCAGTAAAAGAAATTATCATCTGTTTTTGCTTTCTATTATAAATATCTATAAGTAATTTCAAAGTAATAATTTGATCTGGACAACTGCGCCAAGGCCGAAAACCACCTTGTTAATCGCCTAGCTCGCTTTCCACGATAATTGTCTGGATTTGTCTTGTCGCCTTTTCCATTCTTTTTATAATAATTATTATTTTATAATACGTATTATTAGTAAAAAATTATGAGTAGATTGTTGTCGTTTACATTTATTCATATTATAATTTATTTGTAATTTTTAACATTTGTGTACGTACATGTTTTGTATTACCTGTATTGATTGACATGTTAAATAGCTGTTCTATTGCACAAAAAAATAAATATTTTTTTTTATATATAAAATAACCATCCTGACTAAAATGCGATATTTACTAGTATTGAAATTTAGACTTGACCACACCGACACCTACCCGGAATGTGAAGAGGAGGAGATCCCCTTACACGTCTTCTTTATGTGCCCTCGATTTGCTGATGCACGAAATGAGAAGCTAGGCAGACTGAACCGAACACGTATGTTTCGCCGAATACTTCTGCAGGACGAGGCACATTGGAAGGCGGTGGAGGACTACACCAATACTGTCATGCGAATGTTACATGTTTATGAAAAGACCCGAAACAGAGCACGCCGCCGGAGAGCGCGTGTTAGGACAGGCTCTCGGCAAGGTGTTTAGGGAGCCCCCCCTGCATGTGGAGGTTGTCTGAGTGCACAGAGGCTGAGGGCACTCCTTTCATGGAATTGATGGTGACTGTAAAAAATCCTGCCTCATAGAGAATGGGTAATATTTTGGTTGAGACGGTAATTTTTCATGTTATTTACACTTAATATGTTTTCTTTACATAGTTGCTAAATTTTATTATCACCTTGCTGCGCTTTGTTTTGTGATTTTGCGATGTCTTCTGTATAATTTTGCTATCTCTGCTGTACGTATGATTGATGTAATTGACATTTCCCTTTTCATGAATTATATTATTTTGATGTAATGTTATCTAGTTTACTTTGTCCCGGAACCTTGTTCTGATCTGTCTAGATGAACGTGGGACTTTGTACGTATGATAACCTCTGAAAGAGGCTGACTTGATAAGTTTTGATGTACTGTCTTCAATTATGTTCTCTGCACATGCGGTGTTTGATGTGAACTAGTTTGAATCCTCTTTGTTAGATTTGTTGTATATATGTTTTGTTTTGATTTTGTTTGATCATGATTTGTATTATTTGTTCTTTGTGTAATGTTATTGTTGTGTATTGTTTAGACGGTGATGTATTGCATTGTGGTTTATGAATGTGTGAGTGGGCGCATTACCATCACCCTCCCTTACTGAAGTAATGCTTGTTTAAGCAATTACTCAGCAAGGGCGGGTAGTTAGGGGTGTAGGTTTAGTCGGTAGTGCGCAGATACACATACGAATTTAACAACATCTTGTGAAACCTGTTAGCGACTCTGTAACTGCCATATGGCGTCTGTAAAATGGATTTCCCACCTCTACAAAAAAAAAATTGCTAGTATTGGAAAAAATGTATACCGGAAAATCATTTTTTCAATTCAGTAATATCAACTGAAGATTATAAAGTAGTTAATAGAGCGTAAATGAATGAAGAAATTTTCTTTGGTTTCCTCAATATTTTACGTTAAATATATGAAACGATAATCTATATTTAGTATAATTATACAAATAATTAAGATTCAACTAAATTCTCAAGAATACTACGCAACTAATGTAACATTTTGTGGGTTATGAGAAATTAACAGTGGTTTGCTTTTAACCTAATTCATGTTTTTATTGCAGGACATTAATAAAGGAAGTTGAACTCTTTACTATACAAGGTTGTGGTGACTATGGACATTATAGTTTATTCGTAGTACTCTTAATGATGCCGATAAAAACAAAGTTATCTCACTGTCGTTTTAATGTAAAAACAAATAATAATAATAAATATCGGTTTGCAATTCAACATAAATGATGGAATTATGCAACATTTTATAAAATTTTGGATGTTTTCCAAAATGTTTATATTACAATCCATGTATTATAATCCATTATTAATGAATTAAGAAATGGGTTATACTCGCAGTAATAACGGACAAATCATTTTTATACGTGTATTCTTATGCTTCAGTTAAATGCTTTTTACTCAAATTACGCTTAAAGGAACGATATTTATTTATTATATTTATTTCGGTTTTATATTCTTGCGTAGTAATTTTAGAATAATTCTATCTACTTTAAATAAATAGATACCAAACGATTCAACACAGTCGTGTAAGTGATTTTCCATTATGGTGATTTTATAAAAAAGCAAAGTTGCAAACGGTAAATGATATTTTATAAAAGTAAATTTTTTTTTGATATTCTTAAGTACGGTATCAAATAAAATTTCTTCGAAAGTGATTTCAATATTTTTGCATCTTGTAACAATTTTTTAATACCGCCAATAGAAGTTCTCGATATTTTTTATTGCAAATACCGGGTAAGTTCAGCAAAAAGAAATCCTATTTAGTTTATTGTTATCTATTTTTTTTTTTATTAAATCTTTTTTTTTTAACTCGCATTATATCCCATCACTTGATTTATCTTTTATTCCTTATGTAGTTATTGTCAATCGGTACATTTTATTTGTTTTAAATCTGGAGATGAAATAAATATTCACGTAATTTATGATGTGGATAAATAGATTTGCCTCTACCTCTTTTACGAGTATATTATCTAGGGATTATAATCGAAACATAACTTACGCCGAGACAAGCTTTTAAAGTCAAATAAATAATTTTTTTTTTATTGTGATCCAAACGTAATAATATATTATATAAATCACGTCATTATAAAATTAATTATAAAAATAAAAACCATCAACTGCAGGTTGAAAAATAAATGGGTTTAAAGTCCATTTTAATTATTTGAACAAACATTAACTCATGTTTAGAAAAACATATTAAGCATAAAAATTACATTATTCAGAAGGCATTATGGAAAATTATTTTCATTCCACATTAACGTACACGTTGAATGGAATTTAAAAAAAAATGACAACGCAGTTGTAGGAATTTCCCGTCACACGGCTTTTTTCTGATGCATATCACACACACGCGCGCCCGCGCGCGCTACTTAATTAAAAATATTTATTAATTTATTTAAATATAATATTTTTTGTTTATTTAATTTAATTATTCTGTCTAAAGCGCGCGCGCATACTGAATTTATTCGCGAGGATGTGGCGATACTAGCGGCCACTTTAAATATTATTCATTTATCTAATTCTACCGCTCACCTTTGACGTAACAACATTTCGGATGACTATAGCAGCTGTACGTGAGTGCTATACTAGCACTCCTTGTGGCGAGAGAAGGTATTACACTATACACACTTAACCATTAGTTTGATACAGGAGCAAGGGACCTTGTCCAGACTCTGTGATATGTAGGGAGGAATATTGAAATTCCCGCCATTTTGTGTTCCGCTCCACTAGTTTATTTAAAGCATTTTTTTGGGGGTGGGATGCGATTTTCCAAAAATTGTTTTGTTTTAAACTGTATTATTCTTTAAATTGTAACAAATATGTCAAAGATATATAAGAATTAATTAACCAAAATCTCGATACTGGGATTAGGGGTTACCTTGGCCTACAGCTTCACCCCTTGAACTCAGTGAACAAGTAATCTGACCCAAGTTTGATCAAAATTCGTCGAGTAGTTCTGGAGATGTAAGGTGTGAAACATCGAATACACACGTACGTAGGAACATTTCCGTCTGGATTTTTGTGTATTTACTTCCTTGTACGAAGTAAAGGAAGTATTGTGATCGCGAAAAATGTCAGTTTACAGGTTTCAACGTAAATATCCATTTTGATCATCATTGAATCCGTTTTGACTAGTTTCGGCGTGAAGTCTGTGTGTACGAATGTATCTCGCTTAACTAAAAAACGATAAGCCGTAGGATTTTGAAATTTTGGGTTTAGAACTGTTGTAACATCTAGTTATACACCTTCCCTTATGAATGCAATCGACATTATGATATATCGTTGGAAGATTTCCAACGATATATCATAATTGTAACTTAGTTTTAGAGTTATTTCTAGAGTTATAGCCAAATAAAATTTTAATTAATGAAGTATTTTGATCTTAAAAGGGAACGCAAATCGGTTATTTTACTTTTTTTTAATTTAAATATATTGATTTTTTAATAATTATTAACCTCTGATTATAAAAAAAATTTAAATAAATAATAATTCAATTTTTTTTTTTGTCTGTCATTCGACTGGTTTGATGCAGCTCTCCAAGATTCTCTAACTAGTGCTAGTCGTTTCATTTCGGTATACCCCCTACATACTACTTCCCTAAAAATTTTTTTTACATATTGGAAACGTTGCTTGCCTGCACAATTTTCTTTTCTACCTGTCCCTCCAAAATAAAAGCTACTATTCCAGGATGCCTTAATATGTGGTCTATAAGTCTGTCTCTTCTTTTAACTATATTTTTCCGAATACTTCTTTCTTCATCTATTTGCCGCAACACCTCTTCATTTGTCACTTTATCCACCCGTCTGATTTTTAACATTCTCCCTATAGCACCGCATTTCAAAAGCTTCTAATCTTTTCTTCTCAGCTACTCCGATCGTCCAAGTTTCACTTCCATATAAAGCGACGCTCCAAATATATACTTTAAAACATCTTTTCCTGATATTTAAATTAATTTTTGATGTAAAAAAAAATTATATTTCTGACTGAAGGCTCGTTTGGCCTGAGCTATTCGGCATTTTATATCGCTCCTTCTTCGTCCATCTTTAGTAATTCTACTTCCCAAATAACAAAATTCTTCTATCTCCGTAATATTTTCTCCTCCTATTTTCACATTCAGTGATCCATCTTTGTTATTTCTACTACATTTCATTACTTTCATTTTGTTTTTTTTTATTTTCATTCAGTAGTTCTTGCGTATGACTTCATCCATTCCGTACATTGTTTATTCTAAATTCTTTTCACTCTCGACTAGAAGAACTATATCATTAGCAGATCGTAGCATCTTTAACTTTTCACCTTGTACTGTTACTCCGAATCTAAACTGTTCTTTAACATCATTAACTACTATTTCTATGTAAAGATTAAAAGTAACGGAGATAGGGAACATCCTTGTCGGAATCCCTTTCTTATTACGGCTTCTTATGTTCTTCAATTATTACTGTTGCTGTTTCGTTCCGGTAAATGATAGCAATCATTCTTCTATCTCTGTATTTGAACCCTAATTTTTATTAAATGCTGAAAATTTTATTCCAGTCTACATTTTTGAATGCCTTTTCTGGGTCTATAAATGCCAATTATGTTGATCTGTTTTTCTTTAATCTTCCTTCTACTATTAATCTGAGGCCTAAAATTACTTCCTTGTCCCCTGTAATTTTCCTGAAACCAAATTGTTCTTCTCCTAACACTTCTGCCATCCCCTCTCAATTCTTCTGTAACGAATTCTAGTTAAGATTTTTTATGCATGACTAGTTAAGCTAATTGTTCTGTATTCTTCACATTTATCTGATCCTATAATAACAACTCAATAATAACAATAAAAAAATATATGAAAAAATTATAGATGTTATAGATGAAATAAAATTTTATGTACTTTTCATTTTTAAATGTGTGTATGTAATTTAATCGGTGTACAAGGTAGTCATGTGGCGTCTATATCAGATTTTTTATCTTACAAATTCATTCTGACTTTTTGAAGATGCAGAGGAGACGATATTACACGTGTTATTACAGACGGAAACATACACAGGTATGCATTTATTATTGATGACAATCTTAGCGTTTTATTTTAAGGCGCTTCAAAGCAACACAGTACGATTTTATTTTGTAAGAATGATCAATTTGATCATACCGCAAGAACTTTTCAACTAGAAAAATATCTTTTTTCTTCTTGGGGAAATATTTCTTTCAACTATAAATAGCTACATCTGAAACGTCTTAGAAAATTCTATGATTTATGTATTAGTTTTGGACATTTTTTTTTTTTTTTTAGTGATAATATATTTTACTTAATTTAAGTAGTGATAAAAGTTTCTAATTTATTAAAATGTTTAAAATAACGAGGTCATTGCTTGAAAATCTTCGTATCATATTTCTGGCTTGTTGAAAGGGATTTTGAGTTGGATGTGGATCCCATTCTAGGTGACCCGATAATCTAAATACTTTCGTTGATTATCAATACTAATAAAGCTTAAAGTTGTTGTTCTGTTGTACAGTGTGCATTCGGCCGGTGCTTTAGCTCATGATTCTGTCTTGGGAGAGAAGGTTAAGTTGCAGGAGTATCGATAAAACTTATTTAGACTTATAGATTTGGTTAAATGAGCCTTCATGAGATAAATTTCTTTCAGTCGTTTAATCTCTGTTTAATATTTACTAATAACATATTATTTTATTGAATGGATCACAACTAAAAAAGTATATATTAAAAGTGTTGAGCATACAGAAAAAAATGTTGTCTCATTCACTTTGCAAATTCCAAGCATTACATATCACCATAAAAATTTAATTCAGTATATTCTATCTCTATACTCGTACGAGTAATTTCCCATCTCAGAAAATTCCGGGGATGAACGACTATTTCTTTAGGAACACTGTGTTTTAAGACCGGCGGCTTGTTAATATTTAGATGAAAAATAATTTACTTTTAATTTATATTTTCTATAACTATTTAACATAAAATCGTTGATAATTAATATGTTGTTTCTATAATTTTATTAAAAATCCTCCGATCTAATTCTGAAGTCCGCTGCTTGCAAGCAGAAGTTCAACTTTCCATCGAATGGATATTTTGTCACATCTAACGATTGATCACCCTTATTTATCATTCCCCTTTTCATTTTCTTTGCTTTATCTAATTTCGTCGAATTCTTTAGGCGTGGCTTGGTTCCTGCTAAGTCCTTGCATACTAAACTTACCGGAATGTGTACAATATTCATATTTGGTGTGATTTGGTGGAAACAAACATTTTTATTAACGTCCACCGTTACGAAAATTCAGTCGTTTTAAAAATTATTTTAATCTTTCATTGTTGGACTTGATTTTTAAAAATCAGTATCATCTAAATAAAGTGCTGTTAATCAGAAAATATTTTTAAAACTCGTAAGTGAATTAGAAAAAATAAGTTATGTTCTACTCAATTTTTTATTTTTTGGTTTTATTATTTTAACTTTCTGACAAGAAAATTTTTTTTTTTAAAGACATCAATAGAAATAATATTCGACTTCAGTCGTACAGATAGTAGAGACGGGTTACCTTTTAATTTTGGTATAAATTTAATTTGTTTTAAAAATATAAAATATATTGTCATTTGAGAAATTTTTATAACTAAATCTTAAGTACCTTAGCATCACATCGTGTTAGAAATAGTTTTAAAAATTGTATAACGTGTTTAACCATCCGTTAAACTTGTTCCAAATGCAGAAATATTTCAAGAACATCTTTTCCAGCCCTTTTTAATATTAATTATTTATAAAAAAAATTATTTTAATGATATTATCTTTTGTTTTAACCGTAGTTTTAATATTGCTTTGTGCGTATTTTAATGAATAATTCTTTTCCTTTGATTTTGGTTATGCTACGGAGGACAGATTTTTTTTTATGCCTTTTTATCAGAGAAAGTCGGTTATACAACATTTTTCCGTCTTATCTTTTTCTGTTGTCTTTCTTTAAAGATTCAAGTTTTATGCTAATATTCAAAAGACTTTATTATTATTCTTATCTCTAATTTAATATTTAAATAATTTCTTTTGACGTACTGCTTTTATACCGTTTTTTTTTTGGTTTCTTTTTCATTACCGTTAACATTTTTCCTTATGTATAATTTCTCATGGAATTCATGAATAAATTTTTAGTCATTTTATTAGATGTAATTAAATAATACGATGTTCGTTTAGAAAATAAAAGTAATTTTTATTTTTATTATTTATTTATTATAATAAAAATTAATATATATATTAAAGTATAAAAATAGAAGAGTTATTTATACATTTTAAAAATAATTATGTTGTAGATAAAATAAGAATAAAGAAAAGTAAAGTTTAGAAAGTTTGGAGAACTTCTTTTTCTATTGAAGAACAATAAGGCAGAATTAAAGAAAAAGTATTAAAGGAATTGAAGGAAAATTTTATTAAACTATATAATTTGGGCGATAAAACGATTCGAGTAAAGAAAATAAAGATCTTAAAATTTTCTAATTAATATGACTATTGTTATCTCGATTCCAAAAAAAGAATATTAATTAATAGAACAATCGAAATTGAATAAAATATAATAGGAAATAAAATAATGGTAATTAAATATTAACATCAAAAGGAACACACTAAACGAGAAGTGAAAAATTCTATTGTAGCAATAATTAGTAAACATAAAAATAAGCAGATATATAAAATAGGTTAGAACAGCAAAGGAAAGTTTTCATTCTGAAGATAAATCTGATAATATCAAACTTTGTATTTTGAATTAACTATCGAATAGACTAGTTTATTATACTAATCAAACCTAAACGAAAGTTTGTAGATGGGAGAATACAACGGTGCAAGTGCAGCTGGTGAATGAAACCTCTGAACAGATTAGGGTATTCAAATACGTAGAAGCGTAATAACACTGGTCGGTAGAAGCAAAAGAGACATAAAACACGAATAAGTCTGGAAAAATAACATTTAATATAAAAAAAGATGTACTTTGCTAATACCATCAGTATGGAATTTCGGAAGAGGTTACTTAAAACAAATCCGAACAACGGATTACTCCCATGCTGCGCTATGGTCCAGTTTGGTCACCCAAACTGGAAGGAGTTGGAAGGTTGTAACTCCCGAAAGAAAGAACCTAGAAACGTTTGAAATGCCGGGCTTCAGGTGATTTCTAAGATGGAAAGACAAATTACGAGTAAGTAATGAGCAGTCGCTCAAAGGAATTAACGAAAATAGATCCTTATGGAAGAATCTTACAAGAAGAAGCGATATATTAATCGGACATCTGCTTAAACACGAGAGAATCTTGAAGACCATTATTGAGGATGCGACTGAGAGAAGGAACTGCCGAGGAAGGCTGGAATATATCAGGCAGATTACGAATGCCGTGAACTGCCAAAGCTATCAGCAACTCAAGAGGAAAGCACAGGAGAGAAGATTTTGGAAGCTCGCTGCAAACCAATTTACAGGTGGATGAAAACAGAGAGAGAGAGAGTGAGTGAGATAGTGAGTAAGAGAGCATATTTTTTTTTTAAATGAGAGAAAAGAACTGAGATAAGGTTTTGACAAAAAAGTATTTCTACGGAAGAATTTTCACAATAGATACAATGCGACACGTCAAAATCATAATTTTTGTTTATCCCTAATACGATACAATACTGAGGGTATCAGAAAGTTTCGGCTGTATTTTTTACGAGTAATCCTTTCACCTAAGTAATGAAAAATATCTCATCATGTGATGATAAGTAAGAAACATTTTTTTTTTTAGTTATAAAAGAGTTCTTCACTTGTAACCGGGCCGAAAACTCTATAAACACAAATTATTGATTTTATTTATAAACTTACATAAAATATTTTTTTTAAATGCCTCGAATTATATCTCAAACAGTTTTAAA
This sequence comes from Lycorma delicatula, assembly GCF_047948215.1. Classification (NCBI taxonomy): domain Eukaryota; kingdom Metazoa; phylum Arthropoda; class Insecta; order Hemiptera; family Fulgoridae; genus Lycorma; species Lycorma delicatula. The sequence goes on from NC_134460.1 coordinate 160,563,283, forward strand.
ATGGAATTATTTAAAACTTAAGTAATCGAAGTTGAAAAGAGCATTTTTTATGCCGTTCATAAATTTACTTTACTAAACTGCTAATAACCAAAAAGAATATTTAGACTATTTAAGAAAATTTATTTAATTAAACTTAATAAAAATCTAGTAAATCCTATTTTTAGTGAAAACCAAACACACAAAAAAAATCTAAGTCTTACATTACAAATCAGTAAAATATATTCATTGCAAGTATATCCGTTGGCTTCTATTTCACTTAATTTAACAAGCGATTGTGGTAGATTGAAAATTGTAAAATTACTTCTATATATGTAGGGAACACTGTTATTATCTTTTTTAAACTATCAATGGAATGGGGTGGATCGAATACACAAATTTAAACACATTTTTTTTTTTTTTTTTTTTTTTATAAATTCTGTTGTAATTTAATAGTTTATTATTTTTGTATATTGTTTTAGGTGCTGCTAAAATCTTGTTTTGATAAATATTTTTTAAAAAAGTGGTGAAAGTAACGAATTGTTTTTTTTTGTAATTAAGTTAAAATTATCTATCATTCTTAGCTTCTTCATAACTAAATCGCATGTTGACGCGTTTCGGATTTACTCCATTTTCAAAAACTCATTGTACCAGCACTTCTTCTAATTTGTAAGGCTTTATATATTTTTAGGTCACGCCTCTTACCCTATTAAAATCATGCACATTATCTGGTTGTCTTTCTTCTTGTTCTTTTACGTATCGGTTAAACTTCGTTAAATCCCCCTTCATCAAATTAAGAGGATGTCGAGATCAATGAATGAAAGGAAGTTTACAGTTTTTGATAACAAAAATTTGAAAAAATACTATATAATGTTCTTTTTTTTTATTTTAGGGATCTTAGTTTGCCACAGAACAGGAAGTAGAAAATTATAAAATAAATAGACGACATTTAACCGATAGATAAAAAAACAGGAAGTAACATTAGCCAGATAAAGTCCATGATTTGAGTGGTGGTATGAGGCGTGACCTAACCGTATATAAAGCCTTACAAAGTAGAAGAACTACCAGTACAGTGAGTTTTGAAAATGGAGTACAGTATATCCGAAACGAGTCAATGTATGATTTAGTTATAAGGAAGCTAAGAAAGGTAGATAATTCTATTGAATAAAAAAATTATGACAATCTTAGCAGAAAAAAAGGCTAGAAAATTTAAAGAGGGAAATGGATAGGATAAATGTAGATGTAGTGGCAATTAGCGAGGTTCGGTGGGAAGAGGAAAACGACTTTTGATCAGGTGATTTTAGAATAATTAACTCAGCTTCAAATAATGGGCAAGCAGGAGTAAGTTTCGAAATAAACAAGAAGATAGGGAAGAGAGTAGAGTATATAATAATGTGTAGCGATAGAATCATTGTAATAAGGATAAAATCAAAACCTAAACCGACAACGATTGTTAACGTCTATATGCCTACAAGCGCCCATGATGATGATGAGGTAGAGTGTGTATACGAAGAGATTGATGAAGCAATTAAACACGTATAAGGAGATGAAAATTTAATAATAGTTGGAGATTGGAATGCAAGCATTGGAAAAGGCAAGGAAGGTAATATAGTGGGTGAATACGGGCTGGGCAAAAGGAATGAAAGAGGGGACCGACTGATAGAGTTTTGCACGAAATGTAATTCAGTAATTTCCAACATCCAGTTTAAAAATCATAATAGAAGAATATACACTTGGAAAAAACCAGAATTTAGAGAAGCTTGAGGAAGAGGAGGTAAAGAAGAGTTTTGAGAAGGACATCGCAAAAAATCTGAGTAAAAGGTAGAAAATGTATAAGAAGAATGGGAGAATGTTAAAAAGGAAATTCTTAAATCAGCAGAAGCAAAATTAGGCGGAACGAAGAGAACTGGTAGAAAACCTTGGGTTTCAGACGATTTATTGCAGCTGATGGATGAACGTAGAAAATATAAGAATGCTAGTGATGAAGAAAGTAAAAAAAAGGAAAGGAGATACTATAAACAGGAAGTGCAAACTAGTGAAAGAATAGTGGATTAAAGAAAAGTGTTTAGAAGTGGAAAGAGAAATGACACTGTTAAAGTGGGGAGCATACAAGAAAATTAAGGAAAATTTTGGGGTACATAAATTAAAATCCAATAATGTATTAAAGAAAGATGGTACACCGATTTATAATACGAAAGGTAAAGTCGGTAGGTAGGTGGAATATATTGAAGAGTTATACAGAGGAAATGAATTATAAAATGGTGTTATGTGAGGAAGAAGAGGAAGTTGAGAGGATGAAATGGGAGAAACAATACTGAGCATTAAAAGATTGGAATGGCAGAAAGGCTCCTGGGATAGACAGATTGCCTGTAGAATTACTGCGCAGTGCTGGTGAGGAAGCGATAAATAGATTACACAAACTTGTGTGTAATATTTATGAAAAAAGGGAAGTTCCGTCAAACTTCAAAAAGAGTGTTATACCAAAGAAAGCAGGAGGAGATAAATGTGAAGAAAACAGAACAATTAGCTTAACCACTCCTGCATCAAAAATCTTAACTGGAATTCTGTACAGAAACATTGAGAGGAGAGTGGAAGAATGTTAGGAGAAGACCAATTTGGTTTCAGGAAAAGTATAGGGACAAGGGAAGCAATTTTAGACCTCAGCTTAATAGCAGAAGGAAGATTAAAGAAAAACAAACCAACATACTAGGCATTTATAGACCTAGAAAAGGCATTCGATAATATAGACTGGAATAAAATGTTCAACATTTAAAAAAAATTAGGATTCAAATACAGAGATAGGAGAACGATTGCTAACATTTACCGGAACCAAACAGCAACAGTAATAATTGAAGAACATAAGAAAGAAGCCGTAATAAGAAAGGGAGTCCGACAAAGATATCCCCGTTACTTTTTAACCTTTACATAGAAGTAACAGTTAATGATGTTAAAGAAGAATTTAGATTCGGAGTAACAGTACAAGGTGAAAAGATAAAGATGCTACGATTTGCTGATGATATAGTAATTCTAGCCGAGAGTAAAAAGGATTTAGAAGAATCAATGAACGGCATAGATGAAGTCCTACGCAAGAACTATTTCATGAAAATAAACAAGAACAAAACGAAAGTAATGAAATGTAATAGAAATAACAAAGATGGACCACGTAACAGAGATGAATGTCAAAATAGGAGGAGAAAAGATTATGGAGGTAGAAGAATTTTGTTATCTGGGAAATAGAATTACTAAAGATGGACGAAGTAGGAGCGATATAAAATGCCAAATAGCACAGGCGAAACGAGCCTTTAGTCAGAAATATAATTTGTTTTCAACAAAAATTAATTTAAATGTCAGGAAAAGATTTTTGGAAGTATACATTTGGAGTGTCGCTTTATATGGAAGTGAAACTTGGACGATCGGAGTACCTGAGAAGAAAAGATTAGAAACTTTTGAAATCCGGTGCTATGGGAGAAAAAAAATTAAAAAATTTCACCCATTTAATTTTTAAATGGGTGAATAAAGTTATAAATGAAGAGGTGTTGCGGCAAATAAATGAAGAAGGAAGCATTTGGAAAAATATATCTAAAAGAAGAGACAGACTGATAGGCCACATATTACGGCATCCTGGAATAGTAGCTTTAATATTGGAGGGACAGGTAGAAGGAAAGAATTGTGTAGGCAGGCCACGTTTGGAATATGTAAAACAAATTGTTAGGGATGTAGGATGTACAGGGTATACTGAAATGAAACGACTAGCACTAGATAGGGAATCTTGGAGAGCTGCATCAAACCAGTCAAATGACTGAAGACAAAAAATAGCAGAAGGAGTATATATATTAATAGAATAAATAGGTAACAGGTCTCTATTGTCGCTTATATCTCAGAACAGCATTTGCTAAAACTTGAAGTTTGATAAAATTACTTCTGTTTACAAGTTATTAATGAATGAATTATTTACCACTTCTTACATACAAATATTAATTGCGGAATCGTTTTTTTAAATCGCAATCTTTCCGAAAGCATCTAATTTGTATAGATCTCCGTGGCGCGAGTAGTAGTGTCTCAGACTTCAATTCGGAGGTCCGAGATTTGAATCCTGGTCATGCATGGCATTTGCACACATGCTTTAAATCATTGATCTCATTCTCTGAAGCAATACCTAAAGTTGGGCCCCGAGGTTAAACAAACAAACAAAAACAATTTCGCATAATATTTTTTTTTTTTTAATATTTAAAAGCTTTAACGCTTGTCCAGAAAGGAAAGTTTAAAAACGTTAAACAATTTAATTTCTTTTAAAAAGAATTTCGGTAATTTATAAAATTATGTACTTTAGATGGATAAATATACAATTAATCAATTTTTAAAATTTGATTTAACTATCTGTAACATATAATTTATTTTATTTGTTTTAAATGAAAAATCATTTTTTCTACCAGTAATAGATTTCTACCAAAGTAGACTATAAAATTTTAATAATTTAAAAATATTATTTTAATTTCGGAAAATTTTATACGCAGTTGATTTACAATAATGGACTTCAGCAGTTTGATAGCAGCTGTATGCGTGCATAGCCTTCGATATGAATGAAATCAATCAACTAAACGACACAAGTTTTGATTGATTATCGATTAAAAATAAACTTAATATTATTTTCAGTACCTATCAGTTGTTTCTTATAATTAAAAAAATTTTCATTCTATTTTATTTTTTAATCAAACATAGTGTAACCATTATATTGTAATGTAATAAATAAGGTTTTTAGGGGTTACATTATTGTACAAACCATTTATTTTCTGTACCTAATTTAAAATCAAGATTAGCTGTCTAAAGCGTAAAAAACGAATTGTATTGTTAAAAGAGATTTATTATGGAATGTGCAGAAGATAAAAAGTGCAAGTACAGAGGATGACAAATATTGAAGTTGATAAAACAGGAAATTGAAGGTGTAAAATGCAAAAAATATACAGAAATTAAATAACAGATTAATATAGAAGAGAAATAGTGAAAGAATAGCATGAAACCAGTCAACTGACAAAACAGGCCCGGAAAGAGATACATAATTTTGGTTTTGCGCGTCATAAATTTTCATTTCAAACGCCATACTGATTGTAAATATCAACGACTTTATTAAGCAATATTTACAGAACAATTGAAAAAAATATAAAAAAGGTACAAAAAAATTTGGGTCTTATTTTATCCATTTCATCAAATTAAGAGGATGTCGAGATCAGTTAATGAAAAGAAGTTTAGAGTTTCTGACAATAAAAATTTGAAAAAAAATACGAGTATATACTGTCCCGTAACTGACATACATACTGGGCAGTGGTGAAAGCTCGAGAACTTTGAGCGGCATATACAGAATGTCTGGGTTGTAGGTATCCAAAACTAAACACCTCTTTTTTACTTACTTGTACGAAGTAAAGGAAGTATTGCGATCGCGAAAAATTTCGGTTTTCAGATTTCAACGGATATATACATTTTGACCATTCCTGAATCCATTTTAACTAGTTTCGGTGTGACGTACGTACGTATTTATCTCTCATAACTCAAAAGTGATTAGCCGAAGGTTGTTGAAATTTTGAATTTAGAACTGTAGTAACATCTAATTGTGCGCCTCCCCTTTTGATTGCAATCAACCAAAAGTGTCAAAAAATATCCACAATTAAAAAAAAAAAAAATTTTCTTTGGAGTTTTTCTTAACTGCACTAATAAGCCCTCATTGAGAGCTTTTCAACGATATATCTATCATAAGTAGTACTTATTTTCATCGGTTCCAGAGTTATAGCCAAGTAAAATTTTAATTAATGGAATATTTGGATCGTACAAGGGGAAGGCACATCGGTTCGAATCCGACTTAATTTCCTTTTTTCATAATTTTTTTTTTAAATTTAAATATATTAATATATTTATAATTATTAACCTCTCGATATAAAAACGTTTTACCATGAATAATAATTCAATAAAAAAAAAATTAAAAAATGAAATAAAATTTTATATAATTTTTACTTAAAAAAAAATGTGTAAATGTAATTAGACGTAGAAGGAAGAAATGTCTTGTACACATCAGATTTTTTGTTTTTGTAGGCGTTACAAAGTTCAATGAATGTTGTTTTTAAAGGATCTGTTAATTTGTTTACCAATATAGATCTTATTTCATTCATTACACTTAATTTTGTGTAGTCCACTTACAGTTTCTCTATCATTTTTATTATTATTATTTCTTATGTTTTATAATGTGGTTATTTTGTTTGTAAGCTCTTCTACGTTTATTTTTTATTACCATAAACATCAATAATTTTTTTAATATTTTATTTGTATTATACGAAAAAAAAGTTAATAACCCTTTGTTATTCTCTTGTAATTTTTTTAAATTTATTATGTATTTAATTTTTTGATTTTTATTTATCTTTACTATAATTCCAATATCGAAACCTTTAAAATTGCTATTTATTTTATTGTATCTATTTCTTTCTTGAATTTATTTTCACTGTTTTTTTGTTTGTTTTTTTTTTGTGTATTGTAAAGCTCTAAAAATCAGGTTTTTATATGAAAAACCTTTTTTGTGTGACCATGACTAATTAGAATTTAAATGTATTGTGGTGCTACTCATTGTGGGTTTTCTATAAAAAGTTGTTTCTGTATCATTACTTTTGTTTATTTCAATTTCAAAATTTATTTTTCTGATCTCTTCCATTTCATACTTAAATTTTAAATTATCATTATAAATGTTGAGTTTATTCAAAGTGATTAAATGTTGATTATTTATAACCAGACATAATTGGGGAGACAGGTAAACCATTTGTTTGTAACATTTTTTCTCATATTTGAAATAGTTTTGGAGACAAATATTTCTTATAATTGTGATCATTGCATTCGTATATTCAGGTGTTACTTTCAAATTTTTTATTATTACTTCTATTGTTTTATAGTGTATAGTAGTATATAGTTAGTATACACCTCCGGAACCACCGTTAGGTATTGCTTCAGAGGATGAGACGAACGATTTGTAGCATGTTTGAAAATGCCATGCCTGACCGGGATTCGAACCCGGGACCTCCGGATGAAAGGCCGAGACGCTACCACATAGTTATAGTATTAGTGAAAAATACAGTAACTGATATTCCACAGGCGAACAAGGATTTTTTTGTCCTTCTGCCGATTGGTGCCAATTATTAATATTATTATGTTGTTTATATTTACTTTAATATATGTTTAAATAACAATATACGATACGAGTATATTTCCTTTGTGTTATTATTGTATCTTTAGTTTGTTATTGTACTGTCGGTGTTTGTGTTAAAACGTTTTGGGCATTTAATAAATAAATAAACAGTTTATATTAAGAGAACTAGTTAATATCATTTAATAATTCTTTTAATAAATACAGCAACTTAGGAAGTTTTAATATTAGTTATCCAACTTTAATGTGTGCAACTTAAAGTTAATGTATTGCACTGTGAAGGGAGGGAGGAAAGAAATAGTAGCTGCTGGTTTTTAGTTACGAAAACCGATGGAACGAGAACTTTAGATAGACCAAAAAGACGGGAGACCATTTTGAGTTTTATTTGAGAAAAATCAGGTGTGTTGATCACGAATCAACACACCCCCCACCGGGTGGTTCAGGATAGATTGAATTGAAGGACCCCACCGTCTAGTGGTGAACGCGTCTTCTCAAATCAGCTGATTTGGAAGTCGAGAGTTCTAGCGTTCGTCGTTCAACTCATAGTAAAGTCTGTTATTTTTACACGGATTTGAATACTAGATCGTGGATACCGGTCTTCTTTGGTGGTTTGGTTTCAATTAACTACACATCTGAGGAATGGTTGAACTGAGACTGTACAAGACTACACTTTATTTACACACATACATATCATCGTCATTTATCGTCTGAAGTATTATCTAAACGGTAATTACCGGAGGCTAAACAGTAAAAAGAAAAAAATAAGAATAAGGTTGAATTTAAGGATCTTTGTTAGTGCGACTACGTATTTACGAATTCCTTAAATTATTTAATGAAAATCCTTATAAGTATTTAATCAAAATCTTGTTTGAAAGATAAGAATTATAATAATAAGAAAACTAATGAAAGTTTTATTATTTTTTGGGTATGAATTATGTAATTTACAAAATATTTGTAACGTAAATTCAGAATTTATTTTTCTATTTACTTGCTTCGCAGTATATATACATATATAGTAATAATAATATGTTATGTTTTTGAATGAAACAGGAAAAAGGATAAATGAGCAGCAGATGTTGCCAACATTACCAAATAAAATTTTATCGTGTGTAATAAAATGTTACAGATGTGGCACCTTTCTATTCTTTATAATATAAGAAAAGTTTAGAAAACAAATATATGAGAAAAGTTTTCAAAAACATTTCTAAAATTCAATTTTACTTAAAATTGTTTAAACTGTTTCATATTATATATATAAAATAATATTTTATTTATTAATTTTAATTTTTAAATCTGTGTGTGTTAGACCTGAGTATACCTGACTATGATATACTCGTATTTAGAATACAAGAACGATTAAAAGACAACAATTAGCTTTGTTGATATCAACATAGTGAACCGTGTAGTATCATTTTTTATTCTGATTATACCAATTAGATCATCAAATTAAACCTCAGTAGTTGTAAGGGGCACCTTTTATGCTTAATAAGCTATTTAAGGGCTGGTTTTAGAAACATCACCAAATACACCATTATCTCTCTCTTTTCCTGTTTAGCCTCCGGTAACTACCGTTAAGATAATTCGTCAGAGGATGAATGACGATGTAATGACGAATGTAATGAGTGTAAATGAAGTGTAGTCTTGTACATTCTCAGTTCGACCATTCCTGAGATGTGTGGTTAATTGAAACCCGACCACCAAAGAACACCGGTATCCACGATCTAGTATTCAAATCCGTGTAAAAATATCTGTCTTTACTAGGACTTGAACGCTGGAACTTTCGACTTCCAAATCAGCTGATTGGGGAAGACGCGTTCACCACTAGACCAACCCGGTGGGTTTAATATACCATTATCTAAGAAAGGAAATTTTGTTTTATCTCTCTATACTTCTCCGTATGTTAGCGCTTTTTTTGTGAGGATGATCCCTTGTATTCTTTTACACATTAAGTCAATGCTAAACGCGTCCCTCTGGATTATTTTTGCTTTTAAAAATAACGTACACACTTTTTAGAACTTGATAGATTTTTAACGTCAAATAAAAAAAATAAAATAAGACTTTCTCTTCGTGTGGAATTTCGTCATTTTAGATGTAATACGATAATTTGACAGGACAAAGTTTAAAATAAAATAATATTTTATGATCGGGCATTAAAGCTAATAAAAAATAGATAGTCTAACAAAATTTTACTTTTGCTTTAAGTTTAATTATAAGGAATGATTTTAATTAGCCTTTTGATAATAATTGTGAGTAAAAAATATCGTATAATTAATTTTTTTGAGGGGGTTATTCTTTATATCTTTCTATGAAAGTCATATAAATATAAATTTGAATACGTTGAATTTTTTCTATTCCTATTTCTGTTTTCACAATTTTATGTATGAAGCTTAAATTATTTTTAAAACATATTGTACGCATATTTAAATCTTAACTCAACTCTTTAAAAAATAAATGATGTTTTTTTTTTCAATCACTAAAAAATGACGCCGTGTTAGTATTTTTATCATTGATATTTTGAAAAACTCTTATTTTTCTAAATTACATTCTCATGCTAGAATCTTTCTGCGTATATTTTTAGTACTTATTGTAAATTATTAAAATAACTGTATAAGAAAATTATTTTTATTATTAATTATTGTTATTATTATTATTTACAGGAGGCGACGGGCAGGCGAAGACCGGGAGACCATTGCCAACGAGGAACGCACTCGCACGTTCCTCGCATGGCAAGAGACCTGGGACCACGAGACCAGAGGACGATGGACCGCAAGGCTTATCCCTCTGGTCAGACCGTGGACGGAACGACGGCATGGAGAGGTGGAGTCTACATGACCCAATTTTTGACGGTTGACGGGCACTTATGCGCTTACCTCCATGTCGTAGGGAAAGCGCCGTCCCCCGACTGCCTCTATTGCTCCGGTGTAAGGGAGCACACCTTTTTCAAATGTGCTCGGTGGGTGACAGATCGAGAGAGACTAGAGGCGAATCTCGGAGTACTGAACCCCCACAATGTGGTTGCGATGTTGCTCCGTAATCTGAGCAGCTGGGAAAGTGTAGCCCGATTCGTCGGCAACATTCTCAGAGTCAAAAAGGTTGACCTGGATAGTCCTGAAAATTAGGTAGTACCTAATCAGGCTAGTATAGGAGGACTCGACCGTATGTAATGTGTTAAACGGTTCCGGGTCGAGTCCTGGTAGAAAGGGGAGTGGTTTTAGTCCGTATTCTGCTGATACTGATTGGATAATACCATCAGCGGGAGCCCGATACTCCGTGCGTAAATGCATTTCCACCTTCCTCCGCAAAAAAAAAAGAAAAAAAAATTATTATTGTACTATGATCTGAATTATTATTGTACTATGATCATAATTTGGTGATAATGAAATGTAGATTGGGGTTTAAAAACCTGAAGAAAAGGTGTCAGATGAATCGGTGGAATTTAGAGAAGCTTGAGGAAGAGGAGGTAAAGAAGATTTTTGAGGAGGACATCGCTAGAGGTCTGAGTAAAAAAGATAAGATAGAAAATGTAGAAGAAGAATGGGAGAATGTTAAAAAGGAAATTCTTAAATCAGCAGAAGCGAACTTAGGCGGAATAAAGAGAACTGGTAGAAAACCTTGGGTTTCAGACGATATATTGCAGCTGATGGATGAACGTAGAAAATATAAGAATGCTAGTGATGAAGAAAGTAAAAGGAACTATCGGCAATTAAGAAATGCTATAAACAGGAAGTGCAAACTGGCGAAAGAAGAGTGGATTAAAGAAAAGTGTTCAGAAGTGGAAAGAGAAATGAACATTGGTAAAATAGACGGAGCATACAGGAAAGTTAAAGAAAATTTTGGGGTACATAAATTAAAATCTAATAATGTGTTAAACAAAGATGGTACACCTACATATAATACGAAAGGTAAAGTCGATAGATGGGTGGAATATATTGAAGAGTTATACGGAGGAAATGAATTAGAAAATGGTTTTATAGAGGAAGAAGAGGAAGTTGAGGAGGATGAAATGGGAGAAACAATACTGAGATCTGAATTTAAGAGAGCATTAAAAGATTTAAATGGCAGAAAGGCTCCTGGAATAGACGGAATACCTGTAGAATTACTGCGCAGTGCAGGGGAGGAGGCGATTGATAGATTATACAAACTGGTGTGTAATATTTATGAAAAAGGGGAATTTCCGTCAGACTTCAAAAAAAGTGTTATAGTAATGATACCAAAGAAATCAGGGGCAGATAAATGTGAAGAATACAGAACAATTAGTTTAACTAGTCGTGCATCAAAAATCTTAACTAGAATTCTATACAGAAGAATTGAGAGGAGAGTGGAGGAAGTGTTAGGAGAAGACCAATTTGGTTTCAGGAAAAGTATAGGGACACGGGAAGCAATTTTAGGCCTCAGATTAATAGTAGAAGGAAGATTAAAGAAAAACAAACCAACATACTTGGCGTTTATAGACCTAGAAAAGGCATTCGATAACGTAGACTGGAATAAAATGTTCAGCATTTTAAAAAAATTAGGGTTCAAATACAGAGATAGAAGAACAATTGCTAACATGTACAGGAACCAAACAGCAACAGTAGCAATTGAAGAACATAAGAAAGAAGCCCTAATAAGAAAGGGAGTCCGACAAGGATGTTCTCTATCTCCGTTACTTTTTAATCTTTACATGGAACTAGCAGTTAATGATGTTAAAGAACAATTTAGATTCGGAGTAACAGTACAAGGTGAAAAGATAAAGATGCTACGATTTGCTGATGATATAGTAATTCTAGCCGAGAATAAAAAGGATTTAGAAGAAACAATGAACGGCATAGATGAAGTCTTACGCAAGAACTATTGCATGAAAATAAACAAGAACAAAACAAAAGTAATGAAATGTAGTAGAAATAACAAAGATGGACCACTGAATGTGAAAATAGGAGGAGAAAAGATTATGGAGGTAGAAGAATTTTGTTATTTGGGAAGTAGAATTACTAAAGATGGACGAAGCAGGAGCGATATAAAATGCCGAATAGCACAAGCTAAACGAGCCTTCAGTAAGAAATATAAGTTGTTTACATCAAAAATTAATTTAAATGTCAGGAAAAGATTTTTGAAAGTGTATGTTTGGAGTGTCGCTTTATATGGAAGTGAAACTTGGACAATCGGAGTATCTGAGAAGAAAAGGTTAGAAGCTTTTGAAATGTGGTGCTATAGGAGAATGTTAAAAATCAGATGGGTGGATAAAGTGACAAATGAGGAGGTATTGCGGCAAATAGATGAAGAAAGAAGCATTTGGAAAAATATAGTTAAAAGAAGAGACAGACTTATAGGCCACATACTAAGGCATCCTGGAATAGTCGCTTTAATTTTGGAAGGACAGGTAGAAGGGAAAAATTGTGTAGGCAGGCCACGTTTGGAATATGTAAAACAAATTGTTGGGGATGTAGGATGTAGAGGGTATACTGAAATGAAACGACTAGCACTAGATAGGGAATCTTGGAGAGCTGCATCAAACCAGTCAAGTGACTGAAGACAAAAAAAAAAAACTATGATCTGGAGTCGTGACCGAACATACACATCTATTATGATGAGTGTTCAGTAAAAGTTTCTCTCTTGCCTTCAGGGGAAGGTTAATTTCCCTCCATAACGAAAAGATTTATCCTTCAATAATTCGACCTCTTCTTGCTGTTAGAAGACGTCTCTAGGATGCTCTGCATTTTTAACGTCAGCTGCTCGGCAAATTTGTCCATAAATCAGATATTCAGTTTCGTGTAACTTGTTCCTCATTAAGGAATAGAAGATTGTTTTTGTTTGATCAGAGGTCTCACCTGTCACCAGATGAGCGATGTAAAGAGGTAGGCAGTGCTTACAATGAGTAAATTGACTTCTTTCAGTTCAATGAAACCAAATTCAAAAGTAAAATTAAAGAGATAATATTCCTTATACTCACCGGTGCACTATATTTATTATGCAATAGACCAGGGTAAAAATAGTTAAAATATAACGGATTTTTATATAGTAATACTGTTTATGCTCTTATTTTTCCTGGTGGAATGTGTTTAGTGGTGATTGTATGTGTTTTCTTTATTAAAATTATAGTCGTTATCTGTACAAAAGGGTTTTTTTTAATGTACAATATACAAAGGCTTAAGTAACTGTTCTGTTGTTGTGAATGTTACTGATAAATAAATTATTATTATTAATCCCAGTCTTCTCTACGAGACCACGGCAGGCTGGCGTAGAACCGCAGGGGTTGATCCTCGGCCCCGACATTTGGAATGCCGTCTAAGACTGATTATTGAAGCTGGAGATTTCTGAAGTGTCGTCCTTGGTTGGGTAGACTGACGACGTTGTGCTACTTATTGCAGACCGCAAGGTGGAGCGCGCCAACCAAGGCTCGGCGAGCGATGCACAGAAACAGCGCCTGGATGGACGACCGTAAATTATCTCTATCTCTCAGAAAGACAGAAATCGTGGTTCTAAGGAAAGAGCGTATTCACACAGTTTTTCCCTTGCGGGTCAGGGATGTGGATATGGAGACCAAGTCGGCCGAGAAGTACCTCGGTATGATGAGCGATCGGAAACTCAACTTTTCTAAGCAACTACGGGGAGCCGCCGAGAAAGCCGGGATGGCCATAAGCGCTCTCAGAAAGCTCATAGTGAATATCGGCAGACCGAAGGCTAGCAGACTGCGATTGCTGATATCCACGGTATATTTCGTCCTTTTAAACGGGGCGGAAGTGTAGGCCAATGCGTTACGATTTGTCAGAAAACGGAAGCGGCTCGCGCAGGTCCAACTAACCGCTGCCTTGCAAATCGCTCCCGCGTATTGGACGGTTTACGAGTTCCGGTAGTCGCCGGCATTATACCGATTGTTATTTTCAAAATGAAGGGTCAGGCGGCTTACAGGAGGCAGCAGGTAGAAGACTGGGAGACTATCGCCGGGGAGGAATAGACTCGCACGTTCATTACCTGGGGCGAGACCAGATGACAATGAACCGCAAGGCTTGTCCCTCTGGTCAGACCGTGAGCCTACAGACTGCCGCCAGAGCGGCGACATGGAGAGATGGAGTACTGCGTGTCCCGTTTTTAACGGCTTACGGATACTTCCGCTTCATGTCACAGGGAAAGCATCGTCTCCCGACTGCCACTATTGCCCCGGTGTACGGGATGACGCCTAGCACACCTTTTTTTGAATGTCCTCGGCGGGGAGCAGATCGAGGGACACCAGAGGCGGATCTGAATTCCACTAAATGTGGTTGAGAAGATGCTCTGAATCTGAGTAGCTGGGAGAGTATGGTTAGATTCGTCGGAGGCATTCTTAGGGACAAGACCTGGATCCTGGATCGTCCTGAATAGTCCTGAGCCAAACTAGATGGCAGTTTTCTCAGGCTAGGATAGGAGGATTAGGTCAGAAGTAACGTGTAAAACTGTTCTGGGCAGAATACTGGTTTGATAAGTCCACCAGTGGGAGTTATAAAAAAAAACATATCTTCGTTTGTCTAAAATAAAAATAATATTACAATTTTCTAAAGTAATTTTTTAGGGCACATTTCATCTCTTTTCATTTTATTTGATGACTTATAAAAGAACACAAAATTTCACAGAAATATATGGAGCAGAAAATGTAATAGAAATTAAATTAATTAAAATAAATTGAATGAAGTCTGTCTTTGATTTACTGATTGTTACTTTTCTTGGTTCATTTATTTATTTTTTTGTTATCTTTTTGTAGATCGTGATAACTCTTTTGTTTTATTAAACAAGAATTAATATTGAATGACTTTATAACAGCCGTCTATGGTGGAAACGCAGGGAATAACAATAAAGAAACTCTAAGTTTAGTTATATTGTCTAGAATTTTTTATTTACAGACTTTTCAAATACAGAAGATGTTTATCAATTTCTTCTATATTTTTTTAAATTACACATATATCAAAAAAGTAGAGATCTACGTACGTATAAAATGTATAACTTTTTTTAAAGTTGTTAAAAACAGTATTGAAACTATTTTACTGAGACGAATAGCGGGCATGTGAATTATTACATAAAATGTTGTTTCCGGAAACTATCAGTTTTACTTCTTTTTTTTTAAATTATCAATTTTGTATGGTGTTTTATTATACTGAAGTTAATTCTTTGCATTTTTGTTATAATAAATACAATTTTAATAATATAAGTGTTATTATTAACAATATTCACGTCTTTGCTTTTTAGAGTTGTTTCATTTTACTTAATTAGATACTGTTCCTGCTGTACGCCACCAATTACTATTTCAGTTAATTGTTTTATATTTCATAAATTCGCCGTGATTCAAATCTATGTAGGTGTGTACAATCTATGGAGTACAAGTCGATAATCCTACCAACGCAACAATACAATGGCAGAAGTATTCCTGTAAGGCCAAAAACCTATGCTGAGATGCATACTATTGAATTACCAGCAGGCTGTGGTTTCTGTATTGTGCGACGTAGAGCTTCATGAATGTTGGTAGTAAATTATAGTATGCATAAAGTCATCGAGTATAATGACCTTCAGCTAGTAGCAGTACACTTCTGAAAATATGTTAGTTTTTTACTGTATAATTGAAGAGTTCTATTCCAAACACTCCGAAGTCATTGTTTGTGCAATAGTGAAACATTTCAGCGGAAAAAATTATTTTCTGCTCTAATAGAGAAATATTTTACCTAATTTTTCTCTATTTCTTGAGTTACCGTGTAGCTAGATTTTCCAAAATTGAAATTGCTCACTAACGAAGCATCCTACTCACTTCCATCACCTGATTTAGAATAGTTTGGAATGAACTTAGTAATATTGTTTTGTTAATGATATTACTTAAAACTAAAGGAGAAAAATGATATTACTTAGGACAAGGATAAAATAATGACCGTTTACAACTTTCCATTATAATATATTTATTAAAAAGAACTACGCAAAAAATATCTGTTGATGTGAGAGATTCTGGCGAAAGAGAAAACAACAAAAGTAAATATCAGAAATATAACATTTAAAAAAATTTACAAAATGGTTCATTTTCTTCACTGATACCTCCATAAACCAATGTATTATTTCCATTACATTCTGTTCCCAAAGCATTATCATAAAATCATTTTTCTTCATCATTAAAGGATACATATTGCAAACGTTGAAGACCATAGTTTTTTTTCTTTGCTTGCGTGGTTGACAGGCTGAATATTTGAAGTGAGATCATATGCTTCATTTATTTACTCTTTTTTCTTCAACACCTTCTGTGTATATAGACTGCTAAAGTTGTGCATGGGCGTGTATGATAATTTAAAAAAAAAAATAATATAAAGTCGCAAGGGGTCGAATCGTGGACACGTGTAGGGACAAGGGAGATAGCCTTATTATCGACGGCGTTTCTAGTCCATCCACATACAAGAGTGGTTGGATTGGGACTCTCCGATGACGCATTAAGGACCCTCAAGGTATGTAAGGTGGTTGCGCGATTCGGAAGGGGTGCATACCCGGACTCTGATTAGGATATAGGGATGGAAAGGGCAGCCATTCTGAATATAGGCATCGGGGCAACCGGTACAGTTTTCATGATGTCTCAATGAACCAGGGGGGACCCCGATGGGCAGGGCAGCGGTTTTAGCTTTATGGACTAGGGTGGGTTATTCTACAACCACGTCACACAGGGTCGACCAAGGCAGCGTCCTCTAGGCGATTACCAGTTGTCCCTGTATGGTTAAAAAAGAGCAAAAAAAAAGACTGCTGAAGTATTCAGTTTATGGATGTATATATTTTTTAGTAGTTGTCGTGGTGCGCGTATCCATTTTAGTAAATATATGACAAGTGAGCGGTTGGGATACGTAAGCCGGTGATGTATGGCACCGCACTTAGTCCGCTCACGCTTTTAGGTAAGCTCTAGGAGCTATTTAGGACACAGGTCGCTAAACTGTTTCGAGGCTCAGTAGTCGTTTGTGGCAAAAATTCGGTCTTATGCTTTGGGGCTACCGAATGGGGTGGTGGCGGGAGAAATGTCAAGCAAACCAAATAGACTGCTAAAGTAAACTTGTTTAGTTTGTATTTTTTGGGAACCCTTGCTATAAATAAGTAATCGCTAATCAAGAAGTTTAAATACAATTTTTTGGTTAATTACAGTTTTTTTACATTTCTTTATCTGTTTTTTTTTTTTTTTTTTATTTCATGCAGTTGCCAGTGTTGACCTAGTACTTTCAATAATTCAGTAAAAGTAATAGTATAAACGTGTATACACAGACATACATATTATTGCGGTTATTGCGTGGTGCATTGTGGTTAATATTGCTCCTCTCAGAAAGCTAATTAGTTGACTTGGCTTCTTTTGAAAATCCCACATGACTTATGACAGTTTGGAATAAATGAAACATTTTATTGAAGCATTATATGAGAAATTGTACCGTTTTAAACAAATAAAACAGTGTAGTATATGATTTGACAACAAGATAAACACTATTTATTTATTTCTGATAAAAAATGACTTAGGACGGTTTGAAATGTAGCTCTTCTATTGTATTTTACAGTGCTGTTAGCACTCATGTATACCGACCTCATAATTTTTTGCTCTCCACTGACGTTTATTCTGAATCAACCGAATTTTGTTTAATTATTATTATTCGGCTTCTGTGTTCAGCGAGTGAATTTTTACCATGTGTTACGTCACTGTTTTCATTTAATATTTATTTTTTTATTTATTTTTTTTTTTTTTACATTTTTTTTAGTACGAACAATGTGTGCTAGCCTGAAACAAGTATGTCAGCTAAAAAATAAATACCTTTGTCGGTTATAGCGAAACTCGACAGTACACAATACATGACATGACCGCTTGTATCCGTAATACCCGCTGCTGACAAGATAAATTTTGCTGCGTCATTATTCGGACCGGCTGCGCCCTCCCGCAAAGTATTAATTTAAGCTAATTTAACTTAAATTACATAAAATAACAATTAAATGAAGTCACAATTCACATATATTTTTCACGCTAACAGGTTTCTTTTTTTAAAACCATCCTTCATAAACTTTTCACGATTAGAATCACAAAAAAGGGGATTACAAAGACTCTCAATATTTACAATAAATTCTATCGCAGTTACATAATAATTTAATGACAATAACAATGGAAACATAATTCAAGAAGACCAATGAGCACAGAACGAACAAAAAAAACCTAAATTTTCTATATCCGTTCAACGTGCATCATATGTGATCAAATTGTATTATTTTTCATATTTACTATCTTAATGTATTTACTTTAATATTATTTAATTTGTCAACGGTTAAAAAATTTAACATGAACTTAAATCAAATCAATCTTTTATTTTATAATAATATCCCAAAAAATTACAATGAAATTATAAACCGACGGCTAAAATAATAAAAATTTATTACAAAACTCTTACCGGTCCGATTTCATTTATTTAAACAACAAATAATCATAAGAATTGTATTATTTCAGTAAATCTGATATATTTGCATATAAATGAAATAAGTGTTTTTTATCAAATTTTTACTTTTATTTGCTTATTATATGGAAGGCTTATGATTATTTATTATCTATTATTGTACATCTATTATCTATTACATATATTTAACATGAATTGTTTTTAAACAAAATTCAAAATTAACAAATTTTGGTAATTGAAATGTAGTTGTCTTACCTTTTCTGATATTAGCATGGTTTTGTTAAAAACAGTTTTTTGTATTACAGAAATTTTTGTTTTTTGAGCGGAAGAAATATCTGCAGACGCTTACCGTACGGTTTACAATTTCATTGTATTTTTTTTCGTCACTGTGTTTTGTTAGATTATTCTTTTATTTTTTCTTTATGAATTACTGATTGTTATATTATGGATTTATTATTAAACTTTTATTGCCTTACTAGAACAAACAAATTGAATTTCACGACCAATTTTTTTTTTTTTTTGTTGATAGTCATATCGTTCAGTTCATACCATATTTTTACTTTTTTAATAAAAATAGTTTAATTACCCTCATGAAACGAAGATCCGTGATGAAATATTGCATTTATTAAATTTGTAAGTTTAACCTATGATTTTTATCGTTAAATTCGATTTTACCAGTCGAATTTATTTCTAGTTTATTTATTCCTTCTTTAATAAAACTAATATAATCTCTTGTAAATTAATACTTTAATTTTTTTAAAGAAGTGATGGGAATTAAAAAAATTGTTTCATCTTCAATACTTTAATTTAAATAATAGAATTTATTATTAAAACAAGCTGTAGTATATTTTCTTTTTAATTTTAGTATTCGATTTGTAAAGGTACATGAAAAAAATGAATAAATGACATATTCGAGCCCGCGGTTCATCAAATGGAAAAAAAACGCTATCTAAAAAATTATTATCGAGGTATTTTTTGAAAGTTTTTTATTAGAAATCTAATTGAACTGAAATATAATGTTTTCACGCTTATTTTATTTCCATTTCACTGTTAGGTTAGGTCATGTTTAGAACTGTAAACGTAGTTCGTTGACTTCGTCGCCTCTTGCCGATGAACATCTAACGAAATCTGTGATATTTTACGGTAATACTGTGATCAAGGTTATTAGCGTGATTTCTATCTGTCAAAATTTCCGCTGAATTTCGAACGCGATCTGATAATGTAATATTATTTTGTACCTTTCGAAAAGAAATGTGTTTTTTTCTCACACAAAACGATTCTCACAGAATAATTGTAAAAGACTGAAGGAAACCGATAGACGTAAAGATGACAGCACAAACCCGTATTACCATAATAACAGTTGAATCCAAGATAAAATAATAAATAAAATTATCATAATATGATTCTGAATGAAGAAAAATTGACCAAAAAAAAAAAATAAAAACGTAAAGAAAAATTTGTACCGTTATGTTTTTTTTTTTAGTTTTCATCACGAAAAAAGAGTATAATTAATTGGTTGTTTTAAAGAAATCTTATTAGAACAGAGCTTTACAAAGGTAAATATAATATAGAAGCAACCACGATTGCCTTTTTGACATTTTGTGCTTTATCAATATTTATTATTGATTTATAATACGATTATCGATAGTGATAGATCCCTAATTTATTTCATCTGTGCTTGCATGTAAATCTCATAAAATTTACACAACAAAAATGTATTTTGTTTCATGCATGTTCCATTATATTTTTTTTTCTCCGCGGATAGGCCTACAAGGACCACGCAAATATCATTTCATCTAGTTTCTTTCTTTCTTTCTTTCACCAGACGTTCTTCATCCTTTCGGGCTGTTAAATCTTCAGTTCAATCTTCTCTGCCGATTTTCTTCTTTTCACTTACAGGAATTTTTAATTCAAAATTATCTTTCTGTATTCTATTCGATCTAGGCAGTCATTTTCTGTAATTTTGAATTTTTGGAACTTCTTTCATCTGTTTAAAACACGTATTATTCAGTGAAAGAGTGAGGATGATACGAGGGTTATTTTTTTTCAAGGACCGATCGGTCGCGAAATAAAATCCGCGCAAAAATCGCAGCTAGCACGTAAACATGTATACAACAATAGCATCTCCAGCCAAGTGTAAAGTGCGTGCGGTAATTCGATTTCTTCAGGCTGAGGGATGTAATGCGGCTGAAATTCACCGACGAATAAGTAATGTGTACGGTGAAACTTCAGTGAGTGACAGCAAAGTGCGACAATGGTGCAGGAACTTTAAAGCAGGACGTGCAGATGTTCACGATGCAGGCGGTCAGGAAAGGAAGCGAGTGTCAACCGATGTTCTCGTTGAGCGAGTGGATGAGGCGATTCAAGAAAATCGTCGGTTCACAATTTCTGTATTGAGCGATTCGTTTCCCGAAATTTCAAGGTCAACTGTCTACACCATTGTGAGTGAGAGACTTCAGTACCGCAAACTGTGTGCGAGATGGGTTCCCAAGATGCTGTCCGACCATCACAAAACAATGAGAATGGACGCCTCCCTGACGTTTCTCCAGCGCTACCACAATGAAGGAGCAGATTTTTTGAACAAAATTGTCACAGGGGACGAGACACAGGTCCATTTCGAAACCGAAGAAACAAAAGAACAATCCAAACAGCGGATGCATTCTTATTCTCCCAGTAAAACAAAGAATTTCAAGCGAAACTTCTCCAACAGAAAGAGTATGGCTACTGTGTTCTGGGGCCGGAATGGAGTTCTCTTGGTGGAATTCATGGAACGCGGCACGACCATCACTGCAGCTTCATACTGCGTGAATCTTCAACGTCTACGAAGGGTAATTCAAAATAAGCGGAGAAGAATGTTGTCATGAGGCATTGTCTTTCTCCATGTCAATGCTCGGCCGCACACTCCAGCTGTAACAAAGAAGCTCTTGCAGCGTTTTCCTTGGGAACTGTTTGATCACCCACCGTACAGCCCGGAATTGGCTCCATCCGATTTTCACCTGTTTGCTCACATGAAATGCTGGCTAGGAACACAACATTTTTGCACAGACATCGTGCTGCAAACCGGCATAGAAACATGGCTGAAAACACAGGCGGCTCCGTTCTATGACGAGGATATTGAAAAGTTGGTACCACGCTATGACAAATATGTAAATCGGAGTGGCGACAACGTAGAGAAACAGCGTGAATATGTAAGTACTTGTTACAAATAAAATTTTTTTATTTTCACTGTGGTTTTAATTTCGTGACAGGTCATATGCTAAGCACGTGAAATTTTTTCACATGCAACCGTTGTCGTATTGAGTAAATTTGGAGTTTTTCTTAACTCAAGGTGGAAATATTTTTTCACTTCCTTAGCACCGGTGAAATCTACCTCCGCCTTCCGGCGTGCCGAAAGAGGTGTATTTTTTATAACATTTAAATAATAACTTTTTAAACGCTTACTACTCATAAACCGATATTCAAAATTTAAGTGAACTTTTTTACTGTGTATTTAACCATCCTGAAGTTAGTTTTCAATATTTTTCATTTTTTAAGTTTTCATTTTTTGTACCAGCGACAGAAACAAAGAAAGAATTCATATATCTTTCTCGCAATTTTTTTTTTTTTTTTTTTGCTTGATATCAGCACAAAGATGAAGCTTGTGAGTGGGATGTAGAAATGGAACTTTTTAGCATGTGAAAAGTGCAATGCTGTCTGGGATTCGAATCAGGAACCTACGGATGAAATGCCAAGACGCTACCATTCCGCCACGGAGATTACTTTATGTATGATTTTATTTCGTATCTTTTCATAATGCTATTTATTGTAATTGAGATTTTATTAATTTTTTTTCAAATCTTATTATCTAAATAAATACTGGACTGATTTTCATCATTAAAATTTTATTCTGTTTAGAATTTTCTGTAGTTTAATTCGATTTTTTACTCTTAGTTAAATTTTAACCCTTTTCAGACTAAAGAAAATTGTTTTAATTAGATAAAAATATGAGAGTAATTTTATTAACATATCAGAATTTAGGACATTTACAGAAGAGTTTGACATAAAGTCCTATAATCTGGATTTCAGGAATCATCAATGTAAATTAAGTTTTACGGTCTTATTTATTATTATTATTGTTATTATTTATAATTATTATTGTTATTATTATTATTGTTGTTGTTGTTGTTGTTTATCAAGCAAATATATTTAAGAACTAATAAAAATGTGTTGTTAAATATTGATAAATTATAGACTCTGTTATAGGTTTACTCAAATAATATTAATGCGCATTTATGATAAAGTTCTATCCAAAATAACAGCTTCAATAATGTGTTGTCGATTCATTTTAATAGATTTGTCGGCGTTTGATTGATTATAATTGTATTGTATGTTAATTGATTTTGCATAGAGTTGAAACACCTTATATCATTTATTATATACAAATTGAACCACGACGTTTTCCCGGGAACTTTCATAACTATGCTACTCGTGAAAATAATGAAAAAACGATCGTAAAAACACACGTCCTAAAATGCTTCGTTTGTGAGTTACGGCTAGTGAAAGATTTCGTACTGATTTCAGCTACCCGGTTGGTGAAATGAGGTCGTACTGAAACATTTAGGAAGTAAATTAAGAAGCGTAATTACTGATTTCTTATAGTTTTGACGTGAAAAATCGAATAAGAAAGGTCCTAAGATCATATCTGCAGTAGCTTTAAGAATTCTGGAGTAAAAACGTATAAATCAGGGAAAACCCCTGTTTTTTATGTTGAAGAACAACTTTGTTAAATGAGTAATAAACATAAGAATTTTAAAGAAAATTTTTAGAGAGTTTAAATCTGAACAAAATGGTGTAAGATAAGTTGAATAAAACAAAGAGAAGTTAGAAAAATTCGAATTTTATATAGAAGTTTTAAACTAGACCAAAGTGCTTTATACGGGCTCATTTTATAAAAAAAATGTTTTAAAATCAGCCCGTCATTTTCAACACATGTCTTGATATGCTTCTCTACTGCTTTTATTGCACTCTTTGCTCTTAAAATCTGCTCTTAATTTGCTTAGCCGCATCCATAATGCGGACAATTAATTCCTCACGAGAATATATTTAATGTATATTATGTATTATTAGTTTGAATACAATATTTTTCATCCATGCCCAGAAGCAAAAATGTAAAGGTTACATCAGGCGATCTTGTTTGCCAGGTATGTGGACCTCCATGACCAATATTTCTTGCGGAAATTATGTTTTCGATGTGGAAACGGCACAACAGAAGCGAGGAGACCAACCATCATGTTGTAACTATACTTTGCGTCACAGGGCTAAAGGAGGTTGCAATTTAAGCGGCAGCTGTGGCAATTTAAGCGGCAGCTGCCACAATTTAAGCGGCCAGATAATATGAACGGTCTAAAGACTTGATTGTAAAGGCCACACAAAATAATGACGTTAATTCGGTGTTGAAAATTGTTTTCCATCGTTTCATGAGGATTTACTTCTCCACATGTACGAGCCATCTCGAGCGAAATTTGTCTCGACGGTAAAAAAATATACTTGTAGAAATGTCGATTTGTATCCCACCAGTTGTAGAATTCCAAGCGAAGCGGACCGTATCCTGGTTGTAAATGTTGGACTGGCTGTTCATGATAAGGATAAAACTTGTTTTGTTTAATTGTCCTCCAAACCGTCGAATGTGAAACCCCAATCCTCCTAGAAAGACATTGTGTACTAACGCCTGGACTACGATGAACTGTATCGATAATAATTTCATCAATAATAGCGTCATGTTCGTAGCTGGTACGAATACTAGGTTGTGAACCTGTTTCCCGACCATTGCGCTAATTGTTTTAGGGTCTGTAATCCTGCAATTCGTAAACGTGTATAGCGCTCTACCTGCTGTAACGTTACCATTACACATACACAAAATGAATTTCATATCAGCGTATTCCTATGTTGTAAAGAAGTACAGTATTACTTCAATGGAAACTGACCGCTTTCGATCTAAAATTCCCAGAAAACCTTCGCTAACCGTAGCACAGTTAACAGTACACGATATACTTGAGTATTTATACACTTATACAGTATTGCGCAATTGTTGATCAGCTGCAGTTATTTTATTGCCAACATTGAAATAATAATTTTTCAAATAAATTATTGTATTTTTTTCGTTAATAGAAAAATCTGATATGGACACCACATGACTTCCTTGTACGCCTATTAAATTACGTATACACATTTTTTTAAATTAAAAAGTTTTTAAAATTTTATTTCATTAATAACTTATGATATTTTTTCATACATTTTTATTGAATTATTGTTTATCGTAAAAGTTTTTTACAATCGGAGGTTAATAATTATTAATAAATCAATATATTTAAATTTAAAAAAGAAAGGTTAAAAAAAAGAGGAGATGAAGTCCGATTCGAACCGATGTGCTTTCCCCTAATAAGATTGAAATATTTCATTAATTAAAGTTTCATTTGGCTATAATTATGGAACCGTTGAACTTAAGTACCACTTTAATGTTAAGGGCTTATTATTGCAGTTAAGAAAAATTCAAATTCTTTTGGAATTTTGACTTTTTTGGACACTCTTGGTCCAGTAGATTGCAATCAAAAAGGTGCACAACCAGCTATTAACAGCAGTCTAAAATCCAAAATTTTAACATCTAAATCATACTAAATTTTTTGAGTTATGCGAGATATCTACATACGTTCAGACGTATGTAGATATCTCCGAGGTCCAGTCGAACGAACATCTAATTGACTGCCCTGCTCTTGGGGGGGCCAGAGACCGGGCCACCCTGGAACTTAGAGGTCAGGGGGAAAACTGGCCGCTCATAAACGGCGAGTCAATGTCGCGGTCCGCATTGTCGGACCGTGTGGGAATTCCTCGATAAGGTTGCGATGTTCAACCGTCATCGTTAGATTGTTAAATTAATTGGGATTTATTGATTCCTGTGGCGTGTCGGTGGGAAGCCTTCCTAGAATTAATGGCTGCCATCACCCAGTAATAAGCTTCAAGCGCTTTAAATGGTGGACAGGCACTAGCTGGCAAACAGCGACCGAGGCGTGGCGGCTTAAATTGCCGTCTTTTTATTTTTGTAACTCTTATAGTTTTAATTTGTAACAAGGGGTGCGCCTCCCCGATCTAGTTTTAATGTGACAAGTGAGCGGTAGGGACACATAAAGCGGGTGCTGTACGGCACCCAGCTTAACTGTTCACGCAAGATAGGAGCTCACTAGGAGCATTAGGAATAACGAGGTCGCAAATCTGTTTTTGAGGCACAGTAGCCGTTATTTGGCACGGAACGTTTGGTCTATGCTCTAGGGCGACCGAATGGGGTGGTGGCGGGAAAGATGCCAGCTAACCAATACGTTCAGACGTCACGCCGGAACTATTCAAAATGGATTCAGGGATGGTCAACATGGATATTTCCGTTGGAATATAAAAACCGAAATTTTTCGCGACCATATTACTTCCTTTACTTTGTACAAGGAAGTAAAAATTATTACTTCAGTAATTTTTATTTTACAAGTGCAGTGTAATTTCCAGGTTTTTTTAAATTTTTTCAGAGTACTTTTTTTATAAATTTTTCACATCACCATAAAATAATTTGTTTTTTGATTGCATTACGTAAGTACTTTTCTAACAAATGTAATAATGGACTGCTTCTAAATAAAATTCTAGTTTTTCTTACTTTTCTTTGTTTTATTCAAGTTTTTAAACATCAAACATAACCTCCAGGGATTTTTATCCTTATTTATTGCTTTTCACCACAGATTTCTGTAATAAAAGTACTGTAGATACGGTTCTGCAACCTATTTTATTCGACTTTTCAGGTCAAAGCCATAAAAAATAATTCTACTTTTTAATTTACATACTAAAAATTGTAGACGACCTCATTACTCGTGAGTAGCTAAAAATTCAGCGAAATATTTCACTAGCTGTAACTCGGAAACGAAGCAATTTAGGACATATGTTTACATGTAGTTTTTACATTATTTTCGCGAGTAGAATAGATTATGAAAGTCCCGGGAGAATTTCGTGATACATTCTGTATAACCGACTATTTTATTGTATTACTGCAATATGCTATTTTGAAAAAAAATCTTCTCCGGTTTCGACAAATTATATTGTGTAAGAGGAGGACTGTTGCATACAATAGAAGTTGTTTCAAATGTTCATCGTTATCAGATAACGATGGGGGATAGATAAAAGAGCTTATATTTTATTTATAATATTACATTATATTTTCTTTATCGTTGTATGACATAACTTGATGCTATTAACGTTAATATAAATCATTAAATGATTTCTGAGCTATTCTGTACTACCCTCTATCTAACGACATACGATTATAGAAAGTACTAAACAAAGAGCGCGCAATATAACTATAGTGTTACAACAAAAAATAAAAATACAAAAGTTTAATGCATTCTATTCATAAAATTTATGAAACCGCTTTTTAGTGTCATTTTCCGTTTATTTTTTTTTTTATTGTCATGATAATTAGCAAAACCGTTTTTTAGGAGATTCTCAGAAAAGTAAAGTTTAGACAGCTTAGTAGATTATGATAAAAATTTGAAGATGATGTAATATGTTTCCATAAAAAAAATTATTTATCTCTTTGGCGAGTACTGATTTAAGCGATTTATAAAACAACTGTTATTGTTTTGCAACTCTGATAGGCGTTTTGTGATAAAATTTGTATCGTCACACCGACAAGAATTCGAGTACAACAATTTGAAATCATTATAGAACGATGCACGTAGATAAAATAATATATAAATTAAAAAGACGACGTATATAGAATCTCGATTGAAGGTAAACGGTTAAATATGAATTTATTGCTGCTCACTGTAATGTTAATCAAATATCTAATGATCCATGAAAATACTATAATTAGTAAATTAAAATTTATAAAATATCAATAAAGATAATGTTGTAAATGAAGACAAACTTGTAAAAACATTACTAAAAGTTGTAAAAATTTACAACTAAATAATGCATTGCTACCGGACTCTATTTGAACAAGATAAGCGTCGTTCTACAGACACCTTTTTCATAATATTATATCTTCATCTATCAGGTGTCAGTAGTCGTTGTTTTTCGTTCTAAAATTGTGATACTCGAATTTGTGTTCTATATACGATTCCAAAGGTTACAAAACATTCGTCAGATGCGGGAACTGCGCTTCTTTTAAAAAAATTCATGATAATGTTTAATTCAACCGGTACTCGGCAGAGTAATAAATAAAAATTAGATAATATTTTAAGGTATTATCAAACGTCTTTTGCCCCGTCGATTATTTTTTATATTTATATAATGTTTCTTTACCAAAAATCTCCTGTAAAATCATATTTCCACGCCAAAAAATATAAAAAGTTACGAAAGGATTATTTTACACATTTTACGTAAAAAATAATGACAATTTTAATGGTAGCAACTAAAGTTCTAAGATTTTTTTTTGAAGACATAGTAACACGGCGAAGTGATTTGACATGTTATAGGACTCTTAGAATTTTTTTTTTAGTTCGTCTTTGGGTACAATTTCTATTTGTTAGTTTTTTGTACGATTTGTTCGTACTATTCAGTTCCTTTGGTTCTCTGATTAAAATATATATATATGCTTGTTAGTCTATAGGTTATATACGTTTATTAAAAAAAAAACAAAAAAAAAAACGCGTGCCATTCCGACAGAAATCAATGTAATATTCCACAATTAGGGAGATTTCATAAGAAAGCTACCTATTGTAATGGGTACCATGATTTAACGTCCCATAAATTTCGACATATCTTTGCGTTTCATATCCCCTAGACCTCAAAACCACCGTCAGTCCAAAAGTTTATATATATATATATATATATATATATATATATATATATATTTACTTGCTTGTGGACATGATAACTGCCGTAATTTTGCGCCAATCACTTTCAAATTGATACATAAAATACAATGACCAGAAATCTCGGTCGAGTTCGTTAATGGGCAAAATCGGACTGTAGGGTTGGTAATGAGGGAGGACTTTTTCGAAAACAAAAAATCGCTTTAACTTTTGTATTAAGTAAAATATCAAATTCCTTTAAAGTTCCTATTAGTTTTTAATAAAAGCTTAAAAATTATGTAATTAAAGTAAAGATTTTTGATATCACCAACCATTGGCCCAGGCGGTGGAAAAAATGGGGTTTCTAAAACAAAAAAAAATCATACCTTTCTTAATAGGCGCAGTATCGAATCGGTTTGAAGTGGTCGTTAGTCCGATAAACATTCCCCAAAAAATTTGTCTGAAACAAGTTATGATATGACCAACCCTTACGGCAAGGGATGACCAAAATATTGTTGGAATTATAAGAAAAAGAGGCTTCCGTATGCTAAACATGTAAAACTTGTTTTCATATGAAACCGTTGTCGTAATCGAGTGAATTTGAAGTGATCGCATTTAAACTGCCTTGTATTTTATTTGGATAATGTGGGCTTATGGTCGTTTAAAATCATCTTCTCAACAGTGTTGTTACATTTAAACATGTTTTTAAATAAAACTTTCTGAAAACACTGTCTTTTTTTATCGATACAAAGAGACAAACCTGGAATCTCCCACTAATCCTCAAATAGGTGTGTTGTGAAGCAGTTAAGGAAAAATCATAAAGAAGTCTTGATAAATTTAGCAATATCTTCTTAAAGTAATTTAGATACGGTTCTGCAACCTATTTTATTCTACTTTTCAGGTCGAAGCCGTAAGAATTAACCAATTCTACTTCTTGATTTACGTACTAAAAATTTCAGACGACCTCATTACGCCTGAATAACGAAAACGTCAGCGAAATATTTCACTAGCCGTAACTCGCAAACGAAGCAGTTTACGACATATGTTTACATGTAGTTTTTACATTATTTTCTACGAAAATAATTTTTTTTTCTCTATGAGAAAACATAGTGTTCGTAAAACATGGACAGTGTGATATTTCATACGAGCTTCTACAATCCGAATTCGCCTGTCATTATTTTGCCTCGGTGAAATCTACCTCCGCCTTCCGGCGTGCCAAAAGGAATCTTTTATTCTTTAACTAGCATATGAGTATTGCTTCTATGAAGGACTTCAATTTTGATAGTATGAATAGCATCTAACACATATGAAGGCGAATGTGTTACAGCAGACTTATGCGGTTTGTTTATTGTTTTGTGAAACAAGGATATTCTAGAATTTGCAAAAATGCTTGGGACTGATATTTCCAAACCGATTGATAAATGCCGGTTTCAATGCTCGTTCGATCTTCAAATTTTTACAATCTTCATAAATCCTCAGCGACCAACCGAGCTTTAATATCTATCACTGAGGAAATCGTACGGGTTGATCTCGAATACTTAGATGCGCAGAAACCTGCACAACTATTTTTTAACGGATTTCTGTTGTAGATAATGACGATTAAATTTTAAAGTAAAATAAAAATTGTTTTAATCTTTCGTTTTTTCCTTTCTTTATCCAACAATAACAATTGGATTTAATGATAGAGTTAATGAATTCAGAAAATATAAAGGCAGATTTAATCGGTATATCATGCGAATTGGTTCAGCCTCTTGCCCAGGATAAGCACAAATAAAAAGAGTAGTGATTTCTAAATTTTAATATCCATTGTTGGCCGACTTCAATAAAATATCTCTAAAAATTACGATGTATTGATCAGATAAAGGAATTCAGTTATGGGAAATATTTCTTATTAATCTGAAGATAAGGTACGATTGATTATAATCCGATGAACTGTCTCATAGACTATTCGTACATTGATTAAAGGATTTCAGTTTTTTGTAAAACATGGAAATTGTGTCCTGCAAATTAGAACCCTGACTTTCCAACAATAAAGCGAATTAGTGAAGAATTAACATCATTTTTGTTGTCACGTGTAAAAAAAAATTAGTAATAAAATATTAATTGAATTATTTAAATGTTTTATTAATTTTAAAATACGTATATGCCATGAATAAGTATGTGCCATGAATTTGTGCTGAAATAATGCAAAAAAAAGTATAATTTTCGAAATCTGTATTGTAAGTCCGTATTTAGGGCT
Source organism: Lycorma delicatula (assembly GCF_047948215.1). Classification (NCBI taxonomy): domain Eukaryota; kingdom Metazoa; phylum Arthropoda; class Insecta; order Hemiptera; family Fulgoridae; genus Lycorma; species Lycorma delicatula. The sequence goes on from NC_134460.1 coordinate 160,593,865, forward strand.
GCGTTTTCACAGTATTGCGAGATAATATTTTTGTAGAAGAAAAGAAATAATGATTTTTACTTCCTTGTACGAAGTAAAGAAAGTATTGTAATCTTGAAAAATTCCGGTTTTCATATTTCAACAAAAATATCAATTTTGACCATCCCTGAATCAATTTTGATTAGTTCCGTCGTGACGTCTGTACGTACGAACGTATCTCGCATAACTATAAAACGATTAGCCGTAGAATGTTGAAATTTTGGATTTAGGACTGTTGTTACATCTATTTGTGCACCACCTCTTTTGATTACAATCGACTTGACCTAAAATGTCCAAAAAAGGCTAAAATCCAAAAACATTGGTTTTTTTACTTTTTCTTAACTGCATAATAAGACCTCATTAAAAGCTTTTCAACGATTATCAAGTGGTACTTATTTATATTGTTTCCGGAGTTATAGCCAAATGAAATTTGATATTTGGATCATATAAGGGGAAGGCTTGAATCCGACTTCAGTACCTTTTTTTAATTTTTTTTTAAATTATATATACTGATTTTTTATAATCACTGATTGTAAAAAAAAAATTTACAGGAAACAAAAATTTTATATGGACATCACATGAATTCTTTGTACACCTATTAAATTACATATACACATTTTTTTTTTTTTAATTTTATTTCATTGGTAAATTCTGATATTTTTTCATAATTTTTTTTTATTGTTATTATTGAATTATTAATTAACGAAATATTGTTTTTACAATATCTGGTTAATAGTTATTAATAAGTCAATATACTTAAGTAAAAAAAATAAAAAATAAAAGAAAGAAGATGAACACGGATTCCAACCGATGTGTCTTACCCTTATTTTTTTTTTGTCTTCAGTCATTTGACTGGTTTGATGCAGCTCTCCAAGATTCCCTATCTAGTGCTAGTCGTTTCATTTCAGTATACCCTCTACATCATACATCCCTAACAATTTGTTTTACATATTCCAAACGTGGCCTGCCTTCACAATTTTTTCCTTCTACCTGTCCTTCCAATATTAAAGCGACAATTCCAGGATGCCTTAGTATGTGGCCTATAAGTCTGTCTCTTCTTTTAACTATATTTTTCCAAACGCTTCTTTCTTCATATATTTGTCACAATACCTCTTCATTTGACACTTTATCCAACCATCTGATTTTTAACATTCTCCTATAGCACCACATTTCATAAGCTTCTAATCTTTTCTTCTCAGGTACTCCGATCGTCCAAGTTTCACATCCATATAAAGCGACACTCCAAACATATACTTTCAATAATCTTTTCCTGACATTTAAATTAATTTTTGATGTAAACAAATTATATTTCTTACTGAAGGCTCGTTTCGCTTGTGCTATTCGGCATTTTATATCGCTCCTGCTTCGTCCATCTTTAGTAATTCTACTTCCCAAATAACAAAATTCTTCTACCTCCATAATCTTTTCTCCTCCTATTTTCACATTCAGCGGTCCATCTTTGTTATTTCTACTACATTTCATTACTTTTGTTTTGTTCTTGTTTATTTTCACGCGATAGTTCTTGCGTAGGACTTCATCTATGCCGTTCATTGTTTCTTCTAAATCCTTTTTACTCTCGGGTAGAATTACTATATCATCAGCAAATCGTAGCATCTTTACCTTTTCACCTTGTACTGTTACTCCGAATCTAAATCGTTCTTTAACATCATTAACTGCTAGTTCCATGTAAAGATTAAAAAGTAACGGAGATAGGGAACATCCTTGTCGGACGCCCTTTCTTATTATGGCTTCTTTCTTATGTTCTTCAATTGTTACTGTTGCTGTTTGGTTCCTGTACATGTTAGCAATTGTTCTTCTATCTCTGTATTTGAACCCTAATTTTTTTAAAATGCTGAACATTTTATTCCAGTCTACGTTATCGAATGCCTTTTCTATGTATATAAACGCCAAGTATGTCGGTTTGTTTTTCTTTAATCTTCCTTCTACTATTAATCTGAGGCCTAAAATTGCTTCCCTTGTCCCTATACTTTTCCTGAAACCAACTTCTTACCCTTACAAGATCCAAATACTTCATTAATTAAAATTTCATTTGGCTATAACTCTGGAAACCATAAAAATAAGTACCACTTATGATATATCGTTGAAAAGCTGTCAATAAGGACTTATTATTGCAGTTAAGAAAAAGTTATTCAAAATCAAAATCCTTTTAGAATTACTGCTTTTTGAACCCTATTTGTTCAGTCGATTGCAGTCAAAAGGGAAGGTGCACAACTAGATGTTACATCAGTCCTAAATCCTAATTTTCAACATCCTACGGCTACTCGTTTTCGAGTTAAGCAAGATACGTACGTACAGACATCACGTTGAAACTAGTCAACAAATTCAGGGTTGGTCAAAATGGATATCTGAAAACCGAGATTTTCGCGATCACAATACTTCCTTTAATTCGTTCAAGGAAATTGTATTTCCTTGTACGTATATTTTTCCATTTCTTGACATATTTTCCGCCTTAATCAAAAACAAAAATTGACGCAGTTTATTTAAAAAATAGAATAAGTGGTTTACAAAATGGCTTACGATACGATAAATAATGATCTCAAATCAAAATATATTTTGATCTAAAATTAAAATCCCAACAAAATGTTATTATACAAATACCGATTACTATTTTTAATCTCTTACTTATCATTAAAATTTTGTATCCTTATTATATTTCACTTTTTTATATCAAATTATATTCAATGAAGATACTGAGAATATTTTTACTAATACGTGGTTGTTATTTTTGAACAGGATTTTTTCACAATTTCCATTTTTGTATTTATTAGACCTTTATTAGATTACTTTTATAAAATAAACAATTATTTTCCATTTTTGATAAATTATTTTATTTTCTTAAGGTCATCGATTGTACTTTCATTGCTATTTGTTCTTTTTTAGGGGAAATTCAGGCAATAATAAAATTCCTCTCTGTTTTTCCTAACTAAAACAATTAGTAATTTGTATAGGTGGAATTTATAACCTCAACTTTTATTAAATTAAATGTAATTTAGTAATTTAGAGCGATAGATGTAGTACAAATTATTAATAGGTTGCGTGAAAATTTTACAAAATGACACAACATTTCACTTAATGATTGTTATTTAATTTTAATACTGTCTCTTTTTGCCACGTAATAATTAATTATGGAGATAACAAAGAAATCTGTGAAAGCCATGTGACGGCTTCTAATTTTATAAAGATATGCGTTGCTGTTCTTACCTCAAACCGTATTACTCTTTTTTCTTTTAGAATTTTGTACATTGCACATAAATAATATTACAAAAATTTTTAAAAACTTGCTTTAAACTTTTTAATGGTACATTAATCAAATTATTATCACACATTGCACGAATTTAATTAGTAGATTAATTTGGATATAAATCCCCACATAGCAATTTTTTATAGCCGCACCCTTAATTTACTTCTGTTCAGGGGGATGTATGCAAAAGCAATGGTGGAATATTGTATTATCACCCGATCTTAGTAACTGTGCAAAATTTTATCAGCGGGCAATGTCAGGAAGTATATTAAATTATTACACCCGCACCCTTAATTTCCATCTTTAATTTATCCCCATACGGGGGATGTTTGCAAACGTAATGGTGGTATATAGTATTGTCATCCGACCTTCGTAAATGTGCAAAATTTCATCAATAGACAATGTCAGGAAGTATGTTAAATTAAGAATGCAAGATTAGAGGACAAACGTGAAAAAAAATTGAAAAAACATTGTTGGTTAAAGTAAAGCAAGTAAAAATAGATCCCGTTCATAAAGTATCGTATCGTATAAAAATGTTTATTATTTACGTGTGCATATTGTTTTAACACTATTCGGCATATCCCTCCATCATACTGTTCGTAGTAAGGGTTTATTATTATTATTGTTCAGCGTCCTCTTTAATACACAGTATGGTGCAACCTCACGGGAACGTGAGATAACAAATACTAATGGAAGCGCGTGACCCGACTGATGGTTGTTGTGAGGTAAACGGACAGGTCTCGTAACCATAGTGGTAAACACATACCACGACACTGTTGGTGATAAACGTGTACGTCATCAGTGCTTGCACACATTAGCATACATGTATGTATAGTTTATTATATATAAAGCTTTATATCTAAGTAACTTAAAGAATTACTAAATCGATTCGAGCTGAATTCCTAAAATTTTATAAAATCTCAAAATTAAATTTTTTGTTTTTAAATTTTCTATTTCTATGTATCACCTCTGATTCTATTCGGAATATATTGATAAACTATACAATGTTTAGGATATAATCAGGATATAATAATGAAATTATATTTACCGTTAGTCTGATGAGACGTAGTTGTCTGGAGTTAATTCGCTTTCCTTGATCTACGGTAACCGTTTCGAAATTGTACAGCCGGAAAATAGCGGTGAATATGTTTATGAATAAATGCAAGTTAGATCAAATATTTAATTTTAAAGATAAATTCTGCGAAGTATTAGAAATAATAGTTTTACCGGTTACCAAATCGAGGCGCTTACAATCGGACTTTACGCCATAATCTATCGTTAGTCTGCGTGTGACCACCAATCTCCAGATCGACCGCCAGATATAGAAAACGTTCCGTATTTAAGCAATTATATGAATGCTAACAGTAAGTAACAAATTATTGAGGTGAAAAAATAAGTATGTTCCTTGATACTGATAAAATACTCTAGATTCGATACCGGCAAAAAAATTTCGTATACCGTGTTCGATTCCTCCGAATATCCGTTCATCCTGAATATTTTCCGATCTTTGCGGCGGAATGGTAGTGTTTTGGTCATTCATGCGGAGATCCCGGGTCAAATCCTGACCAGGCACAGCATTTTTCATACGCTTCAAATTTCCATTTCATTTTTCCACGCACAAACTTCAAAGTTTATGTGGTAAATTTAATCTTTCAAAGAGATAAATTATTTCCGATTGTATATTCTTGTGATTATTTTTTCCTCATCGATGTTAACTCTTTCATCTGACTCCCAATTTTACACTATTTTCCTTGACGCTTTGGATGCAAACTTCGCGTATATAATAGGTCCAGTCTGCTGACTCCTGTTTCGATATTTCTAATTCCCCACTCAGAAAATTCCGTGGAGATATTTGGAACTTAACCATAACATTACAAATCGATATCATTTTTCGAGTGGTTAGTTGGTTCTTAAACCGTCTATTTTTAAACTCTGTACTCGTGACATCACAGCGTTTTTACATCCGTCTACAAAGTACAAGGAAGTATTGTAATCGCCAAAAATTTCGGTTTTTTAGATTTCAACGGTTTCAAGAATTTGAAACCGTCTTCAAGAATCGTTGACAAGAATTTGTCAACTAGATTTCAAGAATTTCAACTCAATATCCATTTTGATCACCCCTGAATCCATTTTGATTAGTTTCGGCGTGACGTATGTACATACGTACGTACTCAAAAATGACTAGCCGTAGAATGTTGAAATTTTGGATTTAGGATTGTAGTAACATTTAGTTGTGCACCTTCCCTTTTGATTGCAATCGACTGAACCAAAAGTGTCCAAAAAAGCCCAAAATCCAAACAAATTTGGATTTTGGACTTACCTGCACCAATAAGCCCTTATTGAAACATTTTCAACGATATATCGTGAGTGCTACTTATTTTCATTGGTTCAAGAATTATTAGCCAAATAAAATTTTAATTAATTATATATTAAATATTAATATTAAGCAAAAATATTAATATTAATATTATATTATTATAAAAAAGAAGTCGGATTCGAACCAATGTGCCTTCCCCTTTTAAGATCCAAGGGAATCTTTTAGATTCCGACTTAATTTCTTATTTCTTTTTTAAAATTTTTTTTTAATAATTTTTTTAAAATAATAATTCACTAATAACAATAAAAAAAATTGAAAAAAGTTATTGCTGAAATAAAATAAGCGTGTAAGAAAGTTATGTGGTGCCCACATCAGATTTATTTCATTTATTACAATTACCATGATAGTTTTTTAAAAATAAATAAACCACGTTTTTTTTTGTACCGTAATTACAATCGTATCGTATTATAAATTATAGAGAAGTATTTGATATCATAATACACATAGCGGTCTGAATATCGCCATGCCGGGATAGATTTGCAAATTACAAAATAGGAACTTGAGTTACGTAGGAAGACTTAAATATACTTCCATGTTTTAACTTTGTACGATGTGCAAACGAGCACGTTACTAAAAAGTTTAAATATTCGAACGGTATAAAGTTTTTAAATACACCTATTTCAACAAAATTCAAATTATTTAAAAATGGAAAACGCAATAAAAATCAAATATTAATCGTCATATAAAAAAAAATTCCTAACTTCATTTAAGCAAAAGTTGACTCGTTCAACGCAGTTAACAAAATACCAGTGAGAAAAGAGCTGCACCACCGTTCTGAAATGTCTGAAAAGAAGATGATCAACTTTGGAAATTTATTATGACCTTTTTCTCCGTTATTACGATGATTTCGAAATGAAAAAGTTAAAAAATTCACACACTTTGCGATTATTTATTTGCTTTCAAATTTTATTATAGTTAATGCACTACAACGTAGTTCCATGTATTCATTTAAGTGTATATTCTACTTAAGAATGAAATTAGTTTAAATATACTAATTTTGCTAAGTACGCATATAAACTAAAATCTCCGTGGTTTATATGTATTGTATATTTTTGAACCGCAGAATATTTCGAATAGTAAAAGTAGTCTGTAGATTTCATTAACAGTCGAGTGGCACAATCAGCAAAACGCAGAATATCCAAACGACAATGATCAATCTGTATTTCGGTGAAAATTGAAGTCGTTAAATAGGAGATAATAGACTGGCATGCGTAAAGCAGTCGATAAGTCTACTCTTATTAAAGGTATCCAGATAGATTGCATCATTATAATGGATAAGCCCTTATGGGCTTATCGATATCGACTATACGAACGACAAGAGAGAATGTCCTTTTCGGTAGAGGTACGGTATGCAAATGACGAGTGGTGCGAACCCGGGGTCCTGAAGAGCACTACGGATATCATTTGCCTCCCGGTAAGCTGTAATTAATGTACCGTAAACACCTGAATACAGTTGAATATAAATAAACGTGATTCCCGATACCATCAAACCCTGACCTATGTTTTCCCGTCACCTCGATGTACTTACGTACCGTACCTTTTTCCAACTTTTTTTAAAATGAACTTTTAGTTTAGAAAATGAATTAATTTTTAGTTTAGCCTGATATGCAATCTTAAATAAGAGTCTGCAGCAATATTAAAAGATTTTCCCGCAAAAAGATCTCATGCTCAAAGTCAAACGATATAATCATTACGTTAGTATTAATATTAAAACTTTAAATATTAAATTCCAGCGAGATCTTGATTAATTTTTTAAATTAGTTACATATTTATTTAGAAAACCTAAGCCAGTTCCTGGACGGTCTATAATTTCTGTAGAAAAAACAATTTTGATTTATCAGCAAATCTTCATGATCGGTTAATCTAAGTCGACGATCGATGGCATGTTACTTCGATGTAAGGTAAAATCCCCCGATTTCCTGTGGAATGCGAAGAGAATGGACTCTATCACCTGAAGGAGGTGTACACTATTCTCCGTGTACGATTTTGTCTTGTTCTGTTGTTCTTTCACGGATAAATAACTCCATAATTCCTTTCTATTTCGAGAAAGTCTCTGCTAGGTTCCACATAACCAAGATTCCTGGACCTATATTGTGACTGCATCGTTTGTTTGTGATGTTAATTTGAAAAATCTTTTATTACCTTTTTTTGTGACTAGAAAATTAGCCTGATGGCTCTCAAATTCCCTTCTAAAATAAATATGAAAATCATACTAAACGTGAATCGGAGTCAAAATACCTTTATTCTGCAAATATAAAAACGATTCTTACACGGTTAATGGAAAAAATTTATGTATACGCAATCGACTGATCTAAATCAATTATTCTTAAATGAGAATAGATATGTATGAATATTTTCAAGCGTTATCTTTTTTTGCCCGCAAAGATTAATAATAAAATTGAAAAATATTACGATAACGACAATAAGAGCTTAAACCGAAACTAAAATGCGATTTCAGAAAACAATGCAAATAAAATGAATGGTCTTTTTAAGTAGTAAATTATTCATTGTAAACTCTGTATGAAGGTTAAAGCTGTGTTATTCTTTCACCGTTTCCCATTATATTCCTGAATTAAATCTCCAATTCATATCATATATTCCTTTACGGTGTGTTTTGTTAATATACGTGTAAATACCTTGAGTTATATAAAATAATCTTATGCCCTTTTCGTTTATTTACTTCTTTTTAAAATATATAGATAAATTTTTTTGTTTATTTTACGGATCGGTAATTCCCATTAAATCGCGATGAAAATCCGTAGGCTGAAGCCCTATTTGTATTTCTAACGTATTATTACCGGTCGCATTAATATTCATTTTGTTCGTAACGCGCTCCTACTTCTCAAACGATACGAATTATTAAATAAATGTAAATTAAAATTATTCCTGTATTTTCAACAGAAATTTATTTAGTTTAGATATAATTTAGGAGTAGAGCTTGAATTAATGTTGTTTCAAAAGATTTCTTAAAAAATATTTAATAGGAGAAATAAATCGATAAAAACCTACTAGAGTTATACTAAACATCGTAAAAATTAGATTTTTTCTAAGAACATTATTTATTTCATTGTTTTATCCTTTTAAAATTTTCCGTTACTTGTTTTGAATCAGTAGAATTTATTTTTTATTCAATAGGAACTACCTTTTTCAGGTAGTTTTTGGTAGTTCCAAAAACTACAGTTTTTGGTTTTCGTGAAAGATAAATTGATGTTTTCTCTCTAGGGTTTGTCAGCCGCTCAGATCTCTATCGTAATAAGATCGAGACCTCATTTAATTCCTCCTACACTTGCACACTTTACGGTATCATAAATTAAAAGAGAAGCGATCTAAATATATTTTTACAATTACCAATAAATGAATGGACGCTAGTTGTACTATTAACATCAAAGCAATAAAAATGGAGAACTTTTTCAAAATAAAACTAATTAAAGGTTACAGATTATTATTGTTATTTTTGTCTCACTAATGTCAATTTTAGACATTTTTTGTGTTAAAAAATAAAACAAAGCGTTATGCGTTAACAAAGTTTGGCAGCTCTTAAATAGCGTTTCAATAGTTAAACATAGAAAAATTTTACTTGAACAATGCTTTTACCTAAAAATAATTTACTTTTGTGTATGAGGTCACCATACCTGGAGCATCCAGGGGATCCTATGGAGGGAGAACTTGTAGGGTTTTAAATGGAACTTGTAGGATTTTAAAGTGCATTAAAAAACAAACATTTTTTCGTAAAAATTTCGGATTCCTACTGCCCTAATCAAAATAGCGGTCATTTAATTATTCACCGCTTGTTTCAAAATGGTCTATAGAACTCTTAAATAAATTTTCAACAATTAAACGTACAAAAATGAAATTTAACAAATTCTCCTACTGTCTGGTTATTGCCGCCGTCAGTAGGCGTGCTCTGGTGCGAGCGGTTTTTTTGGCAACTAGTTAATTTGCTGGACGACCCGTAGTGTTTGTGGTGTGGACTGAGAAGGTCGCTCAACGTCTTTCTCTTTACGGGTCACATCAAAATTATCGTAATTCATTCTTATAATTAATTAGTTTTCTGTTATCATTAGTATTTTTTTTTCTGATTCACGCATTCAATGATCATTTACCACTACCTATAGAGTCCCCATAGACATTTAAATTATGACCGTTCATCTACCTTTAAACATTACTTGGGATGTAATGTAGGCAATTCATGAAACTAGTGTTAAACGATAATAGTAGCTGACAAATATTATTAAATTACCCAAATTTTAGTTTAGGCCCAAGATCAAAATATTTGCTTTACAGTTACTTTTAAAATGATGACGCATCCCTACCCGTTTCATTAAAAAGTATTTTCATCGTTAAAAATGTTTCATTTAAAAATACTTTTCCCGTGAAGGCTGAGGGTTGAATGGTCTTATACCAAAAATAAATTGTTTTGAGCAAGACTGCTTAAATAATTTTTTTATTTTTCTTGACCTGATGTTTTGAGGTGCTTGAAATGTTGACTCTTTAAATTATCTTCAAGCGATCTATTTGTTTGACGATATTTTCCAATCCACGGTGTGTCCACTATTTTTAAAATAATTTGCTGTTTTTTTTTTTTTTGTAATTGATTTTACGTTTGATATATCAGTGGATTCGTTTTTTCCTGAATTTTACGGAGTACTAAACTAGTAATGATAGTAAATTAATTACTATATTTAAAATGTCAAGCCAAACTGACGCTAGCGAAATTAAAATTAAACATTTTTTTAGCTATAAATTCTACTTCATGGCGAGAAGTGTCCAATGAAATATTATCACTTATTTCTAATAAGCTGTCAAATATTTCTTCAGTTGAATATCCAAAAGGTCAAATTACATCAGTTAATTCTGCTTTCAATTTTGCATTCTGTTTTAAGTGTTAATTTATCTTTTAAATTACCTTTCAAAATTTCTCTTCGACGTGTGAGATTACTAAAAAAATGACAGTGTTTTTAAAAACATGCTTTTCTAATGTTTTAAATGTAAAGGACTACAGAAAAATTAAGTTTAGGATACGAAATAATTCAATTCAATTCAAGGAAAAAATTAAAAAATCATCCAAGCAATCGGATTACCAGGAAACATAAATAGAAGATAATTTTGTTTTAAACAAAATAATATGTATAAAGTTCTCTATTTTTGCAAGATCACAATGAAAAGCTTCGAGCGCGACCTCAGTTTTATTTTGCACCTTAACTTCAGTTCATCCATGTATAATGAAGTTCAATTACGTATAATGAAGCTATCATTTTCATTTTGTATCAAAATCTTTGTCATATTTAAAGAATTTATGTAGATATTGAATATGAAAGCGCGGCTCCATGCTTTTCATTGTGGTCTTGCGAAAGTAGAAAATTATATACATATTATTTTGTTGAAAACAAAATTATCTCCCATTTATGTTTACCGGGTAGTCCATTGTTTGTATCTATTTTTTCCTCGAATTGAATTGAATTATTTATTATACTAAAATTTATTTTTCAGTAGTCCTTTATTTGTTAAAGTATTATTTTTTTACTTTTTATTACGATGATTAAATATTTATTTTTTTTCGATTTTCAATATTTATATTAAAGCAGTATCATATATGCCTCTTTATCGTACAAACTGAACTGAATGACAATTCCTGTATTCCAGTAATAGTAGAATTGTCATAACTTAAATGTACATAAGATGCTGATTCCTATCATAAAGTTTGAAATAAGAATAAAAACTCATTTAATTAAATAATTTAATTTCCTTTGAGTCTATTAATACCGTGGAAATAGATCCCCAAAACACAAATAACATTTTAGATAAATATTCCGTATAAAGAATTGGTTTACTTAGCATTTCTTCCGCCACCACCCCATTCGGTCGCCCTAAAGCATAAGACCAGATGTCTGTACCGCAAACGGGTACTAAGCCTCGAAACAGTTTAGCGACCAGTGTCCTAAATAGCTTCTAGAGTTTACCTAACAGCGTGAGCGGACTAAGCGCGGTGCCATACACCACCGGCTTACGTGTCCCAACCTCTCACCTGTCATACATTGATTAAAATGGGTAGGCGCACCCCGTCAACTACTAAAAATATATATAACATCCATAAATTAAAATTTACTTTGTCTAGGCAGCAATTCGCTGCCACGCCTAGGTCGCTGAATCCCAGCAAGTACCTGTCCACCAATATTAAAGCGCTTGCAGCTTTAATTGGTTGATGGGCAGCCATAACTCTGTTAGCTTCCCATAACAGCGAGGTAGGAGTCTTTCCTTAAGTATAAAGAACAATAAATCGTTCAAACGAATGAATCGTTTGTGCATACCTACCTACTGCGCATGCGTACAACCCCGTGGAAGCAAGACTTAAACCGTGGAAAGAAAGCGACTTAAAGAAAACCATGTAATAAACTGATTGAACTGTCCTAAAAAAAATAAAAATAACTTCATTTGATAATTTGATGCAGCACTAATTACTAAATTCAATGAATGAGAGTGACAGGGCAGTAATAAGGCGCGATTATTTAAATTTAAGTTCTTTTTTGAACTCGTGCTATTTTTCTTCTAATATTCGCACCATTACCATACCCTTGGCCACGCTTATTTGATGAAGAAATTCCTTCGTGTATATCTAACCTTTCTCAAATTTTACGTGTAAGAGCTTTTGTATTTTCACTCGAAGGAAGAAAAAGTAAAAAAAACTTTCTCGTATTTGCAAATTGCACCAATGTGCAATTTGCAAATTGCGCCAATCGTTGAAACCAGATGATGTCAAAAGAATCTTAGAATTACTAAATAGTTTACATCAGTAACAAAATACAACGTCCTTGACTGTAGAATATATTACCGGGTATTGGTAAAACATTTTTCTCAATTTTTCAACGGTATATACAGGGTTATTTTTTTAAAAGGACCGATCGGTCACAAAATTAAATCCACAGTGAAAATAAAAAAAAATTTATTTGTAACAAGTACTTACATAGTTACGGTATTTCTCTACATAGTCGCCACTCCGATTTAGACATTTGTCGTAGCGTGGTACCAACTTTCTAATATCCTCGTCATAGAACGGAGCCGCCTATGTTTTCAGCCATGTTTCTACGCCGGTCTGCAGCTAGATGACTGTGCCAAAATGTTGTCCTCCTAGCCAGCGTTTCATGTGAGCAAAGAGATGAAAATCGGATGGAGCTATGTCCGGGCTGTACGGTGAGTGATCAAACACTTCCCAACGAAAACGCTGCAGGAGCTTCTTTTTTACAGCTGCAGTGTGCGGCCGACGATTGTCATGGAGAAAGACAATGCCTGATGACAACATTCCTCTCCGCTTATTCTTAATTGCCCTTCGTAGACGTTGAAGAGTCACGCAGTATGAAGCTGCAGTGATGGTCGTGCCACGTTCCATGAATTCCACCAAGAGAATTCCGGCCCCAGAACACAGAAGCCATACAGTTTCTATTGGAGAAGGTTCGCTTGAACGTCTTTGGTTTACTGGGAGAATGAGAATGCATCCGCTGTTTGGATTGTTCCTTTGTTTCTTCAGTTTCGAAATTGGACCCATGTTTCGTCGCCTGTGACAATTTTGTTCAAAAAATCTTCTCCTTCATTGTGGTAGCGCTGGAGAAACATGATGGTCGGACAGCATCTTGGGAACCCACATCGCACACAGTTTGCGGTACTGAAGTCTCTCATTCACAATGGTGTAGAAAGCTAACCTTGAAATTTCAGGAAACTTTTTTTTCTCGAATTGCCTCATCCATTCGCTCAACGAGATCATCGGTTGACACTCGCTTCCTTCCCTGACCGCCTGCAACAAGAACATTTGTACGTCCTGCTTTAAAGTTCCTGCACCATTGTCGCACTTTGCTGTCACTCACTGAAGTTTCACCGTACACATTACTTATTTGTCGATGAATTTCAGCCGCATTACACCCCTCAGCCTGAAGAAATCGAATTACCGCACGCACTTCACACTAGGCGGGAGGTGATATTGTTGTACACATGTTTACGTGCTAGCTGCGCGTTCAGAACTAAACAAAGTGACGCGGCGTGATTGAAAACCATACTAGAGACGCTGTGCAACACATATGCGCAAAGGTTCATCCGATTTTTGCGCGGGTTTTTATTTCGTGACCGATCGGACCTTGAAAAACAAATAACTCTCGTGTATTCAAGATGGGATAAATCTACGATGAAAGTCATTAACAGGGTACTGAAATGTTGCAACTATTTTAGTGGGCCCTTTAAAAACAATACCGGTCTCTAATTTAACAATAATCATTGATTTTCCTGTAGCTGATTCAATATTTAATAATTTACTCTCAGATTTATTTTTCTCTTAAAACCATATTCCATCGAAATTTCTTCCTCAGAATTTTTTTCTGTACTATATCGTGAATCATTACATTGATTAATTGTTAATATTTCTTGATCTATCTCTTCTTCGGGTTATTATCTGCTGTTTGCGAATATGGCATACCAGGGTCACACATGGATATCTGATAAATCAAACAGATGCACCAGTTTGTGCTCGCTGCGACTGCCAACTGACAATGCACTATATTCTTGTGAACTATATCAGTTATGCGGAATTACATTGCAAATCTAAGCTGGGGGCTAACATTCAAACTATTCTAGAGAATAATAAAACGATGTTATCGTTTGTTTTATGATTCCTTAGGGCCGTCCGTTTATATTCAAATATTTGAATTACTGGTTGTCAGCTATTTATGCCATTAGCCATAAAGCGGATGGTAATTTTATTATCTTAATTATATAAATATCGTGATATATCTTTGTGTTTTTATTTTGAACTTAGCATACGCTACAAGTTTTTTTCATTTTAAGATGATTTTAATTGTGTTCAATGATGTTTTTGTTTTTAAATAATTTTTAATTGTGAATTTTTAAAATTTAGTTATTTTTTTATTAAACATATACATCGTGTTCGGGCGATAATAACTCCACAACATTTTCGCCCAGAAAAATCCCCTCCAAAAAAAAATAATTATAATCAGTTACATTTTCTTCATTTCTCTTTATGTTTATTAAATTATTATAAAGAGAACCCGATAGTTTTTTTGTAAATTTTTCTGATTATTATTTCGCTGCTTCTTATAGCAGCATCAGAATATTTTTGTCATTTTTAAGCTTACATTTTGTCCTGTGTTCCATAAATCTATTATTATTATTGTTCGAAAAATCCGAGGATCTAAGACTGAATTCAGAAGAAATTTTTTTTTTTCAAAATTCTAGTAAATCAAATCTTTTATTTATTAATTAACTTTCACAAAAGATAACCGCGACAGTCAACGTAACAAGCAGGTATATAATAGATATTATTTAATTATTGCTGAAGATATTCAAATGTAAAAATTTACACTTTGGACGAAAAGTCCCTTTACATGTTAATAGTACTGTTAGACATGTAGATAGACATTGTTATGAATACGAAACAATACAAAAACGGTATATTTTTTACTATTGTTGAGCAGACTGACTATTATTATTTCCCACCATAAGCTGAGTTCTGTGCACGTCACTTCGGTTAGTGTGGGAACGACGTGACAGTATCGAGTTAAACCACGGCGGATACAAGTGGTTTTACCGTTGAGAAGCCTTTGGTGGCTTCTGTGTGGGTTCACGAACGTCAGAACACAAAGAAGATATACTGTATTCGTACTTAGAAGTCATTACTGTATACTTTGATTATAGTTCGTTATAAAAATGAAATATGATTGAACCTAAAATAGATTGAAGATCGATCTAAAGATCGATAGTAGATAGATCCACTATCCGGCGAATTTTTAAGTATGATTCAAAACAATATACTCAAAATTTAGTAGTGTATTTTTGACAAACAAAAATTACATTGCACAGTATTTAATTACCTAATCGTGATTGTTTTGAAAAAACTATATACTATAATGGTTGAAAAATACACTAGTATCGATATCTACGTTGATGGGAATTTGGAAATAAATATATCTGTTGCCTTTTTTTTTACTTTTACGCCGTTAAAGTTAAGATATGACTGATTGACTAAATACATCAAACTATGTTATTAATATGTTTTTTTTATTTGATTATTTTTCTTTTACTCGTTACCAGAGTTACTTATTTACATACACTCCAGATACATAAGTAAGGATTACAATATTTAGTTCAAAATTCAGTTTTCGTTTCTTTTGTCTACACCAACTTATAAAAAAAATCCCTTTCGGCACGCCGAAAGACCGAGATAGATTTCACCTGTGCTAAGTAGGGGATAAAAAAGATTTCCGCCTTAAAATTAAACTTCAAATTTATTCAATACGACAATGGTTGCATATAAAAAAATTCACCTGTTTAGGTTACGACAAGCCCATCTTCTTACAGTTCCAGCAAAAGTTTTGTCATCCCTTACCGTAAGGATTAGTCATATTAAAAATTGTTTCAGACAAAATTTTAGGTAATGTTTAGAGGACTAACAACCACTTTAAACCGATTTATACTGTGGCTATTAAGGGAATTATGATGTTTTTGTCTTCAAAACCCGATTCATTATATCCTCAATCATTAGCCACGGGCTAATGATTGAGGATATAATGAAAATTTTACCAAAATAAGTTTAAGGCCCTTATCCAAAGAACGGTAGGAATTTGAACAAATTTGATATATTACTTAATAAGAAAGTTATAGCGGTATTTGTTTTTTGGTCAACCCTTGCCGTAAGGGTTGGTCTCATCAAAACTTGTTTCAAACAAAGTTTTAGGTAATGTTTAAAGGACTAACGATCCCTTTAAACCGATCGATACTGTGCCTATTACGGGAGGTATGATCTCTTTTGTCTTCCAAACCCAGTTTTTTCCAGGTCAATGGTTGGTGATATCAAAAAAAAAATTACTTACATAAATTTTAGGCCCTTATTCAAAGAATAATAGAAACTTAAAACGAATTCAATAAATTATTTAATAAGAAAATTATAGCAATATTTTGTTTTTTCGAAAAAGCCCCCCCCCCCATATCCATCCCCGTGCTCAGATACTGCCCATCAACGAACTCGAGTGAGATTTTGGGTCGTTATTTATTATGTATCAATTTGAAAGTGATTGGCGGAAAATTACAGAAGTTATCGTGTCTACAAGAAAGTGAAATATATATATATATATATATATATATATATATATATGCATATATAATCTTTTGAACTAACAGTGTTTCTGGGATCCGGGATTGTGAAACGTGAAGATATGTCGAAATTTTCCCGAAGTCGAATCATGGTGCCCATTGCAATAGGCACCTTTCTTATGAAACCTACCTAAAACATTAGATTATCCAGAAATATAATGAAATAAATTATTTATTAATTTGGGGGTTTTATCCATTTACAGTCCGTTAAAGTTGGATAAGTCATTCAGTTTGAAAATAGATAATTTATATAAAAACAAAAAAAAAACATTAATTTATTTTTAATAAAAGTCCATTTAAAACCTTGTTTATATGAAAAATCGGACCTTTAATTATAAAATATCACGTCATTAACTAATTCATTACATGAATTAGTAAATGACGTAATGTAATGTAATGTAATGATGTAATGAATTCATGTAATTCATTACATGAAATGATGCTTTGGTATTAAAGTGTAAGCCGCCCTATCCTATTCGTATTGTATTATAAGATAATATTAAATTTAAACTTTTTTTTTCATATTATAATTTATTATATGCGTGTCAAATACTTATTACGTTGTCTTATTACTTAATACATTACACGTGAATTATGAGTATTTTCTTTATAAGATAGACATTTATAATATCATTACGTTCTGTTAAATGAAATGTTTTATCTCTTTAATTTTTAAGTAGATAATTTAATTTTTAAATGGCAAATGTAAATCCTTGTACAAAGCAAAGAAGTATTGTAAGCACGAAATATTGTAAGCAATTTTACAATGCACGAAAAATTTCGGTTTTCAGATTTCAACGGAAATATCCATTTTGATCATCCCTGAATCCATTTTCACTATTTTCGGTGTGACGTACGTATGTATCTCGCATAACTCAAAAACAATTAGGCGTAGAATATTGAAATTTTGGATTTAGGACTGTTGTAACATCTGGTTGTGCACCTTCTCTTTTGAATACAATCAACTGAACTAGAAGTGTCCAAAAAATTTCGTTTTTTGGCTTTTTCTTAACTGCAGTAAAAAGCACTCGTTGAGAGCTTTTCAATAATTTTCAGTAATATGTAATTGTGCACCTCTTTTGACTGCAATCGAGTGGAGAAAAATGTCCAAATTCCAAAACCTTCGGATTATGGAGGTTTTTTTAACTCCAGTAATAAGCTCTCATTGAGAGCTTTTCAACGATATATCATAAGTGGTACTTATTTTCATCGGTTTCAGAGTTAAATACAAATAAAAGTTTAATTAATGAAATATTTTTTCTTACAAGGGGAAGGTACATCGGTTTCAAATCCATCATTCCTTTTCTTTTTTTTTTTTTAAATGAAATTAGATAAAATTTTATTTCACTAATAACTTATTAATAAATCAATATAATTAAATTAAAAAAAAGTTGAAAAAAAAATTTCACCCGTGCTAAGGAGGGGAAAAAATTTCCACCTTAAAGTTAAGAAAAACTTCAAATTTACGCAATACGAGACTGATTGCATGTGGAAAAAAAGTTTCACATGTTTAGCATACGACAAGCCCCATCTAACAATTCCAGCAACATTTTAGTCATCCCTTGCCGTAAGAGTTGGTCTTATCAAATATTGTTTAAGACATAAGTTTTAGGAAATCTTTAGAGGACTAAAGATTTAGTCCTCTAAATGATTGGATACTTTGCCTATTAAGATAGGTATTTTTTTTTTTTGTTGTTTGCAAAACCTAATTTTTTCTACCACCTGGACCAGTGGTTGGTGAGATCAAAAACTTTACTTACATAACTTTTAGGCTGTATCCAAAGAATCGCAGGAACTTTAAAGGAATTCGATATTTTAATAATGTTATAGCAATATTATATTTTTCGTTAAAGCCACCCAATTTCCACTGCCATGATCCGATTTTGGCCGTTAACGAACTCGACCGCGATTTTGGGTCAGCTTGTTTTTAGGGAAGTGATTTTTTGTAGGGATTTGTAATTGTTTGGGGCAAAATTAAGGCAGTTATCCTGTCCACAGTAAAGTAAAATATATATATAAATGTATATATAAACTTTTGAGCTGACGATGGTTTTGGGGTCCTGGGGATATGAAACGCGAAGATATTTCGAAATTTTCCGGAAGGAATCGTGATATCCATTACAATAGGTAGGTTTGTTATGAAATTTACCTAAAAATCAAAAGTAAACTTCAGACCGGCCCTGGTTTTGAAGTAGGAGCATTCTTAATTTGTTTGTAGTGTTTCACTATTTAATAGTTAGATCAGATACTATCGACTATTTTCGAAACTGGAAAGAGTAAATTAAATTGCCGCATTTTGTTTGGGGTAGTTTTGAAGTAAAAATTCTCTTTTTAATGCTCTTAAAAATAAAGTTTTACAACCCTGTTCCCTTTATATTTAAAATTTTTAATTTGCTCTCTAATGAAGACTTGCAGGGGGCTTGGGTGAGATGCTCTTATACCGAAAAATAGATAATTTTGAGGAAGGACCATTTGGTAAATTAAATTTTTCTATATTAAATTATTAATATATTAATAATGTTAATGTTAATATATTAACAAATTATTATTTGTTAAAAATTATTATTTAAGGGTTCCCAACCTAATTAAAATCCTCTGTAAATGTATATAAGGTAGATTCCGGATAATCGGACGACTTTGGGACCGGATTTTAATGGTCCTTTTAAACGGCTGGACTTTTTAAACTATATTAACAAAAACCAGGAGTTATTCATGAATACGGTATACCGGTTTATTATAATTAATAAACTGGAATTAGCGATTTACTGTTCTGAATTTTATTTCTAATATTAAGATTAAATAAAAATATTATAAATTAGAACATAATAAAAATTTAAATACTTTGCCGAACGTATCTAATAAAATACAATACATTATTTACTATCCTTTTATATTACATAGCTGCATATTAAAATAGGTCTGTTACATTTAAAAAGAACTACTGTTCTAGTACAGTGCATTACTGAATAGTCTTTGTGATTTTACATAATTAAAATAAACTGTTGATAAAAATAAGAGAGATAGAAAATACAGTAATGATTGCTATTTATGATCAGTAAAATAAAAATTACTTTAATGTCCCATGCTTGTTAAATTTTTTTGAAAAAGTTCGTATATTTTGCTTTGTCTTCTCCTTTTTAAAACTTGGCGTTCCACAAACTTCGAACAGACTCGTAGTTCTATCGGGCTTCCTTCACTGCCTTCTTGTATAAAATACTGCTGACGTCCATCAATGATTTCTTTTTGCATCTTTTGTAGATACAAGTGTAAGGGTACGTCTTCATTTTCTTCAATTTTGTCCAGTTGTTTAGTACCAGCAATATTTTTAATTATTTCTTCATCAGCGGTCTCATTCTCATAATAGCATTGTATTTTTTCGTCTGTGTTTGAAAACTCTTCAAATTGTTGAACCCGGTGATATAAAAAAAACGTAATCTTTGTCATCGGCATCGATTGTTTCAGTATCATCGTCGGCATTGACTTTTAAACCACTTTAGGCAAAGCAATTTCTGATAATGCTATCCCGACTGTCGGCTATGAACTGAATTGCCTGCAATAAATTTATACGTGCACTAACATTTTTAGTCGTAGCTGAGGAAGTCGATGTATTTCCTTCAATTTCTTTTAAAATGTAACGTATTAGTTTACTTAGGAAAATAAATTTTTATTTTTTTTATTATTCCCATGTCAAGCGGTTCAATTAAATTCGTATTCGGCGGAAGAAACTTTATTTGAATTTTTTGTATATCTCCATTAGGATGGGCAGCACAGGTATCAATAAACAGGCAAATCTTTCTTGATTTTTTCTGTAACTCGTCCCTAACAGTCACCCAATCAGGAAAAATTAGACTCGTCATCCAGGCGTTTTTATTAAAATAGTAGTACACAGGTAAACTCTCCATTCGAACGCGCTATTTAATTATTTAATTATTCGTGCAAAAAAAGCACAGTAATTGGATTCGTTGGTTTTATTTAGGCATATAACGCGAATGTGTTTAAGACAGAGATGTGTTTCAGATAGAGATGTTTTATCGCGCTAATGCGCGATAAAACATCGCGCATAAACATCCCGTTTAGTCTGCGTTATAGATGTCATCGGGTGAATATTTATTCATTATTTCAGTAAGTTTAGAATTCTTCCATGATTCGGCACCGTCACTATCGCTTGCCTTTTCACCGTGAACTTTTTGCTTTGTCTGTTGCTTTGAAATCACAGTGTCTCAATATTTTTTGCAAGCTCTTCTGCTTTTTGTCTCAGTACAGGACCACGGACATTTACTCCTCGACCAGTAACGGTAGAAAACCATTCGTTTAAAGCTTTTTCAACGAGCGGATTCTTACCTTCAGGCTTTCTTTTTTGAGAACCCTTCCTTCTCCTTCCCCCGTTTATTACTGTACAAGACTACACTTCATTTACACTCATACCTCATCACCCTCATTCATCCTCTGAAGTAATTAATACCTGACGGTGAATCCCGGAGGGTAAACAGGAAAGAAATAAAAGCCACTCTAGCATCCTACCGAATTGATGGGATATCTTCTGATCGACGCACTGAATCGATCTTAATAAGGATCATTCTAATCGTTTACTCCGACTTGACCACTATTCTTCGAAGCATCGTTGAAAATAAGTTTTTCGACCGGTTATTTCGCAACTGTCAGCACTCCAACACGGCAGAAATGACAAACAAAGGTTTTATTTTTAAGTTATTCATAAATTTAAAAAAACGTTTATTGTAGTATAATTTGACTCTTTTTATAATATGTATAACTAAGAATTAAAATTCGAATTACAAAAAAAAAATGTAAAAATAATTGTTTTTTCTATAATTAATTTAATTCTGTTTAAATTCCTGTTTATTTCTTTAAAGAAAATTTTTACGAAGATTGATATTTTATAGCAAGTCATAGTTACTCTTTTAGTAACGTATTAATGGTGTGATATACTCGTTTGTCTCTCTAATCCATGTAATTATAAATTGTATTTATGTATTAACACCATACCAAGAAACATCTTTTTGGTCACTATATCCGATATGTCATTTTATGCGATGTCACTATAAATGATACTTACCTTAGTTTTATATTCAACCCAGTTTATACATTTTACACCTACACTAAGGTTTCATTTAAATATGAAAATTCACATATTACTGTAGTTTTACTTCTTTTTCACATGCAAAAAGGAATGTTTTCAGGCAAAATATTAATTTCCTATTAGAAACGAATTTGCTTAATTTGTAATAACAGTTAAAATTGTATGTTTTATAATTGTTTCGTTTTGTACATACATGATGTTACATATAAAAAGTAATTAAGTAAAAAAAATTATTGATTTTCAAAATCGTTTAATTTCATTAAAGTATACTACTCACCTCGATGTTTATTAGCAATCTTTCCTCAATAGGAATACAGGGTCTGTAATGTGTATCTCTTTTAGTAATTATATGTCCTACTAGCTCAAGCAACAGCTTGAAAGTTTCTTTTGACTTTTGGTAAAACGACTTGAATTTGTTTTCATTATAGGACAATCCTACGCGCAAAAAAAAACTTCTCTTACGTTGTTTTCTCTTTTTCCTGTACAAAAAATAATAAGCTACAATTACATCTTCGTCGCTTGACATTTTGCAAGTTAAAAACTGTCAAGTAATAAATTTAGCAAAGCGAAATAACGTTCCAGTCGCGTATCGTTGCGAACATGCCCGACGCAACCGATTTTTCAGTCCCTTTCAATATTTGACATTTCAATTGCTTCAAGGTGTTGAAGCGGTGGCATCGCATTGGTGGGTGATCGGCCTTAGTTACCTCGAAAATTTCCTGCGCGCTATCCTGTCCGTTTGTTATTGTATACTATTTTCTCATATATATCATCCAAAGATTCCAACTTTATCGTAGATCTATGAACTACAAGTCCGTTCCATCTTTTCAGTATCTATTTATGCGTCTTCCGTTTTAAATAATCCAGCCGGCCTTTTTTCTAGAATTTTACGTGACATCTACTTTATCTACGCTTCCATTTAACTCTTTTCCGTATTTATACTCATCTTGCTTGTTTATAATAAAATAATTCTTATTCTGAGATAGAAGTCATCGTCCTGGTCTACATGTATATCCACGACTTATATATCATGTTAAAACTTTAAAAATATAAAATAAAGAAATATATATATATTTCCTTTTATAATGCATTTATATCACCAATGACGGACTGTTGTTTATGTATTATTTTTAATTTTTGTCAAGCGTTTCATATGTATATAAATATTATTCAGTGGCAGGGTGAAGCTATTTTATGTTGTTCTCATTATTATATAATCGTATAATATTTTTGTAAAAATTACACGTTACCCGAGTAATAAAATCGATCTCAGATTTATAGAATATAATAACGTTTTTAAATATTTGCGGTAGTCGTGTTAACATTAAATGAAACAAAAATCTTTTTAAACATTCCAACACGTGTAACTATCAAATAAATATTCTAAAAGCGTAAATTAAATTGATTTCTTTTTTTTGGTTTATATTGATTTCAACGGTTATAAAAAATGTGGTCAGCAGTTTATAGCCCTCCTCCAAGACGGCTCGTTTAAACATTTTGAAAATATTCATATTATAGTAATTAATTGGTTCCTTTCTTCCAAACGAAAACAGAATTTATTACGAGAGTTATTTTTTTTCAAGGTCCAATCGGTCACGAAATAAAAACCCGCGCAAAAACCGGATGACATTTTTCGCATATGTGTTGCGCAGCGTCTCTAGTATGGCCTTCAATCACGCCGCGTGACTTCGTTTAGTTCTGAACACGCAGCTAGTACGTAAACATGTATACAACAGTAGCATCTCCCGCCAAGTGTGAAGTGCGTGCGGTAATTCGATTTCTTCAGGCTGAGGGGTGTAATGCGGCTGAAATTCATCGACAAATAAGTAATGTGAACGGTGAAGCTTCAGTGATTGATAGCAAAGTGCGACAATGGTGCAGAAACTTTAAAGCAGGACGTTCAGATGTTCATGATGCAGGCTGTCAGGGAAGGAAGCGAGTGTCAACCGATGATCTCGTTGAGCGAGTGGATGAGGCGATTCGAGAAAATCGTCGGTTCATAATTTCTGTATTGGGCGATTCGTTTCCCGAAATTTCAAGGTCAGATCTCTACACCATTGTGAGTGAGAGACTTCAGTACCGCAAACTGTGTGTGAGATGGGTTCCCAAGATGCTGTCCGACCATCACAAAACAATGAGAATGGACGTCTCCCTAACGTTTCTCCAGCGCTACCACAATGAAGGAGAAGATTTTTTGAACAAAATTGTCACGGGACGAGACACGGGTCCATTTCGAAACCGAAGAAACAAAAGAACAATCCAAACAGCGGATGCATTCTCATTCTCCCAGTAAACCAAAGAAGTTCAAGCGAACCTTCTCCAACAGAAAGTGTACGGCTACTGTGTTCTGGAACCGGAATGGAATTCTCTTGGTGGAATTTATGGAACGCGCCACGATCATCACTGCAGCCTCATACTGCGTGACTCTTCAACGTCTATGAAGGGCGATTCAGAATAAGCGGAGAGGAATGTTGTCATCAGGCATTGTCTTTCTCCATGACAATGATCGGCCGCACACTGCAACTGTAACAAAGAAGCTCCTGCAGCGTTTTCCTTGGGAAGTGTTTGATCACCCACCATATAGTCCGGACTTGGCTCCATCCAATTTTCACCACTTTGCTTACATGAAACGCCGGCTAGGAGGACAACATTTTGGCACAGCCATCGAGCTGCAGACCGGCGTAGAAACATGGCTGAAAACACAGGCGGCTTCGTTCTATTACGAGAGTATCGAAAAGTTAGTACCACGCTATGACAAATGTCTAAATCGGAGTGGCGACTATCTAGAGAAATAGCGTAACTATGTAAGTACTTGTTACAATTAAAAACTTTTTTATTTTCACTATGGTTTTAATATCGTGACCGATCGGACTTTGAATAAAAAATAAGACGGTTTATCTTTAGGATATTTTATCCTAAAGACAACCGTCTATTTTTAAAATTGTACTTTATAACTTTTTAAAGAGGGTTAGGTTATTTAATACTTGTGAGAGAGACAGAGAGAGAGAGAGAGAGAGAGAGAGAGAGAGAGAGAGAGAGAGAGAGAGTGTGAGGAGTAAGTAAGTGTTTAGAAGTATTGCTATTAAGTATAAATAGAAATAAAGCAAATTACAAATTTTAAGCTAGATTTTTCATTTACGGACAAAAAAAACGGCTCACAGAATTGTAACCCAGCCTTTGTTTCCGAAGTAAGCTAAATGCTTTTAAAAAATGTTGGCATACGTATAAGTACGAGCCTAAATAATCCGTGGAATTTTCCGATTTCACGACACAAGACACATATTTTCCATTCTTTTCCTTTTAGTTTTTGTACATCATTCGTGACATGAAAGTAAATTTATTCTTTCCTATCTACCACGTTATTCATCTTTTTCGTTTCTAAAGTCTAATTGTTCCTTGAATGTAATTTATTATAATATTACTTTTATGGTGTACTGAATTTTATATAAAAGTATTTTGCTATTTTTTTAAGAGCTTTATTTAAATAGGAAAGTTTTTATACTATTTACAAAAGATGTCAAACAAAATTTATTATAAATTATCTTTTAATAACCTATTTTATTTTAAATTTAATAAATTTTTGTTTAAGATCAATGTAAATTCAAGTGTAGAAGCTTTCTTCGTGATAAGCACCGTAAAACTGAAAGATTTCAAACTCGAACTTCTTATAATCATTCGTATAAATTTGATGAAATATTAATACGATTATTGTTTTAAGGACAAAACAATTTCGTTAATTTTATTTATTTAAAATATGGCGCTAAACTTCGGTAAATTATTTTCTGTGTTTGTGTTGAGTATTTATTACGATTAAATTAACTTTTTATGAAAATTAGATGTACATTTTTCTTAGCTTACGTCTCAACATCATCCCGATAATGAGGCTTTTCTCAAACCAAAAGTTTTAAGATACTACCATTAGTTTATCCATCCCGTTTATTTTTAGTTAATATTTTATCAAATTTATAAGAATTACGGGTTTGAAATATTTCATATTTGCGATCTCGCATATAAGAAGAAAGTTTTTACACTTGATTTTACATCGTTCTTAAATTAAAACTTATTAAATTTAAAATAAAATAGTTTATTATAAGATAAGACAACGTTTGTAAATAGTAAATGAAATATTGTAAATATAATAGTATTGTAAATTTTATTAATTAAACAAATAAAAAGTATTTGACAGCTTCTTTTTTAATCTTCAATTTTTAGGATCCTAAAGAACGCTTACTAATTGTTTACCGCCCAATTTTTTTTTTAAATTAATTAACGGTCCCTTGAGGTTATATCTTGACGATGTACTATGTGCGATTGAAAACTTTTAATTGGAATTTTCTCAGAAAAAATATTTATTATCATGTAACAACACAACACCCTTTGTCAGTGACCCCCGACGGCAATTTTGAATAAAGAAAATTTATTGAGCGTTATTTCAAATTCACAGAAATGTTACTTGTATACGTATTTCAGCCTTATCATATTTTAAAAACAAAAAAAAAATTCCTGTTCAAATCAACCTTCTCAGAAATTTCGACTGTCTTATTCTGTTTCAATAAATTAATCACATATACGACGTTTTTTTCGGAAGGGACAAAAACTAGACTGTAGCATTATCAAAAGACGGTTGGCAACATGAGCCCCACAGATGTTTCATTCTTTATAAAAATTACTGAAAATCATTATAATCGTGTCTCCTTCGTCGAATATATATATATATATATATATATATATATATATATATATATATATACCCACATTTAATATCGGCGGGCGATAACGGTAGCAACGATGTGAGCGGGGCGCACAGTATACGGACGCGTTGACACAAGCATCACTCTCACGCGCCATAGTTCTTCCACCATTGCGGCGCTGCAGCCCCACCACTCTCAGGCACCAATAAAAGAGCGTTCACCACGTGAGTGACCACAATTCATCGTCGACCACCACCTGAAGAAGATGTTGGAAGAAGAAGAAGTTCCCTGGCCGGCTCAACGTGGGATCTCCCGGAGGATGCCAACATCCCCGCCGAAGGAGCAGGCCTGAACGGCCCGCTGAGGGAGCCGCAGGACGCGAACGCTACCTTCCGCTCCAGCTCCTGCTCGCCGGGCTCAGTACAAAGAGCTGGCCCAGCGTGGGTTCGCTCGGGGAGAACCGCCTCGGCTGCGCCGACGAAAGACGACCGCCGCCGACCCGACACTACGGGGCTCTGGGGACCACCACTACTACGCTGTAGTGGGGACCCAACTGCAGATGACGGAAAGCCCAGTCGGACTTAAATGGACGAGCAGCAGCACCCCGACTTTGCCGGAGATCAGCTTCCAGATATTTATATATCAGCTATATCAGCTATTGATATTTATCACGTGCAACTAACGTATATCCGATTTTACACGTAAAGAAAACTTACAAAACTTTCCGAAACATTTTTGGAAAGAGCTAGTCAATCTTTTCAATTTCCTTCACTTATGAAAGCCGATAAAATTATTAAAATGTAAAATATGGATTTGAATTCTTAATCAGCTTTCCTTCATTTATTTTTAAAAAATTATTTCTAAATAATGACCTTTTGTTTTTTAATATCTACGTTGCAAAAGAAATGTAAATAATCCTAAAAAAAAAAAACGACCTAATAAACGAATCCTAATAATCGACTGTCGTTTATTGTTCATTTTATTTATTTTTTATTAGTCTTTTTTCTATAATGATTCTTATTTTGGTTTATTATTATGTTCCTAATGAATACATTGTAATCTGTTCAACTAGTAAACAATAAGCAACTCCTCCATGAACCAATGCGATGAGAATATATACGACATGTAAATGATGTGCAGTTTTTTAAGAACTCAGGCCGACGACCATTCCTGAGACGAGTGGTTAATTGAACCCCGCCCACAAAGTACACCTGTATTCACTATCTAGCATAGTAGTAGTCTAGTAGACTTCAAATATCAGCTGTTGAACAATTTTGAGGACGAGTTAACCATTTATACCTGCCCGATTTGTTTAAAATTTTATGAAATTTGTTTTCTTGCAATTGAACGAAGCTAACGTTAAATCTAAAAAAAAAAATGTGTTTTCCATCACCAGTTTTTAATGTTTTACAATAATTACTTCAAAAATTATTATCCTGTTACCTGCTTAATTCAATTATCTAGGTAATTTCAATAGGAAATCATCATATTTACTCCTTAATTTAAGCTATAACTCAAGAAAAAATTGTTTCTGGGCCCATATTTCTGTTATGAAAGACAGTAAAATTATCTACAAAAAAATAAATTTGAAAAATTTACGTTAGAAAAGTTTAAAATTGCTGCTGTTATTTAAACAAGCCAAAATGGCTGTAATTATTTGAACATTAACGGATCTGTAAATATTAATTATACTGAAGATTGTGTTATTAAATAAAATGTTAAGTTTTTTATTGTTAAAACAAATAGCCCATATTTTTTTCAAATTTGTTGTGTAACAGCTGAGATTTAGCTCTGAATGTGAAAATAGGTCGCAAAGATTATGCAGACTGTATATTTTGTGCTTGTTTTATGTTCCTTCACTAATTGAATTAATAATTATTTCTATTATTAATAAGGATTTTTTTGAAATTCTTCAATTTTAATTTTTTTTTTTTTTTGTTTTCAGTCATTTGACTGGTTTGATGCAGCTCTCCAAGATTCCCTATCTAGTGCTAGTTGTTTCATTTCAGTATACCCTGTACATCCTACATCCCTAACAATTTGTTTTACATATTCCAAACGTGGCCTGCCTACATAATTTTTTCCTTCTCCCTGTCCTTCCAATATTAAAGCGACTATTCCAGGATGCCTTAGTATGTGGCCTATAAGTCTCTCTCTTCTCTTTACTATATTTTTCCAAATGCTTCGTTCTTCATATATTTGCCGCAATACCTCTTCATTTGTCACTTTATCCACCCATCTGATTTTTAACATTCTCCTATAGCACCACATTTCAATATATATACAGAGTGTCCCATATAAAGCACAACCCAACCTTATAATAAAAAGACATGTGTAAATGAAAATGTAATTTTTATTATTATCATCCATTACCTTATATTTAGAGTAAATGTTGGAAGTGGCCGCCATCTTCTTGAATACAAGCTTCAATTCTTTTTACAGCGTTTCTTGCAACTTTTTTCAAAGTTTGTGGCTGGATATTTAATACAGCTTGTTCAATATCGACTCTCATTCGTTCAAGTATTCGTGGTTTGACGCTGTAGGCTTTTTCTTTGAGGTAACCCCGTAGAAAAAAATCTGCCGCAGTCAAATCTGGAGATCTTGGTGGCCACAAGCCTCGACCTATAACACGATTACCAAAGAATTCCTCGACGAACTCAGAAGTTGAACCTGCGTAGTGCGATGTCGCACCGTCATGTTGTAGCCGGCAGTGTCTGTCTTCCTCTTCCAAGAGTGCGATGAACCGAAATAAAATATCCGGATATCGTTCTGCATTAATGGTGTACTCGAAAAAAATAGGACCGATTATTTTCTTCCGCGATTTCGCGCACCACACGCCCGACTTCTGCGGGTGTAATTGTTTTTCGTGATAAACGTGGGGATTTTCAGCGTTCCAAATTCTACTGTTTTGGCTGTTTACGTAGCCATCCAAATGAAACCGTGCTTCATCTGTGAAAAATAACGAATCCATAACATTAATTCCTTCACGCAGAAATCGAGGGAA
This sequence comes from Lycorma delicatula, assembly GCF_047948215.1. Classification (NCBI taxonomy): domain Eukaryota; kingdom Metazoa; phylum Arthropoda; class Insecta; order Hemiptera; family Fulgoridae; genus Lycorma; species Lycorma delicatula. The sequence continues at coordinate 160,623,463 of NC_134460.1, forward strand.
CCGTTGACAATATTGTAGCTGTTTTTTTTTTTTTTTGGGCTCAAGAAGTCAATGAACCGTTTGAATGCGATAAGGTCGTAATTATAACCGTTTGGTCGCCCGATGAACAGTCGATTTAGACAAATTAATTTCAGCAGAGAAACGTCTGATCGATTTATTTGGCGAGGTGAGTAATTCGGTCTTTGATTTCAGTGACTGTATCTGTATTCAACACTGACGCAGATCTTTTGTGTTCCTTGTTATTAACAGAACCGGTCTTTTTAAATTTTGTGACTAACCTTAATACTGATGTTTTGTTAGAAGCCGGTTTGTCTGGGTACTTATGGCAAAACAGTCTTGCACTGCAACCGCTGATTTCGTACTGAAGTACGACTCAACAATGAAAACACGTTCATCTAGCGAAAACACCATCTTGTCTCTAGCAATACACTGAACGTTATGATTGCATTGTTGTTACTATCGGTAGTGTTCTACTTACTGCTTCGCCGCAATGTTCAGATGTTGAACGAATTCATTTCAGTAACGAGTAGGGGAGTAAGCTTGACTTTGAAATTTCATCGATTAGTGATTGATGGGTTGCGTTTTATACGGGAAACACTGTATATATGTATGTATGTATATATGCAAGTATTGTATTCATATAGGCCTGTTGTTTGCCTTTATCAACGGAACAATCAACTGAAATTTACTGCGTCATCTTTTGTATAATTGTGAATTTTTTTCCATTACATTTATAAAAATCAAATCAAACTGGGTAGAATATTAATATGTATTATGTGTATTAATACGTGCGGGAACGGACAGGTTTGCGAGCGAGCCACGTGGGGGTCGGCTTGACGTGAAGATGCCGCGGACACTCCCTGCTCCCGTATCTGATGGCGTCCGCAGGTAGTAAGTATAAGGGGTATGTATGTGTGCCTGGTTAGTTTATGATGAAAGTTTGCTGTACTGATACGATGTAATTTTTTTTTTTTTTTTACGTATATATTTGAGTATTTTGCTTTTGATGTATATTATGTCTTTGTGATATTGGGCTAATTCCCTTTTTCTTGCGCCCTTATTGTAGTATGTAATATTTTGTATCTTCTGCATTCTGTGAGGTTTTACTGTTCGGCTGCAGATTTTTTTGAATGTCTTTTTTCAGACGTTTCTTTTTTTATGTTCTTACTGTTTTTTGATAATTTTTTCTACATTTAAATTGTTGTGAGACTTGTTTTCTTGAGTTTTTCTTCTCTTGTGTTTGTATATATTGTGTGACTTTTTTCTTTGTATGTAGTTTGTGGTTTCATAATCTGTTTTCTGTATCTTGATGTACGGTGATGTATCTTGTTTGCTGTAACTGATGTGTTTCTGTTGATTTTCCTATTATGATCCGATTGCACTATGACGTATGAATGTGTGAGTGGGCGTGTAATAACCCCCTTCCAGAAGGAATGCTTCGTTAGCGGTTCCAGGAAGAGTGGTAGCCAGGGGTGGCGGTTTTATCGGTAGTGCGCAGGTTTACATACGCATATTAATAACATCTTGCGGCACCTGTTAGCGAGCCCGACACTGCTTAGGCGTCCGTAAATGGGATTCCCCACCTCTTTAACAAAAAAAACACAGAAAAAAAGGACAGTAATATGTATAGAAGTAACTTCAAGAAACAAGTTTTAATAGCTCTCATTTAGGTTATTGTTAAATATTGAAAAATTGTTCAGTGGTATGAAGTTTCTTAATATTTCTGCTTGCGCTGTTTGTCTATCGTTCCAAATGCCTGACAAAGGAACTGTCTTTTTAAAGAATCGAACGTCAAGGTTCAAAACCGCTTGACTAACCCAACGGGTTTAAACCTTTTTAACTTTGAAGTAGTTTTTGAAGATTCCAGGGTCAAAATCCGGTAAGGTATAGCATTGTACAGAAACGGCATTTTTTTTACCGTATTTTCTTGTCGATGGCCTTCAGCCTTCCAACTGTTATTAATTAAACTGCGTTTTATTTTAATACAGAAATAAATCTATGGTCTACTTTTTTAATTATTAAATAATTCGTTTTTCTTTTCAGTGTTAACTATTATTTTTACACACACTGTAAAGTGGGATTGTTTCCAAAAATCTACAAATTCAAGAACTATATACAAAATTTTAAAAACATATTAAATATTTAAAAAAAAAACTAATATTTTATTGAATAAAATAATATTTAATACGTATTTTTTCTATAGAAAATTAAATATTTATACACTCCACTTTTTACTTATTTTCCTTCTTCATATTTTCTATTTTTTTTTTTTTTTTTTTTTTTTTTTTTTTTTTTATATATATATAATACAATATGTCCTTCAGACTGCTACATAATCCAACTTTCGGAATTGTAATGTAAAACTGTACGCTCGGTGGTGAAATTTTTATTATGAAATGTACTCTCTCTTGCATTGTATCGGTGACACCGTCATCATCCCCGCTTAATATTTCGGTCTAATACATCTAGTGTGACCTCATTTAGATGATAAAATATAATTTTGAAATGAAAATAATGTCGGCTTGCAGAAGAGCGGGAATATTGAGGTCGAGAGTAAGTACGTAACGCTAGAAGATTTAGTCTATATCCCAATCCTCATCAGTCCCTTATTTTCTCGCTATTCCAGCGCACGCGCGCACTTGCGCGCGCACGCGCCCACACACACACACACACACACACACACACACACACACACACACACACACACACTGTAACAATTGCTTCCAGTTTTCTTGCACTTGCTCATTATTTTCTTTCTCTCTTTCTTTCAATGTTACCTTTTTATCTTAATCTTTTCTGTATCATAAAAATTCTAATTATCCCTTTTCTCATATATATATTAAACATAAAAATTGTGTATAAGGATTGATATGGGAATGTTATAATTTTTATCCGTTAAAATCATTCACCGGGATGTTTGTATTTTAATAATAAAATGTCGATCAAGCAAAATTCAGATAGTATTCTACAAATTCATTCTACTCGATTCTGGTTGTTGTAACAACGATGTGTTGTATGTTCCCATTACTCATCATTGCCTCCAGAGTTGCAATAATCGATAATTGGTTGACCGGCTTTTATCCAGCCACTTCCAATCTCGAACACCTTTTGGCACGCATCGCTAGTCTATATCTAGAAAGTCTTGCTAGTTTATAGCTAGTTAGCAACCTTTTTATTACAAAAAATAAATTTTAAACTTTTACTGGATAAGTAACATAATTAAAGTATGTTTAAGTAGAGTGATTACAGCCGAAAGTCTGCCTGCAACTGGCTCATCAGTTTAACGATAAAATTATGCAACCCTTTAATAACAGGATGTCACGAAATTCTACCGGGCATTCATAACCTATTCTACTCGTAAAAGTAATGAAAAAAGTTCTTATAAACATATATTCTAAAACGTTTCGTTGGCGAGTTACAGCTAGTAAAAGATTTCGCTCAGTTTTCAGATATCCCGGTGAGATGAGACCGTAATGAATTTTTTAGGATGTTAATTAGGGCAGAGTTATTATTATTATTTCCTACGGTTTTTGACCTGAAATATCGAATAAAATAGGTCCCAGAATCGTATCTGCAGTAGTTTAAATTGGGGTAAAAACACTTTTTTATGTTTAACGTGCAATTGCTTTGTTAAATATCCAATAAACACGTAAAACATTTTAACAAAACTCGTACAGAATTTAATTCTGAGCAAGCCGGTGTAAGAAATGTTTTATAAAACAAAGAAAAGTTAGAAAAATTCGAATTTTATTTAGCACCGAGCACGTTATTAACTTTTGTCAGAAAAGTATGTACCGTACTTATTTAATGTAAACTTGAAAAATTTGTTAAAACAAAATTTACTGTTAAAGTTTTTTTATTTAAACTGGGAATTACACAATTACAAAATAAAAATAAAATTAAAAAAATGATATACTGTACAATAAATAATTTGAGAAATTATTTCAAAGTTGTCAATAAAAAACAACAGCTGATCAACAATGTGCAATACTGTATTAGTGTTTAAACCGTTTTGTAAGGTACGTTATGTATATCGTGTACTGTGAACTGTGCTGTCGTTAGCGAAGGTTTTCTAGGGATTTTAGATTGAACGGGTGATCGATTTAATGCCGCACTTATTTACAACAGAGGAATACGCTGATATGGTATTCATTTTGTGTGTACGCAATGGATGAAACACGTTTTCTAAATCGCAGTATTACAGATCCCAAATCAATTAACGCGACTTTTCACAATCTTCCGGGAACAGGCCCGCTACCAAGTATTCGTACCGACTACGAACGATCTGTACAATACGACGCTGTTATTGATGAAATTATTATTATTGATACACCTTCAGATGTTTGCGTCTGGGGATGGATGAAAAAAATTGTATATAAAATAAAAATACATTCCCGTGAGGAATTATTTGTCCGCATTTTGGATGCGTCTGAGCAACTTAAGGACATCCCTGGTGTACTAAAAAGAGAAACAAAAGCAGTACAGAAGTGTGCTAAGAAATACGTAAAAAATGGCGGTCTCATTATTTAACATTTATTATAATTTATTTGTATAACGCATTTTAGTTTAGTTATACGTTTATAAATAAAATTCGGATTGTTTCTAACCTTTTTCGTTTTACTCAATTTATCTCACAAACTGTTGTTCAGAATTAAATTATCCATTTAATAATGTTTGTACGCTAAAGAAACAGGATTTTTTACCCTAATTTATTGGTTTCACCGTACATATTTCATAAACTATTATAGATAGGGTTTTTAGGAACTATTTTATCCGATTTTTCTGGTTAAAAGCATAGAAAATCACTAATTCTGCTCTTAATTAAAGTTTAAAAAATTTCACTAACACCTTATTTCACCGGGTAACTGAAATCCTAAAGAAATCTTTCATTAGCCGCAACTCGCAAACGAAACAGTTTAAAACATATGCGTATATGAACTTTTTCCATTATTTTCACGAGTAGAGTAGATTATGAAAATTTTGGTAAAACTTCGTGATACATTCGCACGCGCGTTTGTGTGTGTGTGTGTGTGTGTGTGCGTGTGAATTTTTATTTATATACAGGCGATAGAAATATACATTACTATATAACAAAATAAAAATGTCACATTACAGACTTCCATTAAAACCTCTATGCTCGGGTCCGGGTTGACGAGATCGTTTTAAATCAACTTGTAAATTTTTATTTCTAATGATACACCGAATTATTCAGACTACATTGTATAAGCAGATAGAAACTTATTCAAATATGACCAAAATTATTTAAAATAAAAAAATACATATATATTTTTAAACTAAATGAAAATAATTTTATTTTATTTGAAAAATGTAATTTGAAATGCATGTTATCTTTTACTCATTCATTTATCTATTTCTACAGTTTTAAGGTTTGGTAATGGATTAACTTTGTTTCAGTTAGGCAAAACAAACCAGTCGCTCAACAATAGTAAGTTCATAATTAATCTGTTTCAATTTATTCAAATTCTCTTCCGGCAATGGTAAAAATATTGATGCGTTTTTCAATTTGTTATTCGAGTAAAGTATTTAGTATCACGTTCTTTAACCTTTTTGAATTTTTAATTCTCTTAAAGCTGTCTACCCGGGGTCTTTGCGTAACTAGAGCCGTACGCATTATATATTTCTGAATTTTAAATATTTTCTATCGTACGAGTCCACCTCGACCTAGTAACCCATAAATTAGTAACGATATTTTAAAACATCGTAAACTTGCCCAGAAATAATTAGTAACTGTTGCTTATTATTAATTTAATCTTTTTTCTAAAATCTAAAATTTATTATTTGAATTTTCTACATAGATATTTATATACGATCATTTAAATCTAATTTATTTGGTTTAAGTTTGATTCTACAATGACCCCCAATTTCTTAATTTTGTTAATCCATTTTAAAACACAACATACATAGACGTCCATCGATAAGAAACCGCTTAGTGTTGCTGGAATATAGTTCCGTATTAACCGGAAGTCACAGTTGGTCGTCTTCTATTACCTTGAAAAAATTATCACTGCCTGTTATAGGTAACTTCCCTTTTCAATTTTTATCTGCAAGTACCGATTCTTTATTATCTAAAAAAAAGACAATGGAAAAAATGATTCTTTTTAACTTTTATAATAACGAAATTGGAGATAGAATGTTTCAGTGTTTTACCTCGTAGTTAAAATTTTCCACCTATTCATGCCCGAATCTGTGTTTTGAATTTGAATTTAACTTTCAAATAATTAAAAAAAATGTAAGAATAACGACTCTGTATCTCATGAATTTTCAGTTAAAAAATTAGAAGTTATTCATTCCATTGTCTTGAAATGATTTTCTTTTTATCTTTTTATTTTATTTATTGATATATAATTTTTTTTTGCTTATAGTATTTACGTATTTATGAAAGAATCTGAAAAAGAAAATTCTATCTGAGTATGAAAATCCAGATCTTTGCCGCGAATCAAACGAGGATGCTGACAGCCAAACTAAATTAAACATTAATAAGATGGATATAGTTTTCCGCTCCTTTTATAATTTTAGTGTAAATTTAAATATTATAATTTGTCATTATTTTAATGGATATCAATACAAAGATAAGTTCTCCCTTCAACCAGTATTTATTTTTTATGCATGTTTAAACCTTAGCCTTCATCAGTCTAACCGATAGGGATAACTTTCTTTACTTTGTATAGGAAGTTCATCGATTAATGATGACGTGAATTTTTTTTTATATAAGTAGAAAAAATTAAAAATGAAAAATTTAATCGTCTTTACTGACGATTTGAAAAAAATTTTTATCATCGCTTATAAATGAATTATTATAGGCTGACGTCATTGCTATTCAATTTATTTTCTGGTAGAATTTAAAGAAAATTATTTTGAAAAATATACGTTTAAAAATAATAATATTTACACGGAAAATTGTAAACTAACATTTTCACAATTATTCTTTAAATTTAAAGTTAAAAAAGGAGGCGCTTAACTTTAAAAATCAAATAAGTTACGAATTAACGTTTAATAAGTTGTAGGTAATTTATTGAAGAAGAATCTGAAAGTATTATTTTTTTTCGTACAATTTTGAAGTTTAGGCATGTTACTTTCTTCTTTTATTTTTCAAATCTATTTTATTATACGGTTAACAAATTACTTAACATTTTCTTTAAATTTATTTTTCCTTTCGTAACTAAATTCAGCAAATTAATTTAAAAAGAAATTTATTTGTTTGTTTGTTGTAAAAAAATTATACAAGAAACGTTAGGCCAACTTTTTATTTTGCAGTAAAAAATAGTTATGTTGGTAGAGTCACTGTGTTTCTGGATTTAAATCCCGGTCTGGCTGGCTTTTATCACGAGAAAGAAAATTAATTTCTCGTTATAAAAAACAAAAGATAGTGTAACAGGGCATAAACCTAAGCGGAATAACTAGCAGATTTCGTCCGAGTGCTGTTTCCTTATTTGTTTATAGCTAAAAAAACTCCTTTTTTTCTTTCTTTTTTTATAATGGCATTTGAATGAGGACCAAATAACGCAAGCTACGTATGATAAAATCAATATGCTTCTTTACTGATGTATCAGCAATACATTTATTCACAAGATATGCTATATATCTTTAATGTCACAATAAAGATACCGATTGCGCAATTTTATACCTTGTAACTAGAGTACATAATATTGATGTCAATTATCACGTTGGAGACGTGAAGTGCTGAGATTGTCGGTTTATATAGCGACCGTAAAAGTTGTCTGTCATCTACAGAAAACCGTAAATTTTTTCAATAATTCATTGTTCACCCGATTTCTATATAAAATTGTTAAATTTATACAAATGATATTTAGAAATTTTTTTCTATCAAGGATAGTTTCTTTTTTTTTTTACTTCAAGATTGTTGTAATAATAAGACTTTTATAGTAAAATAATGACATTATTAGAATATGCAGGTCAGTAAAATCAACCTGATATTAAATTGCATTCATTTTTACTTCCTTTTCTTTAACTCACAAAGTTTTTTTTTTCATGTCTGTCTACAAATCTTGCATCCTTAATTCGATATACTTCCTGGCAATACCGATTCATGAAATATTGCACAGTTAGTAAGGTCGGGTGACAATACAATATTCCATCGTTACTTTTGCAAACATCCTCCCGTACGGAGTAAATTTGTAAAATGTATATACACGACAAAAAAAGTTTCGTTAATTTATAATTTTATTTCAGTATTCAATAACTTCACTATTTCGTGACTTTGTACAGTTAATGTTTCATTGAAAATTAGTTTGATATTTAAAATATAATAGAAATTTCAATATACGATGTTATCTTTTGATATCCAAATTAACTTACTAGTTAAACTTATGCGATGTATGATAATAATTTGATTAATCGAACTTGTTTAAAGTCCCTACTATTCTTTGGATAAGGGCCTAGAACTTATGAAAGTAATGTTTTTTGATATCACCAACGGTTGGCCCAGGAGGTGAAAAAATGTGGTTTTGAAGACAAAAAACATCATACCTCCCTTAATAGGTACAGTATCTAATCGGTTTAATCGCCTGTAAACGATACCTAAAACCTTTGTCTGAAACAATTTTTGATATGGACCAACCCTTACGGCAAGGGATGAACAAACTTTTGCTGAAATTGTTAGAAGGTGGGCTTGTATGCTAAATATGTGAAACGTTTTTCGCATGCAACTATTGTATCGAGTAAATTTGAAATTTTTCTTAATTTTAAGGCGGAAATCCTTTTCATCCCCTACTTAGCATCGGTGAAATCTACCTCCATCGTCCTGCATGCCGAAAAGGATTTTTTTTCTTACTTATTGAGCGACTAATTACGCTAATAAGTAGACTTTGAAATCCTAAAAACTGAATCGGTGTTTAAAATATTAATGTAAAACTTTAATTTTAAAGATTAAAGAACTAAATGTATTAGTTATTATTGTAGAAATCTTAACGGTTTTTTTTAAATTTCCATAGAATCCGATTTAAGCATTTTATGAGTATTTTATAATTTTTGATACTTTTATTTCCTTATAAGAAGTATTGTGATTAAAAAATTTCGGTTTTCAGATTAGAACGGACATATGCATTTTGACCATTCCTGAATCAATTTTTACTAGTTTCAGCGTGATGTCTGTACGTACGTATGTATCTTGCGTAACTGAAAAACGATTAGCCGTAGGATGTTGAAATTTTGGATTTAGGACTGAATAATATCTAGTTGTGCACCTCCCCTTTTGATTGCAATCGATGGACAATAAGTGTCCAAAAAAGCCCAAAATCCAAACAAATTTCGATTTTGGACTTAATAAGCTCTCATTGAGAGCTTTTCAAAGATATATAATTGCTTCTTATTTTCATCGGTTCCAGAGTTATAATGAAATAAAATTTTAATTAATGAAATATTTGGATATTTGGGAAGGCACATCTGTTCGAACCTGACTCATTTTTAATAATAACAAAAAATTTATATGTAAAAAAATATATCAGACGTTATTAATGAAATAAAATTTTACGTACTTTTCATTTTAAACAAATGTGTATGTGTAATTTAATAGGCGTACAAGGAAGTTATCCACATCAGAATTTTTGTTTTTCAAGTTGTATCTATTATTAAGAATGTTATGTCGAGCAAGCGGAACAAATATGAACATCATTTTTTTTTCTAAATTACAATTTGAATACTGCGTAATTTTAATGTAAAAACATTACTTTAAACGTTTGATCAAGGAGGTTTAAAATTGAATCGTGTTGATATTTTTCCCAGTTTTGGGTCAAATCTGCTTTCTGTACCGGACTAGTTTAACCAATAAAATCACTGTTTTATATTTATATTTATAACAATAATAATATTTTTATTTATTTATTATTTTTTTTAAATAAATTTATTTATTTATTTTTTACAGCAGGACATCTACTTGAGCCTTTGTATATTGTACATTGAACATAAAAAACTAATAATGCAAATAAACATTAACATATACAAATGAATAACAAGTTTACATGTATATAAGTAATAATCTATGCATAACATAAAAATAATAGTAGTAATAATAATAATCCAAAAGATAAGAAATATAATTTTCATATTATTAATGATGTCCGAAAACAGATAATAAAATGAATTAAACAATTTCTGACGAATTTTTAAAGCGTAAAAATTATAATCATTAATTAAACATATTCCATCAGAAAAAAAAAAAACAGGGCGTAGATGATGATACATGATACAAATATATTGAGTACTGATACGTATGATAAGTGATACAAATCATTATAATAATAATAATAATAATAATAATAATAATAATCATAATAATAACAGTAATAATATTTAGTGTTTTTTTTTTTTAATTAAATACATTTTACTGAATCTAATGTCATTGTGTTTTTCGACACCGGTCACTAAAGGACCACGTAGAATAGTTAAATTCTGGTCTCCAATACTCCATTCTTTCACTGTGCCGCTTCCTCCTTTCTTCCGACCACTTTAGGTTAGCTATTCTTTCTTCTCCTTCTGGATCCCTTTCCCAATTCTAAGTACACTTCTTTCTTTTCAATCAGTGTTAATGTTAAATCATATTTATGTTTATTACCCTTAGGTCCTTTTTAACTTGCTCGAACGATTTAACATTCAGCATGTCACCGTTACCCTTACCAGAAATTTTCTTCGTAAGAATCCATTCTTGTCAGGTGTCCGTCAAATATCGGTCTTCGCTTAATTATTGCTTCCGTGATTCCTTCTGATACCCGGTAAAATTCATTAATTCTTCCTTATCTTTCAATCATCGTTAGTTTTTCTGGGCCCTAGGATTTTTCTTTGTACTTTTCTTTCAGCAAGTTCCAGTTTATCTACTTCCACTTGGATCAGAGGTACGCATTCTGCCGCGTATAAAATTTCCGGTCAGATGAACGGTGTATAGTGATTGGTTTTGCTCATCTTTCAGCAAAACGATGTTTTCTTCCTTATCCATTTAATTTGGTCGGATCACTTCACCCAAGTTCCTAAATCTCTTATTAAATCTTTCGACCTCTATCCGTAAACATTTTTGTGCGTTCATAATATTCGTCATGTACTCCGTTTTTGGCGTGGAAATTTGTAAACTTGCCTTTTTGGCCACAACGTGTTGGACATTTATTTGTTGTACTGCCGTTTCTATATCTTCTGCCAACAGTGTGACATGTTTGCTGTTCGGCTGTAGATTGTTTTTCTTCTCATATCCGATCTATACATTTTTAGTGTTGTATTGTTGAACTGATCGTGTAATATTAATAATGAATGTCTCTTTTCAGGCGTTTCTTTTTTTTATGTTTTTGCTGGTTTTTTGATGATTTTTCTGTTTATATTGTTGTGAGACTTGTTTTCTTGAGGTTTTCTTCTCTTGTATTTGTATATATTGTGTGAATTTTTTCTTTATATGTAGTTTCATAATTTGTTATCTGTATCTTGACGTATCTTGTTTGCTGTTGTTTTGCTGTAACTGTGTGTTTCTGTTGATATTCCTATTATGATCCGATTGCACTATGACGTATGAGTGTGTGAGTGGGCGTGTAATCCGCTTCCAGAAGGAATGCTCGCTAGCGGTTCCAGTAAGGGTGTTAACCACGGGTGATGGTTTAGTCGGTAGTGCGCAGGTTTACATACGCATATTAATAACATCTTGCGGCACCTGTTAGCGAGTCTAACACTGCTTAGGCGTCCGTAAATGGGATTCCCCACCTGTTTAACAAAAAAAAGGTGAGATCATCTGCAAATGCCAGACAATCAATATTAACCCACCGGGTTAGCCTAGTGGTTAACGCGTCTTCCCAAATCAGTTAATTTGGAAGTAGAGAGTTCCAGCGTTCAAGTCCTAGTAAAGCCAGTTATTTTTACACGGATTTGAATACTAGATCGTGGACACCGGTGTTCTTTGGCGGTTGGGTTACAATTAACCACTCATCTTAGGAATGGTCGAACTGAGAATGAAAGACTAACACTTCATTTACACTCATACATATCATCCTCATTCATCCTCTGAAGAATTATTTAAACGGTAGTTACCGGAGGCTACAGGAAAAAAGGAAAAACAGGAAAAAGAAAAGACAATCAATATTGAAATTCTTTCTCTCATATTACAATTTGACGTGTTCAAGCCTTTATCTTAGCAAGCTTTACTTAATTCTCTTATGGCCTTAAGAGAAGAGGAGGCAGTCTGTCTCCCGTCCTGACTACTGTCGATTTCAAAAGGGTGAGATATTTCCACTTTAAATTTAATTTTGGAGTTTGTGTCTGTATGAGTCTTCTTGATGAAGTTGATTTTATTGTGTTATTCCTTTTTTTTAATTTTGTTGAATAAAACCGGAAAAGCTTTAAGATCGTTTTCCGGCTTTTATTTTCTTTGGTGTTAACGGAAATGAGTTAATGACGCGTGCGTTAGAAATCTAGAAATATTTATTTGGAAACGGGATCAACATTAATATTGCTATTAAATAAAAATAAGAATATTTACATACGAGATAATATTACATAAACTGAGTTATCCTTTTTATCAAAAACAGAATTTGTATTTTCATAAAAATAATTGATAGCGTAACAAAAGAAAATCATTTTCATTACTTAGAGTTTTACAGGAAAAGGACTAATACAAAAAAGCTAGCTAATCTTCTAATTTATATTCATTCGTGTTTGTGTGCGCGCGTACAAATTTTAAATACAGGAAAAACATTTTTTGGAGTAATTACGCTGAGTAAAATCTATCCTATATTAAACTGTTTTTCTTTATGTATCTCTTTTTCAATTGAACGGAAGCATAGTACAGTCCGTTAATCATTAATATTTGAATAGAATACGACTACTTGTTTTTATATGAGATTGTACATTTAATAGTGGATTAGTATGAAGAATTCTACTTAACATTTTGTTTACTTCGTAAAAATAAAAATAAAAATTTAATTTTTGATTCCCTTTTTTAATTTAAAAATTGTACGTATATTTTAATTAACTGCTGCATAAAAATTAAACGAAATGTAATTTTTAAAATTTTATTGAAATTTCCTTTAAAAATTGTTCGATTAAGCTAAATACTTTTTTTAAATTAAAATTGAATGCTTTCAAGATACAATTTTTAATAACGCTGATAATGTTCTTTAAATAAATTGTTAAGGAGATATTTCGGCTGAGGAAGATACAGCAACAATGTTATTTTCCATAAGATGTATCTGTACATATTACGCTATAAGAGAAAATATAAGGAATATTTCTAATCTGAATTTAATTTATTTTTAAAATTATAAAAATATTCATTAACTACATTAAAACTTTATGAACCAAATTTTTTTTAAGGAACAATAACAAACTCTTTTACGATCGATCATTTACCGAAGAGATTAATTAATTGAAAGAGGCAGACTTTAATCGCGAATGATTTATTACTGCCAGTCGAACAAAGCACATGTTTATCGGTAAGAATTATTTAAATGTAACCCGTATAGTTGTATAACTTGTCCTTGGTTGGTGTCGTAGATCTGATAAAGCCAAAGCAGACATTTAAAAAAATACTCATAACGTTAAAGATTATACGACGGCAGATTACGGATATTTAAAACTGCCGGGTTGATGTAGTAATGAACGCGTATTCCCAAATCAGCTGATTTGGAAAACAAGAGTTCCAGCGTTCAAGTCCAAGTAAAGTCAGTTATTTTTTTATATGGATTTGAAGTATCGTGGATACCGGTATTATTTGGTGGTTTTTTTCTTTTTCCTGTTTAGCCTCCGGTAACTACAGTTCAGATAATACTTCAGAGGATGAATGAGGATGATATGTATGAGTGTAAATGAAGTGTAGTCTTTTGTACATTCTCAGTTCGACCGTTCCTGAGATGTGTGGTTAATTGAAACCCGACCGCCAAAGAACACCGGTATCCACGATCTAGTATTCAAATCCGTGTAAAAATAACTGGCTTTACTAGGACTTGAACGCTGTAACTCTCGACTTCCAAATCGGCTGATTTGGGAAGACGCGTTCACCACTAGACCAACCCGGTGGGTTATTCTTTGGTGGTTGGGTTTCATAATTGAAACCCACCCAAGTGCAGGTTGAGTGTACAACCTACACTTCACTTACACTCATACATATCATCCTCTGAACTAATAACTGAACGGTAATTCCCGAGAGCTAAAAGGAAAAAGAAAGATTACAAAATTTAATTTTTAGAATGTAAAAATAGAAAACTCTATTACGTCTTTAGAATTGGTTAACTCTTCAATGCAAGTTGATTTAACTTTGACTCATGGTTTGTTTTAGATCTTGTTTTTTTTTTTACAACAATCAACTCTTAATATAACAGCATTGGGAAATTTATATTTTTTTGTGGAGAAAGGAAATTTCTTTTAAATATAACAATCTAATAGCTACTATATCTATTATCGAAAGTGTGAAATTACAAATCATTAAATCTAACAGCGTAGCTAAATTTGTCCAATATTTGTATAAATATTTAAATTTAACCATCCAAAAATAAAGTTAAAAATTATTGATCCCTCTTACTAACTTATTTATTTTATTAATTAAAAACTGAGAAAATAGAATTCTAAAATATCTTTTCAATTCATTATATTAACAATTTATAGAAAAAGTTACAAGAAAAAAGAATTTTCCCCCACCCTTTCATAGATATGAAAATATCTACTACTTACTGTTCAGCTATGAAGAAAAATTAAAGAAAAACAGTGTAAGAGCTGAAGTTTTTAAATTCACAAATCGGCGTAAGTTCAGTATTTTTCTGTGGTACTCTCTCTTGATGTATCATAAAACTTAAATAGAAACATTTTAAACGACAACATTTGCGATGATTTAAGCAAAAAAAAAACCTTTAATTGCAGTAGATTTTGAAAAATATTTAAACCCTAATGATTTTTTTCTAAAAAAGTAAAATTTTCAAAAATTTGTAATATAAAACTTAGGGTTTATTTTTTCCGACCCGTCTTAACAAGGTTTAAAATTTCAACACCATCCGATAACAGAAAATATAGATGAAATTAATTTAAAGGTAAAAGAATAGAACGATTAAAAGGAATTCTTAATTTCTTCTGCCTGTTAACTGTTCAATCATTTTTCCACAGGATAAAAAGAGATTTGAAATATTTTAATTTTCAAATATTAATATTAGAATATTTATAATTTTCAAATTAATTTAAAACTGGAATAAGTTAATTTTTTACGGTGAGAATGTATTACCTTGGAAAATGATAGAATAGTGTTCCACTCTGACAGTACCTCATAAAAGAAAAGAATAAAAAAATTTATTATGTAAAATTTATTATGTTTAATAATATATTAAAAAATGTAATTTTTGAAAAATAGTGGGACTTTTATACGATGTGATATGAATTTTCATTGCTGAATGTTAATAATTTACATTTTTAAGAAAAAAACCGTTCCAAAAATGAATATTATCATAAAACCCAATCACTATGTCATATACAACCGCCTTAAATCCGATTTCCTCAAAAACTAAACAGAATCAGTTACTCTAACCCCAATCGTTAGTACACAAAATTTTTAATTTGTATATTAAAATACAGGGGTCGCATATAAAACGCAACCCAACCTTATATTGGTCGGTATTGAAATAATAAAAAGGCATGTGTAAATGTAAATGTAATTTTTATTATTACCCTCCATTACCTTACATTTAGAGTAAATGTTGGAAGTGGCCGCCATCTTCTTGAATACAAGGTTCAATTCTTTTTACAGCGTTTGTTGCAACTTTTTTCAAAGTTTGTGGCCGGATATTTAATACAGCTTGTTCAATATTGACTTTCAATCGTTCAAGTGTTCGTGGTTTGTCGCCGTAGGCTTTTTCTTTGAGGTAACCCCGTAGAAAAAAATCCGCCGCAGTCAAATCTGGAGATCTTGGTGGCCACAAGCCTCGACCGATAACACGATTACCAAAGAATTCCTCAACGAAATCAGAAGTTGAACCTGCGTAGTGAGATGTCGCACCGTCATGTTGTAGCCGGCACTGTCTGTCTTCCTCTTCTAAGAGTGCGATGAACCGAAATAAAATATCCTGATATCGTTCTGCATTAATGGTGTACTCGAAAAAATAGGACCGATTATTTTCTTCCGCGATATCGCGCACCACACGCCCGACTTCTGCGGGTGAAATTGTTTTTCGTGATAAACGTGGGGATTTTCAGCGTTCCAAATTCTACTATTTTGGCTGTTTACGTAGCCGTCCAAATGAAACCGTGCTTCATCTGTGAAAAATAACGCATCCATAACGTTAATTCCCTCGTGCAGAAATCGACGGAACCGTTGACAATATTGTAGCCGTTTTTCTTTGTCGGGCTCAAGAAGTCGATGAACCGTTTGAATGCGATAAGTTCGTAATTGTAATCGTTTGGTCGCCCGATGAACGGTTGATTTAGACAAATTAATTTCAGCAGACAATGGTCCGATCGATTTATTTGGCGAGGCGAGTAATCGGTCTTTGATTTCAGCGACTGTATCTGTATTCAACGCTGACGCAGATCTTTTGTGTTCCTTGTTATTAAGAGAACCGGTCTCTCTAAATTTTGCGACTACCCTTAATACTGATGTTTTGTTAGGAGCTGGTTTATCTGGGTACTTATGGCGAAACAGATTTTGCACTGCGACCGCTGATTTCGTACTGAAGTACGACTCGACAATGAAAACACGTTCATCTAGCGAAAACACCATCTTGTCACTAGCAATACACTGAACGTTATGATTGCATTGTTGTTACTATCGGTAGTGTTCTACTGCGTCGCCGCGATTTTAAGATGTTGGACGAGTCCATTTCAGTAACGAGTAGAGGCGTAAGCTTGACCTTTGAAATTTCATGGATGAGTGATTGATGGGTTGCGGTTTCTGTGGAACACTCTGTATTTGTTATACAAAGGCAATCAAAAGCCAATCCATACACGTACTCAACTTCAATATTTTTATACCGAAACGAATTCAAAATGTCGAAAAATAAAAAAATGTAAGGACGACCATTTTTATTTTCGTATAATTATACTGCGTAGCTTTACATCCACTAATCAAAAAACACAATTTTAGCATTGAGAAAATACGTATCTACTTAAGTAGGCCTATTTTTTCTTGTATCTCCCACACGACAAGAACAGATTTAGATGAAATTTGCATGATTGCTGTGTCGATGGCATTGCTTTATTTATTCTTAATTTTATCCCGAACGATCAAGGGAACTTCCGGAAAATTCAAAAAAATCAACGTCGGTTCAAAGGTTTATATATTTTTCACTTTCTTGTGCACACGATAACTGCCGTAATTTAGCGCCAGTCACTTTCAAATTGATACTTAAAATATAACGACCCAAAATATCGGTCGACTTAGTTAATGGGCAAAATCAGACCAGGGGGTGGAAATGGAAGGCTTTTTCAAAAAAAATATCTCTATAACTTTTTTATTAAGTAAAATATCGAATTCGTTTAAAATTCCTACTATTCTTTGGATAAAGGCCTAAAAAATATCTAAGTAAAGGTTTTAGGATATCAGCAACCATTGGCCCAGAGGGTTGAAAAAATGGGGTTTCGAAAAAAAAATCATACCTCCCTTAATAGGCGCAGTATTGAATCGGTTTAAAGTGATCGGCAATCCTCTAAACATTACCTAAAACTTTTGTCAAAGCAATTTTTGAAATGACCAACCCTTACGGTAAGGGATGACCAAAATATTGCTGGAATCGTAAGATGAGGCTTGTTGTTTGCTAATCATGTGAATAATTCTTTCACATTGTATTTAGTAAATTTGAAGTTTTTTTTAACTTTAGGATGGAAATATTTTTTTTCCTGTACTTATCACTGGTGAATCTACCTCCGTCTTCCGGTGTGTAGAAAGGGATTTTTTTGCTTTTTCGTCATTTTCGTTTCTTTGATTTTTATGAAACTGTGACTTCTGAATATGAGTCAATGATTCAATTTCATTTTATTGGCCGTGGAGGGAGAGGGAGAATACTGCCTTCGTGGATTTCGTGTCTCAAATATATTACTCGTAAGTAGAATAATTATTTTTTGCATGTTTCAGTATTTCTTAGGAGGCTTGTACAGGTTTGGTTAATCATGTGTCCCGTCGGACCTTAAAGGGTGAAGGTAAAATAATTTTTTCCTCTTTTTCATAAGTGAAAGGTTAAATTTTCAAGTTGAAAATTTTCTTAATTATTGGCTAAAATAGGGTACATATATTTTTATAAAACTTTATGTGATTTTATTTGAACTCGATAGGTTAAAGGGTTGGGGTAGTCTTTACTTAAGAGTATTAAAAATGTTGAAGACTTTGTGGAAATTTTCCACAATTAATTTGGTGACAAAATGGTTGTTATAAAGATTTTAGGTCAAAGAAACAAGGCGGTGGGGTAATTTATATCTAAAACCGATAGTGTATCTCAATAACTGTTTGTTAAACAAAAATTTTTTATATTTTTTTATATTTAATAAAAGAAGTGAATTGAAACTTTTGTAAAAGTTCCGGGAAAATTTAACGAAAATTTTATTCATGTAATCTTCCATATACATAAAAATGAATGTTTGCTTGTTTGCCCCGTTTGCGTTCTTATATCATTCATCCGATTGCGATGAAACTTTGGTGAGTCGCTGGACGCACGCCCGCAAAGATTTCTGAATTAGTTTGTAACCGCTACGTGGCGCTGGAGTCGAGATATTTCGAAAAATTGTACTTATGGTCCGATTTGGCTCACATTCAGAATATATATTAGTTACGTGAAAAGAAACAGATTTGCAAAACTATACCCACCAGGTGATGCCGGTGTTCGTGATATTTTTGAAACAAACAAATATAGAAACAAACTTTCTTCTTCCATATATATAAAATACAATGTTCGTATGTGTATCCGCTGTAGACTAAAAAACCACTAAACCGATTTACGCGGTTTTTTCCAAAATGGTCTGCGTTGTCCGGAGAAGGTTTAAAGCTATTGAAATCCTCGACCAGACCAGTAGAAAGAAAGAGTAGTTTGAATTAAATCCGATAGGTAGTGCTGTTTTAACAATTGGATTTTTTTACATTCTGACTTTTATAAAGTGAAAGGTTAAATTTTGTGAAGTTACGATGTTTTATCAAACATATATATATATATATATATATATATATATATATATATATATATATATATATATATCGGGTCCGCTAGTATATATATATATATATATATATATACTAGCGGACCCGACAGACGTTGTCCTGACGCGGCATTATTCTGTAATAAATGCACACATAAATATAAGTAACTTAGTTAAGTTAAAATTAGCAGGAATGTGTTCCAAATTTCATTAAAATGACTATTTGTATGATATTATCAGTTTGTGATTGTTGTATTATTGTAATGGGTTTATTGATTAATTAATATTTATTACTAAATATTGAGATGTCCGATGAAAATTGAATTAAAAAATCGACACGTCGTAAAATTAATAATTAGGGTAATTAAT
Organism: Lycorma delicatula; assembly: GCF_047948215.1. Lineage (NCBI taxonomy): Eukaryota > Metazoa > Arthropoda > Insecta > Hemiptera > Fulgoridae > Lycorma > Lycorma delicatula. Next base: position 160,642,936 of record NC_134460.1, read on the forward strand.
AAATTTTCATCCACATTACTACTAATTGTCACTTAACATCATTCTAAAAAAGTACCTCCTACATATTTTTTTTTTATTTAATAATTTTAAAAACAACAGCACTACCTATCGGATTTAATTCACACTACTCTCTAATCAGAGTATTCGGTGGAAAATATTTTTTTAACGAAAAGTGTTGTGGCTGCAAAATCATTATAATTATCACTGAACATTAAGAAACGTACAAAACATTACGGAACCTTATAAAATTTCACCTTTTTAACTTTATAAAATTCAGAATGTAAATAAATCCAATTGTCAGAACAGCACTACCTATCGGATTTAATTCAAACTATTCTCTAAACACAGTAGTCCGTTAAAAATACGAATTTTAATGTAAGAACAACACTAAGCTACGACGCAAGTAACTGGTATGCGAAAAAACAACAAAATAAAACAAAATCCTAGAATCCGATCGCAGCACCAACTACCGGGTTTGACTGATAAACCAAAAATTAAAAAAAGAACTTCTAAAATTCGATTGCAGCTCTGCTTACCGGACCCAATTGTGAACCTTAACCATCCCAAGATCAACAACACATAAATAAATTAAAAAAACATTTTCACTTCAATACTGTACAAATTTGCACAATGTATATTTTTTAATTACACTAAAACGTTATTTCAATAAATAATAATATAATATAATATATCTCAATACGCGCACAATTTTAAACGCGATCGCAGTGCTGCATACTTGTTACTTAATCAGTTGTGATTTTGTTTACATTGGCAACGGCCATAGGGGCTCTTTGTGATTGGTCGTTGTGTTTGACAGCGGCCATCTTGTATTGATCTGATTGGTGTTTCTTTGTTTACATTTCCATCTGATTTATTAGACTCTTATTTTTTTAAAAACTGTTTTCTCGCGAATTTTTGTAACACAATAATAACACAAAATTACGAAATATTTTTCTCAATTTGATCGCAGCACCGACTGTCGGGACAAACTAAAATTAAAATAGAATATTATTGAATATTCGATACTGCGATGGTAGCGCAGTCTGCCGGATCCAGTGTAAAACATTCCGAAATCAACAACTACCTATAAATAAAAAAATGAATTAAAAAAACATTTTCCAGTGGACCAAATTGTGAATCTAAATCACTCTCGAATCCCCTTGAACACACATAAAAAATGTCATCAAAATCGGTCCAGCCGTTTAGGAGGAGTTCACTTTCATACACACGCAAACAAGAAATATATATATATATATATATATATAAAGATATATACTCAAATCTAGCAATAGCGAAGCATTGCGGGATCTCCTAGTATTTTTTATAGCAATATAATTAATTTAGGTAAAGTATAAAATTACTGAATAATTGCAAATTGACTTGTTTTAACAAACTTTGTAACCGGCATGAAAAATAAGTTTTCTCTGACATAAATAATTGCTGTTAAAAAAAAAAATATTGGATTAAGAGTCTATCTGAAATACACTGCATTAGATTTTTCTAATTGGCAATTTTAAAAAAGTCTCTTGTTAATACATTATATAACTTAATCGCACTTGTTTCTTATAAAGAAAGTACTTAATGTCTTAATGATTTTTAAGGTGAAAAAAAGACGCCATTATAATGATAAACGGTTCCCGATGGTGTATTTCTGCTAAAATTGGCTGGATAAAAAAATAATGTTACCTTTGTATATCTAATTCTAAACAACTTATTTGAGAATCAAATTAGTTTATTTTAAATATCATTTTTTTACCTTTATAATTATTATTCATATATAAAAGATGTATATAATTAATTTACAACAATAAAAATTCAGATTTGCAAATATATATTTTTACACGTCTGTTAATAATAAATAACAGACGAAAAGCATTACATTCATTAAAGAATTACGTCTACCGACAATTTTGTGTTTCTATAAGTTTTGAGAATCCCGCAATCCTAAATTACAAAAGTAACGGTATAAAGATTCTTTATAAATATCGAATACAGATAGTTAATAAAATATGAGAAACCCTTCAAATTAACTGTTAAATATAGAAAAATGAAATTTATCAAATGCTCTTTTCACAAAGCAATTTATTTTTCGTTATGAGACCACCACATTCAACCTGTTTGGGGGCTTCCGAGGGGGAAAACTAAAAAATCTTTAATTGGAAAGGATAGGGCTCTCGCTTGATATCACATCATAACGATATCAGATGTCCCTATCTGAGGTATAGAAAGGATAGGTATTTAACCCCGTAGAGGAAGACACTCGCTTTGTAACGCTTCCGGTCTTCCGGTCGCTACCCCCCCACCCCCACCCACAACCGTTCCTAGCCTTGATGGGCTTTAACGAGAGTCGTCTATCGCCCTATAACTTTTTACATCTCATAGTAATACGGCAGGCCTCGTTGAAATGACACCAATGTAAATGCCTCGGTAGATATATACATCGGTGACTCTTAAACTCGGCTTTTGTCTTCTCTGTTGGCCTCGTCCGGACATCTTGAATGTCCTACATCGTTGCCCTCTGAACTAGCTAATTCGCGGAAGCACGAACCTCCCGCCTATTTCTACTTTGGGCCGCTTTCCTTTAAATGTCTCATGGAAAAGAATAGGACTTTAACACATCATTATTAAGTTCATTGAAAAACAAATATTTGACCCAAAAAAATTGGATTATAGAAAACGTAACAAAAATGGAAGCCGTTTAAAATTTTTCGTCTTTAAAGTAGCCAATAATACAGCCCGAATAGAGGTCTAGTACTGAAAAGATCGTTTTGAATACAAGTAATAACTGAATTATATTTTTTATTGTGTCAGTTGACCAGTTATTGCACGCCACTTTTAAACCTAGCTGTTGAAAAATTAAATGGCTGCGATTTTGGTTAGATTTTACTTAATTTTTTTTGTTTTTCAATGTGTATTAAAATAATGCGTCATAATCCTTCCCTTTCCTTTTAAACATTTTTAGTTACCACCACCCTGGGTGCTTCGGACATGACGAACTCATACCAAAACATACATCGTTTCGAGGTAGCAGGTTAAGAATCTAAGTGGAAGTTATCAGAATATAAAAACTATAATTTGGAGAAAAAAGAACAGAGGACTTGCCTAAAAAGAATACGTCCCTAGTCAGATAACCATGTTTAATTATCTGAATAATGTACAAAGGAATTTATTATGGTCTGATCACAATATTTCGTTAATTTGAGAGTTAGTTAGGGTATTAGTAAAAAATTAAATGATTTATTTAAAGATTCTTTCTTTGTTTTAAATTTAAAAAGAAGAAATTCCATCTCTTATTTCAATTTTTCTATAATACTCTGAATGTTATTGTTTCTTTAAAGTTAATGTAAAATTAACTATACGTTTCAATTTTTAATTAAATTTCAAAAAATTCTCTTTCGCCACGCCGGAAGGCGGAGGTAGATTTCATCGGTGATAAGTAGAGGATAAAAAAGATTTCCACCTTAAAGTTACGAAAAACTTCAATTTTACTCGATACGACGATGGTTACATGTGAAAAAATTTTCACATGTTTAGCATACGACATGCTTCATCTTCTTAGAATTCCAGTAATATTTTGGTCATTCCTTGCCGTAAGGATTGGTCATACCAAAACCTTTTTTGATCAAAGTTTTAGATAATGTGTAGAGGACTAAGGACCACTGTAAACCGACTCGATAGTATGCCTATTAAGGGAGGTATGATTCTTTTTGTCTTCGAAATCATATTTGTTCCACCCCCTAGGCCAGTTGTTGGTGATATCCAAAAACTTTACTTAGATATGTTTTAGGCTCTTATTCAAAGAATAGTAGGAACTTTAAACAAATTCGATCTTTTACTTAAGAAAGTTATAGAGATATTTTGTTTTTTTCGAAAAAATCCTCCCTTATTTTCTCCCCCAATAGTCTGACCTTTCCCATTAACGAACTCGACCGAGATTTTGGATCGTTATATTTTATGTATCAATTTGAAAGTGATTGGCGCAAAATCACGGCAGTTATCGTGTCCACAAGAAAGTGAAATATAAATATATAAATGTATGTATATATATATATACTTTTGAACTGACGGTGTTTTTGAGGTCTGACGGATGTGAAAGATCTTATGAAGATCTACCTAAAACCAAAACCAATCTGTCTAAACGGGATGTTCCTCGAGGACTTGGTTACTACTTAAATATAAATGTATTTCTCTTTTGTTTATTGAGTATTTTATTAGCCCAATTAATCTGTTAGAATAAAAATAAATATAATTTAACAATAATTTTCTACACAATTTCAAATTCTAAAATTATTTTTTTTTTTTGTGTATAAATTAAATATATTTCAATAAAATTAAAAAAAAAAGATAGAAAAATTAATTATAATGAACAAATCCAAAATGTATTAACATATTTGCAAAAATTGATTTTCTTAACATTAGAACCGTTTAGTTAACACTACCACAATTAAAAGAATAAATAGTAAAAATAAAGATTTTATATATATATATATATATATATATATATAAAGATATATATATATTTTACGGTGAAATTTCTAATTTGTTTTTAGGATATGTTACTGCGTCATTGCCCTTTTATAATATTAAAATTGTTTTCTTTGAATTACGTTATTATAAAATTTGTTTATATATATAATTTTTCTGTGGAAATAAATGTTTGTAATTTTTATTATTTTGTTTTACACATGATTTTATTCCTCTATTGTCGCAAAATGTTTATAAAGGTTTTTTTTTTAAAGTAATTTAAATGATTTTTTGCGGATGTTAGTCCTGTTTTTTAATTTTAAAACATTGCAGTTTAGTCGTGTTATTTAGGTGTTATCTTTAGCGTACATGATAATATAATAGCGTAACTCATTCGAAGTCTGTTTTTTAGCGTAATATTTGAATGTAAATTGTTCAATTTAGAGGTACATTGTTATTTTTTGTTTTATACTCAATTTAAAAGGAATTAAATTTATTAATTTTTTTAATTTTATTTTTAAATTTTATGTAATTTCTTTGATTACCCTTTTGGGTAATTGGATCACTTTCAAGTATTAATATTATAATTAATAAATATAATGTTAAAAATTAAGGAATCTTTGATAATGAGAATCGCTTAACATTATAGTCAACTTTTAATTATCTTAACGTATTCGTAGAAAGTGTAATAAAATATTACTTTTGTCTAAATATAAAATTTGTTTTATTACTTTTTGACAACTTAAAAAAATTGGTGTATTGCTTTCCAGTGGAGAAAATATAACAGTTGTTAAAGATTCTTCTTATATAAATAGTAACCTTGTTGCAGAGGAGATGTAATCTAAAATATGTGAAAAACAGACCGAAAAAATCCAAAATAACTTTGATGCAAAGAAATCTACATTTGTTAAATATTGATTTATGAAATAAGACATTTTAGCATCGCTTATGAAAAGTATAACCATCAGAGATGTAAAATATAGGCGGTATGAACCAGCGAAAAAAAGTAAAATATTTTGAATTATTGAATTACAAAAGATTGAAAATTAGTGCAGTTTATAGAATACAAGGTGAAGAATTTAAGTCGGCTGTGAAACAAAAAACTTAGAGATAAGTCTTGCACCGTTTTATAGATGATGGGATGATGATTCTTACGGCACCCAGTTACTGGGTTTTGTTTTGTTAGAAAGGATAGAACCAGTGAAAGAATAGCGAAGCATATACAAAGTATTCCAGGATATTGCTGTTAAACTGTGCAGTCATATTCCTCTGATTATATGTAAAATAGCTCATACAGACATTAATCCGGAAACATCTTATTCTCGATTTGTGTCCGGCCAAAACGTTTCCACCCTTTTTTTTGCTTCAAATTAAAACTAAATGTATGTTGCGCTTATACAAACGAAATCGAAAAGACTATTTATAATTTTAAGTGTAACTTCCGGCCACCGGTTCTGACCGTTGGAAATATAAGCTGCTTAGTCTTTCTTTTACTGTTTAGCCCCCGGGAATTACCGTTCAGGTATTACTTGAGGATGAATGAAGATGATATATGTATGAGTGTAAATGAAGCGTAGTTTTGTACAATCTCGGTTCGACCATTCCTGAGATGTGTGGTTAATTGAACCCGACCACAAAAAGAACACCGCCGGTATCCACGATCTAGTGTTCAAATCCGTATAAAAGTAACTGCCTTTACTAGGAGTTGAACGCTGGAACTCTCGACTTCCAAATCACCTGACTTGGGAAGACGCGTTCACCACTAGATCAACCCGGTGGGTTAAAAGTTGCTTAGTCTGTCTATAAGCTGCGTATTAATATTTTGATTACCTACAACTACAACAGACAACAGCTGATTGTATTTGTTATCGTTTATTCACTAAAAGGCATGTTAAAGCCCTTAAACATGTTCAACTCGAGCTTTATAAGTCAGGTTCTTCAATATAATGTGTGACCACATAGTTTACAACATTTTGTACCACACGTTCAATCGATATTGAGCAATAATTCAAATCAAAAAGTCTCAAATCCTGTAATGCAGCTCGTCTGTTGATGCAGTTAATAATCAATCCCCTTGTGGGTAGGAAACCGCCGTAAATTTAATTTTTATTTTTTTTGACATGAAAAATCGCACCGAAACATACGGGTATCACAATAGAAATTTTAGCGTAACGAAAAGGTCTAAATAGACCTTCCTTAATAACTCCCTAACTATTAGTCTTAGAGACGTAAATGCGGTGTCATTTTATAACTTAGATAATCAACTCGCCGATACGACTTTGAGTTTGCGTCACTAGTGATCGGGTTGGCAGGGAGGGGGCACAGCGCAAATCGGCCAAAACAGGCCCTCTCGTTCCTTTCCATTCAGTGTAGCTCACGACTTAAACGTGATAGCGCAGTGATTCGTATGTTTGTGTTTAGAGTTTGTCGAGATAGATCGATTTAAGTAATAATAAGTCTATTTTACACTAAATTATAAATTACGCATATCGTTGGAAAGGAGAGGTTATAACCATTGTCGTATTGAGTAAATTTACAGTTTTTCTTAACTTTAAGATGGAAATTTTTTTTATCCGCCCCCTTGGCACCGGGGAAATCTTTGTTTCCAACTTTTTTTTAAATTTAATTATATTGACTTATTAATAAGTATTAACCTCCGATTGTAAAGAAAGCTTTACAATAAATAATATTTCAATAATAACAATAAAAAAAAAAATGAAAATACACGTCTTAGGAACGGTTGACCTGAGACTGTACAAGACTGCACTTCATTTACATTCATACATATATCATCCTTATTCATCCTCTGAAGTAAAACCTTACGGTAGTTCCGGAGGCAAAACAGAAAAAAAAGATAATAACCCTGAAGTAAAAGGTTACACATATATAAATTTGTTGTTTAAATTATAAAGTCGACATATTACAAAATTTATAAACGAGTGTTCCGGTCTAAAGTAATAAAAAATATTATTATATTTGCTATCTCATAAAAACAAAATTTATTAAAAAAAATACGAATAATACACGTGTATTGACACGTTTATAATAAGTTATAATATGAAAACAAGTTTAAATTTAATATTACGTTATATTATAATAAAATACGAATAGGATGGGACAGCTTACACTTTAATATCAACGCATCACTTTATATTTAAATGACTTGAAAATAAACGCGATATTTAATAATTAAAGGTCCTATGTTTAATATAAACGAGGTAGTGGATTTAAATGGATTTTTATTCAAAATTAGTAAAAGTACTTTGATAATTAAAAATAAATTATTGTTTTTATTTTAATGTAAAACATATATTTTTCAAACCGAATTAGTTATCCAATTTTAAGGGGTTGTAAATGGGTAACCCCCCCCCCCCCATTGCAAAATATTATTTCATTACAAAATAGTTTATTTCATTATATTTTTGGATAATCTAATCTTTTAGGTAGATTTAATAAGAAATCTATCTATTGTAATGGGTACCAAGATTCTACTACCGAAAAATTTCGACATCTTTGCGTTTCACAACTGAAACGCAAAGATCTGGGATCTGGGTTTTCCAGATCCCAAAACCACCGTCAGTTCAAACCTTTATATATAATTTTATACATTATTTTCTTATGGGCAGGATAACTGCCGTAATTTTGCGCCAATCACTTTCAAATTGATACATAAAATATAACGACCCAAAATCTTGGTCCTTTGCTAATGGGCAAAATCGTACCATGGGAGTGTAAATGCGGAGGCTTTTTCGGAAAAACAAAATATCGCTATAACCTTTTTATTAAGTAAAATATCGAATTCGTTTAAAATTCCTACTATTCTTTGGATAAGGGCTTAAAACATAATTAAGTAAAGTTTTTTGATATCACCAACCATAGGCCCAGGGGATGGAAAAGATGCGATTTTGAAGACAAAGAAAAATCATACCTCTCTTAATATACACAGTATCGAATCGGTTTAAAGTGGTCATTATCCTCTAAACATTACCTAAAACTTTTGTCTGTAACAGTTTTTTATATAACCAACCCTTATGGCAACAAAACAATGTTGGAATTGTAAAAAGATGAGCTTGTGTATGCAAAAGATGTGAACCTTTTTTCGCATGTAACCATTGTCGTATTGAGTAAATTTGTAGTTTTTCTTAATTTTAAAGTGGAAATTTTTTTTATCCCCTACTTTCTTCTTTCTTTTTCCTGTTTAGCCTCCGGTAACTACCGTTTAGATAATTCTTCAGAGGAAGAATGAGGATGATATGTATGAGTGTAGATGAAGTGTAGTCTTGTACATTCTCAGTTCGACGATTCCTTAGATTAATTGAAACCCAACCACCAAAGAACACCGGTATCCACGATGTAGTATTCAAATCTGTGTAAAAATAACTGGCTTTACTAGGACTTGAACGCTGGAACTCTCGACTTTATCCCCCTACTTAGTACCGGTGAAATCTACTTCCGCCTTCCAGGGTGCCGAAAGGGATTTTTTTAAATTAATATTTATGATTGTTACTTCTTTTATTAATTTTTACTTACATATATGTTCTCACTATCTACTAATGACAACTGTTTAACAGCTGAAATGTTCATATAATTTTAGATTTTAAATAAAAGGTTTGTTATGGCTCTTAAAATTTATAAATTATTTATGTAAGGATTAACATATGTAATTATTTTCCGGGGGTAAAATTTGAACGAAAAACCTCAGCCTCAGGTATGTTCAGAAAGTAAGGTCACCAAGGCTAAATTATGAAAAAAGGACTTCTAGGTAAAACTTAGAGTTAATAGTTGCCCTGGGAGGTATAAACTCAAGGTAGAATGATGTCAAAAAATTCAATGAGTATGATCACGATCTTTGATTTGCTCATTCGAGCCTTCTTTGGGCGAGTAGATGCCGAAGTGTGCCACTCGCAACTTTGCCTCTTCGTTTCTGGGTCATACTGGAATATCCACGTTCCATCACCCGTGATAACACTATCCAAAAAGTGAGGATTATTTTCACACATGTCCAATACGTTTTGACAAATTTCAACTCGGCGAGATTTTTAATCGTTGGTCAAAATTCTTGGGACAAGGGTCGCGCACACTTTTCTCATATGCAAATCTTTGGTCACAATCTCGTGGAATATAGTTTTTGAAATATTTAACATGTTGGCCATTAAACGAACACTCATTCGACAGTCTATCTGCAAAAATTCTTTACACGAGTCACATTTTCGTCGTTTGAGGAGGTTGACGGACGTCCAGCACGGGCCTCGTCAACCTCTTCACGGCTTTCCAAAATGCCTTGTGCCATCTGTAGACTTGCCTTTGTGATAAACACTCATCCCCGAATGGTTGTTTAACCAACGGAAAAGTTTCCGCTGCAGACTTGCCGAGTTTCACACAAGACGTGATCACATATTTTTGTTCCAGTGAGCGTTGCATCGCGATTTCTACAAAAAAACAGAGGTTTACGAAATCGCCTGTCCTTCACCTCCGAGAGCTCGGAGACAACTGAGCAAGCACTCGCTCGGTAGTTGACACAACACCATTGATCCCAGTAGACGATAGAGCGCTGCAACGTACAGTCGTTTCACAATAAAATGTACGATAATACTTTCCGGAGAAACATTTATATATAATTCCTTTTTCAGAGTCCCTTCTTTTAGCTACTCCTACTTTCTATTCCTGACTTGATGAATTTAAGATAATTTTAATTTTTGGTTTGATCTTGTGCGTGTGAATGTGAAATGAAATGGTTTAAGCTTGTGAAAAAATGTCGTACCTAATCAGGGCTTGAACCCGGAATCTTCTGGATGAAACGCTATCACTTTGCTATGCAGGTCATCGGAGTTCTATTTCATATTTATATTTAATATTTTACTGTAATATTCTTCTGTATTCTGCGGTAAATTACTAAATTAAAGAAATAAGATTAAAAGAATGTCTAAGTGGTGCTTATTCCAACGAATTACATTTTTACATCTTAGCAAATAACATTTTCTGTAATTTATTTACTGTGGGTAAATTTTATAAATAACAAAAAAGTTTTATGTGTATATATATATATATATATATATATATATATATATACACACACACTACATACGTAGATTTATTTATTTTATATTTATATTGTGATTGATGAAGGAAATTATTTTCTATACAAAACATGTTTTGTTTGCGGGAAAAGCTTATTCACACCAAAAACTGGATTCCCTTTTTTCTACTCGTATATAAGAAATACAAACGACTTAAACATATGAACTAGTACTAAAACAGTCAGTTTAAACATGTAATTTGCAGAATAAAATCTTTTATTCTATGAGAAACTACGATAACTTATTTAAAGAGGAACTAAAGTGGATGTGTAGCATAGCTGAAAGTATAGTCTACAATCCTGAGGGATGAGCTCTGGAGCTTTGGTGATCTAGTATCGGTGTTGTCACAGTCGTAAACGTATTACAAGTTGAAGTTATATAGTATGATATATATCTTATACGATACTTCCTTTTCAGTCCCTCAGGGAGAGATTGACAAAACTGTTATTTTTCTTGTAATACATCGACATCGATCAAACTAAGGAAGGTCCATATAACAATAAAAATAAAAATGAAAATATTTTAAACTTTTTATCATTGCAATAATCAAAATCGGTAAAAAATAAAGATACCAAGGGAAAAATACAATAAATGTTAATAAATATTTTATTTTGAATTCATTTATTAAAAAAAATAATAAATTGTAAAATTATAAAACTGAAGATAATAGATAGATAATAAACGTATAATAAAGAGGAAACATCTTGGTTTCAGCATATTCCGGAAATAAATTCGTAGTTTCTAGCAAAAGATCGTAGAGATGACAAAATGGAAGGAAAGAGAGGAGAGAAAAAATTTAACAAAGGCAGAAACTAAAAAGAAATAAAGAAACACGCTCTGGACCGAGAAATATGGATAACGTTTGGTTGAAACCTATTGAAAGACAGATTTTATGATTGAAGAAATCGTGTTTGAACCGGTAGTAAAAATCTTGAAATATATTTCCTTTCAAATAGTGTAAATTCTATCTCTAGAAATTACTTTTATTAAGACTTAGTCACAAATAACGGTTCAAATAAAAATGGAAATTGAAATTCAACTAAAATTAAAAAAATAATTATAAATACAGTTTAGTGAATTGCATCCACATAGCAGCTAAATACTATTTATTAAATCTATTTTCATTTGTTTTTTTTTTTTTTAGTACTTTTGCAAAGAAATCTTTTTATCAGAAATTTGTTAATTTAAACTGTAGAGAAGTCTGTTTACTGTACTAGAGTTCGATATAAAATTATCAAGTCAAATGCTGTGTTAACATCTGTTTGTAAATAAAGTATAGTTTTTAATTCTATAATTTAAATACACAGAAAATTAATAAATTACAGAAACCATTAAATATCTTTTAAACCGTAAATATAAAAAATCTGTTATCGACACCACATAACTTCCTTGTACGCCTATTAAATTACATTCACATTTGTTTTTAAAAAAAAACATAAAATTTTATTTCATTAATAATGATATATATATTTTTTTTAATATTGTTATTATTGAATTATTATTTATCGTAAAAACGTTTTTACAATGAGAGGTTATAAATTATTAATAAATCAATACATTTAAATTAAAAATAGAAGATGAAGTCTGATTTGAATCGATATGTCTTTCCCTTCTAAGATAATTAACTAAAATTTTATTTTTCTATAATTCTGGAACCGGTGAAAATATGTATCACTCATTGTATATCGTTGAAAAGATCTTAATAACAGCTTGTTACTACAGTTAAGAAAATTTCTAAAATCCAGTTTTTTTTTGTGGATTTTGAGCTTTTTTGGACACTTTTGGTCCATTCGATGCAATCAGAAGCGGAAGTGAACAACTAGATGTTAGGACAGTCCTAAATCCAAAATGTCAACATCCCCGGGATGTTACGGTTAATCGTTTTTGTGTTATGCAGATATATACGCAGAAAGTATAAATTAATATGAAAGGTGAAAATTAATATTTTCGTTGAAATCTGAAAACCAAAATTTTTCGCGATCACAATACTTACCTAATTTCGTAAAAGGATGTAAAAATTGAATATTATCTTAAATAGAGCTGTACATTTTAGTAAGTGAATTTACAGCGGGTAGTAATTTCGTAACGTGTATGTTTCTCTAACTCGAATTTCTGTAAGTCGAATTATTATTTATTTCTTTGAATATTCGAGTTATAAGAATCGCATTGTATTTCCAAAATAAAAGAATATTTTTAAATTTTACATATATTACTAACCTTTTTGTAAAGGCGACTTAAAAATTTACAGAGAATCAAAAAGACATATTGCTGTGATAAACGGCTTATACTACTCGTAGCACTAACAATCGATTAGTCATCTCCTAATTAATGAAGCCGTGGGTTACGGAAAGTGTTGTAACATCAATTTAACATCGATTGATGTTACGATGGTGCAATAATGTTTTATTTTAAATGAAAGCAGTCTTTTGTACTTAATTTAAAGATTTATTGAATTTTTATTTACTTTAATTTTTGTTTGATCGGGAAAAAAATTACTCGGCAAGATTGCACTAACATAAAATTGTCGCATAGATTTCTAAAGACTAAGATTCACATACTCCATTAAACTGCTGTAAAAAGGTTTGAGCCACCACTTAAAAAATCCTATCGGGTGACATTATATATATATATATATATATATACTTTTATCTTTATTTTTTGGGTCGTTGTATTATAGCGTATATCGAAAATAAAGTTGAGAGGTTCAGTTATTACACACTAACACATGTATTATTGGTGTGTATGTGTATATTTGTTTTTCTATGTGGTCGTCATATACTTTATTATATGAAGCACGTGTTTATTTTCTCATCCGCATGCTTCGGAGATCCGTTCCCGTTAAACTATATTCTTTACTTCCCCCTCGTCATATCTCCTTCACTAGCTATCCGGCCGACCCATAACCCGTCCACAAAACACAATATCTGCACCCTTTACGCGTTCCAACAACAAACGATGCGAAAAAGAAATAGAACCGTGATGTATGAATACAGCCAATACTACAATCACATCACACAATATAAGATTATTTACTATAACCGTATATTTTATATACAGTACAAAAATGAACCTTAATATAATTCCTTGCAGAATTACTAGATACGTGACCAACATATTTTTTACTCGTATTTATTTGAAGCCGATCAAAGCACTGTCTGGAGCGGGCATTCAGTTTTAATAATGTAATTTTCGAAGGTAAATTTGGTCTCTTGATGGATTACATCCACGATGTAATTTTTTATTTTTGTTGGAGATGCAAATTTTTGGCCTTGGCGTTTCTTGTTAGCTGGATTTATTTAATACAAGCTGCTGTTCGAATATTAGTTGAAAATAAATATTATAAATGGTAAACAAAATCTTTATGTTTAATTATTAAATCGACATCAAAAAAAGTGTACTAAAAAAAATATTTTTTTTTAAAAATTGTATTTTTTTAAGATATCGTTAATTTAAGAATAATTAATTTTAAATTTGCTGTAAATTAAAGAGACATAAGAATACACGAGTTGCGACAATAAAGTAATGAGACTGATTTTTCTTCGCAAGATGTGGCAGCCCTGCAGCTTGCGTAGGCACACCATCTTTGACCTTGGTCTGTAAGCTACTTCTAGTCCAAGCGGCACATTGATGCAACTGCTCAGTCGTGAGTTGTGCTGTAATAAGTGAACGCGTGTTTGTGTCTCGTCACAGAAATGAAACCGCAAAATATTGCGCAACGGTATGCCGTTTCTTTTTTCGTTAAATCGGGTGAAAACGCGACGACAACTTAAAGTAAGCATCAGAAGGCTTTTGGAAAGGAGGTTATGTCAAGAGCTCAAGTTTTTCGGTGGCGTAAAATTTTTAGTAAAGGCAGAACGAATGTCGAAGATGAAGACCGAAGTGGACGACTGTCAACCTCACGGACAGATGTCAACTTGACCAGGGTGCGGGAAATCGTACGATCTGATCGAAGATTATCCGTGAAAATGATCGCAGAAGAACTCAACATCGATCGAGAAACGGTTCGTCTAATATTAACTGAAGATATTGGTACGAGAAAGATTTGTGCAAAAATGGTCGCCAGAAATCTCACACAACAACAGCGAGAATATTAAATATCCCTAAAAATATTAAAATTACTATTCCAGGATGCCTTAGTAAGTGGCCTATAAGTCTGTCTCTTCTTTTAACTATATTTTTCCAAATACTTCTTTCTTCATCTATTTGCCGCAATACCTCTTCATTTGTCACTTTATCCACCCGTCTGATTTTTAACATTCTCCTATAGCACCGCCCTTCAAAAGCTTCTAATCTTTTCGTCTCAGATACTCCGATCGTCCAAGTTTCACTTCCATATAAAGCGACACTCCAAACATACACTTTCAAAAATCTTTTCCTGACATTTAAATTAATTTTTGATGTAAACAAATTATATTGCTTACTGAAGGCGCTCGTTTCGCTTGTGCTATTCGGCATTTAATATCGCTCCTGCTTCGTCCATGTTTAGTAATTCTACTTCCCAAATAACAATATTCTTCTACGTCCATAATCTTTTCTCCTCCTATTTTTACATTCAGTGGTCCATCTTTGTTATTTCTACTACATTTCATTACTTCTGTTTTGTTCTTGTTTATTTTTTTGTACATTCTGTATAATATATTTATTTATTTTCATATTACTTTTCCCATTCAATTTTTTTTAAATTATTCATAAAACAATAGTATTGGTTTACTTTATTTTCATGTAACTCTCATGTTTATACTTAGATATATAATATCTTGTTGTACTGTCTTATTACAATATTAGATTAAAAAATTGCTTAGGATTATTGTATATATATATATATATATATATATATATATATATATATATATTTAAACAGATTTTAAAATCATTCATTTAATTTAAGACAAAATTACATTTTATTCTACTTCAGGAATAAAACTAACGCTCTACTGTGCAGGTATGCGCCTGGATTTTTAATAAATTGTCCAATAATTAAAGGAATTCAACGTATAATACCATTCGTATTGGAACATGAAATTCCAATAGGAATTTATATTCGGGAAATGAATATTCTATAAAAGAATTTCTATCGGATATCAGAAAAATAACTATTTTTTTATCTAAAATAAACATTCAGTATTTATTTTAGTATAAAAAATACATGTTAAATTTAACTAACAAACAATAGATATACAATAATAGATAATAAACAACGTTTAAGCGTTTCATATAATAAGCAAAAAATAGAAAAATTTGTTACAAAACTCTTACCGGCCTGATTTCGTTTATTAAACAACAAATAATCATAAGAATTGTTTTATTTTTGTAAATGTGATATTTATTACATATAAATGAAATCGGGCCGGTAAGAATTTTGTAATAAAAGTTTTTGCTTATTATTTGGAACGCTTAAAAATTGTTTATTATCTATTATTGTATATCTATTGTCTATCACATATATTTAACATGTACTTTTTTTTAAAGAAAATTCTAAATTAATAACAGATTTTGATATCAGTTTTACTTTTTTTTATATCAGTATCGTTTTGTTAAAAACAGTTTTATTTATATTACACAAATTTTTGTTTTTTTTAGTGGAAGAAATATCTTTCTTTTTTTTTCTATTTACCCTCTGGTAACTACCGTTTAGATAATTCTTCAGAGGATGATATGTATGAGTGTAAATGAAGTGTAGTCTTGTACATTCTCAGTTCGACCATACCTGAGATGTGTGGTTAATTGAAACCCAACCGCCAAAGAACACCGGTATCCACGATCTAGTATTCAAGTCCGTGTAAAAATAACTGGCTTTACTAGGACTTGAACCTGTAACTCTCGACTTCCAAATCAGCTGATTTGGGAAGATGCGTTAACCACTAGACCGACCCGGTGGGTTGGAAAAAATATCTGCGAGACTCTTACCGTACGGTTTACAATTCCATTATTATTATTTTTTTTTCTGAATTTTTGTGGGCATCGACTGCTAAGGTCATTAGCCCTCGTCACATTCTTTAAAAGAAATTATTATCTCCATCAGGATCGTCATATGTAAGGGTAAAAAGGGCCCTTACATTTTATTTAAAAACACAAACTTCACAATAAACATTAAAACATAAAAGACAATGACAATCACAATCACAATCACAATCACAAACACTTACGGGGTGTAAAGGGCCCCAATATTAAAATTTGAGATAAGGTTCTCAAAAGACCATGAAATTAAAATTTCAACTTATCAATACCATTTCTTTCTTTATATATATATATAAAACTACCGCTTAGAGATTCTTTTATCACAGCTTTAAACTTTCATTTTACAGACTTTTAAGAAGTCCACTGGCGTGTAAAAATGCAACTATATTTTCTTCATTTCCATTATCCAGATCAGCACTAATATTATTTCTAAGACGGAACCTCTTTCTGAGGTCCTCATATATGGTACACTCTTCTATTAGATGCTTGATTTTCAGTGTTTTATTACAAACACCGCACATTGGTCTCACTTCGCCGGTTAACAAATATAAATTTGTTAATCGCGTGTGACCGATTCTAAGTCTGGTCACCGCTACTTGTTCACGGCGAGTCAACTTAAAGTCGCTTTTCCATTTATAAGGAGAAGTTTTTACCGAGTTTAATTTTGTATTTAAACTCCTCCATTCAGCATTCCACTTGTTTTTTACTATGTTTGTTAGACGGTTTTTAACATCTGCCACTCTTACAGTAAATGCATCCAAATCGTCGCAGACTGTTGCCTTTCTGGCAGCTTCGTCTGAGATTTCATTACCTGTAATACCAGCATGCCCCGGAGTCCATTCAAATACGCATCGCTGTCCTCGTTGTTTTAGAACGTATAAAATGGACAGGATATTTGCAATTAGGACATCCTTAATGTTCTTGTTCCGAATTGCGACAAGTGCACTTAAAGAATCGGAACATATTAACACTCTCTCTTCGCAATAGTGTTCAGTGTAGCGAAGAGCTTGCTGAATTGCAGTGAATTCTGCCGTGTAGACACTGGCCACATCTGGCAGTTTCCAAAAGTGGGTTTCTCCATTTACATATATCGAGCATCCAACACCATGTTCGGTTTTAGAACCGTCAGTATAAATTCTGATATGTTCTTCGTAACTACTGACGGTTGCTAAAAATTCCTGTTGGATGATCACTGCTGGTTTCTTTTTTATTTCTCCTTGAGAGAGATCCAAACTTGTATTTACCGCTGGCAAGACCCATGGCGGTATTTCTGTAGTAGAAATTGCTAGTGTCTCTGGTATAGCAATTTCGTATTTTCTTCTTAATTCGTGGTACCTAATTCCGGCTGGTCTGGAATAGGTAGCACGATGTTCATATACTGCAGCCATAGGATGATTCGTTAACAATTTATTATTTATATGAGCAGGGAAAGCCCATACATTTGCTGCATATCTTAACAAAGGGATTATTATTATCATTATTATTATTTTTTTTGGATATCACTTCGTTTTGTTAGATTATTCTTTTATTTTTTTTTTTAATGAATTACTGACTGTTATCTTATGGATTTATTATTAAAATGTATTATCTTACTAGAACAAACAAATTTACATTTTTTTAATTTCTCGGTCAGTTTTTTTTTTGTTGATGTCTATACATATTCATTTCATACCATATTTTTCCTTTTTTTAATAAAATTAGTATAATGACCTTCGCGAATCGAAATTTGGTGATATAATACTGCACTTGTTATAACTTTGTAAGTGTTACCCTTGATTTTTATCGTATTCGTGGACACACTTTTTGTATTATTATTAAAGGAACTTTTTTTTATTTCTCCATCAATTGGTTCTAATTGAAGAATAAATATTTTACCGATAGAATTTATTTCTGTTTTATGTAACAATTCTTTGTTTCCATATTTGTAACACTTTCCTACTGTTAGTTTTTTTGTGTTTTATTACCAGCTATAATCTCTTGTAAACTAATACTTTTATTTGTTTTTAATGAAGTTATGGAAATTAAAAAAATTGTTTCATCTTCAGTACTTTCATTTACTATTAAAACAAGCTGTAGTATATTTTCTTTTAAATTTTATTATTTCAAGTGCATTTTGAAGTTTTTGTATGCTTCCTAGTACTGTCAAGTACTGCTACCTAGCGGCGCGATTAGTAAACTCACCTTTTTGAAGAAAAAGTGTTATATTCGAGTCCCGCCGTTCATCAAATGGAAAAAAACGTTGTCTAACAAAATTTGACGTATTTTTTGAAAGTATTCTTTATTATTAATCTAACTGAACCAAAATATAATGTTTTCATGCTCAGTTTTTAATTGTTTTTCCCATTCTCATTTCACTTTAAGTTTAGGTCATATTTCGTCGACTTCGCCGTGTCGTCCAGGTGTAACAGGCGAAGTTCTAACGAACTTCTTCATACGAGATGTATATATTCTAAATATCTTCTTTTATAATTTTTGTTAGTAATTATGTTCAATACTCCCGTTTATTAATTTATCTTTGTATTACCAAGATTACACAGTATGACGAGAGGTTCGTTGTCGGACCGTCTGGGTGTTCCTTGATGCCGTTGCGTTGGAACGCAACGGTCAGTAGTTTTTCGGGGAAAAATTACTCCTACTGTGCTGCCGTGGAAAGCTAGTGTTGGCTGGCCACCGGCCAATAAACCTCCAAGCGCTTTAATATGGTGTGAACAGGTACTTGCCTGGCAGTCAGCGACCTAGGCGTGGCAGCGAATGTCTTGACGATGTAAATTAATTTATTGAGTGTCATATATATTTTATTAGTTGACGAGTTGCGCCTACCCATTTTTTTTTAGTAATGTATGACAAGTGAGCGATAAGACACAACGCGAGTGGTGTGTGGCACCACGCTTAGTTCGCTCACGCAATTAGGTTACCTCTATGAGCTAGTTAGGACCGGTCGCTTAACTGTTTCGTGGCACAGACATTCGGTCTTTTGCTTTCGGGCGACCGTATGAGGTGGTGGCGGGAGAAATTCCAAGCAAACCAATCTTCCCGTTTATTATATTCACCATCGTTACTTTAGATTACGTGTTTTGTGTTTCGTTCTGAAAAATGTTTTAAATATTTTATAACATTATATGTATAAAATCAGGATAATAAATTATTTTTATTGTATCTATGTCCTAAATGTATAACATTGTTGCAAAGATTTGTATACGCTTATTTTCTAATTGTATTTTTTTTTTAAATGTACGCCAATTAATGAAATCTTTTTTTATATAAAAAATGGCGATTTCCTTTCATCTTTGTATTTTTTTTTTTTTTATATTTATGCCGAGTGTTTAAATCCACTCGCAAAATTGAAACTGATAAAATCAAATTTGTTATAACAAAAAATCGGGATTGGCTACATATTCGTATTTTTTTTCTTTTTTTCTTTTTGAGAGAAACAATACTACAAATATTAAGATACTTAATTTTTAACAAGTTAGGTAATATTCATATTATTAATAATGATTTAATTAACAGAGCATTGATTTTCAGGTTTTTTATTTGATTTTTATAGAAAATGAAATACACGCCATGCTCTCAAGGAATACAATAGATTTTTAACTTAAAATTCAGTAGTTTAACAAAAATAATATTATAGAATAAAGATATAAAGGAGATATTACTCTAAATCGCATTATATCAAAACTGTTGTCTATTTATGAGTGTAAAAACAAATAACAAACAAGGGCATTATACACGTATAACACAATGGACGAAGATTGAATACCTTATTTTCATTTATAAAAGAGGATTCTATAAACTATAAGATATTTGATAGATTTTCACTTGCATCTAAAAAACTTTACGCTCGATCACCAATCTAGTAAATAATACTGAGAAACCTTACTGCAAAATTACCGATAATGCGGAAAACGTGTTTGACTATAACCGGGTCACAAACACGTAACAAACAGAAAGAATATTAAATACCAAGTAGAAATTTCTCTGTCTTTGTTCGATCAGCATTAACTAACAGAAAAGTCAGTAAATTAAAATAGTAAATTTTATTTAAATCAAATATGTTATGAGTAAGGAGTGATTTTATGAAAAAATAATATTGTAAAGCCTTATTTCTAATGGTATGTAAATACCAGTAATATTGTTTTTTTTAATGTAATAAAAACTTACAGAGAATCTTTGATAAATTATTATTTTTTAACCCTTAGAGCCTCACGGTAACGATATATCGTAATGAGTGCTTGTGCTAAACGTCTCCCCCGTACGATATATCGGTATGTAGTTTTTATGTTCATATATTTCTTTACATTACTGCTAGATCACTTATATAGTATCTTTTCTTAAAGCTTACGATTCATAGATATCGATAGTGTAGATTGTTTTCATTTTACGATACGTATTTTAGAGAATAATAAATTTCAAAATTCCTATAATCTCTGATGTAAACAGAAGTTTGTTCCGTGCATTCACGGTTATGTTTTGGTTACTCCGTTCGTTTATAAGGGATTTTTTATAGGTATTATAATATTATTTTTTGAAATTAGAGTTTTAGTTACCGTGATCCGTAAAATATTCAGATTTATTCGTTAGTTCGGTGTTTTTTTTCTACAATGTCCGGGCGTTGTAGACGTCTTACCGATGCAGAAATTAATAACTTTTTTGTTGATGATACCGATAGCGATTTCGAATTATCTAGTGACAGTGGAGCTGAAGAAGATGATGAATTAATCACAAGCGATTGTGATGGGGATTCAGAAGAAGATGAGACATACAGAAACATCATTGAACCGGAAGATAATGTCCCTCTTCTTCCACATCAATTTTTGGAACTCCCCGGCCCAAAACATATGCCTAATCCAGGTTCCACACCCATAATTTATTTTTATTTATTATTTACACTTAATTTATTTGAACTGATGGTGAAAGAAACCAATAGATCAGCCCATCAATATTTAAATGCAAATAGAGATAGGCTGTCTGAACCATACCGAAAATGGAAAAATATTACCATTTCTGAAATGAAAAGTTTTATAGCTTGCATACTGAATATGGGGATAATTAGAAAACCTACTCTTAAGAGTTAATGGAGTACAGTATCATCACAGGCAACCCCTTGGTTTGGTAAAAGGTTTTCAGCGCACCACTTTAGAATTATTTTGATAATTCAAAGCATAAATGATACAAAAAAATGGTAACACAAAAATTTCAATATCTCTGTAAATAATATGAATTTTTAAGTTTAGTTTTTAGAAACAGTGATAGATTAGATATAAATAGCAAGGATGTTTTTCAAATAAAAAACAAATCAGTATTTTTTTTTTTTAAATGAAAAAAGTTGATTTTTATTTTTTAAATAATTAATCAAGAGTGTAAAACCATTTTTGACCACAGCACCACAATCTACATAGTTTACTGAGTAGTTACAATTTTTTTTCATAATTTTATCATGTATATTGTTATTTCTGTGGCATTTCTACCAAACATCTACTTTTTCTGAAAAACGTGCTTGAGGCTTTTAACTAGTACTTACAAAATAGGCTTGAGGTCGAAAGGGTTAATTCAGTAGTCAGTTATTGTACCGCACAGTGTTAATATCATAATTACTCAACTATATCCCCTACCACAAAATGACGTATTTTTCGATGACACCATTGCATTCCGTGTACCGAGGAGACAGTTTGCCTAATCCAGTCATAAAAGAAAACGTTAGAATTGACAGGTATCACTAAAGGGGATATAAGAACAAAAATATTCGCTTAAAAATTTCAGGTCACAACAATCCTAATAAAAATGGGGACAATATAATATTTTTCAGCTTGGTTCAAAAACGGTCTACAGTAGCTATTAAATAACGTTCAGTAGTGAAACATTAGAATTTTATTTTGTAAGTATTCCGATCACAAAACGATTTGTTTTTAAGTACGAGACCACTATTTGAGATTTACGCTAGACCTCTTTGGAAATTAGCAGGGGAAATAATAATTATTAAATTCCCGATAATTTGGTTATTCGTGTCGTGGTCCGATATTTCTTACGCCAATTACCGTGTTTTTCGGTGTGTAAGACGCACTTATTTACCTTAAAAATGGAATGCGTCTTATTCAATGAAGGTAAAGATTGTTTCCTCTTTTCAAAGCTATACGTACTCCATTTTATGTTCCATAGCGGGTGAATGACGCGACCGAGTTGATGCGTGACCTTCAATACAGACGTTTGTCAGTATTGAATTGACGTGTTGCGATAGTTTGTGTTATTTTGATAGTTTTTTTAGCGATGGAAAAAGTAGGCGACATTCTTACACTTCATAGTTACAAATTGCAGGTTGAAAAATATGCCGAATAACACGGAAATAGGAAAGCTGAAAGACATTTTGGACCTCCGCCTACAGAAAAAAATGATTAGAACTTGACGTGGTCAGAAGAAGGTATTTTTTTTCAATTTGCATAAAGAAAAGCGCGTGGAACGTGGCAAAGTTGCGAAATGGCCAGAACTCGAGACCGAAATTTTAAAACGGATGCAATAAAATCGGCCAAATGGCATCGCTATTTCAACAAAAATTATTCGTATACAAGCAATCAAAGTAGCGCTTCTAATCGTAACATAGACGATTTTAAAGGTGGTGCGTCATGCTTTTACCGTTTCATGAAACATAGTGAGTGGACTTTGTATGCGTACAAAAAAAAATCAGTCAAAAAATGCCAAAGGAATACGAAGACAAAATTTTTCCTTTCATAAATATGTGATTCAACAATGAAAAATTACAATTGAAACAGAACAGATAACCGATATGGATGAAACGCTCCTAACTTTTAATGTACCTTCTAATAGAACTATAGCTGAGAATGGTGAGAAAAGTATTACAATCAAAACCAGTGGGCACGAAAAAATACCCTACAGGGTAGTTGTTGCATGTTGTGCTGATGGTAGAAAGCTGCAGCCAATGATAATTTTTAAGCGGAAGACATTGCCTAAAGAAAAAGTACCAACAGGAGTGATTGGACATGTTCATGAAAAAGGTTGGATGGATGAAAGTATGGATAGACAAAGTACGGAAAAGAAGGAATGATGTACTGCTAAAGAAGAAACCTCTTCTTGTATTTGATCAGTTCCGGGCTCATCTCAAGGAAACAATCAAACAAAAATTCCAATGTGCAATAATGAACTATTTTTCATACCAGGAGGACTTACATGAAAACTACAGCCGCTTGAGGTATTATTAAATAAGCCCTTTAAAGTCTTTACGAGGGAAGAGTGGAACAAGTGGATGATGAATGCTGGTGTACATCAGTTAGCACCAAAGGATACCCTGAAACGGCCATCAGTCTCGCAGGTGTGCAGGTGGGATAAGATGTCTTGGTTGAAAGTAAATGAACAAACTGTTGTTAAATATTTCTTGAAATTTGGATTTATCAACGTCCTTGATGAAAATAAGGATCATTTCTTTTCTGAAGATGATGATGATGACGATGGAGAACAATAAGAATAGATTGATGAGAGGGAAGATTAAGATGACGTGACATGGGTTTTGCAAGTTTCTGAAAAGCCAGTTTACTATTTAAGATTACCTATTATTTAATCAGTTTTTTTTTAAATCGTACTTTAAATGTTACGTTTTTTCCAAAAAAAATTGTATTAAATTACTTGCGTACATCTTACACACAGAAAAATAAGATATACTTTTCCTGGCATCATAAAACTCTAACAGTTATACTGCAACAATGAAATTTATCGACTTTTCACGAGTTAGGAACAACAAAAAAATTGAGGGTAATGTAATTACGTATGTATCTATTACCTACATAGATACATACGTAATTTCATTACCCTCAATTTTTTGAGGATAAATAAATATGTAGGTACGTACTTACGTACCTACATGTTTGAATCTTAATAATTGTTGACTGCATTTACCGATTTTAATGAATTTTTGTAAAACTTTTATTAGTAAAATTTTGCGATCAATATCTTCAGAGGGTAGAGTAGATAGTTTTCTGGGGTGATTTTACTCTTTGATAACATAAACTATTTTTACTTTCTTGTACGAAGTAATGGACGTATTGTGATCGCGAAAAATTTCGGTTTTCAGATTTCAACGGAAATATCCATTTTGACCATCCCTGAAACCGTTTTGACTAGTTTCGGCGTGACGTCTGTACGTACATGTGCATGTAAATACGTACGTACATATCTAGCAAAACTCATTAACGATTAGTCGTCGGATGTTGAAATTTTTTATTTAGGACTGTTGTAAAATCTAGTTGTGCATCTCCCGTTTTGATTGCAATTGACTGAACAAAAAGAATCGAAAAAAGCCCAAAATTAAAGGACAATTTAACTTTTTTTAACTATAGTAATAAGCCCTCTTCGAGAGCTTTAAACGATGCATCTTAAGTTGTACTTATTTTCACTGGTTCCAGAATTATAGCCAAATGAAATTTTAATTAATGAAATATTTGGATACTGCAAGGGGAAGGCACGTAGGTTCGAATCAAGACTTCATTTCCTTCTTTTTTGTTTACTTTTTTTTAAATGTAAATATATTGATTTATTAATAATTGTTAACCTCTGTTGTAAAAACATTTTTACAATAAATAATAATTCAATAAAAACAATTTTAAAAAAATGTCAGAAGTAATTAATGAATAAAAATTTTTATATTTATCATTTAAAAAAAAATGTATATATGTAATTTAATAGGCGTACAAGTAAGTAATGTGGTGTCCACATCAGATTTATACATTTAGCTCAGTTTATTCGTGCATGTTTATCTTACAATTTTTTTTTATATTTGCCCCAAAATTTCCTTTCCTAAAAATCGTAATTTTTTTTATTTTTGGCATATATTTTATTAGATATCTTTAATGTCTTTCTAAGAGTAGTAGTACAACTGACCCAAAAAAAAACGTCTTGGGAGCAAATTTCGGGGGCAATCATAGTTTAAAATATTTGTTTAAAATTATCGATTTTTTGGAATCCTTTAAAATCTTTCTTTTTTTTGGTTTATTTAAGTTTATAACAATAATATTACAATAAAATTTCATCATTACTCACAATTCAAACATAATTAGAAGTGAACGCGCTTTGACTGATAAAAATATTTTTTTCTAATATTGCAAATTTGAGAAGTTAAAAAAGATAAATATTTAATATCTCTTTTCTTCAAACGATAGATTTTATTTCTCATATACACTACTGGTACGCATACTATACACATGTATATAATGTATACATGTCATAGTAATTAACTTGTGTATTATCTCCTAAATATACCACACTATATATTCACATAACGGTAACTTACTTTGTAAAATATTTCTATTTCTTTGTGGTTTCTCTATGATTAGCTAAAAGAGATAAAAATTTATAATTCAGTACAGATAAAATGAATGAGCTACACAAGTTTATTCTTTTTTTTCGGACGGTGTTGTAAAAACACGATTCCACTCCAATTTAATTTCTGCTTTAAAAAAGAAAAACAGTGCTGTCGCTTTTGATGTTCTTTGTACTTACACAGTAGCTAACCTTTATGCATTCTTTCTTGCAAATTATATACTTTATACTCATTATGACCAAATAATCCCTTTATTTCTCAATGCAAAACCACTTCATATGTTAATAATCGCGTATTATATACTTTTCACAAATAAGACGATGAGAAAATTTAATATTATTAAAATTTTAAAATTATAAAATTAAATTTATTAGCTCAGTATTAATGAATTACGTAACATTATCTTTATGTCTAGTTCAGATTGTATTCTGAGTTTTTTCATTTTTCTAAAATCATCTTAATAATCAAATTTGTTATTTGGAAAGTAGAATTACTAAAGGTGGACGAAGCAGGAGCGATATAAAATGCCGAATAGCACAGGCGAAACGAGCCTTCAGTCAGAAACATAATTTGTTTATATCAAAAATTAATTTAAACGTCAAGAAAAGATTTTTGAAAGTATGTGTTTGGAGCGTCGCTTTATGTGGAAGTGAAACTTGGACGATCGGAGTACCTGAAAAGAAAAGATAGAAGCTTTTGAAATGTAGTCCTATAGGTGAATTTTAAAAATCAGACGGGTGGATAAAGTGACAAATGAATAGGCGTTGCGGCAAATCGATGAAGAAAGAAGCATTTGGAAAAATATAGTTAAAAGAAGAAGATGAACTTATAGGCCACATATTAAGGCATCCTGGATTAGTCGCTTGGAGGGACAGGTAGAAGGAAAAAATTGTGCAGGCAAGCAACGTTGGGAATATGAAAAACAAATTATTAGGGATGTAGGATGTAGGGGGTGTACCAAAATGAAACGACTAGCACTAGATAGGGAATCTTGGAGAGCTGCATCAAACCAGTCGAATGTCTGAAGACAAAAAAAAAGGAACAAAATTTTTAGTAAATATATTTAGTTACTAATTTTTTTGTTATCGCTATCTGACGTATCCATTCTTTGCACGGATAAATAACTGAATTTTTACTAATATCTTTTCATTTGAAACAAAAAAAAAGTAATCTAGTCTACAGAAGGGAATATTAATATTTTTTCTTCATGAAACGCTTTTTTTAATTCGGAATATAAACTAGGAACAAATTTCAATATCTGGTCATTAGGCGGTTAAATATAATTCCAAATTATGTTATCATTGAAATTCGTAATTAGCATCTTTAAATTTTAGTTTTTATTCAGCTTATTAATCCTTTTTGAAAAAAAAAAGGATACATGTTGATCCTGTTTCGTCTAGTTAAGAAATTATTAAAGGGAAGCTTCAATTTTTCAGATATTAACTACAGAAAAATGAAATTTAGGAAATGCTACTATTTCAAAATTAAATTATCTCTTTCAGTTTGAGATTATTACACACTGAAGCTCTCAGGGGAGCAAGTCAGACATTTTAAATGGAATTGTAATGTTATCAATATGTTGAGTTACCTTTAAACCTGAACTCTAGCTTCTAATAATCGAATTTAACCACAAAATATAAAAAAAATTAATGTACACCATTAGTATGTTTCCATCATTTTTACAATAATTTAAACAAATTTAAAACAAGTTTTTCTAAACAGAAAAAAAAATTTTTACTAAAATATAATAAAAAATTTAGTTTTAAAAATGTTACTTTCAAGAAAAGTACTTTTAAAAATTTTTTATTTATGTATGACTAAAAATCTGTTGTGGACAATATATGATTTCAATTACCCCTATTAAATAACATATAAACATTTTTTTTTTTTAATGAAAATTACATAAAATATTATTTCATTAATTACTTCTCATATTTTTTTCATTTTTTTATTAAATTATTATTTATCGTTAATTTTTTTTTACAATAGAACTTTAATAATTATTAATAAATCAGTATATTTAAATTTAAAAATATATATATATAAAAAAAAAAGGAGGTGACGTCTGACTCGAATCGACGTGCCTTCCCCTTGTAAGATGAAATATGACTCGAATCGACGTGCCTTCCCCTTGTAAGATGAAATATTTCATTAATTAAAATTTTATTTGGCTATTATTCTGGAAACAAAAAAAGGTACCACTTACGATGTATTTTTGAAATCTCTCAATGAGAGCTTATTACTACAGTTAAGAAAAAGTCCAAAATCCATTTTTTGGATTTGGGCTTTTTTGGACACTTTAGGATCAATTGATGATTACATTCAAAAGAGAAGCTGCAAAACTAGATATTACAACAGTCCTAAATCCAAAATTTCAACATCCTACGGCTAATCGTTGTTGAGTTAGGTGAGATACATACATACCTAAGTACAGACTTCACGGTGAAACTAGTCAAAATGGATTCAGGAACGGTCAAAATGGTTATTTCCATTGACATCTGAAAACCGAAATTTTTCGCCATCGAAATACTTCGTTAACTTCGTACAAGGAAGTAAACAGAAGAGTGTGTGGCACGTTCTCTTATATAACTACTTTATATTTAGAGCGCCAGAATTATTTTTTTATATTTTAGTACAAATTATTTTTTTACTTTTATATTTATTTCCACCATAGAACTGAATTGTTTGAAGTCATATTTGAACAAATTAAATTCTCAAGTTAAATTCTCTTCGTACAAGTTATGTTAACCACTTTTTTTCTTTTTGTAATGTATTTAAAATGACGAGTAAGTTTTTTTCTTTTTTTTGTTTTAATTTTAAAAAAAGATATTTATTAGCAGTTTTTTCTATATTACAACCTGGAGAATTAGTTTCCATTATTACAAATGGTACCAGTTACATTTACAACTAAATCAGATGATTAGCAAACACTAATTTAGAAGGTAAATTTATGCTAATTATATTAAAATCCGCTTCAACAGTCACTTGATCTACTCATAATGAATCGACAAACAAAGCAATCGGGTCGGTAGCTACATATTATCCATTCAACTCCCTTCCTAAGTTGGTGTCCTTGTATTATTTTCAGACACGTATGCATGTATACGTACATAAGTGAAATTAGCAACGTAATATTGTTTTGTCATTCAACTTACTTAGCTCTTTAAAATGTTATCATTGTATGGCCTCGGAAAATGAGTTTAACTAAGATTGCTTGATTTGAGTTGATCGATTGTAAGTTAAAGAAAAATATAAAAACCGGAAGAGGCGTTTTCATAGGATTTTATGTTATTTATCATCGCTGTTAAATTTCAAGCTTCTGTCACGATAGGCTTATAAAAACATAGGACGAGTAGAAAATCTAATTTTAATTTTATTTAAAGGCTTTAGCTAAGGAGATTACTCACTTTAGCAGCCAAACATTGTTGAAAGAAATATTACTGTTATATTTCTTTGTTTCATCTCAGATGTACAGGGAAACGCTACACACTTAACCGATGCAGTAGTTTTACAGGTTTCTACATAGCTCTTGGAGTCTAACACAGATTAAGAACTTTGGGTAAGAAGGGATTAAAATGAAGTGAAAATAGTAGGTAAAGAGGAAAAAATCATCTACTCCCAGATGAAATAATCATGTTAATCATTCTTTTTAGACTTTTGCTCTAAAAAAATTACATAAACGGCAGTTAAACAGAGGTCTACTTATTTAAGAATTCCCATATTTTATTAGCACTCTATATGTAAACTGGAATTCCTGACGCACAGAATCCGAATAAACGATTTTTATTGCGTTTTTCACACTTTTATGTAGTGCAGGCGTGAATTTATATTTTTATGTATGTGAAAGTGAATTGAGACGCCCAAAATTATGCTTCTGTCTCTCTTTGCCAGAGTAAGATACCAAAATTATTCTGTAGATCGTGGTAACATTAACCAGATTGTATACAAGAGTTGAATATTAGTAACGATGATTTTGCGTTTAATCAAATATAATCCGATTGAATTTTTTTTCTTATATCGTCTGTAGGCTCGAGAATTCTTAAGGAAAACCCTCACCGTGACGCTATAATCATATGATAAAATGAAATATTAAAAAATGTATAAATCATTCAGCCAGACTCCTTTCTACTGAAAGAACGCATGGCGCTACTTGATACTACGATTACCTCTATAATTAAATCCGAGCAGTTTTAATTTTTTAATTAAATATATCAGAGCGGCAGCGTCTTGCTTTTCATCCGGAGTTCCCGTTTCCAGGGTTCGAATCCCGGTCAGGCATTATATTTTTCATAAACTACAAAATTCCATTTCCATATCCCACGAAAATCTTCAAGCTTATATGGCGGTATCTTCAAGAAAATAAATAAATTTTAAAAAAAATTGTCAAACGAATGTTGAAGGATGAGTGTGGAACATAAAAAATGATTATTGTGTTCAACCATTCAAATGACAGTTGGAAAAGATGTAAACTATAAATTGCTGTAAAACGTTTTTACTATTTGGTTATTTGTATGAATATGTGTATAGAAAGTGTTAATAAATTACGGGAACAGTTAAATAAGCTTTCAACAACTAAAGATGAAAATCAACAGGAAAATGAATTTAGCAGATACTCCTATTTCGAAATGATCTTTCGGTAGATTACCACACTCTCAAGATCGTTATGGGGAAGCCAGAACTAAAAGTTTTTCACAGTAAAATATAAGGTTCTCACATTTCATTTCAAAGTGTATGGAAAACAAAGATATTTGCTTTAAAAAATTTAACCGAATTGGCGGGCATTTAATTTTTGAGTTATTCCCAGCCGTATCTATCTTCTGGCCTATCTTTGTCTATCTTTCTTTGCCGGTTTACATCTATCTTCAGCTCTGTCTTTCGACCTGATACCAAAAGATAGACCGTTTTGAGGTAG
Organism: Lycorma delicatula; assembly: GCF_047948215.1. NCBI lineage: Eukaryota > Metazoa > Arthropoda > Insecta > Hemiptera > Fulgoridae > Lycorma > Lycorma delicatula. The sequence goes on from NC_134460.1 coordinate 160,673,669, forward strand.
GAGCAATTTCTAATTTTGCACTGAAAATTCTTTTTAGAATTTTGCACTGAAAAAATTACGTAAAGGGTACTTAAACAAAGGTCTACTTATTTAAGAATTCCATATCTTACTAGCACGCTTTATATAAACTGGAATGCCTGACGTATAGAAACCGGAAAAACGATTTTTATTGAGCTGTTCAGACTTATGTAGCGCAGGCGTGAATTTGTATTTTTATGTATGTGAACGCGCTCGTTCATGTAACCCAAGCATGTAAAAGTTAATTTTTACTTCTGGTCATGAAATTTGTTTAACAAATTCCGGTTAATAAGAATTCTGATAGTAAGAGGATATTAATAAATAATTTGCGTAATAATTTTTTTTTCTGGTTAACACACAGAAATAATTTATGTTTCTGAAATTTAATATTCTCCAATAGGGGTCTAGCTGAAAATTCATTCGTGCGTACCATTCTAAGTACGGAATCGGGTTCACATTTCAGTAAGCCTGAAGCCAGTCTTAGCACCCTAAAACCCTAGGCACCGATATAAAATTATCGCCGAAATATTCTGCTTAAAACCTCACGGCGACGATGCATCATCGCCGAGGTATTTCTGCTAAAAAACTGATAATGTTTATGAAAACAGTACATGTTCTTTGTATTCCATATTTAATATATTAGTAATTGTTACGAAATATTTTATTACTATTAAAAGTGCTGTAACAAAATAAATACAGTATGGAGCCGACGTCTGGTATAAGCTGTTATGTTTATTACATAGTTTGCTGATAGCCCTTTTCTGTGTTGCCGTCTTTTTTCACTAACGTTGCCGGTACGCGTGTTATTATTTTACCGCCAAAGCCTCTGTGTTTTGTCGATGTGTAAGTGCCTTTTATTTAAATCTTTTTTATGTTTAGTTTTATTGTTTTATGTTTATAATTTAACAGACTATGACCGAAAATACAGCCGACAGACTGAGTGAAAATGACCGACAGCTTCATGCTACATTTACAGAAAATGATGAATGATTGGCCTTAGAAATTTCGAATTTTTTTGATGATACCGACGCGGACCCCTACCTTATTCTTCACAGTGATTCAGTCTGATATTAGAGCTATTTTGTTTACCGATACAGATACTTCAACGTTTATAGTGAACTTAATTTTTACTTAGGGTTATCATTTTTTTTTGTACATTATAAACTTGTTTTTACATAAAAAACAAGAAATTTTATTTTTATATTTTATATTTATTTCTGTTTTTTAATCTTTTAAAATAAAATTTAATATATTTTATCAATAAAATAACTTCTAAATTACAGAAAATTTTATTCTTAACATTTTGATACCTCAACTATAACGATAGAACTTATTCAAGATGAGAAATTAATTTTTTACAATACACCCTACAGTTTCGATGGTTAAAGCACCAGTATTTCTAAGGATCTCCTGCAAAAGGTTTTGGTAAAAAATTTTAATCATCAAAGTTATGGCCTGGGCAGGGTTGCCAGTTTGTCGAAATGACATATCGCGATTTCAGAAAAAACAAATTAATTTTTTTTTTTTATTATTATTAAAATAATCAATAATTCAATTCAAGGTATTTTTCAATAATATAAAAAACAACATAAATGTAAAAAAAAGTTGAAATTGGATTGAATGATTGAAATACCTGTTAGTTTTTTAAATTAAGGTAAAACTATATCTTTTTAAAACTATCCATACATTTTTTTTTTCTTGAAAAAAAATGTGTGGGCGATTTGTGGACAATCGCGAATTGGTGATTATATATAAGGAATAGAGTTTCAATATCGGGAAAATCCCGCCGAATCCGGGACACCTGGCAACCATGGGCCCAGGGTTCAAAGGATCAGAGAACTCTTTAGTAATAAAAAGATTTTTATTTAAACTGATATCGAAATATCATTGACCGATAAAAAGCCTTCTATATCTCGAATAAAGTTATCCGATCGTCCCGAGAAAATGTTGGTGAATCGTATGCTGATTGCTTGGAAAAGGTTCATCGATATCATTTTTTACTCTGTATTACCCCTTCTTTTGTGTGTCTTTTAGCTAAATGCTGACAAGATACACGTTAAATTTATAAGAATTTCTTTATTATTAAGCATCATTGAAATTATATTGTCGTATTGCGGGAGAATTCGGCCTTTCTTTTTCCTGTTTAGCCTCCGGTAACTACCGTTTAGATAATACTTCAGAGGATGAATGAGGATGATATGTATGAGTGTGAATGAAGTGTAGTCTTGTACATTCTCAGTTCGACCATACCTGAGATGTGTGGTTAATTGAAACCCAACCACCAAAGAACACCGGTATCCACGATCTAGTATTCAAATCCGTGTAAAAATAGCTGGCTTTACTAGGACTTGAACGCTGTAACTCTCGACTTCCAAATCAGCTGATTTGGGAAGACGCGTTACCACTAGACCAACCCGGTGGGTTGGGAGAATTCCGCCTAAACGAGATAGATCTAACGCGACCCGTTTCTTACCCGGTGTCTGTAAAAAGTGTTTTAGATGTTTATGTTTGAGAAATACATAATAACTTCTTTTTACGTATTCTAAACATAATAAACATATCGTTGAATCACACTTGCTTTTGGATTTGCAACCGTTAATACATTTCATCAGTAAATTAACATTTTTTATTTGATATAAAAATAGGAATAATATTTTATTTAAACTTGTACCGTGAAAATTGGTTTTAATTATATCGTTAAAGGAAGGAAGTTTACCGAATGAAAATTATGAAGCCCGGGGTCTAGATGAGCGCTGTTATTATATACTTACTATAAAAGGATCAAATAAAATAACTTTTGCTATATTATTTGGTCGAGTCACGTTCCCGCTTTAGTTTCACGCGTTCGCCGACTTTAAAGCGTTACTTCGGTCATGCATAATAACATATTTTGATTCTTTTAAAACTTTAGCTTCTTAGGATTTAAATTTTAACGGAATATCATTGAAGTATAATTTTATAAAGTTTTAATACCATTAAATTAAGTGGGTTATGGGATTTTAATCAATAGTTACGTTAAACTCAATACATTTATCTTTCATTTAACTCCGCGTACAATGATAACAATCAATGTAATAAATATTAAAATTACAACGGTAAAATGTTTTTAATAAGATTACTGCTTAATACGAAATTCGAAAGACTTCGTCATATTACATTGTGTACACATAACGAATATTTTTAATAAAAACGTATTAATAAAAAACGAGTTGTAAGTTCTTCTCCGTTGTCATTTCAACGACTTAGCAAAATAAATTTCAGAAAGATTTACAGGGTTATTAACAGCAGGTCATTCGATTTTATTTCAGCATCAATAACGTATTTTAGCGTTTGACATATAAACAGGCGTAAGCAGGGTGATGGAATCTTCTCGATTCTATTCAACATTGTCTTAGAAAAAGTAATTAGAAAATGGAATCAAGTATCGATTAAACATCGAATCTCATAACCTGTATATTTAGGAACGCGAATAAAGAAATTACCCATTAATCATTTAGGCTTTGTAAATGACGTAGTTATCCTAGCTAAAAATATATAAGAATCAAAATTAAAAGCATATCTATTGACAAAAAACAGCAAAATGATAGGCTTAGAAGTATCCTAAGAACAAACATAATTTATAACCGATGATAAGCACTATCTTGAGGAAATAATCTTTGAAAAGGGACAAAAAGTACACAAAATAAACAAATTTAAATATCTTGGAGAATTAATAACATCAACTTTACTCAAAAAATGGAAACGGTTTATCGACTGACTGCGGATGTATACAATAAGAGATTCTTAAGCTATAAAGCTAAACTATGACACTACAAAACAGTAATTTACCCAAAAGCCTTATATGCAAGCGAGTGTTTAGGAAAGTTTAGTGTAAGAAACATTTAAAAAAAAGAAACGAAAATCTTAAGGAAGATTTTTGGACGGATAACGGCAGAGGAATGTTATAAGCTAAAATTTAATAAAGAAATTTAAAGAAATAAAAGATTCAGAAAAGGAAGTTCGGAAAAGAAGAATGAGGTTTTTTGGTGGCAATAAACTTAATAAAACGATATATAACTTTTACAAAGTTAGAAAGAAAAATATAGTGTGGCACTAGTAAGAAGTAAATAAATAGTAGAAGTAAACCAAAACAAAGAAAACTAAATACAAATTGGAAAAAATAGTGATAGAATAGAACACAATAGAAAAAGAATTGAGGATTTCAAACTAAATGAAAAGGAAAAATCAAAAAAACAGCTGCAGAAAATTTACAAAAGAGCAAAAACAAGCACACTCGGAAAGAATGAAAAAGTACTGGAAACAACGGAAAGAAGAGGAAAAGAAGAAAGGAAATGTAACGAGATCTAAAAAGATCTAATCGAACGAAGAAGATTGTATTATTTTAATTTTATTTCTCAAAGTAGGTAACTCCTTAAGACATTGTTATTTGTAGAACATTATTATTTATTATTTTTGTAAGACTTCTTATCAGGTGATATTTTCATAGTTCTTTTATTATTTTTTTTAAATAATGGGAACGTTGCAAACTATTAGAACAAGCAAAACACGACCCAAAGGGATGAGAATGATATGTTGACATGTAAATGCGGTCTTATACATTAGACTCGACTAGAGGTGTGCAATTAATTGAACCACCACCACCAGAGTACACCGGTTTCGACCGTCCAATATTCAAATCCGTATAAAAAAATCCCTTTCGGGACGTCGGAAGGCGGAGGGGTAAATTTCACCGGAGCTAAGAAGGGGATAAAAAATATTTCACCTTAAAGTTAAGAAAAACATAAAATTTACTCGATACGACAACGGTTGCATGTGACAAAAGTTTCACAAGTTTAGCATACGACAAGCCTCATCTTCTTACAGTTTCAGCAACATTTTAGCCATGCCTTGCCGTAAGAGTTGGTCATATCAAAAAAAGCTTTAGGTTCCGGTTAGAGAAATACCGATAACTTTATAGAGATTCGATACTTGCTTATTAAAGGAGGTATAAATTTCATTGTCTTCAAAACCCCATTTTTTCTACTCCCTGGCTCACAATGGTTGGTGATATAAAAAAATTTTACTTATATTAATTTTAGGCCCTTATCCAAAGAATAGCAGGAACTTTAAACAAATTCGGTATTTTACTTAATAAGAAAGTTGTAGCGATATTTTGTTTTTGCAAAAAAGCTCCCCCCATTTCCATCCCAATGGTCCGATTTTGGCTGTTAACAAACTCAACCGAGATTTTGGCACGAGTTATTTTTAAGGAACAATTTGAAAGTGACTGAAGCAAAATGACGGCAGTTATCTTTTCCACATAAAAGTTGAAATATATATATATATATATATATTTATTATTATTATTATGCTTTTACGGCCAACATGGGACCATTTAAATCAATTTTAGTTGGATCTTTTCTGAGAAAAGCGTGTTATTTTACTCTTCCGAGCTGGACAGTATTTCTTCATCCGTTCAGATCTTGCTTTCTTTCTTCATCCGTAAACACCCTCTTCGTTGTATTTTGTCGTTTCTCTGTCTTTTGTTTAAATCTAATGCTTTTGTCTTTTAGCTTTGTCATTTTTCCAGTTTTATTCTGTAGGTCGGTCAGGGAAATACCCAATTCTTTCGTATCTTCTCTAATTTCTTTGATCCATCCTACTTCTAGCTTTTGGAACCAGAGCTTTTCAATGATATTTCTTGACAGTTTTGTTTCCGGTGTCCTTATGAGATGACCAAAGAATGAGTTTCTTTTTTCCGCATAGTATCAGTAACAGGCTCTATTTCTCGATACACCACCTTATTTGGTACAATCCACCATCGGCCTTCTTTTTGGTGTTTTTTATTGATACACGTTCTGACAATTCTCCTCTCTATTTTCAGAATTTTATCGATTCGGTTTTTCTGAGTGATTTTGAAAAGGGTCTCGCTTCCGTCTTTTATATAAGTCCATCATAAGTTTTAGGGATATTATTTGCTCCGGGCAACAACTCCATGGCCTAAATCCCACTTGGTATTCCCCAAGTTCCAGTTCAAGTTGGTCTTTGCATCGGTTGTGTATGATTCTCGACAGGATTTTGTATGTGCAATCCAGGAGAGATATGACTCTGTAGTTTTCCGGACTAGTTTTATCCCCTTTTTTATGTAATGGATGAATGAGGGCTGTGGTCCAGTGTTCTGGAAGGTTTTCTTTGTTCCATATTTTCACAAGGCATAGATGTAGGGAAGTTTTGACTGAATAAACTGATGAGTGTTTCCAGAGTTCTGCGAAAAGCTGGTCTTCTCCGCTTGCTTTGTAGTTTTTTATTTCATTTAAGGTGGGGAGAACTTCTTGAATTGTTGGCGGGTTGATATTTACCGGTGAAGTTTTAACTGGAGTTTCAGTGTCAATCTCAAAAAGCTCTGGGGGTCGTCACAGTTGAGGAGTCTATTGAAGGTTTCTACCAAAATTTCAGCGTTTTCTTTATTGGTGTGGGCCATATTTCCTTTTTTCCCTCTCAGCATATGGGTGGGTGGTTCATATCTTTGAAGAGCCTGACCAAAAATTGTATAATAGTCTCGGGAGTTAGTTTCCATGGAACTTTCTTCTATTTGCTGAATCAAGTTTTTTGGGCTTGTCGTTTGGTTCCTCTTATAATTTTCTGAGTTATTTTCCTTTGTTTGGTGAATTCATGGTTAGATTCTTCAGTTTTCTGGGTTTGGTGGTTGATCCAAGCCCGGTGTCGGTCTTTGAATGCTTTGTCACATTATGTAGTATATATATATATATATATATATATACAAAATGTTGAGCTGACGATGGTTTTGAAGTCTGGGGGATGTGAAACGCGAAGATATGTAGAAATTTTCCAGAAGTTCCCTTTACAACAGGTAGCTTTCTTATGAACCTTTGATGGTGTGCTTCGGCTAACATTTCCTGAGGGTGTACAAATTATAGCATACGCAGATGATCTGGCAATCCTTGTGCAGGCCAGAACGATCGATGAAGTTAAAAACAAGGCAAACGCTGCATTAGAGACAGTCGGTAGATGGCTCATTGATAGGGGATTGCAGCTTTCGACTGAAAAATGTAAATACATTAAATTCACTGGAAAACGTGTATTGCAGCCAGTAGATATACGAATTGGAGACTATAATATTGAGGAAGTAACAGTATTAAAATATCTTGGAGTCGTCTTACAGGAAAACTGCAGATTTACTGAGCAGGTACTAAGTGTCTGTCAGAGTGCGGAGAAACTGACTAAACGCCTAAATATAATTTTGTCAAAGCAGAGCGCTCCTCGGGCATCAAAAAGAAGAGTTTTAGCGACAACCGTAGTGTCAACAATGATGTATGCCGTGCCGGCATGGAGTTGTGCTCTCACTATTAGCAGAAATAGAGACAGGTTGAAGAGAGCACACAGGGGGATAGTACTGGGAGTAGTATCTGCCTATAGAACTGTTTCTTACGAAGCCCTCTGTGTGCTCTCGGGAATGTTACCGATTGACCTTATCGCCAGATATAGAGCTGACAGGTTTTTAGGAAGAGCAGAAAATGAAGTCAGGGAAAACATACATAGAATCTGGCAAGAGAGATGGGCGGAGGCTGGAGTGGCTGGATGGACAAGAACCTTAATTCCAGAATTAACAGGATGGATATACAGGCGGCATGGAGAAACTGACTATTGGATCACCCAGTTCCTGACGGGACATGGGTGTTTCAATGGTTATCTCCATAAGTTGAGAAGAAGGAATGAACCCGCGTGCATGTACTGCGAACAGGACGATGATTCTGAGGATACGTTTTTAGTATGTAATAAATGGATAAGACTAAGACACGACGCGGGTATTCATGGAAAAACGCCGAAGGAAACCGTGGATTTCATGCTCAGCAATAAGGAGAACTGGAGGAAGGTCGCTGATTATATAAAGACAGTACTAAAACAGAAGAATGAAGATGAAAGAAGTGAAAGAAGTATGGGTTTCTAGTATTTTATGTTGGGTGGACAGCCTCAGCGGTGAGAGCCAGCATGCTTAGGTGTGCTGGTTTCAATGATCCGCTGAGGACTCCTTGGGGTGTGCTGTAGAGACAAGAGAGTATTATGAAAGTTCCGGGGATCACATCACGACTTGTAGGTATGATGTGGTTCCATAGAGGACATAATAGAGAATAAAAAATCTCAAAAGAGCCACCGGTAGGCCTGACCTGCCATGCCGGTATATAGATGGTAGGTGGGGAGGGCCTATTAGGGTAGCGGACACTCCCCTGGGTAGCGTAATACCATCAAGTCGGTCCGGCCCAGGGGAGTAGAGAAAAAAAAAAAAAAAAGCTTTCTTATGAAATCTACCAATAGCTTACTTAACTAATTTGAAGTTCAAAACTTTCGAAATCAGCTGCGTAACTCCTAGTTTTGGACGACGTTTTTTTTTTCATTTAACCAACACGGTTTTTTATATATCGGGAAACAATATATCTCTGGATAAAACTTATTTTGTTCGGAAGGAAAAACTTTGATAGTTTTAATTTTCTAATTTACCGTTTTTTTTTTTTTGTTTTTTTTTTTAACTTTTGAAGAATATTAGTTCTTTTTTAATTTTTTAAAAACTTAAACATAGTATTTTGGTTTTCCCGTCGTATTTCTTCTACGATAAACAATAATTTTTTTTATACATTTAACTTTATATTTTAGCCTTTCGTTTTAAAAGAATATTCCTCTAAAGTAATATGAGTAATTAAAATAATAAATATCATTAAACTTTGTGCGTTTGTTTCGTTTGAAATAGATAACGCTGTTAAGATCTGTTATTTTTCTTAACATATTTGGGTCTCATGAGAGAACGAAAAAAATTGCAAACGTACTACAAGTGAAAAAAATAAAAATTCATATTAACTGAGTTTGGAAACATTGTTTTCATTTATAGCTTGCGATAACTTTCCTTTCCCCCTGATTTCTGCTGCAAGGGTAAAATGAAGTCAAACTGAAATTCTTGATACTTAAATTAACGGGTAATTTTGTTGGTTTAATATAATTAACGATCTGAAAAACCGAATGAAAATGTGCACCATTCGTAATATCTATTACGATATCCTAAATAAAAATCTGATGTGTACCTACATGCCTAATAAATACATATACACATTTTTTTAAATGAGAAGTACATGCAATTTTATTTCATTAATCATCATTATAATTCACTAAAGGCTATGCCTTGTCGATTTAGCTACGTCATTCTCATTTCCGCTTCTTTCTTCAAGTCACTGTACGAATCAAAGCCCATCTCTTCTTTAACAATATTGATTGCCATTGTTCTACTAGATTTTATTCGTTAAGAACTGGCTTATTCATTAATAATTTATGATATTTTTTTTTTATTTTTTATTTTTACAATGAGGTTAATAATTTTTGTTAATAAATTATTATATATTTAAATAAAATAAAAAAAATAAGTAAATAAATAAAGGAGATGAAGTCGGATTCAAACTGATGTATATTCCCCTTGTAAGATCGAAATATTTAATTAATTACATTTTTACCTCTTTATAACTCTGGAACCAATGAAAAAAAGTACTACTTATTATATATCGTTGAAAAGCTCTCGATGAGAGCTGATTACTGTAGTTAAGAAAAAGTGGAAAATCAAATGTTTTTGGATTTTGGCCTTTTTTGGATACTTTTTGTTCAGTCGATTGCAATCGAAAATGGAGGTGCACAATTAGAAGTTACAAACAAAGATGTAACAATCCCAAATACTAAATTTCAACATCCTACGGCTAATCGTTTTTGAGTTATGCGAGATACGTACGTATGTACGTACAGACATCACACCGAAACGAGTCAAAATAGATATTTCCGTTGAAATTATTCGCGATCACAGTACTTCGTTTACTTCGTACAAGGAAGTAAAAATGATATCTGCATATTCATCGTTTGTAAACTGGAAATGTTAATTCAGAAAGTAGTGCTGAACTATTGTTGTTTTTCTTAAATTTTAAAAGCAAATAATATTGTTAAAGTGAGATATATGAATAATTATTTTTAATTAATTGTTAATACTGCCGAACACAATAAATTATATTTCTTAACTTTTTAAATATTTTTAATATAATTCAATTTTAAATACTTGTACTTAATATCGTCTTATTTAATTTTTATTTTTAATAATTTATTTTGTTTCTAGATATTTTTCAATTTTGTTATCTATTGCTCACCATTTTTTAAATAGATTTTCTCACATCTAAATTTAGTATAATTTTTATTGGTTCTACCGGAAATTTAACGAATTATTTAAAATCAATCATAAAAAATTGTGTTTTATGGGTTTTACCCATAAAAACCTGTGTTTTGGGTTAAACCTGTGTTTTGGGTTTTACAATAATTCTTTAAAAAAATTATACGCCATACAGTTTCGAGAATTATTTTATTCCATTTTTCAGGTCATAAACCTTGTGAAACAAGGTAAATATGACTGTGATACTATCAAATTTACAACTTAATCAAAGTTCCACCTATTTCAGAGTGTATTTATTTCACCTTTGAAGAAGAAATCAGGGAAAAATTTTTGACACACTATAGATCGAAAACGGTATTTTTTTATTTATTTCATTTATAGAATACGTTTTGAAATTTTGTCAGTTTCTTCGTCAGACAATCTTAAATCATATTAGGCCAAGTAATAAAAAGCTCCTAGCTAATCTTCAGAGCAATAAAATGTAGTACTACTACTATTTAATATTATTTTTAAATGCCCCTTTATAACTCTGAAAACCTTTACTGTGTGTCATAACGGACGAAGCCAGTATCATCTGGTTCGTTCGAGTAAATATTTTTGGCCATGTGATTTTTTGTTTTTTTTTTTTAATGATTTTTCCCTCATTAATTAATTTTTTTTTCACTTATTGTAATTAAATCTCTTACCTATATAGAAAAAGTTGCAATCCTTAATTTGTTTTTCGGAGACCAGTTTTGATGATTTCATAGTATCCTCTCAGTTAAGACATTATTTTGTAATTTACGATACCAAAATTTATTTTATATACGAATATTGAATAACAAAAACACAGTAACGTAAATTATTATTCTTTAAATAATGTACATAAACGATAAATGTTTAGTTACCTTTACAAGGAAGAAAAATATATTGATGTAAGAGAACCGGACTCTTCAGAGGTTAGCTTGAAACATATAACCTGATATACAATATTGATTAAAATAGTGACGCGTTTTTTATCCCTTCCTTCTTCTGTTTGACTTAGCTTGGATATAAAATTATCCTCGTTCACACTCTTTAAAAAAAAAATACATAGTTATTTTGTTTCTCAGCCGATTCGCAAATTCAACCGCCTTTAATTTGCATAACTATAATTTGAGTACGATGAAAATCTACGAGAAATTAATTTTTTTTCATGCATATAAAACAATTCATAACCGTTTTTTTGAAGAGTTGTTGAATATTCTTTTTATACCGATGTGCTTTTGTCGCTAGGACTTCATTAGTGAACTGTCTCCATAATAAGCAGTTATGTTTGTGGTATAATCCGAAAATAAAACGGGAAAATTATTATTTTAGAAATAAAAACGAAATGACCGATCACATGTGTTATTTATGATACGGTTATCAACGAGAGACTTTTCTTTTACGAGTTGTTAACAGAGTCTCTTTATGAGATACAGTAAACTTTGTAGAATAAATGTATCTATCATTATTACTTTAAATGTTACTGTTAATGGGTAAAACAGAGGAACTGCTCCCCGGTAGATTATTAAGATGATCCAAGTTTCACAAACGACAATTGAAGTTGTTATGCTTACCATCGGCACAGGAGGACGATTCCCTTATTTTACATAACCGAGTAACTTCGCTGTAACTACACAGGATTCCTTAAATTATCTAAATTAATAAAAATGTACGAATAAAAAATCGATTTATTTATATTTGTTACCACTCTGTAGTCTAAAAAAAAACCATTCGACACTCTTTCACTTTAGAGGGTTCAAGTTGAATTTAATTTTAAAGTCCTTCGACTAAAATAAAAACAAAATCTTGAGCAATTTAAACCCTACCGTTAACTTAAAAATAGTTGAAAATTTAATTTTGAAGCGACCAAAAAAAAATATCTATTTCTACTTGCAAGAGGCAATTTACACTATTCTTCGGGTGACACGAGATCCTATTTTAACTTGACCTTTAAAAATTTCGTATATTTGTGAACGAACTTATAGCCAAATCAGTTTCGGATGATTAATATGATATTTTTCTTTTAGGATTCTTCGTGGAACTATTTACCTTCACCGATATTTTTTTATTCTTTAATTTTCCATTTCATAACGGCTTCTGTTTTTAAAGAGGGGATGAATAAGAAAGACGATGGACAAGAAGTTTTATGTTGCCAAGAAACCGATGCCGAACACGCGTGGTCTCTCTTCTGCAACTGGAAATCTCAGGGGGGAAAATCCCCTGTGCGACTATAGTTAAGTGCCTGAGAGTAGTGGATAAACGGCTTACCTCCACCCAAAGTATAATTCATGAGCGAACCACGCATTTTGGTTTTTCAGGAATGCCTCATTACGCTGTGGTGGAGGTATAAATCCGTATCGGAAGTTGTGTCACAAGCTGAAGACTCTTTAGGAGGGCTGTTATGTTCGAGCACCAGAATCTCAGGGATATCTGTAGAAAACTCAGTCTCACACGTAGTAAGGAAAAAGTTTCAGGACTGTTACAGGTACTATAGACATGACCGCAGGGATTAAACTTCGCGGTCTCCCCAAACCGTTCCTAGATACAAATCTAGGAAAAGAGTTTCATTGTTATTTTCTTTTCTGTGGAAGTTCAAAAATATGCGATCCCTGCCATCCTCGCGTAGGCGAACATACCGATTAAATATTAATTCTAATCCTTCCCGCACCGCATTCCTGGTTCCAATCAACGGAGAAAAAAGAAGACCGTCGAAAGACAAAGACGAAGAATGGAGATGTCCAGCACCTGTCCGACGTACAGAACAAAGATGCCTGCACTCTTCACCGTGAGCTCTTTACAGGACTCACTGGAATTTTAAGGTTACGGTTGTAAATTTTACATTTAAAAAACACGGAGAGCCATGCTAAAAAAAGAAAGAAGGAAGAAGGTTATCCGACGAAGCCAATACTCGGGCCAACCAAGATTCAGCAGATGTAAGAAGAAAAAGAATCTCCAAAACCCTGATTCACTATCCTTTCTTCACCGAACAGTCACGCAACATCCTACAGATAAAAAAATCTGTATCCCTCCGCGACGGAAATGCATCGCATGCTCCAGAAACTAGGGCATTAGGCGCATTCCTGCTGATGCTTTCGGTACTAAAAGCACTAGCACCGAAAGGCCTTAAGTGTACGGGCTGAAAGTAAATCGCATCGGGAGAAGGACGCAAATATCTCTGCTAATCTCCGAAGGAATAACCCAAATAAAATCATTTCAAAATCCAATCTACAAAGAACCGGAACCGCAATACTCCGTCCATCTTAAAAAAAAGAAATTAAAAAAATGTATAAACGCCAATAAAAAATTTAATAATAATCATTAGATAATTAGAAAGATCCCACAGCTAGGGACTGACGTCCAGGCTCTGCGATGAATAGGGGGATAAAATATCCCCCGCTATCGTTCTGTTCCTGACACGAACTGCTTTTACTGTATCACCCCCATCATTTTCAGTCTATGTATTAGTGACTAAGTGAAAGATACTTTCCTCTCTCATATTTACTCCGTTTTTAAACCTAATTATATCCAGATAAGAGTCGCTTTCTTTGAGAGTATATCAACAATATTCATTTTATAATTAATTAATCTCTACAATTAGAAGAGTAAAGATATAACTTATACAGTTATATATAATATTCATGAAAATATATATTCGGTACATCGTGAAAAAACCGAATGGAATGTACTTTATGTCTTAATATTGCTAATAATTATGGATACTTGTTATCGTTTAGAATGGCTACGCTAAAGGAATCTTTAGGATATGTTAACCTTTATATTCGATTTTTTTTTTTAATTTATTGATGTAAAAAAATTGTTTTATTTTATTTAAAAAAATTTGCGGAAAGACTTTTGAATAGTTTGGTTTGTAAACATAATAAGGCCCTTTCTGTAAGCCAAAATATTGTGTTACACGAAAATTGGTCTATTGTCTGGTATAGTAGTGAATATTGTAATTTTTCCTTTCAGCAAAGATTTCAGTTTCATAAATATAAACACAAGAATAAGTTAACGTATCTAATTTTCTAAACATAGATCTACGTCATTGTGTATTTACGGGTCACATAATGAACTGTCAGCTATTTATGATTGTGTTTTAAAAATTCGTTTAGTTTTTGAGGGAGTTCAAAGAGACGATTTTAAATTTTATACTAGAATATATGCGGGTGTAATAAATATTTAATAATGATGACAAACTTAGCGTTTTATTAAGGTACTTCAGAAGCAAAACAATACTGCTTGATTTTAATTCAAACGAAATCAGTTTGATCATCCTACGAGAATATTGTCATTTACTAAATTACTCTAAATATAGATTGTAAATAGCGACTGAATGTGTTATGTAAATCCTTTATAGGTTTGGAAAAAAGAGCATAGAGCTTGCCAGTACTGCGATGATGTGGATATGGTGAAGTGCGCCTTCTTTGTGTGCCCCAGAGGGAGGCAGGAGATACCGCGTAGCGATTGAACTCGTCGGGGCGGAGTCGTGCTGTTGATGCTCTCTTCCAAGTGAGGAATGAACTGCGTGTTCCTGGTATTTTATAAGGGTGCTACAGCAGAAAGTAATGGAGGAGGACAATGAGAGGTCGGTTGAGGACGGCGATGGGTTCGGCGATGGGGACGGCGTGGGAAGGTGGCGGGGGTGCCTCGGCATTGTCGTCAGCAATAGCCGGCATAGCTATAGTGTAAATTCTGAGCTGTATATATTATTAATTGTAAAAAGTGTCTGAATGTGTAATGTAAATATTGGTGTGAATGAAAAGTGTGGCTGTGACGTATGCTTTTACGTCAATTCCAATACCACCCTGCTTGTGGGAGTGGGTTTTTAGTGGTTCCCACCGCATACTCCCATATGGGGTATGCACTGCATACTGGGGTTCACTGCATACTGGGGGTATGCGGTGAACCCCATACCTCCAGGATGTGCGGGCTGCTGGGCGTTTGGTTCAGGAAAATTTGCCCACTTCCTATGGAAAACAAAAAAAAAAATAAATAAAATACTCAGAAATGTCACTTTGTAGACAGCAGAAATACTATTTACAGTGGCGGCTCGTAGCTAAAATTAGTAGGGGTGCTGCTCCATAAAATTCTTTCCTGGGCGTTTTAAAGTTTTCCATAAAATAAAAGAACGGAAAAAATGAATCAAATAGAATAACTGGAAGCAGTATAATAATCTAATTCTATAGTTTATAACATTCAAGAATATGGTATACGATTTTTAAGCACATTGTGCTTTCCGTATTGGGTTTAAGCGAATAAGTAATAAAAAGTCAATACAGATAATACCTTTTAGTATTATTAGATAATAGCTTAATAAAATGTCCGCTTAAAAACACTATGGTGCTTAATTTAAATCTCTATGTACACCGAAACAAATACATAATCAGTTTTTACTAATTACCTTCTCTTGCGTCGTTACAGCGTGTTTTTAAATAGATTTAGCAATCAAAGAGCCCTAATTTCAGCTGTCTTCTAATCATTTCTGAAAAAAAAAACTAAACCACTTTCATATTTTTCAACCGACTAAACTAGAAAACGGAACGAACAAGAAGCATTTCATACATACACGGAGTGACAAAAAAAACTATCTTCCCATAACTAGCATGCCAGGGTCGGCACTACGGGAACGACAGTGCTCTCTCTTCCTCGCAGCCTTGCGCGTGTAGCTTCCTATGTGCGCATGCGCACAACAGCCAACTACCACGCCGCTGGAACTGTGAAGCGTATAGTTCCGTACAAAGATTTTTGTATTTTTTTTTTCATAAAGTGGAGGGATTGCTACTGACATTAAGCTTAAGGATGATATATTATACAAATATAGAGAAAAAAAGGACTGATATATTAAATGATATCAATAATATCAAGTGGAAATAGGGGGTGCTGCAGTTCTACAGTGCCTATATACGAGAAGCTCCAATAGAGTTACCATTAATGGGAATTCTAAATACGCGATTAATAATCTTAACCTGAGAAGCACAAAGCAACGATATTAACTTCTTTAAATTAAAAAACAATATGATTTCAATATAATAGTTTGCAAAATTTAAATATTAAAAAATTTTAAAAACTTTAATCTAATCTGATGCATCGTACAAAGCTATGTAAAGTTTTGATGCAAGTTTTTAAGTCAATTCTGACTTAAATAAATCTATATTCTTGGCGTATTTTTTTTGGTTCACCATTGTCAGTTAATAAACATACATAGATTATTAGATACAAGTAAATAATGTTACTAGTATAATATAACTTTATAATGTTACAACAAGAAACCGAATCGCTTACACTTTGATCGCGGTAGCTTTCACCTATCCCTAACATACTCCCATTCATTTCCGACTCCTGTTACGTTTTCTCTTAATAGTTTGATTGTAAATTAGTTCAATGTGCAGTCATTCAATGTACCTGTCAGTATATGTAACTATCAGTATACTGTTTCTAGTAATTACATTCTGAATGCACTCCCAACATAATATCAATTAACGATTGACATGTCGCGTAACTCTCCTTAATAATGTGACATAGTTTACTTACTCGTTGTCATCGCTAACTTATGATGTATGTTTATGTCTGTTATAGTACTATACATCACTTATATTTATTATTGAGTTTGACGCTAAATAGTTCCCTTTATAGTTAAAGAAATATTTTTAATTTTATCGTCTTTCATTCCCTATATATATATTCATCTACAAGATTCTATTTCATAACGGAAACTTGCATAAAAAAATGAAGAAAAACTAAATAAAAATACGGCATTGTTCGTACTTTTTAATGGAACGCCCTCTTGTTATAATAAAAGTAAAAAAAAAAAAGAAATTTTCTATATATATATATATAGTCGCCAAATGGCTTCGACGACACGTGGCACTTACTAACCTTATGGTAGCCCTGAAAAAGGCCGTCTTTGTCGTCGATTGGCTTAGACAGCTCGTTGTAAATGCTAACCTTAAGGTAGCCTGAGAAGTGCTGTTGTCGAATGGCTTCGACGGTTCGTAATCCATAACTTTGTGGTGGCCGGGAAAAGGGCCGTTTTTTGCTTTAGCTCTGAGAAGAACTGTTGAGTCCGGAAGCTGGTCTCCGGCAAAGTCGGGCAGTTGCGGCTCGTCCATTGAAGTCCGATTGGGCTTTCCCTCAGCGGCAATTGGGTCTCCATTACAGCGTGGCAGTGGTGGCTCCCAGATCCCCGCAGTGTCGGTAGTCCTTAACCGGCCCGGCCGAGGCGGTTCTCCTCGAGCGATCCCACGCTGGGCCGGCTACTGCTGCCGATTCCGCCGGCCAGAGCGATTGAAGCCCGGCGAGCTGAAGCGGGAAGTCCAGCGACTCCCTCGGCGAGGCCTGATGCTCCGGCGGGTATGTTGACATCCGCCGGTAGGTCCCACGTTGAGCCGGCCAGGGAACTTCTTCTGTCTTCTTCCATGATCTTCTACTTGGTCTTCTACGGGTGGTGGTCGACGATGAATTGCGTTCACTCTCGTAGTGAACGCTCTTTTATTGGTGCGTGAGAGTAGTGGGGCTGTAGCGCCGTTATGGTGAGAGAACTGCGCGGTCATCTGCGCGGCGGTAGTGATGCTTGTATCAGTGCGTCCGTATACTGCGTGCCAGTTTGCATCTGAGTTGCTATACCGTGTTCGTCCGCCGATATTAAATTAGGCATATATGTGATAACAATATTTATATTTACAATTTTTCCCATCTACCTATCCCTCCACAATCAAAGCGACTATTCGAAGATGCCTTAAGATGTGGTCTATAGGTTTGTTTCTTCTTTTAGCTATATTTTTACAAATGCTTCTTTCTTCATCAGAATGCCGCAAAATTTCTTCATTTGTAACTTATCCACCCATCTGATTTTTAACATTCTCCTAAAACACCACATTTCAAAAGCTTCCAATCTTTTCTTCTCAAGTAGTCCGATCGTACAAGTTTCACTTCCATATAAAGCTACCTACAAAACATAAATTTTCAAAAATATATTCCTAACGTTTAAATTAATTTTTGATGTAAGCAAATTATATTTCTGACTGAAATTAATTTGCTTACAAATTTTAATTTGCTGAAATTAAAACGTTTCGCCTGTGCTATTTGGCATTTTAGATCGCTCCTGCTTCGTCCATCTTTAATAATTGTACTTCCCAAATAACAAAATTACCTTGGTAATCTTTTCCCTTCCAGTTATTATATTCAGTGGTCCATCTACATTATTTCTACTAAATTTCATTACTTTCGTTTTGTTCTTGTTTATTTTCATGCGGTAATACTTGCGTAGGACTTCATCAATGCCGTTCGTTGTTTCTTCTAAATCTTTTTACTCTCAGCTAGAATTACTATATAATCAGTAAATAATAGCATCTTTATCTTTTCACCTTGAACTGTTACTCAGGATCTAAATTGTTCTTTAACATCATTATCTGCTAGTTCTATGTAAAGGGAACATCCCTGTCGGACTCGCTTATTTTATTACGGCTTTTTTTTGTTCTTCAATTATTACTGTTGCTGTTTGGTTCCTATAAATGTTAGCGAATGTTTGGTTCCTACGTTATCGAATGCCTTTTCCAGATTTATTAATGTCAAGTTTTGTTGTTCTTTAATCTTCCTTCTACTATTAATCTGAGCGCTAAAATTGCTCCGTTGTCTGTATACTTTTCCTGAAACCAAATTGGTCTTCTCCTAACACTTCTTCCATTCTCCTTCTAATTCTTCTGTACAGAATTCTAGTTAAGATTTTTGATGCACGAATGGTTAAGCTAATTGTTCTGTTTTCTTCACATTTATTTGCTCCTGCTTTCTTTGGTATCATGACTATAACACTCTGTTTGAAGTTTGACGGAACTTCACCTTTTTCATAAATATTACACTCAAGTTTGTGTAATCTATTTATAGCTTCCTCACCTGCACTGCGCAGTGATTCTGCAGGTATTCAGTCTATCCCAGCAGCCTTTCTGCCATTCAAAATATGATGTAAGCTGAATAAAACAAAGAGAGGTTAGAAAACTTCCAATTTTATTTAAATAGAGTATACTAGACAAAATTACCAGTTTATAATAAATGTTCAAAAATGACCCCGCTATTTTCAGCAAATTTCTTTGCGCGATTCTGAACTGAATTTTTTTGCTCTTTATCGTTCTTCAAGGTTGTCCTTGTTACTCAGCCGCACCCACAATGCGGACAATCAAATCCTCGCGAGAATGTTATTTTTTTTTGTATACAATATTTTTCATTTCAGAACAGAACAGAAGCATGGAGACGCGCCATCGTGCTGGAAGTATACTTTGCAGCTCATGGCTATAGGAACATCTTCAAGCCCCTTCGGCAATTCTTTTTGGAGAAGGTGCAAGTTGACCACGTAATATTTAAGCGGCCACGTAATATGAACGGTGCAAACAGCTGATTGTAAAGAAGGCCGCACTGTTTATTGACGCTATACGGTGTTGAGATTGCCTTCCACCGTTTCATGAAGATTCCGTCTAAGTATGCTAATAGAGAAAGTTTTTTGACGACATCTCGAGTGAAATTTGGCTCTCGGTAAACAAAATATTACTAGTAGTGTTAAAGATTTTTATTCCACCAGTTGCAGAGATTCAAGCGAAGCGGACCGTCTCCTGTGTGTATAAATGTTGACCTGACTGTCTGTGAGAAGGATAAAACTTGTTTTAACTGTCCTCCACACCATCGAATGCGAAACTCTGATCCGCTCGCAAATATGTCGTGTACAGACGTCTGGACTGTGCTGAACTGCATCGATAATAATTCCATCAATACTTGCGTCTTGTTGGACGGATCGTTCGTAGCTGGTACGAATACCGGTTAGTGAATCAGTTTCTCGAATATTGGGAAAAGTCGCGCTAATTGTTTTGGATCTGAAATTCTGTGATTCGGAAAACGTATTTCATATTCTACGACAGCAGCTGTAGCATTACCATTACACACAACGTGAATGAATATCGTATCAGCGTATTCCTCTGTGGTAAATAAGTACGGGATTTTACTTCAACGGCAAACCGATCACGTTCGAACTAAAATTCAAATGAACGACTGCACAGCACACAGTACCTTATATACTTAATGTATCTTACAGAATGATTTAAACGCTGATACAGTATAGTGCATTGTTAATCAGCTTTTGTTATTTCATTACCAACATTGAATAATAATTTACTGTTTCTGTCATTAGTAAAAAAATTATCTAAGCAATTTTTATTTATTTATCTTTATTTAAATTTTTGTGTAATATTCAATTTTTTTAAATTTAATTTTGTACCAGAAATTTTTAACTGTGAATTTTTTTAACAAATTTTTCACGTAACCAAAAAATAATTTGGTTTTGTTTACGTTAGATAAGTACGTTTCTAAAAAATATAAAGAGTGTCTCATATAAAACGCGACCCAACCTTATATTGGTAGGTATTGAAATAATAAAAGGTCATGTGTAAATGTAAATGTATTTTTTATTATTACCATCCATTACCTTACATTTAGAGTAAATGTTGAAAGTGGCCGCCATCTTCTTGAATTCAAACTTCAATTCTTTTTACACCGTCTCTTGCAACTTTTTTCAAAGTTTGTGACTGGACATTTAATACAGCTTGTTCAATATTGACTTTCAATTGTTCAAGTATTCGTGGTTTGTTGCTGTAGGCTTTTTCTTTGAGGTAACCCGGTAGAAAAAAATCCGCCGCAGTCAAATCTGGAGATCTTGGTGGCCACAAGCCTCGACCGATAACGCGATTACCAAAGAATTCCTCGACGAAATTAGAAGTTGAACCTGCGTAGTACGATGTCGCACCATCATGATGTAGCCGGCAGTGTCTGTCTTCCTCTTCCAAGTGTGCGATGAACCGAAATAAAATATCCTGATATCGTTCTGGATTAATGGTTTACTCGAAAAAATTAGGACCGATTATTTTCTTCCGCGATATCGTGCATCACACGCCCGACTTCTGCGGGTGTAATTGTTTTTCGTGATAAACGTGGGGATTTTCAGCGCTCCAAATTCTACTGTTTTGGCTGTTTACGTAGCCGTCCAAATGAAACTGTGCTTCATCTGTGAAAAATAACGAATCCATAACATTAATTCTCTCACGCAGAAATCGACGGATCCGTTGACAATATTGTAGCCGTTTTTCTTTGTCGGGCTCAAGAAGTCGATGAACCGATTGAATGCGATAAGGTCGTAATTGTAATTGTTTGGTAGCCCGATGAACGGTTGATTTAGACAAATTAATTTCAGCAGACAAACGTCTGATCGATTTATTTGGCGAGGCGAGTAATCGGTCTTTGATTTCAGCGACTGTATTTGTATTCAACACCGACGCAGATCTTTTGTGTTCCTTGTTATTAGCAGAACCGGTCTCACTAAATTTTGCGACTAACCTTAATACTGATGTTTTGTTAGGAGCTAGTTTATCCTGGTACTTATGGCGAAACAAATCTTGCACTGCAACCTCTGATTTCGTACTGAAGTACGACTCGACAATGAAAACACGTTCATCTAGCGAATAAATCTTGTCTCTAGCAATACGCTGAACGCTATGATTGCACTGTTGTTACTATCTGTAGTGTTCTACTGCGTCGCCGCGATGTGCAGATGTTGGACGAGTCCATTTCAGTAACGAGTAGCGGAGTAAGCTTGACTTTTGAAATTTCATAGATGGGTGATTGATGGGTTGCGTTTTATATAGGACACCCTGTAGTAATCTACTGTTTCAAAATAAAATTTGAATTTTTCTAACTTTTCTTTGTTTTATTCAACTTAATGTTACACTATTTTTTTTCAGAATTAAGTTCCCTACAATTTTTCTGTAACATTTTTATGTATTTATTACTCATTTAAAATACTTATTGTACTTCAAGCATAAAGTGTTTTTACCCCAATTTTTGCGGGTAGATTTCACTCCACATTTCTCAAAGGCTACTGCTGACACCGTTCTAGGCCTTATTTTAGGTATTTCAGGTTAAAAACCGTAATAAATCACTATTTCTGCGCCTTAATTAACAACCTCATTTCATCGGGGTAGCTGAAATCCGAGCAAAGTCTTTCACTAACCGTAACTCGCAAACGAAAGATTTTAGGATAAATATTTATGCGAATTTTTTTCATTTCCAAACCTTCGATTAAAACTTTATTATAATCCTTCGTCACCTAAACCATACTTCATTGAAGAGCAGATATTTGCAATTACCTAGAAAACCAGCTACCATAGAGGACAATTTCATCCGTATCCTAACCTCGTTTCTTTAAAACGACAGATTTTTAGACTCCCAGTAACTTCATTATTTCTAAATTTATTCTAATTTACTACCGCCATATCTGTAATTATAATATTCAGTGTGTAGATTTTTACTTAAATAAAACCACTTCACTTGGAAAAGAAATGATCTTACACGTTTAATTGTGTTATTGCGGGATTACAGACTTTTTAAAAGTGCGCGATAAATTAATCGTACACGATGAAGTCGAAAAAAAACAGTAGATCGTGAAGATTGGACTGTACTTTGCCTTTGATTGTGTACGCCTTCTGCTTAGGAGAACGAATTATTACTCCTACTATTTTCGAAATATATATAAAAAAAAACATGTTTTCATTAATTTTATACTATTATATATATTTACGACACGATGAATTAAATTACCCCGTTTTATAAATACGTCCTACAATTATAAACTACTTAACAATTCATTAGATTGTCGTAATTTTTTTTAATAGGGTATATTTTTTAATACCTCACGGATTTATCGTATATACATTTTTTTTTTTGTGAAATTTATAGAAAAATGAATATTTATTTTCACTGAAAAGCTTATTAAAAAATTAATCAACTGGTTCCGAAGATAAATCGAATCTGTTTAGTATCGATTTAACAAACACTTAAAATATTATTAAAATATTTCACCTGCTGCATCTGTATATGCAGATTAAGTCTAAGATCCGTTAGCTGATTTTCGTAGATATCTGTTTTTTAAATGAAACTCGATTTAAGTGAACGATTACTGATAATTTAATTAATTACTGCCGGGTTGCCAAGAAAAAATTAAGAGGAATCACCTTCAATTAAATAATATATTAATTTATTTTAACGAATTGCAACTATATCTTTTTAAAGTGAATTAAACGTCATTTCAAAGAAAAAGATGTGAAGAATGTAAAAAGTGGTCGCCAGCTGTGTCAGCCGCAACCTCCAAGTTGCCAGATGTAAACATTTTTGTTGTTGTTAATTATTTACGCTCATCGTATTTTTCAAAAAAATTATATACTAAATTGAAGTTTAATTTTTTCTGTGCACGATAACACATTTGCCCGTAAAAAAGATGGCCGCAAGTAGTGGTTACCATTATTTCAACTCATAACTTTCGGTCTGTATGAATGTGAATGACATAGAAGGAATGCGCACGCTACATGTTGCAAACAAGAACGCAGCGGGACTATCGTGTACAGAAAAAATTAACCTTTAATTTAACATATAATTTTTTTTAAAAACACGATGAGCGTAAATAATTAACATCAGCATACCTGTTTACACCTGGCAACTTGGAGGTTGAGACCGACTGAGAGCTGGCAACCATTTTTTTTTTTACATTCACCACATCATTTTCTTTCAATTACTTTAAAACTCACTTAAAAAAAATATAGTTGCAATTCGTTAAAATAAATTAATTACAATATATTTAATTAAACGTAATTGCAGCTAATTTTTGCTAGGTAACCCGGAAGTAATGTATTAACTTATCAGTAATAATTCATTTAAATAGAGTTTCATTTAAAAACCAGCTGCCGGATCTTTTACTAAATTGTTCCTTTACCGTTTGTAATAAGTTTAAGATAGATTTTGCAATTAACAAAAGTTTCCTAAATTAAAAATATCTCTTTCGGCACGCCGGAAGGCGGAAGTAGAGTTCACCGGTGCTAAGTAGGGGATAAAAAAGATTTCCACCTTAAAATGACTAAAAACTTCGAATTTACTCAATACGACAACGGTTGCATGTGAAATAAAGTTTCCCATGTTTAGCATACGACAAGCCCCATCTTCTTACAATTCCAGCAACATTTTGGTCATTCCTTGCCGTAAGGGTTAGTCATATCAAAACTTGTTTCAGACAAGTTAAAACTTTTTTCAGACCAAGGTGGATGGCCAGTAGACTAAGACAACTTTAAACCGATTCGACACTGGGCCTATTAAGGGAGGTATGTTTTTTGTGTTCGAAACTCCATTTTTCCACTCCCTGAGCCAGTGGCTGGGATATCAAAAATCTTTTTTAAAATAAGTTTTTGACCCTTATTCAAAGAATAGCAGGAACTTTAAACGAATTTGATATTTTACTTAAAAAAGTTATAACGATATTTTGTTTTTTTCGAAAAAGCCTCCCCATTTCCACCCTAATGGTCCGATTTTGGCCGTTAATGAACTCGACCGAAATTTTGGGATGAGTTTTTTTTAGGGTTTAATTTGAAACTGATTGGCACAAAATTACGACAGTTATTGTGTCTACAAAAAGTGAAATATATATATATATATATATATATATATATATAAACTTTTGAGCTGACGGTGGTTTTGGGGTCTGGGGGGTGTGAAATGCAAAGATAATGTCAAATTTTCCGGTAGTCCAATCTTGGTACCCATTAAAAATAGGTAGCTTTCTTATGAAATCTACCTAAAAGATAATAAAACCTGTAATTTACTAATGCCTGTAGAAGGCATTAAATTACAGACAAACAAGTTACACAGAATTTATGTTTTAATTAAATAAATTCTAGTAATATACCCAAATATTGTCAGCTAACTGTGCGCATTTAAACTCTGGTAATACTTTATAATGAGCTTAAGTTATAATTCCTGTAGTTTGGGATTATATGAATATGTTAATTACGCGTTAGAAATTGTAATTTAACCCTACAATGCATATAGTGGCCAATCGGCTACCAGAGAAATTTTTCAGCTAATACGCAAATGTTAGAATACCACTGAGAATACAAAGTAGTCATTCGGCTACTTCACGCGTTCAGTATCTTTGTTCCAGCATTTAGTAATGATTTCATCCTCTAGATAGCATTAGTTTTCTAATTCACACCCTTAAAAATTTTCTTTGTTGTGAAGGACGTACAGGAACCTGGATTGTCATTGTACGTGTACAAATACTTAAATGAAAATCTTATAATTTGTAAATTAAAATATTTTTTCACATTTTACAATCCTTGCTGATTAGTTTACTTAGATTTACTCTATTATTTGAATAAAAGTCGGTAGGCATTTGGCTACTGTATGCGTTGTCACCGTAGAAAGTTACTTTTATAGGACATGTTGACATTTGAGTTATTGTTGGGTGTTGTTTACAGTGAAGTTACTGGCAATTGATTATTTAGCATGTAAAGGTTTATAAAAAATTAAAAACGAGTGAAAATGAATGTGGTATGTACACAGTTGATAGTGACGGACGTTTACAAAAATTAAATGTAGACAATATATTTGATTATATTCCCAGTGGAAGTGAATGTGACAAAGAGGATGACGATCATGATGAGTTACATTTCTTTCGATAATAATATATTATTTAATGAACTAGACCTAATTAATGATGACATTTCCTGCCCTGATGAACAATTAGATCCTAACCTTGAAGGTGCATCAACTTCATCACAAGTATATATTACTTTCATCCAGGGGTCCCGGGTTTGAATCCCGGTTAGGCATGGCATTTTCACACATGCTACAAATTATTCATCTCATCCTCTGAAGCAATACCTAACAGTGGACCCGGAAGTTAAACAAGTAAAGATTAGTGAGGTTAATGTTAGCGATCAATGTAGTTCTCTCCTGAAGCAAGTAATTGTACAGGAACATTTCAGTCAGTCTAGTATTAACCATAGTGATCCAAACCTAAAACGCCTGCCAAACAGCTAATTTTGTGGAAAAATAAGTGCCTTGAAGTTACTGACTCTGATTTTGCTGGAAGCTATGGTTTACCAACTGAAATAACTCAATTAGAAAACCCATATGAGTTCTTTAACTATTTTTTAAATATTGATATTTTAGAACAAATTGTAAACCAAACTTCATTGTACAGTTCCCAGAAAACTCCAGAAAAACCTGTAAATATAACAACTAATGATATAAAAACATTTATTGACAAGTGTTTAGTCCCATGTTTGGCCTGTGTAAAAAATGTTTGGTACTATTGTCATGAAATAATTGGAATACCTTTAGTTCAGCAGACTATGGCTGTCAAAAAGTTTGAAGTGGTTAGGGATTAAATTAGTATTGTCATTGAAGTAAATTTACTTCAATGACAATACTAATTTAATCCCTAGTGGGCAGCCAGGTCATGATAGATTAATCAGAATAAGGCAAGTTATGGACCACATGCTAAAATGGGTTTCCACTGCCACATTGAAGAATGTCTGTCAGTTGATGAACAAATGTACCCAACCAAAGCGCTTCATCACGTGAAACAGTACATACCAAATAAAGCCCATAAGTATGGGTACAAATTATTTGTATTCAGTGGGGTGCCTGGTTTCACTTAAAATTTTGAAATATATTCCGGACAAGAGAATGAACCAGAGAGTTGTAGGGGATGACAAACCAGATGTGAGTGCTCCCAGTGTTGTAGTTGTAAGACTAACAAGAGCAATATCTGAAAACAAAAATCACAAAATTTACCGTGACAATTTTCATGCATCAATTCCTTTGATGGTTTTTAAAAACGTAGCGTATCCTATCATTTGAGTTATCAATAACTCAAATGTCAACATATCCTATAAAAGTAACTTCCTATGGTGATAATGCATACAGTAGCCAAATGCCTACCGACTTTTATTCTAAACTATCTGTTGTCAGACATAACAGAATACCAAACTGCAAGCTTCCTTGTGATGATGAATCTAAAAATAATTAAGAAGGACTGCTGTTGAGCAAGTAGGCAATGCTGATGGTATTATTGAAGTCTTTAATTTGACTTGGAGAGACAACAAAATAGTCACAATGCTGTTCATTTTTTGGTACTAATCCTACCAAAGAAATATCCCGTTACAATAGAAAAGCCAAAATCCATGAGAAGATCACTTGTCTGAATATAATTATAATTTATAATAAGCATATGGGCGGAGTGGATTTAATGAACGGTTTGATAAGGTGAGGCAGAATAATTATGAGGACAAGAAAACTGTATATGAGATTATTTCATCATTTGATTGATGTAACAGTAGTCAATGCATGGTTTCTGTATAGAAGAGTTCAGGAAAATATTGGTATCAATAGCAAACAGAAAATTTTGACGTTATTTGCATTCCGAGTAGCTAAAGTTTTGTGCCACTTCGGTACAAATATCACATCAACAAGAGATCAACCATCATCTAGTGAAGTGTACCACCAATGAAACACCATAAATCTTCTTCAGATACTCCAGTTGATGTGTGTTTAGATGGATATGATCACTAGCTGGAGCATATAACAACAAAACAAAAATGTAAAATTTCAAATTGTAAAGGATTTACTAGAATGAAGCAAATTTTCTGTTTACTTGTGTTTTAACCTTTAAAGTAATTGTTTCTTCAAATATTATATAGTTAAAAATTTGTAGGTTACAGTATTTTATCATATAAATTTTTATTTATTACTCAGTGGCAATAATCATATTTTATGTTATGTTTTCTTTGAAATGATATTATATTGGTTAAAATATATTGGTTAAAAAAAAAAAAAATTGACGTGATTCAATCCAAAATTTTCCCCATTCAAAGTAAAAATCTAAAAAATTAATTTATTGTTTTTTATATAATTAGTCGAGTAAAATTGTAAATAACATTTAGTTTTATGTATTCGTAATGATAAATTTTTTTATTTTTTGAAAATATTTTCTTTCTTGATTTAATAGGGCCTTAACTGTTTAATCAAATTAAATTACCTGGTTTTTTTTTGTAGTTCTTTACAATTTTATTACATGACAAAATACAAAAGAAGTAATGCCTCTTGAAGAGATAAGGAATCCTCTATCTGTAAGAAGTAAGGCCAGGAGAAAAAATGCTTACTGCATGAAGTTGCCGATTGGCAACTTAGAGAAAAATACCTGTAAAAAATTTTAAAATAAATTAAAATGTTTTATAACCTTTTTTCCATAATATATGACCTTCTTATACGTGAAATTTTATTTTCTTTCAATATTTGATTATTCATGCAATAAAAGGTTAAATTTTTTTCAGTTGAAATTTGATGTCATTTTTAAAATTGACAAATTACAGTTTTTCACTAACGTTTGCTCATTCACTTACTTTACACCACCCATTTTAACATTTTATGTTTGTGCGCACGCGCATTCGAGTTGTGTGTGTGTGTGCGCGCGCGCGTGCGTGTATGAAAAAATAGAGAAAGCTTATATTACAGAAGTACCGCCCTCTTTAAATAGTTGACTGTGATAAAATGAAAACACTTAGTTTTAACTGCCACAGTTCACATTTTGAAAATCTGAATGTACAAACATAAGCCCCTCTCCGTTTCACACACACACACACACACACACTCGCACTGTCTCTTTCTAGCACCCTCCTCTTCTTTTCTCTCACGCATGTGAGTTGTATGTGTTTGTGTTTGCGCGCGCGCATATGTGTATGTGTTAGTATATTTATTATATTTTTTGCTTTTTTTACATACGTCCGTTACAGTGAAGTCAAACGCACAATATAGCAGAATATGCCGGTAAAAAAATCATTTTTTATAAAATGAAGTAAACTATGAAACATTTTATATACCAATAAATAACCCCTTAATTGCATAACTAATAATCGCTGTAAGTGTTATTATGACGTAAGCATTATTTTTGTAAATTAATAATATTTAATTTTTTAAGTTGAAAAAGTTGTATGTGCTCTGTAAACTTATTATTTTTGGCCAGTATGCGAATTAGGCTGTAATTAGCTCTCATCATTATAGAATACAACAAACTAAAGGTAATGACACTCACTTAGAATGTTTTTTATTTTTCAACTATTTCAAGTCACAAAGACAAAAATATATTAAATACCAGTTTTTAAATTATGAACAAATGAAATAATGTTTTAAGAAAACATTAATTTTTGTTAAATACAGTGCAACAAGAAATGTTTATATAGCTATATTCATTTTCGTATTCTAGGTTTTGAAATTAACGAAATATTTTGTAAGGAAAACTGTGATTTTTCCCTTCAAATTTTGTCCGTCATTTTGCGGTTTCTAAAGAAAACTATGTATGTTAAGATGAGATTAAGGAATGAGTATAATATTTGGTACGCATGACTGGTTTAATTTTATCTAAAAACTTACGGTTATACGCGTATGAAGATTATACATTTTATTATTACATTTTGTACGTAGAGCCTGTAACCTGTAATACGACAGTTTAATTACACATTATAATAACTTACGATAAAATATCTTAGGCTAGGGTTAAATTTTTGCAAATTAAAAAAAAAATAATCTAAAATTTCTTTTTTATAAATTTTAATTAAAAGAATAATTAAGATCGTAAGGGTAAAATTAATTTTTAACTTTATTCCTCGAGGAAGCTTTTAAATCATAAACTTTATATAAATTATGCGAAAGTTCACCTACATCTTTGCAAAAATTAAGTAACTTTTATTTGCTTAATATAGTAAGGTAAATATTTGTTATTAAAACGGAACAGGGTGTCTTAATAAGAATAGCGTACATTTTGAAGCTATTTTATTTATTAATCGTTAATAATTTATTTATTTATTAATAAAAATACCAGTAAGTGGCATAATATTAACCGTCTCGTTATATTTCGTCTATACCCTTGTCGTTTTGAATTTTTTGTTGTATGATAAAATAGCTTATAAATGCATTTATTGTTAACCAGCTAATAATGGGAAATTCAAGAATAAGTTTATTTATACATAAGTTTGGTAGATACCCTATAAGTTACTAAACGCGAAAATCATAGATATTTTCTTTTCAATTTCTTAATATATTTCCCATCGTTATATAAAAAACTTTCTTTTAAATAAATTGGTAATTTCTTTTCCTAATATGTTATTCATTTCTTTAAAAATGAATTTATAAAATATACTTGTAATAAAAATATATGCAAAAAGTGTGTAATTTAATAAAAAAAAAAATTTATATAGCAATTTTGTATATTATATAAATATATATCTTATGTTTATCAGTCCGATTCACAGAAAGCAAACACGATTGGAAAATTAAAAGTTTTGTTTTCTTCTTTCACGTAAGTAAAGTATGGTGATTCAAAAAGGACTTCACAATTTTAAAAGCGTATAAAAATTTACTTAGTTTACAAATTCGGTTGACGTCTAACTTCATAGCACAATACGCCAAGTTTTGACTCTCTTAGTTCATTAGTACCGAATTCGACCATCAGTGCTGTCATCAGTGTTGTCAAAAATTGATACATTTACCGTTGCGGAACGTACTCGCTGTGTGTTTTGGTTTCACGATTTGCAGTTCAACGTAATTTTCGTAGAGTACGGTAGGGATCCTCCTAGTAAGGATACAATTTACTCTTGGCACCAAACCTTCATTGAGACAGTTTGTTCTGTTAAAAAATAGGATTTAAATCCTTGCGTCCTCGAAGTTGCTGTGGATCAACTCGGGAAAAGGTTTGAATGTTGTTGAAAGAAATCCAACTCGACGTGCGTTCCACAAACGGTTGTTTGGCGCGTATTACTAAACGATTGCACATATTTTTCTTTTGTTTAACCTCCGAGTCCACCGTTACGTACAGCTTCAGAGGATGAGATGAATGATTTGTAGCACGTGTGTAAATGCCATGCCTGACCGGGATTCAAACCCGGGATCTCCGAATGAAAGGCCGAGACACTACCGCTCGCGCCACAGAGGCTAGCAAACGATTGCACTTTTTTTGCTGTTTAGCCTCCGGGAATTACCGTTCAGATATTACTTCAGAGGATGAATGATGATGATATGTATAGTGTAAATGAAGTGTAGTCTTGTACAGTCTCATTTCGACCGTTCCTGAGATGTGTGGTTAATTGAAACCCAATCACCAAAGAACACCGGTATCCACGATCTAGTATTCAAATCCGTATAAATCTGACTTTACTAGGACTTGAAGACTGGAACTCTCGATCTCCAAATCGACTGATTTAGGAAGACGCGTTCACCACTAGACCAACCCGGTGAGTTAAAAACCGATGGCATTTGAATCCATACAAACTAATTGTGGTTCAACACCATGGATCGGTCATGAAGGTCCGATTGTATGGCCAGCTCGCTCCCCCATATTCGATCCGGCTAGATTTTTTCTTGTGGGGTTTCATTAAAGATCGGATTTACCTTTGCTTGCTGATCTTCTTGAGCTAAGACTTCGAATTATCGCCGCAACTGCAGAGGTAATGCTCGATTTCCTGGCTACAGTCTGGAATGAAATCGATTTCATTTGGGATGTCTCACGTATTCCAAATGGAAGCCATATCGAACAAAAGTTTGATATGGCTTCCGATTCGCTTATGGCCCATAGGTTGGGTGACAAACTTGATGTGTTTTTCTATGAAATGAGATCTCAACCGAATCTGTAAGTTATCTCAATAAATTTTTATATGCTTAAAGTTGTGAAGTCTTTTTTGAATCACCTGCTATTCTAATTTTTTCTGTAATTTTAAATTAATAATTTAATTCATTGACCACGTTTAAATTCAGCAGCCCACTATTTTATAAAGTGGAAGAATTCTTTAAAATTCAATCTTAACCCTTTTTGTACGTCTTTCGGGGTCAAATATTTCACAATAAAATACTCTGTAACAACTCGAACTTCCAGTTTTATCTATTTTTCAGAGAATATCAAAACCCATTTTCTTTAGTAGATCGACAAAACAATGATTAAACGCAGACGTTTGAAACTTCTCAGAACACCTAAAGGATCATACTGAACGAATATCATATTCATTTTTCATATTTGCGCTATCTGTGTGTTAGGCTGTAAAGTTTCCGAACGACGCTAAAACATGATCTATCAACGTATTTGTGCGGTAGTCCGATCAGATTTACTCGGTGAAGTGATTGTGTATGCCAGTTTATCTGTCTACGTTAAAGAAGGTAAGAATTTTAAGTGAAACGTAATGTGAACTTAACATAATTTTTTTTTTAATTTTTTGTTAAATTCTGTAGGTGTATAATTAATAAAAATATAAAATTGAAGAATTAAAATTATAGAAAATAATGAAAAGGATATCTTCAATTTAATTTTTATAA
Source organism: Lycorma delicatula (assembly GCF_047948215.1). NCBI lineage: Eukaryota > Metazoa > Arthropoda > Insecta > Hemiptera > Fulgoridae > Lycorma > Lycorma delicatula. Next base: position 160,706,100 of record NC_134460.1, read on the forward strand.
ACATTAATATCAAAGTGACCGTAAAACTACCGTTTATGTGGTGGTTATAAATTACTGCTTCTTACTTCTGTTCCGTCTCGTATAATGTCAAATGACTGAAATAAAATCTTAGATTATGGAAGACAGTAGAGTGTTCTTTCATAGCTGAAACTTGTATAACTATGTATGTTACTATTTGATTTATGCGTTGATATACGGCTTTTTCTATTAATATTAACGAACAAATTATCGTCAACATATAATTTACGCCTAAAATTCCCAATTAATTTGTTTCATCTATTCTAATCACTGTTTTTCTTTACTCTTAATTAAACTAAACTTTCTTTAGATTAGCCTCGGATGCTTTAATCTATGGCCGGTCAATATTTTCTTATTACTTCTTAACGCAGAAGAGAAACGTTTTAAAGAAACTATACGGCCCAATTGAAGAAGGAAATTCCTTATTTATATATATAGTTGAAGCAACTGTTTGGAAAGCTTTATATTGTCACACGGGTGAAGCGAGGGAGAATTAGATGGACTGGACCACCCACCGAGTTGGTCTAGTGATGAACGCGTCTTCCCAAATAAGCTGATTTGGAAGTCGAGTGTTCCAGCGTAGTAAAGCCAGCTATTTTTGCACGGACTTGAATACTAGATCGTGGATACCGGTGTTCTTTGGAGGTTGGGTTTCAATTAACCACACATCTCAGGTATGGTCGAACTGAGAATTTACAAGACTACACTTCATTCACACTCCTACATATCATCCTCATTCATCCTCTGAAGTGTTATCTAAACGGTAGTTACCGGAGGCTAAACAGGAAAAAGAAAGATGGACTGGACCAAACCCACCGGGTTGGTCTAGTGGTGAACGCGTCTTACCAAATCAGCTGATTTGGAAGTCGAGTTTTCCAGCGTTCAAGTCCTTGTAAAGCCAGATATTTTTACACGTATTTGAATACTAGATGGTGGATACCGGTGTTCTTTGGTGGTCGGGTTTCAATTAACACACATCTCAGGAACGGTCGAACTGAGAATGTACAAGACTGGACTTCATTCACACTCATACATATCATCCTCCGAAGAATTATCTTAACGGTAGTTACCGGAGGCTAAACAGGAGGAAAAAAAAGAAAAAGATGTACTGGACCAAAAAATATGGAAGAAGAAGAGGAAGACCAAGAATGAGATAGTTTGATGATGAGGAGGATGAATTGAGCAGGATGGTAGTAAGAAGGAAGTTACTAGAGTCGGGATGTTTGGAGGAGTGTAATGCAAGAGGTAAGGGTCCTCCATGGATTGTACCATTGACCACTAAAGAACAAGTAAATTTTTCTTTGATTTTCAACGCTTAACTCCACAAAAATATTCATAAAGCTTACGAATTACTTTTTAATTCCTTAGTCTTTGTTTTATGCGGATAAGATTTATTTTCTGCATTGATGATGGTCTTCCATTTTGAGTTCTACGTTAAGCTGGAGATCAATATTATTTAGTCTAAACTTAGTTATTTTACTTCCTAAATAACAATACTGTACAACTTCCGAAATATTCTGAAATATTTATTCTCACTTCTGAATTGTTTTTTCATTTTCCTGTACTGTCTTACTATCTAACTCATAGTTATTCCTTTTTCTTACAATTAATTATTATTTTAGTCTTATTTACTTCAAAACTTAATTTTTTTCTTGCTACAAACCGTTGAGAATTTCTTCTTATTTTTTATTTACGATAACGTAAACATGTAATTACTGCGCAGTGCAGGTAAGGAAGCGATTGATAGATTATACAAACTGGTGTGTAATATTTATGAAAAAGGGGAATTTCCGTCAGACTTCAAAAAAAGTGTTATAGTTATGATACCAAAGAAAGCAGGGGCAGATAAATTGAAGAATACAGAACAATTAGTTTAACTAGTCATGCATCAAAAATCTTAACTAGAATTCTATACAGAAGAATTGAGAGGCGAGTGGAGGAAGTGTTAGGAGAAGACCGATTTGGTTTCAGGAAAAGTATAGGGACAAGGGAATTTTAGGCCTCAGCTTAATAGTAGAAGGAAGATTAAAGAAAAACAAACCAATATACTTGGCGTTTATAGAACTAGAGAAGGCATTCGATAACGTAGACTGGAATAAAATAGTCAGCATTTTTAAAAAATTAGGGTTCAAGTACAGAGATAGAAGAACAATTGCTAACATTTACAGGAACCAAACAGTAACAATAACAATTGAAGAACATAAGAAAGAAGCCCTAATAAGAAAGGGAGTCCGACAAGGATGTTCCCTGTCTCCGTTACTTTTTAATCTTTACATGGAACTAGCAGTTAATGATGTTAAAGAACAATTTAGAACAGTACAAGGTGAAAAGATAAGGAACTACGATTTGCTGATGATATAGTAATTCTAGCCGAGAATAAAAAGGATTTAGAAGAAACAATGAACGGCATAGATGAATCGCGTGAAAATAAACAAGAACAAAACAAAAGTAATGAAATGTAGTACAAATAACAAAGATGACCACTGAATGTGAAAATAGGAGGAGAAAAGATTATGGAGGTAGAAGAATTTTGTTATTTGGGAAGTAGAATTACTAAAGATGGACGAAGCAGGAGCGATATAAAATGCCGAATAGCACAAGCGAAACGAGCCTTCAGTCAGAAACATAATTTGTTTACATCAAAAATTAATTTAAATGTCAGGAAAAGATTTTTGAAAGTGTATGTTTGGAGTGTCGCTTTATATGGAAGTGAAACTTGGACGATCGGAGTATCTGAGAAGAAAAGATTAGAAGCTTTTGAAATGCGGTGCTATAGTAGAATGTTAAAAATCAGACGGGTGGATAAAGTGACAAATGAAGAGGTATTGCGGCAAATAGATGAAGAAAGAAGCGTTTGGAAAAATATAGTTAAAAGAAGAGACAGACTTATAGGCCACATACTAAGGCATCCTGGAATAGTCGCTTTAATATTGGAAGGACAATTAGAAGGAAAAAATTGTGTAGGCAGGCCACGTTTGGAATATGTACAACAAATTGTTAGGGATGTAGGATGTAGAGGGTATACTGAAATGAAACGACTAGCACTAGATAGGGAATCTTGGAGAGCTGCATCAAACCAGTCAAATGACTGAAGACAAAAAAAAAAAAAAAAACGGGTAATGTGATCGGCGAATCTTAAGACTTTTATTTTTTTTCTCCTTGAAGAAGTATATTACTCTAAAATGTTTCTTTCACTTGCCAAACTGCTTCTTCTATTTTAGAAATAGAGTCAGTATATAATAAGTAACAAAAATAAAGGGATAATAATTAAAGTTTTGTTATAAACTATCTTTTCAACAGTAGCAAGTAAGGACCACCATTCACTTAATCTTCAAAAAATACAGTCCGAACAAATACCGCGATGTCATTCTGGCCTGTATCATGACATGTGGTGGATTTATTTCCAACGTAAGCACAAAATAAGGACTTTCCTTAGCCCAAAAAATCACATTCTTGGTTCATGATTTGCAGTAAATTGTACATTCATCGGAAAAAAGCACTCTTTTATGGATTTGGAAATTGTATTGGGTTTGTATTCAGAAATACCGCTTTTGCAAATAGTTTTAATAAATTACAAGAGGTTTCAAAATACTGTTCAAGTTCGGCCGCATGTTGCAAATGGAATTAACTGTAATCTGCTGGATAGGATCGGCGAAGGTAACACGTGTTTTATACTCGCGTTTTTTTTCGTCCATTACACGACCTATATTTAGCACTGCCGGAAGGAAATGTACATTTCTTCCGATCAAGCGTTGTTTTATTATAACTTATTTTTGGCATTGTTTGACCCGTGCGTCATTGGTCACGCATCTAAACACGTCACCAACTTCTCTTCAATCCTGTAACCGCGTTCGCTCACATCAGTCACGACTCTGCAATTGAACTAAGAGAATGTGCCCTGTATGACCTTGAAAACACTAATACCAACCGAATAAACAATAAAAAATAAATTATTTCTTAAGAACTAAATACGGCACGATTTTTAAAACGGTAGCAATGTTATTTGCAGGGAGGGGTATTCGAAGACTTCGGACATTCTGTACAGATTGTAACGTCTTCTTAAATCAGTCAATCAAAAAAAAAAAAAAAAACAAAAATTATTTCGTTCAATTCCGAATTACTTCACCGGATCTACAAATGACTTGTTCGTTGGTGACTTTATTATATTTTTAAATCCACCCTTTTAAATTAATCTGAAAGCCAGAATGACCTCTTTTGTGTCCGTCCTCTTTCTGAATCCTAACCCTTCTTCATCGGGTGAACTCAGTATCTTAGCTATTTATTTTTAGGGAATGATATATTGGACCGCTAATAGCATAAAAAAAATTCAAATATTAGCTGAAATAAAATGATAAAAGAATAACTAAAAATCAAAATACGTCGTTTTCATGTTTATTTTTCATAAATGTTTGCAGTTTATTAAAATTTAAAGCTCAGTCGATACCGTCTTAACATAAAATCTCTCAAAGTCGAGTTAGTAAGTTACTATGTAAGGAGGTCAGCAACACTAATAACGCGTCGTAATCTAGGGCATGTGGGTAGTTCTGTTCAATACTTAATCGCCATTACAGCTCGAAGCAGGTCTGGTTACACGATAAACAATAATTAATCACTTAATAAACTTTATACTAGATGAAGTAACTGTGGAAAGTTAATCCTTCATGCTTTCTACTCCTTCTTCAACCGGTACACGTTCCTAGTTAAGTTCGAGAGTTCAAATAAGAGTTGTTGAATATACTTCGCTTATTCAGCCTCTGTATATATAATACATAATGTATCTCGTATCGTATCTACTCTACAAATTACAATATCAACATCAAATCGCTTATTCCCTTACAGACACGTAGAGTTAGTAAATTAAATATTGTTCGTTAAAGTTAAGTCGTTATTCACAGGATGAATTATCTATTGCTACTCTTTAATTTATCGTAAATAATATGTTTACCTGCTCCCAGGCTATAAATCTGGCCGCCTTACGATATCATTATTCGGAACTCGGTCGGTTTACATTCCTTTTTAACGTATAACTTCATTTTGTAATTTATGTTTCTTGGGAGAAATATTTTATGACCTATCACATCAATTTTGACTCAAAGATAATTATTTATCAACATATACGCTTTGCAGAAAAAAAAGATTTACCTGAGGAAAGACACCTTTTCTCTTAAAGCACCTCTCAGAAGTAGAAAATGTTTAAAATATATATATATATTATTTTTTAATTTAGCGCGTCTAAAAATTAAATAACTCAAATCTATGTCTTGAAGATGACATCTGGTGGTTATTTCATTTTTTAAGGACATCCCCGTATTATTTGTGGAACAATTTCTGTGTAAAAAAAGCAAAAAGAGATATTATCGATTTCCACTCGGCTCTTGGTTTTCAGTTCTTGAATTGTAGAAATTTTAGTAGAATATAATTTATTTTTCTACTCTCCACACTCGTATCTACTGAAAAAAGCTATTTACGAATCGCATACTAATAAATTAGTCGTGAATCACTTTCAATTTAATTCAATAGAATGTGGCACACGCTATCGCAATAGTAATTCCTCACAGACCGCTTCCAAGCAACCAGGGTCTCAGTCACCTATTTTAGTTAGGTAATAACGGTAATCCGATACAGATTACCTCAGATAAAAACCACCGGGTTGGTGTAGTGGTGAACGCGGCTTCTCAAATCAGCTGATATGGAAGTCGAGAGGTCCAGCGTTCAAGTCCCAGTAAAGTCAGTTATTTTTATACGGATTTGAATACTAGATAGTGGTTACCGATGTTCTTTGGTGGTTGGGCTTCAATTAACCACACATCTCAGGAATGGTCGAACTGAGACTGTATAAGACTACACTTTATTTACGCTCATATATACACGTCATTCATCCTCTGAAGTAATATCTGAACGGTAATTCCTTGAGGCTAAACAAGAAAAAAGAAAGAAAACAAAAAGATTACCTCAGATTAATTTTTCATTTTTGTATTTCGCTATCATGAATGTATTTTGCAACAGTAATCGGTTGCAAAACTTTTTTGACATGCGATAGAAATGAATAAAATTAAGATATGTCTGTTGGAGGTGTTTTGCTATTACGAATAATCTGCACGAATGTTTCTTGTTTAGAGGTATAGATAAAGCCAAAATCGTCCTTTTCCATCTTCTAAAATAATACTACACCTTCTTCATCACTGGATTAGTATTCGACGTTGCAGATACTGATGAAGTATTCGATGTTACGCCAATTAAATTGTCGAAAATACCTCGTTTTTGGCCAAAATTAACTTCCGTTAGATAAGACATGTAAAAAATAGGAAACATTCCGTAGAATTGAATGAACAACTTTTCAATCCTCTCATTTTTCTGCATTCATTCTCATTTTTCTCATTCAATTCTATGGAAATTTTTCCTATTTTTTACATGTCTCACCTAACGGAACTTAATTTTTTTTTACCTAACGGAACGTAAAAATCTAATTTGATCGGTCTATACTATTAACTGCACATGCGGAACCGTGTCATTTAGTTTAGGAATTATTTGTTGATTTGAGCACATAATGATTCCCCCCCGAGGGGAGAAGATCCCGCCTCGTAGCGTGTCCGGTCGCTACACCATCCCCTCCGTTCCTAGCGAGTAGTGGCTTTAACGGAGGACATCTTCTCGCCCTCAAACTGATTGCACACCACAGCGTTCAGTTCAGGCCCCGCAGAGATGCCACCGATACAGATGCCGTGGGGAACATCTGCATCGGTAAATTCACCCCGAGCTAGTTTTAAATTTATGCCTTCAGAAGAAGACAACGGACACCTGCAGCTACCACATCGCCCTCAGGAACTAAGCTAGAAGCCTAACCGCGGAATGAAGACCCCGCGCCTAGTTCTAACCATTAATGAGCCAGTTCATTGAATGTCTCGGATTCGAGGCAAACTAACCACTACAACAACTTTCCCGGTAAAGTGTTAATCACAGCGAAATTTGGTCCTAGTTCCCTTAAAGAACCCCGCTAACCGATAAAGCACAATAAAAATTTCTGTCTCTTTTGAATAGTTCCAAAGGGTGACTACGAATGAACATGGACATTAATCATCCGATGCGTATTTTGTAGGCCAACGAATGACGTAGTGTTTTTATCTATTTGATAACAGACAACTTCTCCGGTTATCTATCGTTACAACTATTAATGATATTCTTCGGCACATGTTGTAAACCAAAGCGGTTTTACACTTCTGAAAAGTTTTTTTGTCGGTCAACAACAGAATTACAGCGGGGATATATAACGGCTTTCATATTAATCAAAAGGCTTTCTTTAATATTAGAAGATTCATGTTCCTACAACTCACTAAGATGATGCAACGTACCACATTATTATAACACATTTTTTGAAGCAGACTTCCATTTTGTTAAAAAAAAAAGATTTTTACGAAACTATTCAGGTAAAAGTGGGTATTATCCAAAATCAAGAGGTTGTGAATAAAATATTGTATTTATTTCTTATTCTTGTAATCAGCAGTTAAAAAAAAAAAAAATTATTTAGAATTATTAGATTCTATTTTCATTACTTGCAAGACAATCCCGTTGTCATCTGCCATGTCGAAGAATGACTTTGGATGTTTATAAATAATATTAAAATATTAAATAATTAATATTGTTTATATATTATAAATAATACTAATTTATATGTTTATTAAATAACGGCGAATGATGACCATAAAAAAGGAATAATAAGGATACTCTCTCGAAAGATAAAAAAGAAAAAGTAACGACAATAGGCCAGAAGAAGAAAAACGAAAACGGGTAAAATTTATGTTCACGCGAAAAGAAATATATAAACTGAAGAATTTTTTTTAGTGATTTACAACATAAATATAGCATTTACCATAAATAATACAATCAGAAATAAAATAGAAGAAAAGGACAATTACATCAGAAAATGGATTATATCAAATAAAATGCGATTGTAACACGACATATATAAGACAAACGGGACGAAAATTTAATGTAAAATTTAATGAACATATAAGGTCATATAAATACGAGAAAAATATTCAAATTATGAATGTATTTGATAGAAAAATGAATTCCCAATGAAATGATAAAACCCATGGAAATATTACATTATGCAGAAAAAGGAAAACGTTTAAGTATTCTGGAAAACGTGGAAATATTAACTAAACTTAAAAGGACAGAAGATAATCGATGAACAAATAAACTCTCCGATTTAATGTTTAAAATTAAAGAATCAGAAGGATTAGTTCAAAAAACTGTATAACCTTAGAAAGGGAGAGACAAAGCAAGAGATGTCATGACAGTAGGGTTGGTGAGTGAGAGGAGTTTAACATCGCTATTTATTCGAAGAGCCCGATTCAGTAGACTCCTGGTCGTATTGTTCACTTACAAGCGGCGTGTTCCAGCCAGACAACTGGAAATTTCAGGTTAGAGTATTTCCTTTGGGATAAAATTCAAGCGTATGAGAGTGGTCCTGGATAAACGGCTTACCTTAGGGAAACATGTAAAGCATCTGAACCCGAGGCCAAAAGCCGCAGGGTCTCCTACACCCAGTACTTAACTTCTCTAGCCCCGTTTCACTAGCCACTAAAATTCTCATATTTTTAATATTAAAATATATTTTAACATATTCTGATATAGTTTAACTATTTTAAAATTCTCAGATTTTTCGAGTACCGCGGTTCATCAGAAACGCCGCACTTCTCTACGACCTCGGTAGAAATACCGTGTCGGAAGTGGGGTGCAGCACGGATACTCTTTAAGACGGCCTTCGTGTACGAGCACCGGCAACTCGGAGTCATCTGCCGGGAGGATCCTACTCCGAAAGACGTAAGGAAAAGGTCTCGCGCTGTTCTAGATGAACCACCGTGACTGGGAGACGTGAAGTCGAATAATGACAAGCCAGGCCGGGAGCCTGTATCGGAGCTCACCGTTGCCCTGAAAAAATTATAAAATATAACGTTTTCAGTTTTTGTAAATTAATTTTTATAAATGTTTGAATAGGTAAGGGTACGAATATAATGTAAGAAAGTGACAATAGTTTAACCGAATTTTGGTTCAGAAGTACGATTTTTACACGGTTAAAATTGTTAACCTTGAACTTTTACGTGGTTCTGTAAAGTTTTTCTTAACAGGCTGCGTGAATACGCGAGGAAAAGCTGACAAACACAATAACTAAGGTAAGTTTTATATCTGTATATAAATTTCCCTCAGAGGTAAGTTTTTATAATGAACGGTTAACCTCAACAGTAATGTTTGGGAAATTTTAAAAAGTAATTTTATTTTATTTTGCTTTTTTAATTAGGGGTAGCCGAGTCGGGGATAAGATATTGTCGGGAATCGGTGATAGTACGACGTTTTACATCAAAAGCGTGTTTTTATATGATTGACCTAGGAAACTCTTCATGGCCCCTGAAAAAAATTTCGTTTGATAGACGGGTTGCGAACAAATGCAAAAGAAAAAACCGAGAACTTCATTATTTTAGGAAAGTTGTTCGGACGTTGTACGGGAATACGCTTAGGTAGTTCTCTATTTAGTGAACCTCAGTCTCCGTGGCCCTGAAAAGATTTTAAACTTGTAAAATTTAAAAAAAATAATTTTTAGGAACTTGTATTTTTTTAAATAGGTTTAGACACGAAATTAAAGTCGGAAGCCGACAAAAATTTTGTGAATTTAACTCGTAAAATGATATTATTTTTTAATTCGGTTAAAATCGTTAACCGAATCGATGTTTGTGCGTGGCCCTGAAAAAATCCAAAACATGTACATGTTTTGAAATTAAATTAAAAAATTAATTTCAATTAAATTGAAATTAAAAAACAAATTTTTTTTGGAACTTTGCATACTTAAATGGGTAGAGGAGTGAAAACAAAGTCAGGAATCGATAAGGAATTTCCCTTGTGAGATGATTTTTCAGGCGGTTAAAATCTTAAGCTCAACGAGATCGTGGTCCTGAAAAAGTTTTCTGTCGACACTCCGCGCTACGGTTTTGCGGGATGATATATTTGTATCTCCCCTGTAGTATCAGGGTATGTTCCTTTTTATTTATTTCAGGTCAGTTACAGGCGCTGTAGACTGATTAAAGTGATATAACTGAAAGAACACCCTTTTTTTTGGTCTCGCGGTTCCCCCCTAACCTTTCCAATATGCACGTATGTTTGGAAGAAAGAGAATTTGCTTTTTTCTTCGAACTTCTTCCTCATATATTTCTCATTGTAAATGGAATAAGGCGATCACAGTCCCTTCGCAAACGTGAATATTACCGAATTAATTGTAAGACCTAACCATCCTCCTTCCTACTCTAGAAGATGAAAAAGACCGTTGACGGACGGCGATGAATGTGGAAGAAGAAGCCCAGAAATTGCCCGATGGAAGAGACAAGAGACTTGCACATTTTCCGATGCTGCCCTTTTTATTTATGACCAGGGGACAATTTACAATCTGTAAGTTATTTAAAACCGGTTTTCGGAGAGGAAGTCAGAAAAAGAAAGAAGAACGAAGAAGGACCCACTAAGTTGGAACATCTCCCAGACTGAATCTGCTCTAGGCGTGACGACGAAGAAAACGTGAGTGAAGAAAAGCTTCCTAAATCTACTCTAGAGCATTTTTAAAGCGTTTAAAATATAATTATACATATATATTTATAACACTCTGCCTCATCATATAAAAAATCCTCTTTCAAATAAATCGCATAATTGGATGTACACCTCGACAACTAAATGAAAATTACCTATAGGAAAATTACCTATTAAATCTTTAATGCCTACATTCACACCACCGACCTTATATTAAAAATATCTGTTTATATGAATTAAAAATTTTTCATTTGCAGTGATATTGGGCGCAAAGTAATGATAAAGCTGTAACACCTTATATATGTTCACCAGTTCAACTCGCTTCTCATCGAACCCTTTAATTTGTCGCACAAGAAAAACCAATTACTACTCTAATCGGTTCTACTTGAGAAAGTTACAGCTTTCTCTGGTTATAATGATGTTTACTATATTTAGTCGATGAAATAAAGAGAGAAATTATTGTCGGTAATATAATTTCCATATTAGTGGGTTGTCATGCCAATCAGATAGAGTAAGGAGGTCAACAACAGAAGACGAAATAATCGTCTTCTCTGTTCCAATGAAAATATTTCACCGCATTCTTTAAAATTAATAAAGAAATTATTAACTAACAGTATCTATTTATTATTTTTTGAAAATTGATTGTGATCGCCAAAAAATTTGATTTTCTGATTTCAACGGAAATATCCAATTTGACTAGTTTCGACGGGGTCTGTACGTAAATATGTAACGTATGCGTATTCATGTAACTCAAAAACGATTAGCCGTAGGATGTTGAAATTTTGGATTTAGGACTGTTGTAACATTTAAATTAGCACCTCCCTATTTGATTACAATCGACTGGACCAAAAGTGTCCGAAAAAGCGCAAAATTTAAGAAAATTGGATTTTAGACTTTTTCTTAACTGCAGTATTAAGCCCTCATTGACAGCTTTTCAATGATATATCGTAGAACTTATGATGTATCCAGAATTACAGTAAATAAAATTTTTTACTTATGAAATATTTGGCTCTCACCACGGGAAGGCTGATCGGTTCGAATCCGACTTCATCTCCTTTTTTTTCACTAATAATAGCGGAGGTCGTGTTGATTCAATGAACCAGGAGGGACCCCGTTGGGAAGGTCGAATGGGTGGACAATGCTGAAGGGTGGTGGCTAGACATTCCCGCGTCACGTAAGATGAACCGAGGCAACGTCTTCTAGGTGGTTACCTGTTTGCCTTGTGTAGTTAAAAAAAAAAAGCTTAGTTAAAAATTATAAAAACACTTTTACAATAAATGTTAATTTAATAATAACTATAAAAAAAAGTAATCAGAAGTTATTAATAAAATAAAATTTTATGTACTTTTCATTGTAAAAAATGTGTATATTTAATTTAATAGGCATAAAAGAAAGTCGTGTGGTGTCCACATCAGATTTTATAGGAGAATATGCGTTCAGAAACCGTTGCACTACTTTTCCTTAAGTAAGCTTTCTGGCACGGATTGATTTTATCCCGGTAACTTACTGGTTATACTATCTTGCAGACTTATGCGTGTTACGTATCATTTCGAGGTGTCTGTATTCGTTTTAAACTTTTCTGTTAATTACTTCTTCGGCTAAAATTATTCTGATACCTAATAATTCTAGATTATACAAAATAAAACAGGTATTGAGTACACGGATGAATTGGTTTATAGTTGTTAAGCGTTTATTTTAACGTGAATTTGTTTATATAATAAACGGTACAGATAACAATAAAAATTGTTAAAAAAATTATTTTTCAATAAAAATGTTTTACACAAATCAAAATATTTTAGTACTGTAAATAAATTAAGTCGTATTTAATTAACTGATTTTTATACAAATTCAATGAAGCAATCTCTTTCCATCTCTATTTATTATTTTTTTTCATGGGGATTTAGTATTTAAAATTGCGGTTAGTGTGTACGATCGTGTAATGTAATGTATTAATAGCTGTGTGCTTTTTGGCAGAATTAATCTGGAAAAGTGTAGCAGTTAGAACGAGAATTTAGGCCGTTCGATTGATATTTATTTTGTATCGCAATCAATAAAATAAAACTTGATACGAACACAGTTCTATGATTTTATCAAATTAATTTTTTTCACCGGTTAGGTAATCACTCTGTCATGTTCCTATATGAATATTCTCATTTTGGTATATATATTTTCTATTATTTTATTTTTTTACAAACGGGAAGGAATATGTTCTTTTCGTAAACAATATTACATAGCCTTGTAAATATTTTAATGTATGTAACGTTAATTAAAAAAAAAGAAGTTTATTCTTCTGTATCTTTCATGTTATTTTTATTTATTGTTTTTTTTATTTTTTGCTCGTTTCAGTTCAGATGTACGTAATCTTTATTTTACTATATTATTGCTTACTCTCTCTCTTTCTTTTTGTGTTTTTTTTTTCTATTTTAAGTTACTGTTAATGGACCTACGGTTAGAACACCGTAAGTAATTTTTTTTATTTTTGTTTAACTTCCGGGACCACGGTCATGTATTACTTCAGAGGAGATTGATTTGTAACGTGTGTTAAAAATCCGGAGGTCCCGGGATTCAAACCCGGGACCTCAAGATGAAAGGCCGAGACGCTACCACTCGCGCCACGGAGGTCGGCACGGTTAGAACTATTTACTGCCATTGTTTCTGTTTCTTCTACCCTTTACAGGATTCTCACATCCTTACTTAATGATTATAAATATCATCAATCTCGGTTTTCTTCCGACTTGTGTTACTTATATTCTATCGTCGGCGTTGTTAATAAATCTTCTGCTCTTTTTTCTCCTTTTGTAAAACTTTTGACACGGATAGAAATTATGTTTAAATTTCTCGAACATTTTTTGATTCTATCGGGATGAAACGCAGTCTTGGCATACCGTAATAAAACCACCTCGGCAGCTTGTGTTGAACTCAGATATTTAAATTTTAAAATTCAAGTTTCAGAACCGTATAAAAGCAGTGAATTCATCTCCTATTTTTGATGTGTGTCAAACTTAATGAAGAATGTAAATTATTGGAGCACATCATGTTTCTTTTGTTGTTTGAGAATTTCAAATATAAACGATAAAGGACGCAAATTGACGCACTAGATAGCTCTAAATATATAAAAACACAAAAATAAACATTCCAGATAATTAAAACACGGCGCACTTTTTGTATGTATCATAAATGGTAAAAATCCTTCAAAACTTGATTCTAACACCGGCGCCACATGCGACTTCAACACCCACCACTACCAAGGATGGTCTAAGAATCTTAACGTAAACGAAGAATTATAACTTTCCAAAGTAAAGCCTCCAAGGCCGGCGTAAGTGGTACGTCTTGGTCTTTCATCCGGAGGTCCCGGGTTAGAATCCGGGTCAGGCATGGCATTTTCACATTCGCTACAAATCATTCCTCTCATCCTCTGAAGCGTGCCTAACGGTGAATCCGGAGGTTAAAAAAAAGTTAAACCTTAAACCCACCGGGTTGGTCTAATGGTGAACGCTTCTTCCCAGCTGATTTGGAACGCATCAGCTGATTTGGAAGTCCAGAGTTCCAGCGTTCAAGTCCTAGTAAACCCAGTTACTCGTATACGGGTTTGAATACTAGATCGTGGGTACCGGTGTTCTTTGTCGGTCGGGTTTCAATTAATCACACATCTCAGGAACGGTTGAACTGAGACTATACAAGACTATACTTCATTTGCAATCATACATATCATCCTCATTCATCCTGTGAAATATTATCTGAAAGGTAATTACTGGAAACTAAACAGGAAAAAGAAAAAAAGTAAAGCCTTAAAAATTTTCCTCGTTTAAAAATTGTATTTCAGTAAAGTATTAAAAGTTTTCTCTTTCAGAACTTGAAAATCAATTTTGAATATTAAAATTCAAAATCAATATTTCCTTGTTTCTTTATCCATTCGATTTTCTATAATTCTCTCTCTACATCTATCTTTTATTCTTCCTTCGTCTCGTTTTGACATCGTCAAAGTTTCATACGCGTACGTAAAGATACTAAAAAAATACGACTAATTTTTATATTAATCCCTTTTAATTTTTGTTTTCAGAACACCGTACAACGGTGCATTTTGTTAAAATGATCTTTTTGATTACCAGTCGCAGTATTTATTTCGTGTTCATCGTTGAATGAATATCTTAACTTATCATTCTTACACCGTTTAAGAAGAGGAAGAAAGTCTACATTGTCTTTTTGCTGTGATGTTGAAGTTATACACAACGCATAAAACGGATTTTAAAGCTCTTTTGTCTATATTTTCCCTCTAATCAGAATTAATTTGTTTCACAATTCTGTTTATATCTAAAAATACAATACGGTAAATCGTAGTAATTTTTAAAAAAATGCGAGCTATCATTAAATAATAATAAAACCGCTAATTTAAATTTTAAGATTATTAAATTTTTTTTTATAAAGAAATTATTTAAAATTCAATTACTAGATTCGTAATTTTATTAAAATTATTCTATACTTTTGTTAAAAAACTTCTATTTAATTTAGTCTTGTAATGGAAAAATTTATTTTAAATAATTTCAATAAATAATATTAGAAAAGCTCGCAAACGGCTTCATGCTACAACTGAATAATTCATTAACTGGCATTCCTCCAGCAACCACAACACTGGGTTAATTGACGGCATAGATTTGGAGTCTATTCCTACGAACCTTTAGTAATGTCGTAGTTAGCGACTATTTTATCGCCTAAATTAAACTTAAAATTCATATGTTTATGTAAATTTTAAGTATGCTCAACCCATTATACCGACACCCAGTGCTCGCATTAGCAGTATTTTCTCCGATACGCGTATCCGTGGAACAAACCCTGCCAAAATATGCGAGAGAAGTTACGCGCGCATATCGGCGCAAGAGTTCAGCAGAGCTAAGCTCAGATTAACTCACCTTCAACCCGAAGAAGACTGAGTACTCCCAGTCCGTTCACCGCCCAGCATCGTCAAAAACAGATAACGATCATATCCCCCGCTCCCGCGTTGCGAATAGCGAAACCGAAAAGCCTAATAATAATATTGTTATTATTATTAAGCTTTTAATAATAATAATAATAATAATAATTTGATGTTCACGTAAATACTCTGCAATCTGTAAGTTGAGGTGCCTAGACTTCTTAAATAAATAAATCTTTTATCTTTATTGACACATAATAATACGATCCATTATATGCATCACGGTGGGAATGTTTAGATATGATGAATTCTACGGAACTGATTAAAAGATACTGTTCAAGAATTTTCTCGAATTGATCAAGAGAAACCGTAGTAAAATGATTGATTAATTATGAAATAAAAAAAAAATGTTTTTTCAGTGCATATTAATTATTTAATATATAAAAAAAAATAACATAAACGGTACTAAGTATAAAAAAAAGTTTACAATTCGGAAGAGGTTAATAAAAATTATTTGAATAAAACTTTTGAATGGATGCAGGAAATTCAGAGTTTATTTAATTCTCTGATTGATATTATTTACAAATTCATCGACAGAGTAATAATTTTTCCCTTAAAATTTGCGCATAATTATATTTATAAAAAGTTAATCAGAAGACTTTTTAAATTACCGAGAAATATATTGTAAATGGCGTCATAAGCGTAATAAGGTCGTTCGTGTAAGCCGAAGTATTGTGTTATTTTTAAGAAAACTGTTTGGTATAGTAAGCGGATATCTTAGTTTTATAAAATAAGACTCTGTTACTTTTAGGAAATACTGTGTATTCCAAAATATAAACACACGAATGATTTAAGAATTCTTATTTTCTAAACGTAAGAAGAAGAATGTTAAAAATCAGATGGGTGGATAAAGTGACAAATGAAGAGGTATTGCGGCAAATAGATGAAGAAAGAAGCATTTGGAAAAATATAGTTAAAAGAAGAGACAGACTTATAGGCCACATACTAAGGCATCCTGGAATAGTCGCTTTAATATTGGAAGGACAGGTAGAAGGAAAAAATTGTTTAGGCAGGCCACGTTTGGAATATGTAAAACAAATTGTTGGGGATGTAGGATGTAGAGGGTATACTGAAATGAAACGACTAGCACTAGATAGGGAATCTTGGAGAGCTGCATCAAACCAGTCAAATGACTGAAGACAAAAAAAAAAAAAAACAAAAAAAAACGTAAGAATTCATAATCATATTTATGCACGCTATACCGTGATCTTAGTTTCAATTTCGTATCTTGAAATCTCCTTTTTTTTCAGGGTACCCAAGTATTTTATAACTACCGGGTTATTCAAAAAGAAGGAATAGATTTTAAATATCTATTTATAATGAACGACAATAGATAGAAAAACATATGCTACATCACCGAATAGAGAAAAGTTCAAAGTTTTAAGTATTAGTTCCACTCAATGCCTACAGTGACGCTGCGGTTTGTTTAAAAGAAAATGGCGACGCCACAGAAAAAGTTATTTTGTGTGGCGACTTTTCCCAATGCATTTACTTTTTTTCATACTGCAGCAATGCAAAGAGTGAATCCATTGGTTCAATAGAAACAAAGAACCGTCTCGTCGTGAATACATTTAAAATCGGTACAAGAAATTCGTAGAAGATGATCTCATATGCAAAGGAAAAAGCACTGGTTGCCCTCGCACGTCAAATGAAAATATTGAGTGCATCGAACCGGTTTCGAACGTATCCTAGGAAATTCACAAGCAGAGGAAGTAGAAAACTTGGAATTCCGCAACCGACCGTATGGTGATTACTTAAGAAATGTCTGCATCTGAAGCCGTATAAGTTGGAGTACTTCAGGAGTTGCTGGACGATGACACAATTCCAAGATGATGGATCGGAAAAGGTGGGCAACATGAACTTCTTAATCTTAAATGGCCTCCAAGGTCATTATGTCAGACCCCTTGCGATTTTTATTTGTGGGGGTACGTAAAAGACCTGCTGCTCTTTAAAATCTGCGAAATAGAATTTTTACAGCAGTGAATTCAATTACCAGGGCCAGTTGATTGGTGTGTAGCAAGAAATCGACTACCGATTCGACGTTTGTCGTATAAAAAATGGTGCTCATATTGAAGGCGTAAAATAAAACTTTGAACGTTCATCTATTAGTTGGCGTATCACATGCGTCTCCAGCTATTCTCCTTCATCAGAAATAGATATTTAAAACCGGCTCCTTTTTTTTTAATAACTCTGTATTTTAAATGGAATAAAGGTAGCACATAATAAATAATATTTAATAACGATACAAAGCTTAGCATTTTATTAATACGGTACCCAGCAAAAGAGTACGGTCAGGTTTTATTGCAAATGAAATCAGTTTGATCATCCCGAGAGAATTTTTCTTGTAATAGAACACAAAGAAATTTCACTTAACGGGGAACAGTAATATTATCGTTATCGTTATCGTTGACAGTATTCTATTGAAGTGACTGATGTTACGTCTTCCTGGAAAACTAGAATACAACGATTTTATTCACATTTATAGGTAAATGATAAAAATCCATCCAGTGAATATATTCTTGAACCGTTAACATAAAATTTTATTTAACAATATAGTTATATATTTTTATATATAACAATACAATATAGTTAATTGTATTTTTATGCCATATTTATAGATAATTTGTGTTAAAACATATAGATATATAAACTCAGAATCGATCTGAAGTTGGAATAATTAGATTTATAACGTGGGCAGCGGCGTTAATTCGGAAACTATTGTTTTACAATAAAAAATAATTAGCTAAATATAGATTTATATTATTGCAATATAAAGTAAAAATTTCTGCCTTGCACTCTGTATATCGGCAAATTCTAAAGTTATCATAATAAAAGTGAATGCTTACCGTTATACTATTTCAATATAATTTTCGATATTTTTTAAAATTAATAATTTTTTTATAACAGAATAATTTCCGTGTTTATTCATCCCTTCTGAAGAAATATAACCTTCTATTCGTATTATATAAATGAAAATCCAATTTTTTTTTAGAGTTATGTTTATTTTTATATTTCCAGGTGTACATTTATTCAGTATTGCATGCGCAAGTATATTACATAAGCGAAAATATGGTGATCGGATAAAATTTTCAACGTTAGGGTTTTTCGAGATCTTAACGCTTCCTGATCCTCCTCTAACTAAAAAATCTTATGTGGACACCACATGACTTCCTTGTACGTCTATTAAATTGCATATGCACATTTTTAAAAGTACATAAAAGTTTATTTCACTAAACATTTTAACTTCTGATTTTTGTTTATTGTTATTGTTGAGTTATTGTTTATTGTAAAAATCTTTTTTTATAATCAGAGGTTAGTAGTTATTAATAAATCAATATATTTAAATTATTAAAAAAAAGTTTAAAAAAAGGAGATAAAGTGGAATTCGAACCGATGTGCCTTCCCCTTCTAAGATCCAAATATTTCATTAATTAAAATCTTATTTGCCTATAATTGTGGAACCAATGAAAATCAGTATCACTTAACGATATATCGTTGAAAAGCTCTCAATGCGGGCTTATTACTGCAGTTAAGAAAAAGTACAAAATCCAAATTTTTTTGGATTTTGTGCTTTTTTGGACACTTTTGGTTCATTCAATTGCAATCAAAAGGAGAGATGTACAACTAGATGTGACAACAGTCTTAAATTCAAAATTTCAACATCCTACGGCGTTTTTGAGTTACGTGAGATACATACGTACGTACAGACGTCACGCCGAAACTAATCAGAATGGATTCTGGGATGGCCAAAATGGAAATTTTCAATGGAAATCTGAAAACCTAATATCACAATACTTTCTTTACTTCGTACAAGAAAGAAAAACACAGTTTTTGCATTAAAAAATTCTAAATGGATGTACTTACGTACACATGTCACCCTGTGTTTTTTTCTTCACACAAGATGAACTGGTTTGGATAAAATTTAGCATAATGATTTTTTTATATGAGAATCGATGCCGATTTTTAGGGGGTTAGAAAAATATATACTTTCCAAGTCCCGTATCTTAAAATTTTACTGAAAGGGTAGATTAATTTTTTCACATAATTTAATGCTTCTTAGCTAGCTGTCTTTCCGATAGTGTTTGATCTTATTCAAAACCTCATAAAGGACTGGGGGGAAAAAGAGTTTTCCTTTTTGTCATTTCTGGGTACAGAGTCGCTTTCTTGTACTAATTAAATGATTCCATTATATTATTACGTCCTTTTCATTAAATGTATTCGCAAAATTTTATGTTCGCGTGTAGGAAATAATAGGCCTAATATTTTTGCTTCCGATTTTGTTATTCGTGTATAGTTTTTGCTCGATATTTTTAAACCGAATTAAAAAATTTCTATGAAATTTTATACTATAATTTCTGAAAGCGAGACATTGTACTCGCTTACTTTTAATTACATCGGTCGAGGAGATGACTGTTATCATGGATCTCGTATCTCAAAATTTAATTCAACTCTAGAATAGTTTTTTTACAGAAATTTTTATTTGCATTACTGACACATTTTAATCTTCCATCAATATTAGTGTGTCGTGGAAGAAACATTCATTAGCTTGAGCTGGAATTCTTTGCCAGTTTTTACAAAAAGAAAAATCACAAAAAAAGTTTTAAGAAAACAAGATATTACACATCTGATTAACGTACAGTACTTTACTATTTATTTGAGTGACTATGAAAAATATTTATAAAAAATTATACAGTTTATTCAATTTTAATCATACACTGCAGAATATAGGAAAGTAATTTTTAATCTAAAAGAAAAAGTAACCTAAAATATAATTTTAAAAGATTCATCTATCCCTATCTCATCGCTAATATATAATATTTTTTGTCAGAAAAAGATTTTATATTGTATTATATTAAAAAAAAAAAAACCTTAGACAGTGTTTTAAACAAGACAGTTTTTAAACAACCTTAGACAGAGTTTTTCATTTTTATTTTCTAAACAGTACTTTCATTTAAACAGTATGATATGCACTGCTTATGTACAATCCCTATTTATGTAAACACGTACATAAATAGGGGATTTATAATAAAAAAAAAAATTAAGAAGCCTTTAAAATGTTTAAAAAGAAAGAAAAAATAAACATTGACGTTTGACTTAGAATAAAACGATGTGTTTTATAATCAAACTAGCCGGTACGTCTACCCAGCACCTGGACCCCGCGGCTCAGGTCAGCCCAGGCGAATTCCGGAGGCAACTCACGGGCCTCCTGGTCAAAATTTATTGAAACCTGAAAATAAACTAAATTACAAGAGATGGAATAATATGGTAACTAAAGTACATCCACCTTTGACGACGGAAAGTTCATAACTTATTTCTTTGCCATGGAGACAGAAATATACTAAAGTAAAAAGATAGATCTTTTTTTACTTTATGAAAATCTTTAATTCACAACTTCACCCTCCTTAGGGGTGAAGAAATAATGAATATTTTTAATATCTTAACCTTCAAGGGAGCTGGGGCATAGGTCGATGGCTTAAAACCTTCCCTGGGATAACACTAATGTATCCGAAAATTTGAAAGTAATCGGTCGGTTGGTTCTCGCGTAATGCGATAACAAACACACAGGCAAAATTTATATATATATAAATATATATATATATACATTACATAGTAGACGGGACACCACGACTAAGAGAAGATCCCTGTACAAGTTTATACGGGATCTGGGGGGATGGTATGCCTGGAGTTCGTTTTTAAGGATAACGGGTGCGCAGGTGCTTACCAACCATGTTAATACGAACCAATATCTGTTACGGTTCCGCCTGGCAGCTGATGAGCTGTGCGTTTGCGGAGAGGTTCACTCAAATGAACATCTCAAACATCTGATGTTTGACTGCCTTGTTTCTGGGGACACAGCCAGAGACCGGGCCACCCTGGAACTTAAGATAAAGGGAAAAATTGGCCACTCACAATCTGCGAGTAAATGTGGCGAGAGCCGCATTGTCGGAACGTGTGAAAGTTCCTTTATGCGGTTGCTATGTTCAACCGGCATCATTAGTTTACTTAAGGGAAAGACTCCTACCGTACTGCTGTCGGAAGCTAATGTAGAATATATGGCTGAGCACCAGTCGATTAAGGCTCCAAGCAATTTAATATGGTGGACACGTACTTGCTGGCATTCAGCGAACTAGGCGTGGCAGCGAATTGCTGTCTAGACGAAGTAAATTTTAATTTATGAATGTCATATATATATCTTTAGTAGTTGACGGGGTGCGTCTACCTATTTTAGTAAATATATGATAAGTGAGCTGTTGGGACACGTAAGCCGGTTGTGTATGGCACGCACTTAGTCCGCTTACGCTGTTAGGTACGCTGTGTACCTGTGTAGGTTACGCTGTGTAGGTAAGCTCTAGGAGCTATTTAGGACATTGGTCGCTAAACTTTTTCGAGGCTCAGTAGCCGTTTGTGGCACAGACATTCGGTCTTATGCTTTAGGACGACCGAATGGGGAGGTGGCAGGAGAAATGCCAAGCAAACCAATATGTATATATATATATATATATATATATAAATTTCCGAATAAACGTAATCTGGTAAATCGAGAGTGTACCTTCATGCAAACGTTAGCCTTCAACGTACTAACACAATCCCGTTTGAATTGTGAAAAATCGGACGATTATTTGCAGAAATATTATAAGGCACCCGATTGCACCTCCCAAAACGGCGCTCCAGGAGCACCATATTTGTTACCAGTTGATTGTGATGATCGGTTTAGCCTCGCACGAGGTGCTCGTATTCCTCACCACTATAGCCTCACATGCAGTTCCTACGGAAAGTTCGTTATTGTTAAACAAACATTTTTTTCAATTTACGTAATATTTTATTAAACGTAAATTTAATTCTAGTATTTTTGTAATATTATTCGTTCGATTTCTAATCGTTCAATTCAAACCCGGCTCATACAGTGATAGACACTCGGAATTCACAGTTCATTAATTAAATTCATTAAAGTTTGTACTTTAACCAGCACATCTCCACTACTATATATATATATATACATAAATTTCTTTTCGAGAATAAATATATCCATAAACCTTGTTACACCAAGAAACATGGGTAAAAATTTGGTTGCGATAAATCGGGTAATTTTTTGTTTATCCCGAACAAACAAAACCCTCTTCCTCTTTATTTAATAGTGTAGATTAGCTTATACAATCGGAAGAAAATGTAATTATTATTTAGGAACTCCTCAATTGCAAATCCACCTTCTAAAACGTAATAAAAATATAATCTAACTGAAAATTCTTAGATTTTAGCATAACAGAACGTTCAGCTATATGTTTATTTTGCTTATTTCTGTGGGGTATCGTTTCAGTATAATAAATTAAATTTCACTCTACGCTGTTCTTTTTTGCGATTTATTATTGTTCATAAGATTATATATCATTTACGCGCATATATATTCAACGGTTTTCTTAATAGAAAATAATTACTTTTTTGTGACGAGTATTTAAAATTATATTTTATTTTAATTTCGTAAGGAATTATAAATTACATTACAATAGACTTAATACAGATAAATAACAAAGTAAATATATTTAAAAAGTATTTTATGAATTTATTATAGCTATAAAATTCTATTTGTGTAAAGAGGTACTAATTGATATGAATATAAATCAGTGCAGCACCATAAAATAGATTTTACAGTAGCTCCCTTTTAAACTTTTTCCTCGTATTCTTCAAACGAACCAGTAAAAGATTTTTATTAATATTTTGTTGTTTTATAATATTTTAATTACGATTAAGTAACAAAAGAGAAAAATTTTAAATGAATAATTCGTTTCATTATAATATTCTACTTTAAGAAAAAAACCGACGAGTGCGGTCGCTGTTTTTATTTAGACCCGGAGGCTTATTAGAGATAGTAACTTCAACGTAAACCTATCTTTGCGTCTTTCCGGATTACTTATTAAATATTTTATTATGCTCTTAGCGATACATTCAACACGTGTGCGCGCGCGTCCACTAAAATGAGTTAAATCTATTCGTATGAAACGGACTTTTATCCCTAGTTTTAAATACGCTTTTATTATTCTCCCGGCCTTTTAGACAATAACCTTTATGTATTCTTTACAGTAGAAGTATCCGGAGCAGCACTCATTCTTTTTTCGTTGGATTAGAAAAATATACTCTGGTAAGCCGCAGTTCGGTCGCTTTCTTTGCACGTATACTGTTTATATTTAGTTGTTTTATGTATTAATAATTATTACGGACTACAGATTAAAAGCAATACTGCCGTAAATAATACTTTTATCTGTCTTATAAACTTTTTTTGTTAGACTGATAGTTTTCATTTGCTGTTTAACTATCAAAGATAAATCGATTCTTAAATCTCGAAGGAATGCTTTAACTGTTATACAGTTTAATATTAACAAAAACAGTTTAAAAAACATATACCGGAAAATATCTTAAAATAAATACGGTAAAAGAGTTTCTGCAATTAAAAATACATAAATAAAATTATATGTAGTGTTAAAAAATATATAAGAATCCTTAAATAAATTTACAATCTAGAAAAAAAAAACTAATTTAGCAAATGCTTTTACTACACAACGAACTATTTTTTTCGGTATGTGACCTCCCCACAAGTGACCAGAGGTCCATCTTTATTCACGATCCTCCTCGAAGATTGAAAAGGTGTTGGAACAGACATTTACAGAGTATTTAACATAATTATACGAATAAATTTATTTCTTAATACTAATATGTTATTTTTGTATTAATGAAAGGATGTTTCTGAGGAGTCTACTTACTCCACATATCATTCGCGTCAGTATTTTTTTTAAATATCGTAATTGTTCGGTTTATTGTTGTGTAATTATAAAAAATAAAAAAATAAGAAAATTAGTTAAATGTTTATTTAATAAGTTCTTATTTCTTACATAAAAATCAAGAGGGTGAAGAAAATGAAGCTCTAATTATTAAAGTAGTTGTCAGTGTCAAAGGACTTAGCTCGATTAACTTGTCTCCATTAATTTCCAACCCATATATATATATATATATATATATATTAAACCCCCTTTGAAAATAAATAGGTTTAAACGAAAGTAATTTACACACAAAAGGATCTTAATGGGAAATGAAATATTAATGTGTTTAAAATATCGAGGGATCCTTATAGATAAATACCAAAAATTACAAAATATTATTTTTAAAATAATGGTCTTAAAAAAACTAATAATAGAAAAAAGTCGCCTCAATAGCAAAATAACAAATGATGGACAAAATAAAGTAGAGATAGTGGGCCGTCAACATAAGCAGAGAAAACCGTGAAAATATTAAGCGTACAGAACACATAGCGCATGCTGTTAAAATATCGTTTTAACAATATTTTAAAGTACAAGTTTGTAACCATAATGAAAAAAATGCAGGAGAGGAACAGTTTGGTTCCAGCTTGGGAAAGGAAAAGGAACCAGAGATGCCATCGGGCTACTAAGAATGGTTAGAGAAAATTATTTAGAGAGAGGAAGAGAAATGAGACTGTGTTTCATGGATTTAGGAAAAGCATTTGTTAGTCAAGTGGGAGAAAATGATAAAGAGATTGTTAAAAAAAGTAGAATTGAAAGACAGAAAATAACTAAATAGAGACGAACAGCAGAAATAAAAGTAAATAAGAATTTACTGGATGGGTATAAATCGAGATGTTAGTCCAGGATGGTGCCTCTTACGGACGGTGTATTGAAGATATGATAAGGAATATATTACAAAAAAGAAGGAATAAGTATTAAAAAAATAAGTTGCATAACGTTTGCTGATGATATGTTAACTCTAGTTGACGGCAGGGACAAACACACACGCGCGCTTCAAGACTGTTAAAAGCCATAGAGAAAGAAGTGAAAGAGTATAAAATTAAAATAGAAGTAGAAAAAACTAAAGTAACGGGAGTAAACTACAAAGAGGATTGAGTGCTAAGAATAAGTAAAGGAAGAATAGAAAAACGAAATATGTATATTTGGGTACTATGGTGAAAGAGGACAAGAAGAGTTCAAGGGGAAGGATAACGATGGCAAAGAAAGCCTTCAGTAAGAAGAGGGAATTCTTATGTAATAAAAGTCCGAAATTAGAGTAAAGGAAAATGTTAAGCCAAATTCGATGTCTAAATGAATGTCTTGTTGCATTGAAGTGAAGCATAGATGATGAGGAAGCGGGAGAGAAAGTCGATTGGTTTTCTGATATGGGGACGGAGAATGTTGGAAAAAATAGGTTGGATGGATAAAGTGAGGAACGAGTAAGTAATTATCAAGATTAAGAAGAGTACTTCTGCTGGAAGAATACAAAAGAAAAGGTAATTGAAGGATAAGTGGTCAGAGGAAATGGAATTTTGACAACTACATCGGATGATTGAATAGAAGAAGAAAGGAAGCGAGAAAGAAGGATGAAGTTAATAGATGAAGTGAAGATCGGAAAATACAAGAGAACAAACGAGAAGGCTTGGAACAGAAATGAATGGTGTGGAAGGGGGGACGTAAAGGATCCGGCGCAGGCAAAACACCTGATGATGGTGATGACGAAGACATAATACTTTGTGGTAGTAGACACTGATAATAGGTGAATCTGAAAAACCCACCGGGTTGGTCTAGCGGTGAACCCGTCTTCCTAAATCAGCTGATTTGGAGGTCCAGCGTTCTAGTCCTAGTAAAGTCAGTTATTTTTAGTCTAAATTGAGGTGTGTAAATAGAATATTAATATAATGTATATAAATTCAGTAACGAAAATATTACCTATTTATTGGTGTTCCTAATGTATTTACGTCACAGTCAAAGTCTGTTCAACGACTGAACAATAAGCAAACCCAGCTCCCAATGACCACTACCCACCGGGTTGGTCTAGTGGTTAACGCGTCTTCCCAAATCAGCTGATTTGGAAGTCGAGAGTTCCAGCGTTCAAGTTCTAGTAAAGCCAGTTATTTTTACACGGACTTGAGTACTAGATCGTGGATACCGGTGTTCTTTGGGGGTCGGGTTTCAATTAACCAAACATCTCAGGAACGGTCGAACTGAGACTGTACAAGACTACATTTCATATACACTCATACATATCATCCTCATTCATCTTCTGAAGTATTATCTGAACAGTAATTACCGGAGGCAAAACAGGAAAAAAAAAGGTGAATCTGAAAGGAAATTAAGAGGAACTTCAATAGCGATAATAGAAGATACTGAAAATTAGTTAGTTCATGTTAATAAACATGAAGCGTTTTTAAGAAGATTACGAGAAGAAATCTGTGGTAGAATTTTGTAGACAGACTTACAGAAACTTATCTGCCTTATTATATTAAGACATCCAGGTTTTTTAAATTTATTAATAGATGGAGTAGAGAGAGAGAGAGAGAGAGAGAGAAATGTATATGGGGATAAAGTCTATAGTTAAGACAAACATATGTAAAAGAATTGGCTGAGGACGAAAAGTGTAAATTATTTATGAGGTACGTCGGGGTTACAAACTTAGGACTGAACAAAAAAAATGAACCTCTAAATTTAGAAATTAAATTACAATTAAATATATATATTAGATGTAGATATGAGATTATATTAGATATTTAATTAGATTTATATATTATTACATTAGAATTTAGATAGCGTCTAAATTCTTTCTGTTGATGAGAAAAAATACGTTAATGTTGTATGATATGTATCGAATTTAATATTTATTAATCTTCTAATAATACATTATCAATTGTTACTTCCTAAAGCGTAAATAAAAACTAAAACAGAGCTGGATTCCAAATTAAAGAAAATTGATATCTAAATTAAGAAGGTATTGGAGTGAACAGTAAAGAACGATACCAGAGTTATTTATTTCTCCCTAAAATCCTTTCTTTTCTTCAAATATTTAGTAAGTTATCAATAAAAATTCTCTTTTCTACTACCTGTCAACTTACTTCACAAAGAATATCTTAGAAAATAGATTATTAAATAAATCTGTTCCCGATTCTTTTGTCATTAATATATCAACCTTATTACTATTTTTTAAATGTAAATATGTACATATTATGTTAGTTTACATACATAAATATTTATTTTAAGAATTTTATATTAAAATTTATTGTATCTAAAATCGTATTTGAAATTTTTATGCTGAAAATAATATAACTTTAAACATAAGTAAATCTTTATAGCAATATTTATGTAATTTTATACTTCCTTGTACGAAGTAAAGAAAGTATTGTGATCGCGAAAAAATTCGGTTTTTAGATTTCAACGGAAATATACATTTTCACCCTCCCTGAATCCATTTTGACTAGTTTCGGCGTGACAGCTGAATGTACGTACGTATGTGCGTATATATCTCGCATAATTCAAAAACGATTAGACGTAGGTGTTGAAATATTGGTTTTAGGACTGTTGTAACATCTAGTTGTGCACCTCCCCTCTTGATTGCAATCAAAAAAAAAAAAAAAAGAAAAAAAAAAGTGGACCAAAAGTGTCTAAAAAAGCCCAAAATCGAAAAAAAAATTGGATTTTGGAGTTTTTAACTGTAGTAATAAGTCCTTATAGAGAGTCTTTGAACGATATATCATAAGTGGTACTTATTTTCATTGGTTCCAGAGTTAGAGATAAATAAAATTTTAATTAATGAAATATTTGGATACTACAACATCGGTTCGAATCAGACTTCATCTCCTTTTTTTTAACTTTTTTTTAAATTTAAATATATTGATTTATTACTAATTATTAACCTCTTATTGTAAAAATTGATTGTAAAAATAACTTTTACAATGAATAATAATTCAATAATAACAATAAAAAATATATATATTTGAAAAAATATCAGAAGTTATTAATGGAATAAAGTTTTATGTAATTTTCATTTAAAAAAAAAAAATGTGTATACACATATGTAACTTAATAGACGTACAAGAAAACCATATGGTGACCACATCAGATTTTTCATTTAAAAGAAAAGTATATATGTAATTTAATAGACGTACAAGGAAGTCTGGTGTTTACACCAGATTTAAAAATTTCCTTAGAAGGAATACATCTCAGACTACGCACGGGTGTTCAACTTAAAATAGTCATTCAGTAGTTTTTTCTAAATGTATATTTTTGTTAAAATGCATATATTGGTGTGGGATGGGTAAAATAATGTGAAAGATGTTGGTACGATGGAGCTGGAGTGGGGATGATTGTTTATTTCTTGCACATTTTAGTTCTCCCAGTCTGTGTTGAGCATTGCATTTTAAACAACGTTGTGTAAAATCGCTTGTTATTATTTGTTAAAATGCGGTTAACTGTTGAAGAACGCGTATTCGTAATGGAAACTTAATTAGAGATGAAATCTCACATTGTGTCGGCGAAAGTTCAGGGGAAAATTTGAAAAGAACCACCAATGAAAAGTGCTATTCAGATGATAGTCAAACAATTTCGTAAAACTGATCGGGTGTTAGACCAGAAACGGGCCCGTTAAAGGTCAATTTTCACGACTAAGGTCCTACAGGACATTAAAGCGGCAGTTCAAGATCCCATAAACCATTTTGGAGTAAGCCAGGAAAAGAACATTTCACTAAGTTCAGCCCGCACTGTAGTGAGAAGAATGTGAAATATTAACCGAATCGAATGCAGATTTTCCGTGAGATAATTAATGCAGATTTTGCTAAAAGGGTTCACTACTGTCAACGGTTTAAGCGCTTCATTAGAGTCAACATTGACATTTTTGATCGTGGTTTTTTATCCAAATGAAGCGTGCTTTCACTTTGGTGGTATGTTAATAGTCAGAACTACCGCACCTCATTCTATCAGTCTCCGGAACCATCGTAAACTACTACTTCAGAGGATGAATGAGGATGATATGTATGAATGTAAATGAAGTATAGACTTGTACAGCCTCAGCTCGACCGTTCTTAAACTCATCGGGTTGGTCTAGTAGTGAACGCGTCTTTGCCAATCACCTAATTTCAAAGTCAAAAGTTATAAGTTCAAATCCTAGTAACTTTTATACGGATTTGAATACTAGATCGTAGATACTGGTGTTCTTTGGTCATCGGGTTCCAGTTAACCACACATCTCAGAAATGGTCAAACTGAGACTGTACAAGACTACACTCTACTTAATCTCATATATATCATCCTCAGAAGTAATACCTGACGGTGATTTCCAGAGGCTAAACAGGAACAAACGATCGACCGTTCCTGAGATGTGTGGTTAATTGAAACCCAACCACCAAAGAATACTGGTAATCCACGATCTATTATTCAAATTCGTATAAAAGAAAACTGTCTTTACTAGGATTTGAATTTTAGATCTCTTTATTTGCGATGACAAGTTTATCAATAGACCAACCCGGTGGGTCAGATTCACCGGACCTTGGCTGCTGAAAACCCACACATTTTTAAAGGTTACCATCAGGAAAGTACACTATTTCGGGAGTTGATTTTTTATTAACTAAAAAAGATCTCATAAATACGGGCACAGAAGTGTTTTGTTTTCACTGTATGGCTGCCTTACGATTTCTCAGAATTAAATTCCCTAAAAAATGTCGTACTATATAAAATTAATTTGTTAAACATACTTAGTTATGCCGTACTTAAAAAACATATTTTTTGAGTTCTATGTGATTTTCTCAAAACTTATTTCATATGCAATTCTTGGGAATATTATTTTATCATTTTCAGATTAAACAACAAAAAAATAAGTATTTTTTATCATCAAAAACATCTAAGTATTTGCTACAAAGAAAGTATAACCTAACGAACAAAAATCAGGGTGAAATATTTTGGCAGCCGTATTTAAAAAACAAAGAATTTTTGCACGTGTTTGAATTTACATGACATTTTTCTTGTTTTCACCTCTAAATCACTTCTTGAATTAGCGTTCTTTCGTGATAAAACAGTGTATATTTTACGTTAAAAAAAACCAAAAAAACGGGAAGTTCTATAGTTTTCCCGGCTTCGTCTTAAAAACATGTTTTACTCGTATATTAATATCTAACTATAAATCACAATATAATTAGTGAAAAATAATTATTAAATTTTTGGTGGAGGGCGATTTTTTGTATAAATATTACTCATACTGAAAAGCCAATAAACAAGTAAGAAAAAAATTATTTTTCGTTTTTTTTTTATTGAGAAATAAATTTAATTCCTTTATATATCTTTCAACCCTGTGGATTAATTTTTTTTTTTCAAAAATATATGACGTCACTGATTCATAGAAAATATAATTTAACCAAATTTTAAACCTTAACGTCACCCCTTAATTACTAGACAATATAGAGTTCAACACACACACGCGTACATACATAACACGCATAGTATGTACGAGTGTACAACAAACAGATAATTTGTTACTGGATTTAGAGCATCTCTATGGTTTATTGTTCTCTTTGTCAGGAAATAAAATACGCCAATGAGACAGTACTGAACCGAAAGCATTATTATTTTCCGTCTCTTACAATACTTTGCATACTTTAAAATTACTGTTAAGATTATCTCACAGTTGTTCATTAAAATGATTTCAAGCGTAGTTGCGTGATAAACGAATATGAAAGCGTTTGGCGATATTAAAACGGAGTTTTGTGTGCTTCATCCTTTTTTTTTATTCAAATGTTAAAACGTGAAAAGCACATTTTAATATTTAATATAGAGTATATTTACTCTAAATATATTATAATATAATATTTAAGTATATCTAATTAAATAAATATAATTAAATACTAATGAGCTATTAGTAATATACAAAAGTTATATATATATATATATATATATATATATATATATATATATATATTAAAAAAATTACAATGAAATTGTAAACCGTATGGTAAGAGTCTCACAGATATCATTTCTTCCACTCAAAAAATAAAAATTTTTGTAATATAAATAAAACTGTTTTTAACAAAACGATACTGATTTAAAAAATGTAAGACACTACGTTTCTATTCTCAAAATCTGTCATTAATTTAGAATTTTCTTTTAAAAAAAATACATGTTAAATATACGTAACAGACAATAGATGAACAATAGTAAACAATGAGAAATGTTTAAGCGTTCTATATAATAAGAAAAAATAAGAAAAAAAAACATTGTTACCATACTCTTACCGACCCGATATCATTTGTTAAACATGAGTAATCATAAGAATTGTATTATTAATGTAAATGTGATATGTATTACATATCAAAAAATTATTTAAATTTAAAAAAAATTGTTTAATCTTCAGTACTTTTATTTACATAAGAACGTTTACTATTAAAATAAGCTATAGTATTTTTTCTTTAAATTTTTCTTATTTCAAGTACATTATCAAGTTTTTGTACGCTACCTAGTACTATCAAATACTGCTATCTAGCGGCGCGATTCGTAAAGAAACTCTAAAAAAATGAATAAAATGACATATTCGAGTCCCGCAGTTCATCAAATGAAAAAAACCGTGTCTAACAAAATTCGACATATTTTTTGAAAGTATTTTTTATTACAACTCTAACTGAACTGAAATATAATGTTTTCACGCTTATTTTATTTTTCCCCCATTTTCATTTCATTGTTAGGTGTGGTCATGTTCAGAATAGTAAACGTAGTTCGTTGACTTCGTCGCCTCTTACCGACAAAGTTCTAACGAACTCTGTGATGTAATGTTAAATTTAAATAAATACCAGCTTTGGCAATTATATATTGTCGTATTTAATTTATTTTGTAATCGCGAGATCCGACATACTTGGTTTTTGCTTTTTCCAAACTTCTGCATTCTTTTTGAAAAAAAAGAAAGGGTAGAATTATATTATATTAGCAGACCCGGCAATGCTACTCTATTGCTAGATTTGAGTGTGTGTATATATATATATATATATGTGTGTGTATAGGTTAAATGAACACAATTGAAAGTTGGATAAAACATTAACAAAATGAACATTACGGAACTTAACAAAATATAACCTTTCCTTTTTCCGATTTTTCCCTTTCACCCTTTTCCCCGCGCGTAAATTCGTTCAGTAGTTTTTTAGTTTATAGCGGACACATACGAACATTGTCTTTTATAGAATAAGAATATAGAAGAAGAAAGTCTGTTTGTATATTTGTTTCGTAAATATCTCTTCATCGGCGCCACCTAGCGGGTATAATTTTTGAAAAAAAATTCTTTTCATGTAACTAATATATACTCTGAATATGAGCCAGGTCGGTTCATAAATACAAGTTTTCTAAATATCTCAACCCCAGCGCCACCTAGCGGGTCAATTTTTCGGAAAAAATATTTATTTTCACGTAACTAATATGTATTCTGAATATGCCCCAAATGAGACTATAAATAATTTTTTTCAAAATATCTCGACCCCAGCGCCACCTAGCGGGTCCAAACTAATTCAGTAACCTTCGCGGGCGTGCGCAAAACAACTCACCAAAGTTTCATCGCAATCGGATGAACGGTTTAGGAAGGCATAAGAGACATACAGACAGACAAACATTCATTTATATATATATATATATATATATATATGTATATGAATAATATATATATGTAATGAATAAATATATATAAATATATATATATAAATAATAATATAAATATATAATATATAATATATATATATAATGTAATGTAATGTAATGAATAAATATATATATATATATATATATATATGTATATGAATAATATATATATGTAATGAATAAATATATATAAATATATATATATAAATAATAATATAAATATATAATATATAATATATATATATAATGTAATGTAATGTAATGAATAAATATATATATATATATATATATATATATATATATATATATATATATGTAATGAATGTATTGTAATCAATAATTTAAACCTACTAAATTAATGAATTCTATATAAACTTACCGTACTTTCGGATTCCATTGATTAATTGCTAATTATTTAAATACTATCTAAGATATCTCATTAGCCTAAACTGATAATGTTCGTGATACTATTTAACACGAATTAAATTTTTATTTTCATCCCTTTTGTTAAGGCTCAAAGATACCTTTAGTGAAAGAGTTACCAAATGTTTTTAATATTTTAGTTTCTCACTTGTCTTTAATGATCTTACCTTGTGAGTTCACTCACTTGCCCTTTTTTAAAAATAACGGTTCAAATATCACATTATTTGAATACGTTAACGTACGATTAGTATATTCTTAATTGTCGAATGGATTCTGAAATTTATTATTATTATTATAACTATTAAATTTATTATTCTTGCTCCAGGAAATAGAAAGTCTATGAAAAAATTGGTATATTCTCATAATTTCAAACCCAAAATTTTATACCTGGTGATAATTTGAAAAGTTATCGCATTTATTATTCGACAGCTATCAGTCCCATCGTATTTCTGTTTGCAGACATGTATACCGTTCTCAAGGATCGTTATTAAATTTACTTTCAAAGAGATGGAATCTGTCATCTCCCCTACACCTATTTCAACTCAAAAACCTTAAATGGTAATGGTAACATTTAATTACATGAATTGACAACCCCCAAAAAATAATGAATTTTGGCGAAAAGAAAATTAAAATCCGCCCACCCCTTCTCTCGGTAGGTGCGAAAAACCATTTAAGGTAGTACGTTTTGTTAAATTTCAGTCCAATAAAAATAACTATAAAATTACGCGATATTCTTAAATCATTTTAAATAATCATAATATGTGAATTACGACTGCGAAATTTATTTTTAAAATTACAGACACAAAATTTCAAATAATATGTTTTCTAAATTTTCAAGGGTTGAAAACGTGTTTTTTTTTTTTTTAAAAAGAGACGATATAGCTTGTGACAAGCTATACCGTCATAAATAAACAAGAACAAAACAAAAGTAATGAAATGTAGTAGAAATAACAAAGATGGACCACTGAATGTGAAAATAGGAGGAGAAAAGATTATGGAGGTAGAAGAATTTTGTTATTTTGAAAGTAGAATTACTAAAGATGGACGAAGCAGGAGCGATATAAAATGCCGAATAGCACAAGCGAAACGAGCTTTCAGTAAGAAATATAATTTGTTTACATCAAAAATTAATTTAAATGCCAGGAAAAGATTTTTGAAAGTGTATGTTTGGAGTGTCGCTTTATATGGAAGTGAAACTTGGACGATCGGAGTATCTGAGAGGAAAAGATTAGAAGCTTTTGAAATGCGGTGCTATAGGAGAATGTTAAAAATCAGACGGGTGGATAAAGTGACAAATGAAGAGGTATTGCGGCAAATAGATGAAGAAAGAAGCATTTGGAAAAATATAGTTAAAAGAAGAGACAGACTTATAGGCCACATACTAAGGCATCCTGGAATAGTCGCTTTAATATTGGAAGAACAGGTAGAAGGAAAAAATTGTTTAGGCAGGTCACGTTTGGAATATGTAAAACAAATTGTTAGGGATGTAGGATGTAGAGGGTATACTGAAATGAAACGACTAGCACTAGATAGGGGATCTTGGAGAGCTGCATCAAACCAGTCAAATGACTGAAGATAAAAAAAAAAAGCTATACCGGAAGGCTCTTTGAATGATAAGTAATTTGGTGCAAATAAAATAAAAATTGGTTCACTGACACTGAAATTTAAAAATAGTTTTTTTTTTTAGATGTTAGGATTTTTTTTACGTTATGTTGGTCATACAATTTTACTGACCCAAAGCATTAGGTCTGAAATCATCCGTTCTTCTTAAAAACATGGGATTTTAGGCCTTCAGCGTTGAAAGAATGTTCCTATAAACACAGCATTATAACGTCAGTTAAACATACGAAAAACCAGTAATAAAGTAAGGTACGTACCTATTTGCTGGTACATGTTGAAAAATTGATTACCAGATAAACTTAATGATTAAATAAAAAGTAATTCACGAATGAATAATTGTTAATAAAAAAATAAAGCTTAGCACAAGCGAGCATAGGTTATGTTTGGTTAAATTGTGTTGATTCCTTGGACTGATGAATCGTACGTATATCATAACTTACGCAGGCTTCGCTCGCTAATCTTATCTAATTATCGTTAAATGTAAAAATTATGTAGCCTATAACTTATTAATAACGAAAGTGATATTTAAAAAAAGGCAGTGATGTTAATTAATGTTATTTTACATTTATTAAAATTAAATTTATTTATTTTTGGCTGTGAAATTCCGAAAAGTACCAAAATAGGTTCTAAATATGTTAATATTTAATTTTTTTAAAATTAAATAGGACCAGATTGTTAAAAAAAAACAAACTGCGGGTAGAAATCACATGACATAATCTGTTTTTTTATAGGTCCTCAAACATATTTAAATACTAGCGTCCCGGCGCAGTTTCGCACGCGCTACTTAGATTTCCGGTAGCGGTCAATCTTTTTATTTTATATTTATTAATCAAGTAACCGGAAGCATATGCAGCCAATCCCATATACGGTAACGGTGGTAGTGGCTGTGATGGTCGAGCCTCTCGGGGTGAACTTTAGCATCTCTGCGGGGCCTGGACTGAGAGCTGTGGTGCGCAATCAGTTTGAGGGCGAGAAGATGTCCTCCGTTAAAGCCACTGCTGGCTAGGAACGGAGGGGATGGTGTAACGACCGGACACGCTACGAGGTGGGTTCTTCTCCCATCGGGGGGGGGGGGGGAATCGAGATGTGATGGTCGAGCCACAGCAGCCGTTAAAAAAATCGGAATTTAAAAAAAAAACAACAATGTTTTTTTTAAATATTTATCTGAAATGTATTTGCAAGCTCAAATCTACTGAATATCACATTTCCTATAATAGGCATAGGGAAAATGTACAGTCTTTCTTCATCCACTTTCTTCAAGGTCGAATTGCAAATCTAAAAATTGATTTATTGACGTGAAGATTTTATTGTACTGAAAATAATGTTGATTTCATTTGTTACAGAGAAATAAAAAAAATTACAGGGTTTCAAAAATATTCAAAAATCAATTTTAACCCTTGAAATTCGGAATGAAACACAAAAATTTAGAAATTGGTTTTCAATTTAATTATTTCAAAATCAGCTCACAGAGTGATAGACAGTCATTATTCATTAAAGTTTTTATTCAAACGACAAACCTCCAGTACTATATATATATATATATATATATATATATACATTCTTTTTTCCAGATGTAATATATTCAGAAATCTTTTCAGTTATGGCAAGAAACATGGGCAAAAATTAATTAGCGGTAGATGGGTTAGTGCTTTTGTTAGATATTATAGATTTTAATATTTAAATGTTTGTTAATGTAAGGGTAAATGAATATGTAGATAAATACCTGAAGCGCATAGGGACCTGAATTTTACGCCATCATTTATTCTTTTTAATGGCTCACATTAAAAGTGGAATACAGATTGAATATTTCAAATATTGTTATTTATGCGAAACAAAGGTCAGGAAATAAAAAGATGTAAGCCTTTCTAGTCCTAAAAAATAAGATCCAAAATTTTTAGTGAACCTATTAAGAATAGTATTCTTGTAATCGGTATTTGTATATTATTATCTAATAATATATAAATAAGCCTCTCTTAATCTTCAGGGAGGCAAATCAAGTGGAGATGCTAAGTAGATTAATTATTCGATTCTTATTTTAATATTTTCAAATAAGTTAATGATTAATTTCAAATTTTCTTTAAGAAAAATAATAGTGATACAATTATTTGTAATACACTATAATATTACGTGAAATTACTGAGCAAAAAAAAAAAAAAATTCATCAGTGTAATAGTAATTTATTTGTAAGTTACCAGTATGTATAAATAAAATGTAACGTAATAATACTGCACGTGATGTGCGTTTGTTGTATAGGTTTGGTGGAAGCAGTAGCAACAACATGAGTCACGTTATACCCGAATATACGCGGAAAGTAACGAAGTTTGCTTCGTTTATCTATTTGGTTAACCGGTCGCTAGTGTCTCGTCAACGTTAAGCAGTGTGTTGTGTAGTTTTGTTTGTAGGTCTTGCAAACGTATGTTGTGAATGTAGCGTATCCTTT
This sequence comes from Lycorma delicatula, assembly GCF_047948215.1. NCBI lineage: Eukaryota > Metazoa > Arthropoda > Insecta > Hemiptera > Fulgoridae > Lycorma > Lycorma delicatula. The sequence goes on from NC_134460.1 coordinate 160,743,567, forward strand.
GATGTTTATTCGTGGTAATAATTATTAAACATACTTGTTAATTAGATTAAATTTTAATGTAAATCGTAGATGATAATTAATTATTATTTCCTTTATTACTGATCATTCATTGCTTGTATTGTTAAAAGATACAGCGGGTAAAAGAGACCGTGTACAGTTTTGAAACGCTTGTGTGTGTTGTTTGTGCTATACATATATATATTCAGTTACGCATTTATTTAACGGAATCTTGTAAGTATAACTTCAATATAGATTATTTTCCGAGTGTTCCTATTAATTATGTACGATGTATGTACGTGTATTTGTAGTTAAATTGACATTATTTGTAAAAGCTTATATATCTCAAAATATGAAAACCTTTTTTTAAAAGCTTTTTTGACACTTTTTTGTAGGTAGTACGTAGTTTGAAAAACTTTTTTGTCTAAAAATGATCGGTTCTAGACCTATTTTACATAGTGATTACAAATATGTTATTCTTTTGATAATGGATAATATTATTTAACATAACCCAAAAGTTTGCTACTTATATAATATAAATTAATCGAACTTAACCTACGGTCGCTTCGCTCGCTAATCTCGAGTGATTAACAGTTATGCTTTGATTACTTAAATGAATAAATAATGGCAAAAATTACTGAACCTATTATTTAAATACTCAAAATATTACTGTGTTAATCATTCAAGGTTAGTGTGCGAAGCGAACGAAGGTTAAGTTTGATTAAATTATATTTATAAAATAAATATAAATTTTATAAAAATGGTAATATAATGGTTATATCGGGTGATATTAACAATAATCCAGAAGTTTACAATTTATTGGTCGACGGGCTAATACGTAAGTACCGTGTTATTATACAAAGTGTTTCTAAAATGGTGGACTGGTTATATACTTTTTCGGTTTCTACTTGTAAAACTAAACAAAAAATTTCCTTAGGAAAAATAGCAATTTCTCCTTCGTTCTTCCACTGTCCGCCATTTTGTTATTTTTATATAATAATTTATATCTTAAGTTAGGATCAATGAATCGCATTAATATTTTGTAAGTGTCTTTATTATGAGGTTTTAAAATTATCAAAAAATCAGGACCTAAATACCTTTGCAAATTACAAAATGGCGGCCATGTTTAATTTCTCAATGTTATATCTACATAAATATTAGTTTTATCAAAATGTATGTTATTTGCTAAAATATTAAACACTTTATTTTTAATAAATTGACATTTTATTTTTGAAAATCAGTTAACAAATAGTCGAGTTACGGAGAAAATTGAATTTGTAATTTTGTGTCATAATTATTAGGTTTATTATTGCGAGAAAATTATTACTTAATTTGATACTAATTTACAATACTAGAATTAACAATAAATAAAAACAATATTTCATCGAATTGAACGTAAAATGAACATAAAAACAGACAATTACAACATCAATTTTCTGCTATAACTCGACTATTTCTTAACCTATTTAAAAAAATAAAATGTCAATTTGTTCAAAATAAAAAATTTAATATTTTAGCAACATACATTTTAATAAAACTAATATAACGGATTGAAAAATAAACATGGCCGTCATTTTGTAATTTGAGAAGGTATTTAAGTCCTGGTTTTTTGCTAATTTTATTACCAAGACGCTTATCAAATTATAATGTATTCGTCTACCCGAACTTGAGCTTACCTTGAACTTAAATTATAATACAAAAATAACAAAATGGCGGACAGGGGAAGAACGAAGAAAAATTCCCATTTTTTTGTAAGGATATTTTTTGGTTAGTTTTACAAGTAAAATCCGAAAAAGAATAGCCAGCCCACCATTTTATAAACACCTGTATAACATGTAATTTAATCTTAAAATGAAATAATAGTTATAATTATTATAACTAAGTCATTATACACTTGTTATAATTATTTTTCATGTCATTTTATATGACACCTATAAGTAATGATGAAATAATTTAGTATTATTAGCATGAAAACTATTACAAAAGATTACATGTAAAGACAAAAGTTCAAAATAATGCAAAATCAAAAAAGGAATTTTTTTTCAAACTGCGGTACCGCCTAAAGTGCACAAATGCCGCTTTTTTTATTAAAGAATTAGATTTATTAGTTTTTTATTCAGATGAAAGGATGAGTAGACGAGGAAGTTGTATTTTTTATGAATCTATTTTAACGGAAACATATTATTGCTTATAAAACATTTTTAAATCGGCTTCATTTGTATTACTGTTTTTATTTTTAAACAGCGACTTATCTAATTATATGTTATCTGAATAAGCAGCTTTAATCCTTATCGGAGTAAGGAGAGGGTAATATATTTTAAAATATATAGTATTTCTGTAAATGTTTCTCTTATTTTACTTTTTCTGATAATCTTCTGTAATAATTATCATAATTAACCTTAAAGAAATAATTTAAAAATTTTATTACGATAACAAAGCCGATATTTTTACTTACTCGGTAACAACTGTATATAATTACTACAGTAACACCTACATGGGAAAGTAAAATGATCTGTCAAAATTTTGTGCAGAGGGTATTTTTCTAATCCCGATGTTTCATTATCCTGTCAAACAAAAAATCGCAAAAAAAGAAAAAAAGTAAAATTCTGGAAGGATATATGGATTCGTACATTTATGTCTGTCTGTCTCTATATATAAGCATCTCTGGACCGCCTGAATATTAAAACTTGAAATTTGGGTCAAATATTTCTGTATGAGCATTGATATCATTAAATTTTGAACTAAATCAGGTAACGGGGTAAGGTGTTGTAGGAAGTTGAAATTCTATGTAGTTGTAGTACTGTAAGGTTTCTTTAGAATACCGAAATGTTAAGTCAACCGGAATTAGGAAGGGAAATTTAATTTTTTTAAGGTTTTTTTTGTTACGTATTTCCAAAGAAAATTGGCAAAAACCCATAAAACTGGAAAAAAAATATTCGTCTATTTCTGTTGATCCCTTGTTTGACAAGGGGTTACGGCCATACTAAGAATATTGTTTTTATTTTTTTTAAATTTTACCTAATATTTTTAAACAGCCTTAATCTTTAATTACCAAATTAGGTCAAAATGTTTCTGAGCATGAGATCTTAATTGTATTAAGAATATGTTTTATTATAACATATGTTTTATTTATATGCTTTATTTATTATGTTTTATTATAACATATATATATATATATATATATATATATATATATATATAATTAGTAACTCTAGTAATTAATATTTTCTGGAATTTTGGGTACGAATTCTTCCAGTTGAAAATAAATACAACTAATAAACTAAGGACCGTCGGTAAATTTCTCTAATAATACTGTATCAATAACATAGTACAAACTTAGTTGTATGAATAAGTAGTAAATGTAACATGCTCCGTAGAAATATTTGTTTTGAAACTGTCCGCTGTCCGCCAATTAACTACAATTAGAAGGTCGATAACTTTTAGTCAGGCAATTAATCACAACGTTTTTATAAAAGAATTAAAACCCAGATTAATATTTAAGAATAAGAAAAACTAATAGCTTTTAATTAATAAGTCATTATTATTTTTAAAAAAAACTCTTTGCATATTTGAAATAAAAATTTGTCAAGAGTGAAACCGGAAATATTAATGTAATCATTTGGCGGTTTATCCTTTTTTTTTCAAAATCACCCGAAATGTTTTATCTTTCTTTTTGTATTTAGCTTCCGAGAATTACCTTTCAGATAATACTTCAGAGGATGAATGAGGATGATAGGTATGAATGTAAATGAAGTGTCGTCTTGTACAGTCTCAGGTCGACCATTCCTGAGATGTGTGGTTAATAGAAACCCAACCAACATAGAACACCGGTATCCACGATCTAGTATTCAAATCCGTATAAAACTTACTGCGTTTACTAGGACTTGAACGCCGGAACTCTCGACTTCCAAATCAGCTGATTTGGGAAGATGTATTCACTACTAGACCAACCCGGTGGGTTGAAATATTTTATCTACGATTGTTATTTATAACACGTTAAAACAGAAGACCTTTATGCAACATATGTATAAACTTTCCTCGTATCGCAGATCTAGAGCTCTGCAGCAAGATCGAAAGTTACATAATCAAAAAATGGGGTTGATTTTTTTTTGCATTTCTTGACGTTTCATTAAAGCTTTATTCTTCGTTTTATTAAAGCTTTATTCTTGACGTTATTTAAAGCTTAATATCTTTTGACTGGATATTTTAATGAGATTTTGCACAGAGATTCGTGTGTATGCGGCAATTTGTTTGTAGAATTTTGAAGTCACTTTTTTCAAAATTTTACAAACATAACCCCACTTTATATTGTAGCCTCAGTACATAGAGTATCCTTATCTTATCATTTTTAAAAACATCTTTGCCCCGAAATTCTCCCTTAAGCAAAAATCGAAAAATCTATCTTTTTATTGATTGCGTATTTCTTAACCGAATTTTTTATGTCTTCTTAGACGTAATACTAGTACCAAGTGGACCACCCCCACAAAAAAAAATACTTGTAGGGAGTTTGGGCTCACCAACATTGCCGATTAAATATTAAAACTAACAATTTTTCAAAACGTTGTTGGTTTATTTAAAACTTATTAAATTTTGTTTAAACTTTTAATAATAATAATAATATTACAATCAAATTTTTATTATTATTCGGTACTTTCATTCCCCCAAAAAAGAAATCTTAGTTAACTTTTTAATGGTTGTACATTTTCAGCAGATTTTTTTTTTTTTCAGTTTCTTTCATTTGACATAGTAAAGGTAGAAAAATCAAAAAACATTTTCTTGGAAAGTGATTTTGCAAATGGGGGAGCGGTAAAAATTAAAATTTTTCCTTCGTTGTACGAAGTAAAGGAAGTATTATGATCGCAAAAAATTAAAGTTCCAGATTTCAACGGAAATATCCATTTTGACCAGTTTTGGCGTGACGTATGTACGTACATATGTGCATATGTATCTCGCATAACTCAAAAACGATTAGCCATAGGATATTGAAGTTTTGGATTTAGGACTGTTGTAATATCTAGTTGTACACCTCCGCCTTTTTATTGCAATCGACTGAACCAAAAGCGTCGATAAATCCCTAAATAAATAAATAAAAAAATTGTAATTTGTATTTTTTCTTAACTGCTGTAATAAGCCCTTATTGAAAGCTTTTCAACGATATATCATAAGTGGTATTTTATATTCATTGGTTCCAGAGTTATAGCCAAATAAATTCTTAAGAAATACTTGGATATTAAGGGAAGGCACATCGGTTCGAATCATACTTGATTTATTAATAATTCTAACCTCTCATTGTAAAATAAATGTTTACGATGAATAATATTAATTCAATAATACAAAAAAAGAATGTATATATATGAAAAAATATCAGAAATTTTGAATGAAATAAAATGTTTATGTACTTTACATTAAAAAAAAAATGTAAATGTAATTTAATGGGCGTACAAGGAAGTCATATGTTGTCCACATCAGATTTATTTTTTTTAACTTTTTTGGTTTATTTAAACATTACTGAACATTTTACAATAAAACTTCACGATAAATTATATCCCCACCCCCAACAAACAAGTAAAATTTTACATAACTTTTTTCATATATCATTTTATCTCCGCTGTACAAAGATAAATAACCGATGCCCGGAAACTTTGTTGTCAGATAATTTTTTTTGTAAGAAAATTAATTATTAAGAATAATTTTTTTTTTTTTTTGTCTTCAGTCATTTGACTGGTTTGATGCAGCTCTCCAAGATTTCCTATCTAGTGCTAGTCGTTTCATTTCAGTATACCCTCTACATCCTACATCCCCAACAATTTGTTTTACATACTCCAAACGTGGCCTGCCTACACAATTTTTCCCTTCTACCTGTCCTTCCAATATTAAAGCGACTATTCCAGGATGCCTTAGTATCTGACCTATAAGTCTGTCTCTTCTTTTAACTATATTTTTCCAAATGCTACTTTCTTCGTCTATTTGCCGCAATACCTCTTCATTTGTCACTTTATCCACCCGTCTGATTTTTAACATTCTCCTATAGCACCGCATTTCAAAAGCTTCTAATCTTTTCTTCTCAGATACTCCGATTGTCCAAGTTTCACTTCCATATAAAGCGACACTCCAAACATACACTTTCAAAAATCTTTTCCTGACATTTAAATTCATTTTTGATGTAAACAAATTATATTTCTTACTGAAGGCTCGTTTAGCTTGTGCTATTCGGCATTTTATATCGCTCCTGCTTCGTCCATCTTTAGTAATTTTACTTCCCAAATAACAAAATTCTTCTACCTCCATAATCTTTTCTCCTCCTATTTTCACATTCAGTCCTATTTTCACATCCATCTTTGTTATTTCTACTACATTTCATTACTTTTGTTTTGCTCTAATTTATTTTCATGCGATAGTTTTTGCGTAGGACTTCATCTATGCCGTTCATTGTTTCTTCTAAATCCTTTTTACTCTCGGCTAGAATTACTATATCATCAGCAAATCGTAGCATCTTTATCTTTTCACCTTGTACCGTTACTCCGAATCTAAATTGTTCTTTAACATCATTAACTGCTAGTTCCATGTAAAGATTAAAAAGTAACGGCGATAGGGAACATCCTTGTCTTCCTTATTACGGCTTCTTTCTTATGTTCTTCAATTGTTATTGTTGCTGTTTGGTTCCTGTACATGTTAGCAATTGTTCTTCTATCTCTGTATTTGAACCCTAATTTTTTTAAAATGCTGAACATTTTATTCCAGTCTACGTTATCGAAAGCCTTTTTTAGGTCTATAAACGCTAAGTATGTTGGTTTGTTTTTCTTTAATCTTCCTTCTACTATTAATCTGAGGCCTAAAATTGCTTCCCTTGTCCCTATACTTTTCCTGAAACCAAATTGTTCTTCTCCTAACACTTCTTCCACTCGCCTCTCAATTCTTCTGTATAAAATTCTAGTTAAGATTTTTGATACATGACTAGTTAAACTAATTGTTCTGTATTCTTCACATTTATCTGCCCCTGCTTTCTTTGGTATCATAACTATAACACTTTTTTTGAAGCCTGATGGAAATTCCCCATTTTCATAAGAATTCTATAAGTCCGGTCCCCTCTTTCATTCCTTTTGCCCAGCCCGTATTCACCCACTATATTACCTTCCTTGCCTTTTCCAATGCTTGCATTCCAATCTCCAACTATTATTAAATTTTCATCTCCTTTTACGTGTTTAATTGCTTCATCAATCTCTTCGTATACACACTCTACCTCATCATCATCATGGGCGCTTGTAGGCATATAGACGTTAACAATCGTTGTCGGTTTAGGTTTTGATTTTATCCTTATTACAATGATTCTATCGCTATGCGTTTTGAAATACTCCACTCTCCTCCCTATCTTCTTGTTCATCACGAAACCTACTCCTGCCTGCCCATTATTTGACGCTGAGTTAATTACTCTAAAATCACCTGACCAAAAGTCGCCTTCCTCTTCCCACCGAACCTCACTAATTCCTACTATATCCACATTTGTCCTACCCATTTCCCTTTTTAAATTTTCTAGCCTACCAACCTTTTTTAAGCTTCTAACATTCCACGCTCCGACTCGTAGAATGTTATTTTTTAATTTTCTGGTGACCCCTTCCTTAGTAGTCCCCACCCGGAGATCCGAACGGGGGACTATTTTACCTCCGGAATATTTTACCAAGGAAGGCGCCTCCATTATTGCTATGTGAAAATGCAGAGAGCCACATTTTCTTGGAAAAAAAGCAGCTGTAGTTTTCCATTGCTTTCAGCTGCGCAGTACTCAGAGGACTGAGTGATGTTGATACGGCCGTTTAAGTCGTCCTGACTCACGCCCCTAACAACTACTGAAAGAGCTGCTGCCCTCTTTCAGGAATCATTCCTTAGTCTGGCTCTCAACAGATACCTCTCCGATATGGTTGCACCTTCGGTCCAGCTACTCTGTATCCCTGAGCACTCAAGCCCCCTCACCAACGGCAAGGTCTCATGATTCATGGAGGAGGAGAAGAATAATTATAAAGAATTAATTATTAAGAATTCGTGAAGACAATAAAATACCAATTTTTAACTTTATGGTGAATATTTAATTTTAAAACCTAAGTAGAATGCGTGCTATCAATAAACTTATACGTACGTACTATTACTAATAATAATTAATACGTACTATTAATAAACTAATAAAATTAATTAATTATTAATAATAAGAATCGACAATTTTCATATATCCTTTCAAATTGTCTCACGTCTATGTATTCGTGGTTGGAATAACAAAGCTTATGAATATAGTAGAAATAAATATGTTTATGATTTTGTTATGAACATTTAATGGTAGTTACTAATAATTAAAAACTTCTTTTTAGAACGGGTTAGCCCAGCGGTTAACTTGTCCTCGTCAATCGGTTGTTTAACAGCTGATTTTCGAAGTCGAAAGTTCTGAGATTGAAATCCTAATAAACTTCAAACGATTTGATGCGGTTTTGAATTCTAAACAGTGGATACCGGCATATTTTGACGTTTGGGGTTCAATTAAAAGACGTCTCAGGAACGGTCGGCCTTAGTCTGTACAAGACTTGCTTACTTTTTCCTGTTTAGCCTCTGGGAATTACCGTTCAGGTATTATTTGAGAGGATGATTGAGGATGATATGTGTGAGTGTAGTCTTGTACATTCTCAGTTCGACCGTTCCTGAAATGTGTGGTTAATTGAAACCCGACCGCCAAAGAACACCGGTATCCACGATCTAGTATTCAAGTCCGTGTAAAAATAACTGGCTTTACTAGAACTTGAACGTTGGAACTCTCGACTTCCAAATCAGCTGATTTGGGAAGACGCGTTAACTACTAGACCAACCCGGTGGGTAGTGGTCATTGGGAGCTGGGTTTGCTTATTGTTCACTCGTTGAACAGACTTTGACTGTGACGTAAATACATTAGGAACACCAATAAATAGGTAATATTTTCGTTATTGAATTTATATACATTATATTAATATTCTATTTACACACCTCAATTTAGATCACGCAATTATAATTTATTATTGATTATTTTTTTAATATATATATATATATATATATTACTATAAGTGTGGAAAAACATCATTTTATATGTTTTATTATGTCCAACCTGAAAAGACCAATTCATTGAAAGAAGTTTTTATTTAAGTTAAAATGAAATTACACGATTTAATTCGTATTTAAAGTTACTCGTAATTACGTTTTTATAATAATGTAAAAGTTCAACTTTGATGATACGGCATTCACAGTATTTTTAATGAAACTTATTCGATGAAGTTTTAAATCCGATTGCTTTCTTCTTTTTGAATGTAACGAAATTAAATATAATTTAAATTATCGGCGTATATTTAATCAAAAAAATTTAAAAGAAAAGCTGAAAATATCGTTCCAAGAAAAATATTTCCAAAATTTTAAACTATAATTGCATTCTGTGTTTTAGCAAAATTTTGCAATTGTGTTTTAGTGTTGGATATTATTTTTTTTTAATATTTATTTTATATTTATTAATTATTTTTATTAAAGAATAAACATTTTGTAAAGTGTAAACCAGGTCTCTGACCTCTTTTTGTTATTGACACATTTTTTTTTTCAGTCATTTGACTGGTTTGATGCAGCTCTCCAAGATTCCCTATCTAGTGCTTGTCGTTTCGTTTCGGTATACCCCCTACATCCTACATCCCTAACAATTTGTTTTACATATTCCAAACGTGGCCTGCCTACACAATTTTTTCCTTCTACCTGACCCTCTAATATTAAAATTACTATTCCAGGATGCCTTAGTAAGTGGCCTATAAGTCTATCTCTTCTTATAACAGTATTTTTCCAAATACTTCTTTCTTCATCGATTTGCCGCAACATCTCTTCATTTGTCTCTTTATCCATCCGTCTCATTTTTAATATTCTCCTATAACACCGCATTTGAAAAGCTTTTAATCTTTTTTTCTCAGGTACTCCGATCGTCCAAGTTTCACTTCCATGTAAAGCGACAATCCAAACATATACTTTCAAAAATATTTTCCTGACGTTTAAATTAATTTTTGCTGTAAGCAAATTGTATTTCTGACTCAAAGCTCGTTTCGGCTGTGCTATTCGGCATTTTATATCGCTCCTGCTTCCTCCGTCTTTAATAATTCTACTTCCCAAATAACAAAATTCTTTTACCTTCATAATCTTTTGTCTTCCTATTTACGCATTCGGTGGTCCGGAACCACTGTTAGGTATTACTTCTGAAGATGAGATGAATGATTTGTAACGTGTGTGAAAACGCCATGTCTGATCGGTATTCGAACTCGAGACCTCCGGATAACTTGTCGGTCTTCGTGGCGCGAGAGGAAATGTCTCGGCCTTTCATCCGGAGGTCCGGGATTCGAATCCCGATCAGGCATGGCGTTTTCACACACGTTACAAATCATTCATCTCATCTTCAGAAGTAATACCTAACAGTGGTCCCGGCGGTTAAAAGAAAGAAAAAAAAGTTTCAACTGACTTTCCTTCCTTTTTTCTCGGTTCTGAAAAACTTCGTTTATCTCCATATAGGTTTTCTTCATAATGTCTCTAAGCATCTCGGCAAACGTTCTTCATCTTGGAAGTTTTTCTTTATATTTTACTGAAGACAGTTTCTACAAAGGATAATCTTCCACCAAAATGTTTTCCTTTTCCTTATATCTGCATCAAATAAAATATCATCTTCTTAATATAAATATCTTTTTCTTCCTCCTCTTTTCTTTTTGATAGTAGCTTCAAAACTATCCGAGTTCTTCTTTTCATCTTTCTGACCGTCCACACTTTAGTTTCGTATGATACCAAAGTTTTTCAAAAAAATTTAATTAGTCCCTTCAGGATCGCTTTTGCTATCAGTACCGATTCACTTAATTTCTTAAATATTTCGACCGGTAAATATATAGTATTCTGACGGAACCGTACCGTCTTACTTCTTAGTAGGGATAATTACAGGGAGAGATTTATTTCTGATTGATTCTTATTACTTCTCTACAAAACTCTGAAAAGTTTCTCTACAATCCTCTAATAATGCTTTTTTGGAATTTCACAGCAAAAAAAAAAAACAAAAATCTCTTTTTAATCAATAATTAAAATTACTGTACTTACTTTAAATATCACTTTTGTTATTAATAAGTTGATTTAATTTGTATATAACCTTAAGTAGAAGAGAATAGTAGGATAAACGTAGGTTATGTTAATATACGTACAATTCTTCAGTACAGGGAATCGATATAATCTAACCAAACATACACTCGCTAACCTCGTCTAATTAACATTACATATTCAAATTGTATACAATAAGATGTATATAAAATTTTAGCTGTGAGATTCCGAAATTGTACAAAGATATATGTAATATGTTTTTTATTAGATTTTTTCGGCAAAATATTTTATTGCATTGTAGTTCATTTGTATTGCGGTATATTTTAAACTACTTTTCGAATGAAAATAATTTATCCGCTCTAGTTTAAAAAAAAATTCTTTATTCTTTTTAGCGAGAAACATTGTTTTTCACTACATCCAATACAATCTCCGTTAATTTTTCTGTAGCTTGGTTTATCAAATTCCCAACGTTCTATATCATTCGTACCTCATTTTAGGGCATGAACCGTGAAATGACGTTTATAATATCACGTTGAATTCATCTAAACCACCGTTTTTTAACTCTGAAACGCCATATAGATTCACACAAATAACTACACAAGATTTCCCGATCGGTACCGTAGATTTTCTTGTTTGTCATCTTCGCCCAACACCACATTCTGAGATAAGTTCTCGAATCGACACGTTCAGCTTACGGTTAACGGTCAAGGAATTAAATGTTCCGTTATCACCGTCCATAAATCTGGGAGTTTGCTTTCCATAATTCTGAGATAACAGTGGACCTGGTCCCGCGTGCTTTCTAAGGTTGCTTTCTAGACTAGGAAAATCTCCTTTGTCTCCACAAATCCCGTGGTTATATACCGTCACGGTAAAACAAGTACTCGACTGATTATCCTCTAACTAAATAGATTTTTTCATCAGCCCGATCTCTTGATCGCCTTCAGGTTTCCAAAAAGGAGGTGGCAAAAAGTTCCCGGAAATAACGAATCCGATCGCCGATGATGTCGGCATCAATTTCTACTACGTTTACAAAATTACAATTGTACGATCGTGACTCCGCCGATAAATGAATTTTACAATTTTTAACAAACGTATCCGTTCGAAAAAACATGATCGTATGTTCTGTCGAAAGCACCGCGAGTCATTTTAAGTTACTGCATCACTACAAACTTTTTTCTTATATGAATAGAACCCTCTCTGTTCGATATTTCGATAGTATTTCTCACATAAACATATAAAAATTAATCGATTGTAATTAAGCCCAGCCATTTTAGTTTGACCAACCGACGTGCAGACGTGAATGAACGGTATAAATAATTGTTGCAGCCACAGCTTTTCTACCTGTATTATATTATCTGATTAAATTTGAATCTATTGAACGTGAATATTCTTATTTATTGAATGTAGTACTTTAAGTAAATAACAACCGCAAACTACTAAATTTCTAAAACAGATAAAAACCAAATAGGCTAACGATAACCCCAAATTACCAATTTTTATACTTATTTGTTGAAATCCATCTTTGTGAAGTATTGGTATTGGGGAAAGTCTCTTCGTACTCTCCAGGCAGGTAAATTAGGATCGCATTACTCGGGTAATATTATTCAAATCTGGCAAACATATACTATATTTGTAGAAAGTTTATTAGTTTATTTATTTAAAAGCTATTGCGTCTTGAAAATGAATGAAAAATAGAGTAGAAATTCGATATATTTTAAAATTTAATTACAAAAATAGAAAGAATAAGACTCAAGCTGCTAGAAAAATGAGTGATGTTTATGGACAGTTACGTGTGGTTTCACTAATATTAATGCTTTATTTTCAGTATTCTGTTTGCTTTATTTACGACGTAAACTAATCCACAACGTATAATTAGTAGCACACATTTTACAGCTTTAATTAAAAATCGTTGCTGGAAATTTGGACTATTATGTCAATGAAACAAGAACATTACTTATTAATCTTAGTAGAATAATAATCAGTAGTAAAATATTACTGAATTAAAAAATAATAACATTATTATTCCTAATATTGTCATGCTGTAATTATCTTCATAGGAAGAAACAATTCCCTTCAATACAAAAAAAATAAAATTTATCGTAAATACCACAATGTAAATTAAAAAATAAAAATAACAAAATTTTAATAAATTTCTAAGTGTAGCATGATTTAATGTAAAGGTAAACTTACTAAACAAGTATTCACATTTAACATAGTACATTCCTGTAATATAGATTAAGAAATAAGTACATAAAAAATTAAGAAATTACATTTACGTTTACTTTTATCTACAATTTACCAATTACATTTACATTTTAATCATTCAACAAATACATTCAATAAATTAAAGTTTACCACCTTAACTTAAAGCAACTACAACTCAGGCAGAAAGTAATATGAAACAGACATCGATTTTGAAAGATAAATTTTAATGTGGATAACGCACGACTTCCTTGTACGCCTATTAAATCGCATTTATACATTTTTTTTTTTTTTAATGAAAAGTACATAACATTTTGTTTCATTAAAAACTTCTGATATTTTTTCATTTTTTTTTTTTTTTAATGGAATTTATCGTTTTTGTTACAATGAGAGGTTAATAATTATTAATAAACTATTAATAAATCAATATATTCTAATTAAAAAAAAAATAAAAAATTAAGAAAAAATGAGTTGAAGTCTGATTCGAACTGATGTAACTTTCCCTAAGATCTATATATTTTATTAATTAAAATTTTATTTGGCTGTTACTCTGGTACCAATGAAAATAAGTACCACTTATGATACATCGTTGAAAAGCTCTCAATGATGGCTCATTCCTGCAATCAAAAAAAAAATCTAAAATCCAATTTTTGTTTTAGATTTTGGGCTTTTTTGGACACTTTTGGTTCTGTCGATTGCATTAAAAAGTGGTGGTGCAGATGTTTCAACAGTCCTAAATCAAAATTTTCAACATCCTACAGCTAATCGTTTTTGAGTTATGCGAGATACATACGTACGTACAAACGTCACGCCGAAACTAGTCAAAATGGATTTAGGGATTGTAAAAATTAATATATTTCCGTTATAATCTGAAAACCGAAATTTTTCACGATCATAATAGTTCCTTTACTTCGTACAAGGAAGTAAAAAGGTTGAATATTGCTACATCACCATACATACCATTAAGATCATTTTCAGAATCCTAAGCAATTAATAATTGAACTCCCGAATTAGTTCCCATCTATCTTCCCACGCATTTCTGCAACGGCTGCCGGCCTATCCCTGTCCTTTCCGTTCAAAACTTTTTAAATATATCACATGAAAGCTCGATTGAAGATAGCCGGTGACTCCTCCACTCGGCGAGTACAGGGCATCGAATAACAAAATGAAAAATATCCTCTTGCTCATCTATATTATTGTATAAGGAACAGCGCACATTTACATCCCTGATACACGTTTTATAATTAAGGTCGATTAGCTCACACCTTGCTTTCATAACTCCTTTAACTGACGAGAATTTATCCACCTGCGTATCTCCTCCGAATTCAAATTTTTAAATGAGTATGATTCAATGAAGCCCCCGCATTTTAAAATTCGATCTCCTTTGTAAGTCATTCTTCCCAACAACAACTCCACCTCGCCTCTCCAATTTATTACGTTCTCTAATTCTAAACTTACATTGGAATCAAACTTTAAAGCTAACGCCGATAGTTCTTTAAACCAAAAGCTATTGCACGTTATTATTTCAAATGCAATAAATTCTCACTCATTTTTCGCACTTTTAATTATAAAATCGAAACGAGGTTTCAATGTATATTCGTGTAACAGAAAGCTTGGTACTACCGTTTTCAATCAATTTTGATTTCAATGATGCACCTCAATCAGATTTGTGGTAATAGAAAGAGTCGATGAAATCATGAAAAAAATTGAACAAGCCCCACGCATTACCGATCGTGTACAGTATGAACTAAACACTGACCGAAACAGTTTTAACCGTTTCAAGAAGGCTGGATGAAAAACTGTGTTTGCATGCTATTCGATTTAACAGTGAAACATTTAACGGATCAAATTTCTATCTGTATATCGTTGCTAAAAAAGAATCAGTCTGTCTTTGAACGGTTCATTATAGGCGATGAAAAATGGATCATGTACAACAATAATACATTAAAAAGATCGCGGTCAAAGCACCGTGAAAGTCTGCAAACAGTGAAAAACCAAGGATTGGCGCCAAGGTAAGTAATACTGTGTATGTTAGTGTGTGTGTGTGAGCGCATGTGTGTGTGTGTGCATGCGAGCGCGCGCGCGCAGGGAGGCCAGAAATGAATTATCCCGCTATGAGCTTACTGCCGCGCTGTTACTCGATTGATTGTAAGCTCTACTGTCAACAACTAGAAAGATTTCGTCAAACGATCGTGATAAAGCGACCAAAATTGATCGATATGAAAGATTTCGTCTTACATTACAACAACGCCAGAAATCACAAGTATTTGGTGACCTGTCGGAAACTGAAATATCGAAAGGTTTTGATGTATCATTGAACAGTTCTGATTTTGCAACGTCAGTCGGTCTTTTACAGAACTCTCTTACAATATAAAGTTAGTTTCAAAAGTTAGGCTTGTGAAAATCATTTGCAATCCTTTATAACAGACAGCGAACAACATTAAATCAAATAAAAAATTTTCCTGCGAAATATTCAGAATTTTACCAAGATAATCATTTAGCTTTCAAGGTAAAATATAGATGTTTTTGTGGAATAATCGGCACCTATAGGAATTTCACTCGATTCAGTTAATTTAATACAGGATTTTTAATTGTTAAAAGCGGATTTCTTATCGTTTCAATGTATCGATTGTATTGAATAAATAACCGATAAATATTTAATTAAGTGTTTTTCCTGTAATTTAAAAAAAAATAAAATCTCAATAAAATATTGCAACTACAAATGCATTTTTTTTCAAACACGTAAGGTATTAATTAAATGAAATTAAAAACTATGCTTTAAGGGAATGTGTTTTTACGGTAAACTCGTTTTTTAAAAGTATTAAAATGTAGAGCTGAACATAATATGATTTAGTAGTAACCCGCTTAGTTACCTAGTATACATATTCTTTATTTTTATTTCATTTCTTTTAAAAAGAAGAAAGAAACTAAACTGATAACAGTTTCTTTTATAAACATGAGAGTATGTACGAGTTTAAATTAAATTAAGTGAAAAGTTCTGAAGGAATTTTTCATCGCCCGCAAATATTTCAAATTCAGTCTGGCTACGTTGTGTGGAATTCTGATTTGTTGTAGCATCTGATTCTTTATCGCCTATATGTAAAATTTCTCTTCCCTCAGGGCTTTATAGATATTTACATTTTGTAAAAATTAATTTACCTTCTATCTCGCTACAGTTAAAATATAAACTCTTACAGATAGTCTGAACAACATCCTTTAGGTTCTATTATTTTTAATTTAAGTATATTTATTAGTATCTTTAATAATAGTAATACCGGTTCATATAATGCAGTGGTAAATTTTTTTATTTATAATATCTATCTCGGGTCTTACAGGTTTGACGCATGTAAAAACACTTCAGGTAAAATAAGCATTAATCGATTAATAGCAATGTTCATTCTACAGATCGTTCCTATAACAAATAAAACAAAAGTATTACTTTTAACCGAATATCGATTGTCTTTTGTCGTACTTTATATGCTCTCGTGCAACAGAATATCAATCTCGGTGAAGAAGGCAACCGAATTGTTCTGATGAAATCTATTAACGTAAAACTAATTGTAGAGGATAAAAAACCTAATGTATTAAAATTAATATAAGGTGTCTCAAAAAGAAATTGAAAAAATCTGATGTGGATACCACGTGACTTCCTTGTACGCCTATTAAATTACATATAAACATTTTTTTTTTAAATAAGTACATAAAATTTTTTCATTGATAACTTCTGATATTTTTTCATATTTATATTTTTATTATAAATTATTATTAATTGTAAAGATTATTTTTGGAAATCAGGGGTTAATAATTATTAAAAATCAATGTATTTAAATTTTAAAAAAAGGTAAAAAAAAAAATTAAATCGGATTCGAACCGATGTGCCTTCTCCTTGTAAGATTCAAATATTTCATTAATAAAAATTTTATTTGGCTATAACTCTGGAACCGATGAAAATAAGTACCACTTATGAATATCATTGAAAAGCTTTCAGTGAGACCTGATTACTGCAAATAAAAAAAAATCCCAAACCCATTTTTTTTGGATTATGGGCTTTTTTGGACATTTTTTGGTCCAGTCAAAAAGGGGGAGGTGCACAACTAGATGTTACAACATGCCAACCCCCGTAGGGGAAGAGACACCCGCTTTGTGACGTTTCAGGTTGCCAGCACCCCTTTCATAACTCACCGGGTTGGTCTAGTGGTGACCGCGTCTTCCCAAATCAGTTGATTTGGAAGTCGATAGTTCAAGTCCTAGTTATGTCGGTTATTTTTACACGGATTTGAATACTAGATCGTGGATACCGGTGTTCTTTGGCGGTTGGGTTTCAATTAACCACACATCTCAGTAATGGTCGAACTGAGAACGTACAAGACTACACTTCATTTACACTCATACATATCATCCTCATTCATCCTCTGAAGAATTATCTAAACGGTAGTTACCGGAGGCTAAACAGGAAAAATAAAGAAAGAAAGAAAGCCCCCCCTTTCATAGCCCTAATGGGTTTTAAACAAGGTCGTCTTTTGACCCTTTAACTTTTTACATCTCACAGTAATAAGCCAGGCCTCGTTCGGATGCCATCGATGTAGACATTTACCATGGATTATGCCATGTCGGTAGACATTTACATCTGTGATTATGACTCGGCCTTCGCCTTCATTGTAGGCTTTTTCGGACATCTTGATTGTCCTAATTCGTTGCCCCCTGAACTAGGTAACAGAAATCTCGGAAGCATGAATCTCGTGCCTAGTTCTACTTTAAATTGCTATTCAGTGAGTAAATGTCTCATATTATATAGGAAAATTCGATAAATAATCACACCACAAGAAATGATGTTCGCAACAGCGGAATTTATTCCTACTTCGGTTAGTGAACCCAACTTTTTAGTTCAAACCCCTAGTTTAATTTCAACTACGGACTCCGGTCTGGTCTACCAGTGAGAGGAGGACAGACTTTCTACTCCCATTGAGCTCATTCGCAGATTCCCGCGTAATATTAGGTGTTACAACAGTCCTAAATTCAAAATTTCAACGTCCTACGGCAATCGTTTTTGAGTTATGCGAGATCGATCTGAAAACCGAAATTTTTCACGATCAAAATACCTTTACTTGGTACAACGAAGTAAATATATTCTTATAAACATGGTAAAATGCTTTGATAATAAGTCTGTAATATTTCGCTCTGATCTCTGCTCCAGGAATATAATTAATTCACATTGAAGTTCTTGGAACTTAAATTAAATAGTAAATTTGATAATTTAATTTGGATTTTGACCTGAAATAATACATAAAACAGGTCTCAGAAATGATGTCTAGTACGATCAATTTTGAGAAAATTAATATAAAACAAACGATTTTTAACGCAAAATAAATATTTTTTGGATTTTGACGTTTTTTGTTAAAAAAGTATAGTAATATTCTAACAATTTTAAAGCATGAAATTATTCAAACCCGAATTTCAGTTGTTCTCTCGACTGTACATTTACCGACTTAAGAAAATAAAAAATCTGTTCCAATTTATTTTTTTTCAAAAATGGGGTTTCATTCCGTTATATCCCCGCTATTAGTATTTTGAATATAATCGCCGTTATACGTTGTATACTGTGTGACTAATCGACTACCGTTTGTTTGTTAATTCGTTTATAAAATCTTATATTTACTACAATGTTCTTGTTATTTTCTACTATTACCTTACCTGACTAAATAAAACGTTTACAATACATTCCAATCGCTCATTTCTTCTAGTCTGATGGTAGCATTAGTTAGTATGCCGTTCATTATTTTTACATATGATTAAGTTCAAAAATATTTTTGTAAACATAAGTAGAACGTACTACATCTATTACAGAATTATATCTTACATCGCGCAAAATCGTGTCCTCGTTACCACAACATGACGTTAGCATTTTCTGTTAAAGAACTTTGGAGTGCAGGCAGACATTAAACGAACTGGGATTTCAAAGCCGGCAGTTAAAATTCAAATGGGGTTCCGGCCATGTTAACGTATATTGTAATGAAACGGCTGACAAATCGGTAAAGCTGGGTACCTCTCTGCCTCAGCCATCCGGCACTCTTCTTGATTCAACCGAAGCGTAAATAAACTCTACAGTCAATAAATGGATTGGCGAAAACCGCAAAGAATTAGCGGCACACAAGAAGTGGGAGAGCCTTGTCATACGTGGCCCTATAAGCTATAGCCTCTCTCGAGTAGTCAGCGTTGCTGCGTTTAGATTAAGAACTGGACTATCTCGTCTCGCACCTAGATCGGATACGGGTTCTGACCTCTTCAGCATGCCAAATCTGCGGCCGTGAAACTATTGATGCAGATCATCTGGGAACCTGCAGAACTCTGGACTATTCGCAGCGGGACGATGAAGGCCCCGTTTTTCACAGAAGCCCGTCTATACTGGTCAGCGTGACACAAAATGGCTCGACAGCCAAGAGTGGTCGATAGCTAGTAAGTAAGTATTTTCTGATAAAGTCCAGCACGTCAGTGTACGTTTTTTGAGCTAGAATTTTCCTGAAATACCGTAGGTAATAGTTCGTTCATTTTCAGTCGGTCCGTTGAGATGTCGTCGATACAGGTTTACGAACGCGAACTCTGTCTAAATCACAATATTACAATCGATTAAAATAATTATTTCCTTGAAAAGTATACGCGTGGAAATTCTTAACTGAACAAGTATTATCTGAGCAGGGTCAAACTGTTAAAAACTAGTGAATCGATGTTTGCGTCATAAAAATATAATTATGCCAAAACACCAGTGGGATTTTGGCACGAAACAAAAAACCTTTTCTGATAGCCATTGGAGATAGAACACACTGCACTCGTTCAGCTATTATTATAAATCGAATAGCTCCCGGCATTAAAGTGATTATCGATAAACGGTTAAACGGTATAAGAACACCGATAAACGGTATAAGAACAGCGGGGATAAACTGCATTTATTAGATAGTAAACTATTCCCAAGCCTTTATATACTCTAACACAGACGCCTGCACTAAGCAAACTTGAGATGTGGACAAACGCAAAAATGGTTTTTCAGAAAACTATCAAACATCCAGTTTCCTATAATTTGAAACCGATCTATGTAAATTTATAATACGTGCTAGACATCCACCTTCAAATTACCTATTTGATGAAATTCTTTGCGACATTGCTGGGTTTTCACCGCACCAACTATAACTCGCTACAGGTAAAGGTTTAATATTTAGGATTTTATTTTCGTTACACGTACATATTATCTAACCATATGACGTTATCTACATGTAATAATATTTTATAACGGTGGGGATATTAAGGAGTGGATCCGAAACTATTACTAAATAATGAATTTTTGGTTTTTATTTTTTTTAACATAATGCAGTGAAATTTAACTGATCTTGTTTTTTCATATTTTCCTATATCGTTTTAGAATTATAGTACAGTATTTTTCTGCTACAATTCGTTCTTTTTGTTTTTAACAGAAAAGTCAAATTTCTTCTTCATACTGATAATATTTCTTACATAGATTTTCTCAAAAGTAATTTCTCATCAAATTTTATTTCCCAGCTTTATTTACTTACTTTCAATTAAACGAAATTATTATTGTACGTCAAATTTAAAATATTTTGTTTTGTGACAATTCCTTTTTTGTTTTACAATAATTTTCTCGAAAATTACTAGAGATACAGTCCTTGAACGTATTTTATTCAAATTTTCAGCTCGCAGTCCATTTGATAACAGCAACTTTACCGCTTAGTTCAAGTTCCAATAATTTTGACTTAATTTTACCCTTAGAGCAGAAATCGAGGGAATTTTTCAAAATATAACCCAAAAAATGAAGCGTTTCCGGACCCAAATTTATATTATTTTTTTTAATCTATATTTTTAGAACAGGCCCTGAAACTATTTACGTTTCTTTGTAAGGCAAAATGTCTATATTTATTTGTTTACATTAACAAATTAATAATTGTAAAAAAATTCCGAATTTAACTATTTCACATAACTAAAAAGATTTTCTCCACTTTTAGAAAGTTTTCCCCTCTAAATTATTAAATAAGCCGTCACTTTTGGATAGACGGAACCAGGTTTTAGCATCTTATTCTACCGGTCTTAAGGGACAACCAAATCACCCGGTTTTTGACGCAGTCCTTGGAAATCCTTATTTTTGAAGGTATGAGGACCGTCCCCACGTTATACTGCATCTGTAGGTATCCCGTCGTTTAGTGCACCTTCTGAATGTTGACGCACCTTCTATATTTCCAGTATATCCGGGTTCATATCCTCCGTTGGATCAACTTTATAAATTTTATTTTTGACCTCACGATATACAGTAAGCGATCAACACCACCTATTTTCTTTCAGCAAATGTTTCACCGTATTCTCCCGAAGACAAACCCGGACGTGGTAGTACACGGATGAATCGAAACAGAACGATACCGTTGGAAGCGCATTTATTCACTTATATGTTTGGTCCACTTTGTATTACGAGTGTCTTTACCGCTGAATTGTACGCTATAAATAAGGCTTTGAATATCATTAACCCTAAATACCGTCATATCCTTATTTGTAGCGACTCGTGTAGCGCTTTCAAGGCCTTAGAGGATTTTTATTCCAGATATCCTGCCGTCACCGAAATTTACAATGCGTTTGCCGAGTTGATCCATCGCAACGCACAAGCGAGTTTCTGCTGGATCCCTAGCCACGTGGGAATTCCGGGTAATGAACGTGCAGATTCCGCGCTAAAGACGCACGTAGTCAACAATCCTTCACTACCCGTGTCGCTGCATTCGACTTTATTACCTACGTAAAGCTCACTCTTCGCGCATAGTGACAGGACGACTGGACGGCTACATTACATAAACTCCTCCGGCACATTAATTCTGTGTTGCCGTGGGATTCGTCACACAAGAAAACTCGTCATGAGGAGGTGGTCCTCCGCCGATTGCGGATAGGACATACACGAGGAACTCGTGTGTATCCGATGTCTGCAGTAAACGCACCAGTATACATACGATGCGACGGCCGCTTGACTGTGCGCCAGATCCTTGTGGATTGCATTATGCGGCCATGCGTCGCAAATTTAAATCGCCCGGGGTCATTCGTCGAATCTTGGGCAATGAAACGAAGTTTTGGGCCGGGTGTTTTTATATCTTCGAAGTGTTGGTATTTTAGATACTTTTTAGTAGTGTTATGAATTTCATTTAATTTTTTCTGTTTTCCGTAGTTTATTATTTCGTTTTTGTATTTCGTATTTTAACTTAAGTTTTGATTTTGTTTTTAAATTATGTAGTGTGTTTTTATTTTATTTTCATTTTTATTGTTGTTTTATTAATTTTATTTTGTTTTCCGGGCGATGATAACGTAAAAACGTTTGTCGCCCAAAAAAAAAAAAAAAAATATTGTGAGCAATTTAAACCCGAATCGCTGCAGACGACACAAATGCGACATGTAACGTTTCACGTATGAAATGAAAAAATGAAAACGTAAATTAAATAAAATTCTGTATTTCCATTACTAAAAGTTTATATATTTACCATATTTTTACAAAAGTTGTTCGAAGCGAGCACGCTGCGAATTGTTGCACTTTTATGTTCTAGCGATCATAAAGATAACAGACGTAAAATGTTGTCGATGCCATCTATATCTTGTTAAATGTTCTCTTCTCTGCATCGATAGTTTGGGGGATTTGATTATGAACTGTAGGCGTATATCAATCAGCCCCAAAGGAAAGGAACGCAACTAAATAAACACGGGAAAGCGAAGGCGACCGCCCTCAGTTGACAGTTCGTTCTTCTGTAAAAGCAAAATGAAAGCGTTTAGTGAATCGTTTGATGTGTGACGTGTTGGTCTGTCTTGTTGAGAAAACCGTAAACGCTGTCGCAATTTGTTAAAAGAGCGTAGAATTGTTTGAAAATTCTACGCTAAATTTCTGTATTAATGTCCGGTGAAAAATATTAACTAAGGTCTATTTTGTTCAACCTTTTAAGCCGGTACTCTGTTTTTTAGAAGTTGTAGGAATTAATTTTTGAATGCGATCCGCTTGAAATGATATAAAATTGTTAATGAATCGTACGTAGTACAACTGTATGTGTATTTTCTGTATGTTTGCTTAATTAAAATTATTTTTTAGGTACTTTCCCTTCAATTGTCCCTCCATAAAACGTTTTCCTGTACAAGCTGTACGCTTAAAAAAATAGTTTTATTTACTATATTATTATTTATTACTTAATATTATTATTTTATTAATTTTATTATGTTTAATGTTACTATCGTAAAAGTTTTCAATTAGTGAGTAGTACTCTAATTTGCAAATATTTAGACTACCAGTAAGAGGTAAGTAATGATTGTTATGTTTATATAGTATATACCTATATTAAAGAGTATACTCTTTAATATAGAAACGGTAACGTTTTAAATAGACAATAAAGTTAAAAGGTAATCTTATCGAGTTAGATAAGTAAATCATTTATTGTAATTTTGTTCGAATGACAATCATTATATTCTGTAAAAGAGAACACGGATCTAATAACACGTATGTAGGTTGGAACAATTATTTATCTCGGGTTTATGCGTCTAAATTACTAGAACCTCCATCGATTATTGAAAGTCAGGTGAAACTCGTCCAACAGATACATTACTATTTACAGACGCATCCGTTTCTGGTTCCTGATCGCAGCCGTGATAACTCGATGTCGATTATTTACGACCGATACAGCTCCGGCAACGACAGTAGTAAGCAATAAATGGCGCAGGTATGATGGCATACGTAATCGTAACCGATATCGACATTTTACAGCTTATCGCGTTAAAAGTTTTGTCGATTATATATACGGTCAAAATACACAAAACCAGATTGCGGAGATCTGACAAACCTCAACACAAAACCAGTGGCGGTTCGTAGATAAAATTAGTGTGGGTACTGTCGCAGAAAAAAATTTTTTTTGGGCCTTTTCAAGGCCACGGTTAAAATTTACTGTGAAATAAAAGAACCGAAAAAATTAATCATAGCATAGCTGGAAACAGGATAATAATTTAGTTCTACACTTTATCACGGGTTTTAAGCACATTATGCTTAAAAAGAGTATCCGGTTTAATCGAATAAGTAATAAAATGTCAATACAGGTAATATTTTTTTTAGTATTATTAGGTAAAAACTTAATAAAATGTCCGGTTAAAATAATCCAATGGTGCTTAATTTAAATTTCTATGTACACAGAAACAAATACATAATCAGATTTTACTAATTACCTTCTCTTTCACTCTTCCAGCGTGTTTTTGGACAGATTTGGCGATCAAAGTGCCCTTTCTTTCCGCCATCTGATCACTGCTGAAAACACAATTAAACCGCTTTCATATTCCTTCCACCGACTAAACTAGAAAAGGGAACGAACAAGGAACGTTACGTACATACGCGGAGTAAACAAAAAAACTACCTTCCACCAGCACACCGAAGTTGGAACTGCGGTAGCGACAGTGGTTTCTCTCCCTCGCAGCCGATTCGTACATGTGCATACGCACAACAGCCAAACACCACGCCGCTGGAACTGTGAAGCGCACAACTGTTCCGTACAAAGATTTTTGTATCTTTTTCATAAATTGGGGGAGAGCTTATTTACTACACGGCTTTATTTTATTACATTAACCTTAAGGATTATATATTGTACAATTATAAAGAAAGAATGAGAGAATAAAGGGTTTATATTAAATTTTATCGATAATATCAAGTGGAAATAAGGGTTGCTGAAGTTCCACAGCGCCTATACGCGAACCGACACTGTACAAAACGTAAAAAAAGGGACAAGAAACGCTACGACGGACAGGTACTAGAGGTGGCTGAAACGTAAAACTAGATCGCTCTTAACTCGCAAATGAAATGAATTAGTCAAATGAAACAAATACGCTATAAAAGTATATTTTATTTGCTACAAAATACTTATACTTATTATTCCTCGAAGTCACCATTTAGAGCAATACATTTCTCCCAACGGTGAACCGCTTTTCTGATTCCGTCGACGAAGAATGCTTGCGGTTTTTCTTTGAACCTCGTCCTTACTGTATCCTTCGTTCAATTCATCATCCGTGGTAATGAATACCCTTAAAAAATGTCGCTTTAATTCTGGAAAGAAGTGAAAAACGCAGGGCGCAAAATCCGATGAGTATAGAGGATGAGTCTCGGATTATCGAAAATAAAATCAAACCGTGAAAGTGGAAACAAATACCTTCTTTTGGTTTTTCTCATCGGTTACGGAAACCGGTGACCGCTGCGAGACTCTTCCTCAATATTCAGTTTCCAACTTCTGATGCGCGAAGTGAGTTTTTTCGCACACATTACTTCGATCAACAGGTGCATTACCATAAATGGCTTCGAATGCCAGTTTGAACCGCGTTCACTTAAAAATTCAGTCGCTGCCCCCATTGATTTAAACGCGTTGATGTAAAAGGCCTACTCGACTCCATAACAATGGCGATTGACAGTAAATGAAAGGGCATGAATCAACGAGTTTCCGAAGTTAAAAACGAAGGTGAAATCCTTTGTCGTAGGATATGTTTTTGTTAATTTTGACACGTAGAATCCGAAAACGTATTACCAGCCCGCCAGTTTAGGTACATCATACGTATTATATACTAAACGGGAGAGAATGCGGACGGAATTCTATATCTTACAAAAAGGAGACGTTTTACTACTTTACGAATAGTTTTGTTTAGCCGGTAAATGTAATAGGAAAAAATAAATTTCACGCTTGTAAAAAACTTTTACCGTAACAAAACGGTGTAAAAGTAATGATGAATAATGGTTAACGAACGATAAAAAAAGTATTAAAAAAGTGAGTTCGAATTTATGTCATTCCGTTTGGTCTAAAGTTTTCCGATTTATTTTACCTGCGACGTCTAAATGTAGTAAAGTGTTGAGCGGGCAACATATATTATTTCAACGTTACGAGTTGTCGTTTACTTTTTATTGGAGAAAATTAATCGTTTTAAATTCCTTACCGTGACCGAAAACATTTGGTGTAACAGTTGTGTTAATTAAAATTTAATATTTTTTTTTTTAATATACTTTTTATTACTTACATTAATTGTGACGTCAATGCGATTACATTTTGAAGAAGTTGAAAACAAGATGTTTGATTCTAGAAAACGTTTTATTTTCTTGGAAAATTTATATTTTCAATTTTTCTCCGTATTTTCAAAAACGAGTCCTGTAAAATAAAATAAAATTAAGACATTATCAGTAGAATAAAAATAATTAATATTATAAATATAAAATACCGTGCTTACTTTCTATACTGAAATATAACTAGTTTTTTATAGTTTAAAATACGTTAAATTTACATGCGTTTAATTTGTTGTGATAAGGAAAGAGAAGTGATATACAAAAGAAAAATCACGTATTACATGAGGAACTCAAAGTAAAAGAATTGCATGTT
The DNA here is from genome assembly GCF_047948215.1 of Lycorma delicatula. Classification (NCBI taxonomy): domain Eukaryota; kingdom Metazoa; phylum Arthropoda; class Insecta; order Hemiptera; family Fulgoridae; genus Lycorma; species Lycorma delicatula. The sequence goes on from NC_134460.1 coordinate 160,770,284, forward strand.
TCAGGGAAGTCACAAAAAAAGTCTACCTAACCTATCTAAAGGAAGTAAAAGTGTAGTATAATAGAAAAACCAAACACAGAACGTCGAATTAAAAAGTTTTTTTATCTGTATATCGTATAAAAGTCTTTGTGTGTGTTCTTTTTTTTACAGAGCGGAACTATAATGAAGTAAATGTTATATTTTAAAATGTTTTTTAACGTAAAGTCGAATGAATAATACAACACAGCACATTGCTGACCCGGAAAAGATACTAAGTTGTTTATAGCCGCTAGCGTAATGTTTTTAGAGAATCAAAAAAAAATAACAACACCAGTGTAAGAAAAAACAAAAAAATGAAAAGGATTGAAAGTTGGCAGGAAACCAAAAAAGTCTATTTTTATATATAATAAACTCAGAATATAAAAAATAAAAAAAAACAAGAGAACTTAATTGTACTTTTTCTCGTGAAAAAAAATTTAAAGTATATAAAATAACTTCATGGAAACTTATAGAAAGAACGATTATTAGTTGAAAAGTTTTCAGGCAGTATATAACAGTATATTACCTAAATGCTTTGTGTACACCAAAACTGAAATTTTGTCTTTATATCGTTCATCATTCATTTCATACAATATTGAAACAAATCGACGATATTTATTTAAATTTTATCTATGACTTTACGTATAACGTAAAAAAACAGTTTAACTACAAACAGTTTAGCTTGTAGGATAAGTACGATATAACCTTCATTATATCTTTTTAACGTAAAATAGTAACATAAAATATATAACAAATTAATACAAATTGTTTTCTTTAAAACGTTAATATCTCAATAAACGGTCGTAAATTGTATTTGTAAAAAGTATATTTTTCTTTGTACGGATGTATCAACCCTTTTTAAAGCAATTTGTTTTTCTACGATTACTTTAGGAGAAGAGAAATTTGTTTGTTTGTGTTTTTTAACCCGGAAGAGCTGTATTGATCTTCATTGTATGCATACCAAATGATCGGTTTCGATTACTTATACATCGGTTTCGTTGATATATACGATTTAAAGAAATCAAAATGGTGGATGGAAAAATCAGATCATCATTCAAATTATATCTGTTAAAAAGCGGATTCAGTAAGATATGTATAAATGGTTAGTTCGTTGACGTTCTGACTACGGGTGTCGTCGCCTTTTAACTCATAAAAAGTATTTTTTTTTTTTTGTCTTCAGTCATTTGACTGGTTTGATGCAGCTCTCCAAGATTCCCTATCTAGTGCTAGTCGTTTCATTTCAGTATACCCTCTACATCCTACATCCCTAACAATTTGTTTTACATATTCCAAACGTGGCCTGCCTACACAATTTTTTCCTTCTACCTGTCCTTCCAATATTAAAGCGACTATTCCAGGATGCCTTAGTATGTGGCCTATAAGTCTGTCTCTTCTTTTAACTATATTTTTCCAAACGCTTCTTTCTTCATCTATTTGTCGCAAATACCTCTTCATTTGTCACTTTATCCACCCATCTGATTTTTAACATTCTCCTATAGCACCGCATTTCAAAAGCTTCTAATCTTCTCTTCTCAGATACTCCGATCGTCCAAGTTTCACTTCCATATAAAGCGACACTCCAAACATATACTTTCAAAAATCTTTTCCTGACTTTTAAATTAATTTTTGATGTAAACAAATTATATTGCTTACTGAAGGCTCGTTTAGCTTGTGCTATTCGGCATTTTATATCGCTCCTGCTTCGTCCATCTTTAGTAATTCTACTTCCCAAATAACAAAATTCTTCTACCTCCGTAATCTTTTCTCCTCCTATTTTCACATTCAGCGGTCCATCTTTACATCTACTACATCGATCTACTACATTTCATTACTTTTGTTTTGTTCTTGTTTATTTTCACGCGATAGTTCTTGCGTAGGACTTCATCTATGCCGTTCATTGTTTCTTCTAAATCCTTTTTATTCTCGGCTAGAATTACTATATCATCAGCAAATCGTAGCGTCTTTACCTTTTCACCTTGTACTGTTACTCCGAATCTAAATTGTTCTTTAACATCATTAACTGCTAGTTCCATGTAAAGATTAAAAAGTAACGGAGATAGGGAACACCCTTGTCGGACTCCCTTTCTTATTACGGCTTCTTTTTTATGTTCTTCAATTGTTACTGTTGCTGTTTGGTTCCTGTACATGTTAGCAATTGTTCTTCTATCTCTGTATTTGAACCCTAATTTTTTTTAAATGCTGAACATTTTATTCCAGTCTACGTTATCGAATGCCTTTTCTGGGTCTATAAACGCCAAGTATGTCGGTTTGTTTTTCTTTAATCTTCCTTCTACTATTAATCTGAGTTCTAAAATTGCTTCCCTTGTCCCTATACTTTTCCTGAAACGAAATTAGTCTTCTCCTAACACTTCTTCCACTCTCCTCTCAATTCTTCTGTATAGAATTCTAGTTAAGATTTTTGATGCATGACTAGTTAAACTAATTGTTCTGTATTCTTCACATTTATCTGCCTCTGCTTTCTTTGGTATCATTACTATAACACTTTTTTTGAAGTCTGACGGAAATTCCCCTTTGTCATAAATATTACACACCAGTTTGTATAATCTATCAATCGCTTCCTCACCTGCACTGCGCAGTAATTCTACAGGTATTCCGTCTATTCCAGGAGCCTTTCTGCCATTTAAATCTTTTAATGCTCTCTTAAATTCAGATCTCAGTATTGATTTTCCCATTTTATCCTCCTCAACTTCCTCTTTTTCCTCTATAACACCATTTTCTAATTCATTTCCTCCGTATAACTTTTCAATATATTCCACCCATTTATCGACTTTACCTTTCGTATTATATATATTGGTGTACCATGTTTGCTTTTAACTCATGAACGTATTAAAAATACATATATTTTTTATATATATATATATATATATATATAATTTTTTTCTTAAAATTTTGTTTAATATTTACATACAGTAATTTTCTCCATTATTATGGTGAATTTCTAATCTAACTATCAGAAATCATTTTTTTTTTTTAAATATAAATATTTCTATTTATTTATTTTATTATAGATTTGATGAGATTATTGACAGAAATTGATAATTTTTAGTGATCAGGTTTTTTTTAACATTATACTTAAAATGTAATATAAGCGCAGCTAGCTGATAATGCGTAATTATTTCAAGCTAACAAAAAAATGTTAAGTTGAAAAAATTTCACGAAAATAATTTTAGCAATATAGATATAAATTTATACCTCTAGTGATAATAGTTTTCCGATATTTTGAGTACGATTTGCCGGGTTAGAAATAAATGAAACTGACAATCAGAGGAACTTCAGTAGATTTTTCTTATTTATTTCTCTTTATTTATAACATAAGGAAAAGTTAGTCGCATCGACAAACAGCGAGTGTAAAATGTCGGTGTAGAAATATTTATTTTGAAATAAGTCAGGAAATATTTATTTTTTAAAAGTCCGGGATCTGTTTGCTGTTTTAATTATTTACTACTAGCACACTCGGCAATGCTTCGCTGTTGTTAGATAGAGTATATAAATATATATATATATATATATATATATATATTAAATAAACATAATTGAAAGTTTGATAAAACATTAAAAAACTAAACATTACGAAACTTCAAAAGATTTAACCTTTTACTTTATAAAAGTCAGAAGGTAAATAAATCCAATTGGCAAAACAACAGCACTACCTATCGGATTTAATTTAAACTACTCTCTAAAAGTTGGTAAAAAATAACTTGTTAAAGAAAAGAAATATGACCGCAAAATCATTACAATTAATACTGAACGTTAAGAAACTTACAAAACATTACGGAACCTTATAAAATGTCACCTTTTACTTTATAAAATTCAGAATGTAAATTAATCAAATTGTCAGAACAGCACTATCTATCGGATTTAATTCAAACAACTCCCTAAACTCAGTAGTGTGTGTTCATATACCCCTAACTTTATTTCTACCGGTCAAACCAAGGATTTCAATGCCTTTAAACCTTTTCCGGACCACGCGAACCGTTTTGAAAAAACCCGCGCGTAAATCGGTTCAGTGGTTTTTTTAGTTTATAGCGCACACACATACGAATATTGCCTTTTATATACATAGAAGAAGAAAGTCTGTTTGTATATTTGTTTTGTAAATATCTCGACACTGGCACCATCTAGCGGGTATATTTTTGCAAAACATTTTCTTTCACGTTACTAATATATATTCTGAATATGAGCCGAGTCGGATCATAAATGCAATTTTTCCAAATATCTCAACCCCAGCGCCACCTAGCGGGTCCATTTTTTGCAATAATATTTCTTTTCGCGTAACTAATATTCAAAAAAAATTACAATGAGATTGTACGGTAAGATTCTCGTAGATATCATTTCTTCCCCTCAAAAAAAATTTAAGTAATATTCATAAAACTGTTTTTGACAAAGCGATATTAATATCAAAAAAGGTAAGACTGTACATTTCGATTATCAAAATCTGTTATTAATTTTGAATTTTCTTTATAAAAAATACATGTCAAATATATGTAATAGACAATAGATGTACAGTAATAGATAATCAACAATGTTTAAGCATTCCATGTAATAAGAAAAAAAATTGTTACAAAACTCTTCCCGGACCGATTTCATTTATCCAACAACGAATATTATATTGTATTATTTATAATAATAGTATTTATTATTACATATAAATGAAACCGAGTCGGTAACAACAGTTTTGTAACAAATTTTTATTTATTTTTTCTTATGGAACTCATAAACTTTGTTTATTATCTATTATTGTATATCTATTGTCTGTTCAAACATTTAACAGGTATTTTTTTTAATCAAAATTCTAAATTAATAACACATTTTGATAATAGAAATGTAGCGTCTTACCTTTTTTGATAACAATATCGTTTTGTTAAAAACAGCTTTATTTATATTACAGAAATTTTTGTTTTCTGAGCGGAAGAAATTACATCTGCGAGACTCTTACCGTGCGGTTTACACTTTCATTGTAATTTTTTTGGATTTCAATGCGTTTTGTTAGATTATTCATTTTTGTTTTTCTTTTTTTTATCAATAAATAAATATAAATAACCATTTATTAAAATTATAGACTCAATAGTATACATATTCAATTTTAAATAAAGCTGTAGCTGCGGTGGCGTTAATACGTAAGTACCGAATTACTTCATTAATGGGTTTTAATTTTATTTTTATACATGTTGTCTATCTTTACATTATTTCGATATTTTTTTAAAGTTTTATTTATGCAATGGAAATAATTTACGTAATTGTAATTTATTTTAAAGAAAATTAATTTATACCGATATTTTTTAAAATTATGTTTGAAACATTAAATAATGTTTCAATACAGGGTAAATATAGAAAGTGGATACAATTTGAGAGCAATGAGCTTTATCACAGATAGATATAATAATACTTACGGTAAACGATTAAAGAAGTACGTTGTTCCTGCATTACTTAATTCTTTACCGAATCACCTCAATAATGTAAAAATAAAAAAAAATGATTTAAAAAAACTTCTCATTGAGTGGGCATTAATTATAACGTAATAGGTACTAACAGGATTCATGTTGGATTTATACTGGCAGTCCAGACAATTATAACATGATTATAGTTATTATTTTAATGTTGATAATTATTGTAAATCAATAAATAATGTATTGTTGAATGGTTAAAGCTTAGTTATTTATTTTCTTTATGTAATTGTTGCAACAAGATATTAATTGTGTAATTCGTTGTTGTAATTAAGTATAGTTTTGTTTCTTGAATATAATTTTAGTTACTAAATCTAATACATTACAATTATTAAAGAAATAATTTGTTCATTAGTTTTTAAATATTTAGTCTAATTTTGTAAAATTAATTTTTATAATTGTACTACTATTATAAGTATTATAAAACTAATAATATCTTTAGTTGTTACATAAAATTGGTTATTACATTAACCACTTAATAATGTAATAATACTCTTTAGTATATCTGTCGACAGACTTAGGTCTGACGGATGACCATGTAAGTTTTAAATTGTAAATAAAAAATTTAAAAAAAATAAAAAAATAATGAGATAAATCGATTATCCGACTATGTGAAATGTGTAATAAATCACTTCCAAAGATGGCACAGCATTTCTCAAGAATATTCAGATCTCATTTAATAATAAGGAAGATGAGGAAACTGTTTCGTTGTATCTCCTCCAGCGAGCCGAATGCTCTGTAACGCACCGGTAGACATAACTCTTAAGAAATCCCCGAAATATATTCAGCCCCCTACAGTAGAAACCTTCGTTTTGTTTACCGTAGAAGCTGACCGTTGTGGTATACAGCTCTGTATACTGAAAATCGCTACTGTGAGGGAAAACAGTGTTTGGAAGAAACCGTATAATAATTATCTATATTAAAAAAATTGTTGAAAAAAATTAGAAAACAACATTACCCCTTCAAAAATCGTTTAAAAATACTTGTAATATCTAAATTTAGAAGCCAGTTTCGATTGTTAAACAATCATCATCGTTAGACACTACTAAAAATATTAGAAATATAAAAGAACATAACCGGATGAGATCGTGAAGTACTGTTATTTGTTTACTGGGCCACAACAGTAAGGGCAAAATCATAATAAGAACTCATTATTTAGAGTCCGCTAAAAATTTGTGTTAAAGAAACAGTGCAAAAATTGTTTCACGTGAAGCAGCATCAACCGATAACAACAGAAATAAGTAAACAATATAACTCTAAAGCAGCATCAACCGATAACAACAGAAATAAGTAAACAATATAACTCTAAAATAAACAGTTCGCGACACTATAAAACAAATATTTCTAGGTAGGATTTTAGAGTGAAAGAGTAAAATTACAAATAAATGTTGCCGTTTTATATAATCCTACTAGGACATTTTAGATGTAGCATCTAAAATGTCTTGCACGAAAAGGTGAAATAGATAAAAGTTATCTCAAGAAAGATAAAAATAGTATCAGCATTAAAACAGTTAATGAGATATCCCTCCTGCTCGCCACCAAACAAAGTTTCAATGGAGGGGATAAAAGTTTAATGTTCTTAGATAGACGACTTTCACAAAAGAATTTTAACAGATTTAAATTTCAAAACACTATTGGATATTTTTCCCGGTATCATTGTTCAAGAATGAATTCTCTCCTTTAAAATAATTAAGAAAGTTTTCAAAATACCGTGTGTTTATTACATACATTTAAAAAAAAAAAAATTACTTACAAAATCATTTTGTTACCAATACCCAGGCGATGCTGAGTTATGCCGATTTCTCTCCATTTTTATAATGAGCAAAGTGCTCTGCCTTTAATTTCGTTTTTTCCTTTAGTTATACGTACCTTAGTCGTACCCTAAATTATTAAATTTTCAAATAAATGTATAAATTCTCGTTCTTCAACGGGTTTATCTTTAGCTTTACTGAGAATAGAACTCAGATTTTTACGCGTAGCAAAGGTAAAATTAAAACTGTGATTTTAAAAATATTCTTTACCTTGCGGCTACCCTTCTGTTTCTCTGCTCGTGCACGATATCTTGTATCGGAATCCTATTCATCCTTTTCCTCAAATCCTTAAATCTTATTAAACAAAACTGTTTTGCTTCAAGAGAGGAATGTTTTTTTTCTTACGAACAGTCTCGTTTGCCCATATCTCCCGTATTTTTACTATACATTTCGCCTTGACTGACTGACAAAACTAAAACGAATAAAATAATTTTTTTTCCCAAAAGCAAAAATATTGACCTGAAAAAGAAAAAAATATTTTTTTCACTACGCCTTCAATACTGATACAACGACCTCAAAAAATAAGTTTCAAAGATTGTATTCGGAACGTAGTGTGAAAATTATTTTTCCTCTTTAAATGATTTTTACTTTCTTGTACGAAATAAAGGAAGTATTGTGATCGCGAAAAATTTTGGTCTCCAGATTTCAACGGAAACATCCATTTTGAACACCGCTGAATCCATTTTGACTAGTTTAGGCGTGACGTCTATACGTACGTATGTATCTCGAAAAAATCGAAAACGTTTAGTCGTAGGATGATGAAAAACATCTAGTTGTACTCCTCCCCTTTTAATTGCAATCGACCAAACCAAAAGTGCCCAAAATTCAAAACATTTTAATTTTGGATTTCTTCTTAACTGAAGTAATAAGCTTTCACCGATAGCTTTTCAACGATATTTCATAAATGGTACTATTTTCAGTGGTTCCAGAGTTATAGTCAAATAAAATTTTAATAAACAAATTAATATTTCAATGTGAAGAAGGCACATCGGTTCGAATTAGACTTCATTATTTAAATTAGACTTTATTATTTTTTTAAAACTTTTTATTTAAATTTAAATATATGATTGTTTATAATTATTAACATCTGATTGTAAAAAATATTTGACGATAAATAATAATTCAATAATGACAATGAAAATAAAAATATATGAAAAAATATCAGAAGTTTTTATTAATGAAATAAAATGTTATGTATATTTTCATTTTAAGAAAATGTGTATATGTAATTTAATACGAGGAAGTGATGTGGTGTCCACATCAGCTTTTTCCAAAAAAAAAAAAACATTTTTTTCACTACGTACTCAATACCCCGCCTTCAAAGATTGTTTTCGGGACGTGGTGGAAAAATTAGTTTTTCTCTTTAAATGAATTTTTACTTCCTCGTACGAAATAAAGGAAGTATTGTGATCGCGAAAAATTTTGGTTTCCAGATTTCAAAAGAATATCCATTTTGACCATTTTCGGCATGATATCTGTAAGTACGTATGTATTTCGTATAACTCAAAAAACGATTAGCCGTAGGATGTTGAAATTTTGAATTTAGAACTGTTGTAACATCTAGTTGTGCACCTCCCTTTTGATTGTTCACTTAATTTCATTGGTTCCAATTATAGTTAACTAAAATTTTAATTAATGAAATATTTGCACCTTCCAGCAGGAAGGCACATCGGTTCGAATCAGACTTCATCTCCTGTCTTTTAACTATTTTTTTAATTTATATGTATTGATTTATCGATAGTTATTAACCTATGATTGTAAAAAAAGTAATTTACAATAAATAATAATAATTCAATATTAACAAGAAAGAAAATATTAAAAAATATGAAGTTATTAATGAAATCACGTTTTATGTACTTTTAATTTTCAGAAAATGTGTTTACGTAATTTAATAGGCGTACAAGGAAGTCATGTGGTGTCCTCATCAGATTTTTTAACAAAAGAAAATAGTATTAATCTGATAAAGAAAAAATAATTTTTTCACTACGCCCCAAAAAAATGAATTTCAAAGATTGTATTCAGGACGTAGTGAATAATTAATTTTCCTCTTAGAATGAATTTTTTCTTTTGTGTTTAATTTAATTAGAACCTTTTATTTGTATTAAAAATGTATAATTAATAAATTAAAACCCGAAAATTTTGGGTTTATTTATTAATATTAGAGAAACATAAAAATTAATTCGCATTATATACCACCTCTTCAGTATAATTAAAATCCGAACGTACGATTAGCTATGCAAACAATTTTATTTTAATTCGACTGTAAAAATATTACATAACGTTTTACAATTTTTTTTTTGTAGAGATTAAAGAGAACGTGATATCGTTATATCCATAATATTTTAACAAATATTATTTAGTCGATCAAATTTCGGGAACCGGAGAGTCAATTTCGATCGACTGCTCCCCCGTTGAATTAATACATTTAAATTGCAATCGTACATCATTTTTATTTTATTTTTCTTAAAAAAGTATAAAGCAATATTTTTTTTAAAAAGATTTAATATGAATTCTTATTCTTAAGAAGAAAAATGTATTTTCTTAAAAGAGAAAGGTCTTAAAATTTTTGTTTGTCGGTATTACCTTGCTTTATTCCCTGGAATAAGCCTTTTTCTTGTGATATTTTATGTAAGAGTAGTTGAATAGGTTACGGTGACCGGTACTGGAGAAAAGTTTACATCTTATAAACTCTATCGCATTGTACGGTTTACTTTTCGGTTGAATCGCTTGCAGGCTTTATTTCTTGTATTCAGTTTTTTATTTTATTTTTAAATTCAGGTAATTTTTTTGTATCGCTTACAAAACGGTAATGTTGTTTAGGTATTTAAAAAAAAAAATATTTTCTTTATATATTTTTTTTTATTATTTATTTCTTCACAAATTCAATTATATTTACTGATGGTGGTTGCTTTTCACTGTTGAGATAGTAACCTGTCTAATTCTAAATATATACTTTATGTAAGTTTTCTTTTTTATTATAGTTAATATTTCTAATGCGTAAAATAATTATTAGATAAATTGTGGAACAGTATTTTTTCTTTTTCCTTTTTTTTTTACTTTTATACTTGTTAAAGTGGCTGCAACAAAGGATATCATGTGATGCATTGTGATAAAAACGGTTGTGCTTTACATTATATAGAGAACCCTGTGACAGCACTAAAGGGCACCTGCTCACGGCGACTCGATTAATTCGTTGCAGGCGTTAAAGAAATTAGCATCGGATCGGTAAATGATGGACGATATGACATCGTGATACGGCGACTACGAATTTACAATTGCGAAGGAGAAAGGGATATTTCCTCCGGTCCTTAATCAATTGATAATTGATTTACGGGAATCCTCTCCCTCCTCGTCGTGTCGCCAACAGAAATAAACCTGGAGTCTGTCCCGTAGAACTCGATTAAAACACTAAAGTCAATTAGTATGCAACAATTGCAAAACTAAAATTAAACCTAATTTTAGCGGGTGAAACTTGTAAGTCAAGTAGCTAAGTCGTCAAATCGGCCGATTCGTTTCGTATTAATTAAATCGGTCTAAAATAGTTATTATTTTTTGTTTTTAATTTTAAATATCGTTTTATTAAGGCAGTAGATGGGACTGCTCCGACTAAAGTTTGTAGCCGCCTGACATAGAAGTGGCTGCTATAATAACTGTCAACACTATATATATGATTATTATAAACAAAAAAATTAAATTTAAATTAGAGATTGGATCCGTTTCAGAAGATTGGTTAACGAAGACTGTTTGAACAACGCGACTTTATTGAGGAACTCCCATACAGTTTAGTGGTACGGATTTAAAATAAGTAAATTTCCTTCCTCCTCCCCAAACTTATAATTTAAGATGTATCTGGAATCTGTAGCCTTCCCTGGCGGAAGGCGGTTAAATATCAACTGTGTAACTGTACCAAATTTCACTAACACAAGTTTCGTTAGTCAAAACATTATAAATGTGGAAATTTTGTGCCAAACGTATTCCCAAAAACGTTACTCTTGAGTAGAAAAACGTCGTATGTACACCGGCCAGGAAATAAATGTTAGATCGTTTAAATTAAACTTCTGTGAATTACAGAAGTTTAATTTTCCAATCGAAGAAAATATTTTGAAATATTTTCTTAGATCATAGGAGATTAATCGTGGGTATTCGAACACTACCCGGAGACAAAAAAAATGCCGGATGAAACACGATCATAATTTCTTGGGCAAAGAATGTTCATAATGAGTAAATCGAAGGTCAATTCGACGATTAATATCTACGATGATTCTAAGGCATTGATTCTCAAACCTTTTCGCTCAGCACCCAAATTGAGAATCAAGAATTTTCTAGCTCCCCAAAATTTTTAAACTTGCTATCTTTTAAAATTAGTAATAGAAATTGCTGTTTTTAAGATGCGTTCTTAACAACAGCAATTGCAAATATTTTTTTTAAATGTGGCATATCCTATTTATGAGTTGAAAATTAAATTTTAAGTGAGAACAATTAAAACTCATATTTAATCGTATTTGGAAGCATTTATATTAAAATTGCTTTCAAAATATTTAAAATTGTATGGAAATTAAAGGGTTTTGATCTAGCTTTAATGAAAAATTGTGAGGTCTTTAATATAGCGTTGCAATTTTTAGATTTTATTCCTTTCCGGCCTAGGTATTGAAATCTTTAATGAACGACACTGTAATATGATCTTAGCTTAAGCCGACAGCGAGTGATACATGTTGCTGTATCAATCTTTAAAGATTTCAATACATCGGCACAAAGTGAACAAAATTCAAACACTGCATCGCTACGTTAAAGGCCTCACGATTTGTCCGTAAAGCTAGATCAACTAGATCAAAACATTTAAGTTCCATATTTATTTGTATCAATATGTTGCTTAAATAGAGAGATATGCAGCATTAAAGACAAAAGTGGCTATTCTCTTTAAAGTGGAATATTTCGATTCAGAAAAATTATACTGAGAGAGGAAAGAAGGAGAAATTAAAGCTGAAGTCTTTCGCTTTTAAATGATTTTAATGCAATTTACTGAACAAATTTTATTTCCTCCATTCGCTCAATCAAACACGATGTAAAAACGTTCAAATGTTTAAAACTTTCCTTTCCGTTGGTTTTCTTTTAATTTGATGATTTTGAAATCTGAAATATCCTGTCGAAAAGGGGAGTATTCAAGTTTTAATTTTTTTTTATTCGTTTCTAAGCCTCTTGGTTGCAAAGTTAAAGTAGTTTGAATGTAATCATTTTTTATCATAAAATATAGGTGTCCCTTTACTTTTTTGTACTAGTGTAGTAGGTACTTAATTTTGTTTTGAAATATATGGTAAACACAATTTTTACTTTTATTTTTAATCGGTCATCGCCTTTCTAGACCACCTCCCAATTTTCTATGGGCCTTCAATCATCCCCCCGAAAGCCTCCAGCGCCCACAAGGGGACGTTATCGTCCACTTTCAATGTTCTAAGGGAAACACTCGTATAGAAATGTACCGCGATGCCAAACGGTGAAAGAACTTTTTATTTTGAAGTTTTAAAACGATCGAGGGAAGAGTACTATTTCATGGTTCTCCATCACCATAAGCCGCCTAGCCATTCGTTTCTAGCTACGAAAGAGTTGTATAAAAAATAAAATCAATCGCTGTCCTTTCACATCTACCCTGCAGTAAGATCGAAGTATGACGGAAAGGTTGGGTGTGTTGTGTGCACTCTCAAGGAACACATTTTGAAATAATAAATAATCATTTCATTGCTTTTAAAACAATACAAAATTGCATCACAATCGACAACAATCCATAACTAGGAAAATGTGGTTAAAAATCCTCAGAAATGATTAAAATTACGAAGTCTTTTTTATCCATTCAGTCGCCCCGTTAAAACATACAAACGTATCATTCATTCACAATCCATATCCTTACAACATCAGGCTCTATAATATTTTGATTAATTATCCAGCGATCATCCATGAACTCGCCAACAGAGTGGAATGCCGTAGACACCAAAAGGTATTTTAGTCAAGATTTAAACCGACTCAGAATGGGAATTTGTTTGAAATCCTCTGGGAACGTATTAATTAATCTTGTACCAACTTCCCCCGACGGCAATCGTTTGAAAGCCATTTTTCTGTGCTGTAGGGTAAGCAAGTTGTCCCTTCCTTTGGTATCGTAAAGATGAATATCTCCGTTCTGCATTATATTGCATTTCGAATGGCAATACACCACAACAAACATGATATAAAAGATAGGGCAAAGTTGGAAATCCCAACTGCGAGAAGGTGCCCTTACACGACTTTCTGAATTTTAATTTTGAAGAAAGAAATAACATTGCTTTGTGAATCTTTTTTAATAAATATTTTATAATAAAATTATTTTCATTACTTTCCAAATAAAATGTAATTAACAAAAATTAGGAAGTGTGTGTGTGTGTGTGTGTCACGAGCGAGAGAGAGAAAAATCGCTCAGTAGACTTTGTTATCTTCGGTGTCCCTACACTTATTGTGGAATTGACAACTGTGGCAGACGAATAGTCTAGGTTTTACGATACTTGTTCGTTGTTAGTAGACGTGTAGGGTGTAGAGGTCTTTATGCCGTCCTAAATTTAGTTTAGAAAAGGGGATATTGCCTTATCATCTTCGTTCCTCAAAGTAACCTTTATGAACGCTACTGTATACGCTTTGTTAGTTTGATAGAACGTCATAAAGTTTCATTACTAGTAATCTGTACGCTAAAAGTTAAGATTTGTTTTACCGTATAAAAGAAACTTGAAAAGAGAAAATACACGTAAAAAGAAAATGAAACGTATTGCGCCGAATACTGTTTTACGGTGGCTCTATACAACTAAAGTAGCGTAATCGTTGAGAAAGGTGAATGTGGGTGTGAAAAACACTACAATCAATAGATCAGATGACCTCTTATCTGATAACCACCTCTATTACTTCTGATCATATTTTATACTTTTCATATCGTTTATATTGAGATTTCCAAACAGATAAATATCTTATCGTGCATTATTCCGTCTACTACTACGCGTGAAACTCTGATAAAACACGTGGAAAGACATTTTTTACTGGAATTGGGTTGGAATAATAAATAACAATTGAAGGGATCAGATGAAAAAATTACCACAATCGCAGAAAAAAATTTTATACAAAAATAATTTGGAAGTTTTCAATCTTATAACTTATTTATCATGTTATTTAAAAAACTATGTGTCTTTTGTTTCAGTAATATTGTTTTACTATATTTTTTTAGCAAAATATCTGATGTGGACACCACATGACTTCCTTGTACGAATATTAAATTACATATACACATATTTTTAAAAGAAAAGTACAAAAAAGTTTATTTCATTAATAATTTCTGTAATTTTTTTAATATTTTTTTCTTATTATTGAATTATGATTTATCGTAAAACTTTTTTACAATCAGAGGTTAATAATTAATTATTAATATCAAAATATTTAAATTAAAAAAAAAAATTAAAAAGGAAAAAAGGAGATGAAGTTTTATTTGAACCGATGTGTTTTCCTCTTCTAAGATCCAAATATTTCATTAATTAAAGATTCATTTTGCTATAACTCTGGAACCAATGAAAATAAGTACAGCTTATGATATATCGTTGAAAAGCTGTCGATGAAAGCTTATTACTTCAGTTTGATTACTTCAGTTTGGTCGGTCGATTGCAATCAAAGAGGGAAGTGCACAACTAGATGAACAGTCCTAAATCCAAAATTTCAACATCCTATGGCTGGTCGTTTTTGAGTTGTGCGAGATACATACGTACGTACAGAGATCACGCCGAAACTAATAAAAATGGTTTCAGGGATGGGCAAAATTGATATTTCCGTTGAAATCTGAAAACCGAAATTTTTCGAGATCAGTAAACTATCTTTACTTCGTACAAGGAAATAAAATATTTATGTATATGAAGTCGGATTCGAACCGATGTGTTTGTGGTTACGGATCCCACACGTACTTACTTACACCACATAACTACTTGAGCGACGTGAAACAAAATTATTATATATAAAATTCTGATACGGACACAACAAAAAATGTGATGCAATGTGGTGTCCACCACAATACAGTCGCACAAATATCCACTTTATTAAAGAATTGGAGGATCGTATCTCACTTTTAAATGAAATAAATTTAAATGAAGTGGAGCATAAAAAGTGTTTATGTAATTTAATAGGTGTACAACAAAGTCATGTGGTGTCCACATCAGATTACTTTTTAAAATGAAATTTTCCTTCAGTGATTTACTTCCTCTCCCACGTGCTAAAATGTATGAGTTTGTGGGTGTGGTACGTATCGGTAAATTTTATCTTTATATTGGAAAAATTACTGCGCCATACTGAAAATCCTATGCCATATAAAACAAAATCTGATGTGGACACCACATGACTTCCTTGTACGCCTATTAAATTACATATACATATTTTTTTTTTTAATGAAATGTACATAAAATTTTATTTCATTAATTACTTGATATTTTTTCTTTTTTTTTCCTTTTTGTTACTGAATTATTATCATCGTAATTTTTTTTTACAGAGGTTATTTATTAAAAAAAAAAATTAAAAAAAAAAAGATGAAGTCTGATTCGAACCGTATGAAATATTTGGATGTTAGTGGAAAGCACACTCCACTAACATCCAAATATTTCATTAATTAAAATTTTATTTGGCTATAACTCTGGAACCGATGAAAATAAGTACCACTTATGATGTATCGTTGAAAAGCTCTCGATGAGGGTTTATTACTGCAGTTAAGAAAAAATCAGAAATCCAATTTTATTTTGGATTTTGGGTTTTTTGCACGCTTTTTGTTCAGTCGATTGCAATCAAAACGGGAGGTGCACACCTAGATGTTAAAACAGTCCTGCATCCATTTCCATCCAATTTCAGCTTCCTACGGCTAATCGTTTTTGAGTTACGCGAGCTATATAAGTACGTACAGACGTCACGCTGAAAATAGTCAAAATGGATTCAGGGATGGTAAAAATGGATATTTCCGTTGATATCTGAAAACCGAAATTTTTCACGATCACAATACTTCGGTTTCTTAGGAAGTAAAAATCATTATACTTTTCTGTAGGAATTTGTAGTACATCGGCGTACAAGAAGTGTGAGGACTCTAACATCAAAGATGTAGCTTTACATTACTAAAAATTTTTCTTTTTCACTATTTTGGTTTGTCTTTTGCCATTATACGCATCTCTTTAACCTATGAAAATATTTTTACCCTGAATTATTTTCAGCTTCGATGTTCGTCTCGCAGTAATCAAGATTTTTTTTATATATTGGACTCAATTATTCTTCTCAGTTGTTATATATCTTGCGTTGTGAAATATACAAATTGTAATGGTTTTTTTTTTTGTTGTCATTTACAACTTATTTTGTAATCATCTGGTATTTCAGCCGAGGTGACATGCACCTTTCTGTTTTCGTGGGGGACTGTGCTTTTATTGCAAGTCACATTGATCTCTTTATTCTGTTTTAAATTATAATTAATTATAATAGAGATATCTAAAAAATTGGAAATTTTATTTTTTTTATTTATTTGTTTTTTGTATAGGAGACAAAAATATGTATAATTTATGATCAGCGAAAACCAAAAATAAAAATAAGAGATGAAACGTTTTGTCGTTTTATCTCTAATGTATTTGGATCCCAAATTAATCATCTGACCCTTTTTTGGCAACTGTTTGTTCGTCAGAATAAAAGTATAATTCGTTATTTGATAAAATATGTACGTTAAATATTCAAAACGAGAATGTTTAACTTTAAACTTTCCTCTCTCTTCCATCGACATCTGCACCCCTTCTTTCCGCGTCTTTCTGGGTCTGGCTCTCTTCCTTCTTTCATCTACACATTTTTTGGCCATCTCTTCTCATTCATTCGTTGAATATGTCCGTACCAAACTAATCGCTTTTCCTTCGATTCTTTTAATTACGGAAGTTCTTATTTTTTCCTATACGGTTTAATTTGCGGTTATATAGCTGCAAAGTTTTTAAGGGTAATCGTAAATTAAATACTGTAATTTTGATGGTAAAATTAACTTCATAACTCCAGGCATCAGTCGTTACTTATATTGCAGTGGTTAAATGTCGGTTTTATACCAAATCCTTCGGGATTAAGAAGCAACTTTGAATACAACACTTAATTTTCGATCGCATCTTAACTCCTTCAAGGCGCCAAATACCACTTGGCGGTACAATACTTTATTGTTCTTCTTATACTGACAACTTTTACAAGGCATCAGCTTTAACTTTTAATACAGTAAAATATTTATTTAAATATAAAATAAAGACGTTTCTGTAATATCTATAAATATGTTCAAATGCTTGGGAATCCACGTCTCAGCTGACGGAATTTTGATCTTTATTCTATTAACTTCCTGGACTACCATCGTTCTTTAGTTTTAATTTTTTTTAATAACAGCTTTTTTACGTAAACTGTAACCATTATCCCGTCAATAAGTTATAAACAAGGAGCGCGGTAACATCCGTATCTCGATTTTGAATTTGTGTTACTAAGATTTTTCTTCCTATAGCACTAATCGAATATTATTTCTTATATTAGATGAATAAAAGAATTGTAACGTTAATATATAATTTTTATGTTTTATTTATTTATTTCCTTAAGAAATAGAATGGTTTTCTAATTAAACTAAGTACGAAATAGAATAGAATTGTCGAGGTTTACAGGCGTCGATAATGTGAACTTCTGTTTTATGTTCGGTTAAAATTTAGTTGATTATTTGATACGATCATAATCGTTTCATAACGATTAGATTGTGTCGATAATTGTTGCCCTTCGAATCTAAATTAAAATCGTTACGTCAAATTTAAGCGACGATCTCCACATCGTGAAATAATTATCGTTACAAAATTCAATCGACGTCGTTACCGACAGCTTACATCTGCCGGTTTCCCATTATGAAATACACTAAGCCCAAATAGTCGAGTGCTTTGAGTTTAGTTTTCAAATATAAAATTTTATGTAGTCTATGCAGCAAAACTCATGAATCCGTTAAAATGTTCTTCTTTTTATATGGTATACTAAATATTGAATTTCCATATAGAGTTAAACGGGTCCGATTTGTACCGTACATAAATATTCAATTAAACCAATAACTTTTGTATATCCGACCGTTCTATCTACCTTTCTCAAAATAATTATATCAAATTACCTCCATCGGGCTCGGCACTAAGTTTATTTTTTTCTTTCGTTACGACTGTGATCGAACATCAACCCGATTTATTTTTGGCTTCTATTATCAGTTCGAGTAATCTTCCTTTGAATATTTACTAAATCCTCAAATTTGTGCAAGTAAGATACGTCTGTTATATAGTGTATAATGGTTGAAAATAGCTGAGAAAAAATTAAATCTCACAAATTATTGTAAACTATGTAATAGAATATAAGGTTAGTATGATAAAATCTTGCTATAACGAAGAAATGGATCTTGTATCGCACGAATACAATACTTTATGAATTCACTCTAATTTTAGAGTAAGTGAATATTAAATGTTAAAATGAAAATGAAATTTATGAAACAATTAGATTTTAAAAAGCAAAATCTTAACTAGATTAAAATCACGATGAATATTATTATTATTTAAATGTCATTAAAAGTTGTCATTTTATTATTTACAACAAATATACACTCATCAAATCAAAAAGCGTATGCAAATTTCTTTTATTTATACATGCCGACCTGCTCATACAAATCGATACACAAACCCCCTTCTCCTACGAACTTGCACATCGTAACATTATTATCGATTATATTTTTCTTCATTAATGTGTTTCATAAATGTACTTTTATACAATTCACTTAATTTTTAATTAAATTTATTTTTTACTTCATTTCTGATTTTTATACTCGTATTTTAGTCGATAGAAGTTTTGAATAGTTTTTCTGGTTCAAATTAATTATTTTGCTGTTTTAATATGTTAATAGTGAAAAATAAATTTTTATTTTTATATTTTTAAATATAACCAATATAATGAATATTTAATTTACCTTTATTTTTAACGAAGTAAAAATAATAACCTTTAATGAGCAGTTTTCGGGTGATCAAAATAGTGGGGAAAAAATGATTCTTTTATTTGCAAATAGTATTTTTTATATGATTGTCCAAAATGTCACCCGAATCACGATAAATAATTATTTTAAAATAACGAAAGTATTTAACTATAAAAGTAATTAATAATAAAATATTTAACTATATAAAACTATATATTTAAGTATACTTACCATCCAATGGGTTCTCATAAATATTACAGAAAAGTCGATTATTTCCTTACGCTACACAATTCCGACACCTGTCTTCTTTTAAGATCTTTTAAATCGTATTCGTGTAAATATAAAATTGCCGGGGAGTAAACAGTTTATGATATAACATACGAGGTGTGTGAGAAAAGTAATGAGACTGACTTTTTACTTACCAAAGTTTTTACTTTTTTCAAACAACAATATTATTCAAAGTAGTTCCCTTGGGCAGCTATACACCAGCGGAATCGTTGTTCCCACTCCTGGTAGCAGCGGTGAAGGCTTCAGCTGGTAGGGCTTTTAACCGGTCGGTCACAGTCTTTTGAATGTTCTCCAGAGTTCCAAAATGACGTCCTTTTAAGACATGTTTCAATTTCGAGAAAAGGAAAAAGTCACGAGGGTTCAAATCAGATGAATAGAGTGGTTGAGGAACCGTAGGAATGCGTTTTGAGGTCAAAAATTCCGTGATGGAAATGGCCGTGTGACACGGGGCATTATCATGATGAAGCATCCACTTGTCTGCAACGTGTGGCTCACGCGAATCACTCTTTTCGTGAGCCTTTCAAGAACACCTTTGTAAAACACTTGGTTGACAGTTTGTCCTGGAGGAACAAATTCTTTGCACGTTACCCCTACTGTCAAAAAAGCAAATCGGCACGGTTTTGATCTTTGATTTGCTCATTTGACAATTTTTCGGTCGAAGAGATGACGGAGTGTGCCATTCTTCGCTTTGCCGCTTTGTTTCAGGATCGTACTCAAATATCCAGGATTCATTACCTGTGATCACACGATCGAAGAATTTGTCATTGTCAACCCTCTCAAGAAGAATAACGCACACGTTTCTTCAATTGTCTTCCGTTCCGTTGTGAGGTTTTTCGGAACCAATTTCGCACAAACCTTTCCCATGTCCAAATCGTCTGTCAAAATTGATGTACGGTGAAAGCGTTTAAATTTAACTGTTCACTCATCATTCTTATTGTTAAACGACGGTCTGATCTCGCAAGAACCCTCACACGCTCAACGTTTTCGTTAAATTTTGAAGTAGAAGGTCTCCCTGAGCGAGATTGATCTTCAACGTGTTCTCGGCCTTCCAAAAATAATTGCTGTCAGCGGAAAACTTGTGCTCTTGATAAGCAATGTTCCCCATAGGCCTGTTTCAACTTTTCAAAGGTTACACTCGCTGATTCCCCAAGTTTAACACAAAACTTGATTGCACAACGTCGCTCTAAATTCCGACGCTCCATTTTCTTAACACACAACTTCACTGAAGGCGCTGTCATTAATAATGTGTTGGCTAAACGAAGTTGAAACTCGTACTGAGCATGTGGAAGGGATGAACAAACCAGTCTAGCACAGGCCGGTAGACACAGCGTTGCCAGATCGCTTGCATTGTTACCAATCTCATAACTTTTCTCACACACCTCGTACGTTTAACCCGATAAATATGAAATCATCGGTAGCAATGAGCCCTTCTCTGGTATAGATTTCCAAAAGATATTGAGGGGAATGAAATACAGTGCCGGAAGGGATCTTATGCTGTACTTTGAGTATTTTTTTTTCTGAAGTTGTGGTTTCATCACCAATAGGTCGTCCTTTGTTAAATTTACATAGGTATTTTAACTACAAATCACTTATCCCCGTTTTTAGTTTTGCGGATGTAGATCAATCCCTTCTGGATTCGTGATGAATATATCAGGATCAGACTGAACATTCTTGGAGGTTTCTGGATGAGGAACCGTTTTAAATTGCTCTGTGTATATTGTTACCAAATGAAGTGACCGAATGCCTATCGCTAGGTCATTTATCCTTCCCAATATTCAAAATATTGATATAGTATTTTTATTTTTTCTGAAAAGCAAATCTGCTAACAAATACGCTGTTTAAATTTTTAATATTGATCGTACATTTCCGGTGATAGAAGTAAATTTCGGAAAAAAAATGGATAAACGAATGATCTAGCGTACATATGTTTTATATAAACATTAGCACTGAACATGGTAAAAAAATAAACCGTTTCAATTTTTAAATTAGATCATACCGTTTCTTAGATGTAATTGACTTTCGAAATAAGATAATGTCCGGATAACCGATTTCATAAAAAAAAAAAAATATAAAAACACTCTTGCAATAAGTTGAAACTGTTTGCTGAATTAGTTTTTTTTATACCTATGGTGTCCTTAATCTTGCATTTAAAAGGATCAATTTATATATGATCACTAATCGATATTTATATATATATATATATAAATATCGATTAGTGATCATTTTTTTTTTTTTTTTTACGAAAAAGATTATTTAGGAGCAAATATTACTTTTATCTACCTAGAAAACTGTGGACAGTTCTATCTTCAACTTTATGCAAACACTGTTTCACTCTGGTTTTCAACATTTTTAAATTGCACCTTACGAAAAAGTTTATTTTTTTATTTGTAATTTATAATGAATAGTAAGGAATTAAAAGTTAAAGAGTAAATGAGCAGTATATTTTCTAGCATGTTTTCCATAATTTTGTTAATTTTATGAATTACTGAGATTAAATACTTAAGATCTGTGCTTATATACTGTGCTTATAAGTGTGAGTTCCAGTCACTTCCACTATACACTTTCTTAACTAAATATTATAATTTTCAACTCTTTCTGGAGCGTCATCTAAACGAAAAGAAAATATTTTTTACTTAAAAATCAAACAATTTATTTCGAAACTATTTTTAAATAAATTTCTTTAGCACCAATAAATAACTTAAAAAAAAAAAAAATATGCTATTAATAAAGACAAAATCCTGGCTCTTCTTCCATGAAATCCCGAATTTTCAAAAATTGTGTCTATTTCTACTAGCGGTATAAAATAGTAAAATAATTGTTTATGTTTAATTTAATATAGATACATTCAAATTTTGTGTATTTGTGTGTGTGTGCGCACGCGCGTATGTGTGTACAAGCGCGCACGTGTAAACAATGATCTATAAGGATAGGTGTATGATGTCTTTGTTACAAGAAAATAATAAGATTCCTTCAAAAGAAATGAAAAAACTTCACAATTCCCATTGTTCAATTCGACTAAATTATTGATATAATGTTGAGTAAAATTGGAATCAATATTTTGGCACATATCATAGCATTTCTTTTTACAACGGAAACTCTAAATAAACGAAAAATTAAATAATCGATCCAAACATTCTATTATTAAACAATAATTTATATCTTTAACGGAATTAAAAAAATAAATGTAAATTAAAAAAAAAATGTTTAATCGGCATTCCTTCCGCCACTTCTTCCCCTTTAGGTCACCTAATAGTATAGATCCTGAAGCTGTTTCCGTGAAGTCTAACTACTTATATCATTAGCAACCATTATTGTTATAACTAAATTTAAAACTGTCTACACAGCTCTTAACGGTGCAGCCTTATGATATCGATACTACATCTTTCCCGCAATCTCACTCTTTCTGTTTCTGTTTTTTAAAGAATGATTTGTTAATACCGGATAGAAATTTCTTCTACAGACAATTTGATTCACTTAGTCTTTACTAGCTGGTCGGCCCGGTTTTGCCGGGCTTTACAGCCAGGCATTGCTTTGCTCTGCTCTTTGAGGCGTAAAAGAACATTCAGTTTTTGAAAACTGAATTATTATTTATTTATTTATTATTATTCATTTCGATTTCTTATTTCTATTTCATAATTTTAACATTAGCCCTTGTCCTGCTGTCAGATATGTTGTTTGAATTTTTAAAATTGATCGGACAGTTCCGGGAGATATAAGTAAATTCCTGAAAACTAACGGATAAACGAATGATCCAGCGTACTTGGTTTTTATACAAACGTTAGCACTCAACATGATAAAAAATAATGGTTTGAATTTTTAAAATAGGTCATACCATTTCGTAGATGTAACTGAATTTCGAAATAAGATAATCTCCGGATAACCGGATAATCGAGAGTATAAAAGAAAAATATAAAAACCAATCTTCCAATAAGTAGAAACTTTTTGCTGAATTTGTTTTTTTTTAAGCGTATCCTTAATCCTGCATTTCAAAGGAATCAACTTCTTTTATATATATATATATATATATATATATATATATATAAATATAAATTTTTATAATTTTATAATTTTTTTATAATTTTATATAATTTTTTAATTTTTTATAATTTTTTATAATTTTTTTATATAAATTTTTTTTTTATATATATATATATATATATATATATAAATTAGTGATCGTTCTTTTCTTTTACAAAAAAGATTATTTAGGAGCAAATATGATTTTAACTACCTAGAACTCTATGGACAATTCTTTCTTCAGCTGTATGTAAAATATGAAATTAAAACACATTCTGTCAAGCTTCATTTTTTCGTCGGATCATTTTCCTACTACGTGAAGTTTCTTTTATATTTCAGTATGACAGTATTTTCTACATACAACTATATGCCTAAATTACGCCTATGTCGATGTCTAACTCTATTCCTGTCTTGAGATAATGTTTTTTTAGCAAACCATTTGTATATTAGATATCAACGAAAATAGATGTGATGAACAAAATGTACCACAATTTATTTTTATATAGTATTCTTAGTATTTTCGTATCTTACCGAATTAATCCTGTAGAATTCGTTGTAGGATAAAAACAATACATCTCGTATTAAAATGGGATCCCTATAGAAAAAAAGGAATCGACAGAGTAACTTACCTCGTTAATCGATTTATTTTCAATCGAAAACACACGGGACCTTGACCATACTTGACCGGTCTTATTTATTATTTAACAAGTATACACATGACAACCACGAGACGTGTATTAACGAATCGGGATTTTTTGCTATTGATCGGTACATTCCGGTTCCTGTTAGCTAAGAGGGACACACACATACACACACACACACACACACACACAAACAAATGTTCCTTAGTGAGGTAGAATATACGTATGTTTTGTATCAACCTATGTTTTTGATATTATTGCTAAAACATGAATTGAAATTATGCATACTTATGAAGAATTTGTAAATTAGCTAAAAATAATAAAAACATAAATATAGTTATTACGTTGGTCTACAAATTGAAAAAAAAAAAAAAACATTTCGACATAGAAACACCAATAAGTAAAATTTAGTTTATTTTGTGCGCTGAATCTGAAAAGCAAGTTAGTTTTACTCCATCATCTTTCACTTTTTTTATACATCCTTCAGAATTGCTAAATAATATTACATTTTGAAAGTTACCAAGTTTATAGGTATAATATATTTTACAATCTATTATATTTAATTTCAGCCCTCGTATTTTATTATGCTTTTAAAATAAATAAAACCCTTGTAGAATACAGTTATAACAGATAAAAAATACCTAAAACTGGAGCTCGTGAACTAATAAAATTAGTTCTTCCTTTTTTGTGCGGTAGGGTCCTTTCTTTGTAGGAACAATAATTGAGATATAATTTACTTTCATAATAGTTTCCACTTAACAACACTCGTTAATAGTACGTTCGAGCGCTTTCAGATTACTAATCCATCTTCAGGAACATTGGTGTGTTATAATTATTTACTCCACATATCATTAATTGTACTAACTTGAATTTTAAAAACAAAAATTAAAAATATAACAATTGATCGTCAAAAAGTAAAATAATGTCAACGTTATTCGTCATATAAGTATGAAGGTTTCACTTGTTATTGACATTATTTTACCGTTTGACGATCAATTGTTATATTTATAAATCATTATAATTATAACACATCAATGTTTCTGAAGAGGGATTACTAATCCGAAAGCGCCCGAACATATTATTAAAGATTGTTGGTGAGTGGAAACTGTACTAAAAGATCACTACTTTCTGCTTTATTATTTCTAAGAAAACCACGGACCCCATCCTTTACGTTATTCAAGTTTTTGTCAAAATGTTCATGATCGAGTAAATTTCTAATTTCAGGTCCGATGAATATTAATCCTTTTAATGTGGCATCCGTTAACTTTGTAAACGTTTGTCTAAAATATTTAAGTTCCTCTCCTTCTTTATTCAGTGTTTCGATAAAATTATTCATCGACCATAATTTTAAATGTAAAGGTGGCAAAAACCATGCTTAGGGGTTAAATGAACATATTTAATATTGTTTTTTCCAGGACTGAAAGTTCTCTTTTTGGCCGCTCTTTAATCACATAATGTTTACTTGTTGCACAACTTTCCTGCAAACATAAGAAACAGCTGTATTTTGTAAAACCACCTTGCAAATCGAGAAGAAGACCGATAACTTTGAGGTCGCCACAGATACTCCATAAGTTATCGACTGCTTTCAGAATTAACTTAATTAACTGTACTTTTCATATCTCTTTCATTCCAACAGCATGCGCTACAAGTACAGAATTATGCAGTAGCACTGCGCTTTTAAACTTGTTTTTGACGAATCGATAAATAACCGCCGATCGTCAGCATTATAAGTAATATTCAGAGCAGGCATCAAACCTTCTACAACACAACAGGCATACAACAGATGGTTCTTAATGAAATATTTCATCAGGTCTTTATTTTCTGTTTCTCAAATGTGAAATTTTAAAATCCTTATTCAATAAATTCCACTCGTTTAAGAGTGAAGCTGGAGGTTCTACTTGTTTTGATAAATACAACTCGCGAACCGAATCGAAAAGTTTTGCTTGTGAAATGAGATGCGGTTCACTATTTAATTTTTCTGGTGTGAAATCATCGTCTCTTGATGCATATGCCGCTGCACTGTTCTTAGAACAATCCGTTTCAGAATCTGAAATTTCCTGCCAGGAAGCTGGGACTGTCAGAATAGGTAAAGTGCCTCGTGAGGAATCGGTCTCATAGCCGATGGAACGTTTGGGTAGACAGTATTACTTTTTTCTTTTTTTTTTTAAGAAAACCCAGAGAAATGTGTTATTCAGGAATAGCAATTGTTAATATTATATAAATATATAAACAAAATGTATAATTACATTATACATCAAATACGCCATCAGTCAACGTGATTTCATAGAGAATTTTAATTTCATTTTCTGTTTCAG
Source organism: Lycorma delicatula (assembly GCF_047948215.1). NCBI lineage: Eukaryota > Metazoa > Arthropoda > Insecta > Hemiptera > Fulgoridae > Lycorma > Lycorma delicatula. The sequence continues at coordinate 160,796,855 of NC_134460.1, forward strand.
AATAAAAAATAGTTCATAAAACTAACGTAACTGTTCCGAAAATGTTGTAGATCAGTATTTATTAGTCTGCTTAGAATATCGAAAAACGGTTTTTTTTTATTTGGACATAATTTGTACACTTAAATTAAAAATTCAAATAAAAATAAAGCAATTTAAAAAAATTAATAACATTTTATTAATTAGTATCTTTTTACTTTCTTCTACGAAGTATTTTGATCGCTTTCAGATCAGATTTTTTAACGGAAATATCCATTTTGGCCATCGCTGAATCCATTTTGACTAATTTCGGCGTGACGTCTGTGCGTATCTCACATAACTCAAAAACGATTAGCTGTAGGATGTTGAAAGTTTGAATTTAGGACTGTTACAACACCTTGTTTTACACCTGCTCTTTTAATTGCAATCGAATGAAGGAAAATTGTCCAAAAAAAAACAAAATCCAAAAAAAAAAAAATGGATTTTTGACTTTTCTTAAGCAGTAATAAGCCCTCGTTAAGATCTTTTCAACGATATATCAAACGGTACTTGTTTTATTGGTTCCAGAGTTATAGCCAAATAAACGTTTAATTAATGAAATATTTGGATCTTAGGGGAAGGCACATCGGTTCGAATCAGACTTCAACTCCTTTTTTTTTAATTTAAATATATTGATTTATTAATAATTATTAACTTCTCATTGTAAAAAAAAAATTTCGATGAATAATAATTCAAAAAGAAAAAATATCAGACGTTTGTAATGAAATAAAATTTTATGTACTTTTAATTTTAAAAAAAATAGTAATTTAATAGGCGTAAAAGGAAGTCATGGGATGTCCACATCAGATTTTTTATTAGTAGTTTTTATTTCCCTAGACTACTTACTTTTCCTTATATTAGACATTTTATTTCATTTATAGTAGGTCGACATAAGAAATCTTTATTTGCATAGTTGTATAATTAAATAATAAATAGTTTTCATAATTAAAGCAGAAATTATAATTAAAGATTGGGTTCGAATCCCGGTCAGGCATGAGATTTCACACGCTACAAAAATTTTCATTCATCTCATCCACTCCCGGATGTAAAAAAAGAAAAAAAAGATGTTTTACTAAGCAAATTCTTAAGATCTTTGCAGATTCCTAGGTTATATAAATAACTTTAAAAGTTTTAAACAAATGTAATATTCTAACAAATACGAAAAGTAATAACAACTATAATTAAACTGCATTTAATTTTTTTTTTAAATATTCCGTAATTTAACGGAATTTTTTCTTCAGATTTAATAAAATAACGAACAAACATTTGACTAATATTTCAGTAATATATTTAGTATATGTTTAAAATAACTGTTATTTCAATTAAGGAAAACTATGTAAACATTCGGAAAACTAAAGGATTCGTGTAAATGAATCTGTAGAATTGTGCGATTAGTAGAATCAACGGATTATACTGAATAGGATTGAAGAGCGGGATTCTTTGACTGCTATATAAAGTATAAATAAGAGATTGTGTTTAGGGTTTGTTTATGCAGGGAAAAATACACTATAAACCAGGCGGTACTCAAGTGCATGTCTGCAAGCCTTACGTTACTCTTATTAATACTACCTTTGTACTCGGTGAAATAAAAATGTACTTAGATGAATTAGAATTTAAAAGACATCGAAGACAAACCGTCTTGATTAAGCGGTTATTCCGATTTGCGACTAGCAAGTAATTTTTTTTTTTAATTGCGTAATTGCTTTCGCCGGATCGTAATCCGGAGACTATTTCGATCGAATGCATTAAGTTTAAACGGTGAGGCTAAATCCTCCTCCACAGAAATAGAAATATTCCCTGATCCCGTCAATGATAGTCGAATGAAGAGACTCATTAGCCGTTAGCGGGTAACATTTTGATAGTAGGAGAGCACCTGAGTGACCGTGATTGTTGCGTAAATTTTATAACCTACAAGCTTTTTAAACACAGACGTTTAAGTGAAAATTTCTACTCGTTCAGCCCTTTTTACCCTTTTTGCCCTAGAAGGCTCTACCCTTCTTCTTTAGGTTAGTAAAAGGTAATACAGTAAAATTTCGATCGGCTTCCCCTTTCCCAGCAATGACTTGGATCCGTTCCACAAATACTTCCTTATCCTTCCCCGTTTAGAATTATCACTTAGCTACCGGCATCATCGCAATCATTCTAGCCGGTAGAATTTTTTCCGAAACTATTGGACTCCAAGGAGCCTATGTTAAGTACAACATTGAAACTAACAATTATTTTGCGTTGTTAGTTCGCAAATAAGGCATTTATTTTTATTAAACGTACGACGGTAAGTGAATTATTATCCGCAACGTAGTTATAAATTTTATCGCAATACAAATAGGGAACTTACATGTACATCATTTTTCAATATAGTCCCCTTGCATTTCAACGCACTTGGTCCATCGTTACACAAGCTTCCTGATGCCCTCATAAAAGAAGGTTTTCGGTCCAGCTGCGAGCCAGGAATGCACCGCGTCTTTCACCGTTTCGTCCGAGCTAAATCGACGGCTCCTTAATGCCTCTTTGAGTGGACCAAACGAATGGTAGACAGAAGGGACAAGATTAGGACTATACGGAGGACGAGCCGGTACTTCAAAGTTGAGTTTCTGGAGCGTTTCCGCAGTGCGGGCAGCAGTATGTGGGCAGGCATTGTCGTGCGACAACATAACACCTTTCGACAGCAGTACTCGGCGTTTGCTTCGAATTGCAGGCTTCAGCTTGGCAGTAAGCATCTCACTGTAACGCGCACTGTTTGTTGTCGTGCTCCTTTCTTCATAATGTTCCAGTACTGGACCTTGCGAGTGCCAAAAAATCGTAAGCATCTGTTTTCCTGCGGACAGTTGGGTTTTGAATTTCTTTTTGCAAGGCGAATCTGGATGTTTCCATTCCGCACTCTGCCGTTTACTCTCCGGCTCGTAATGATGGATCAGTGTTTCGTCACCGGTGATGATTATATCTAAGATGTCCCGTTCGTCACCGTAGCGATCCAAATGTTTTTGGCAGATGTCCAAACGCGTTCGTTTATGCGACTGTGTGTGTTGTTTTGGGACCCGTCTTGCACAGACTTTATGAAACCCAAGTCTGTTGTAGACGATTTCGTAGGCAGAACCGTGACTAATTTGCAAGCGATGTGCCACTTCATCGATAGTTACTCGTCTGTCTAAGAAAACTATGTCACGTGCACGTCCAATGTTTTCCTCATTTGCGGCGGTAAACGGTCGTCCGGCTCCTTCATCGTGCGTAACACTTGTGCGACCGTTTTTCAATCCATTCGTAGACACTCCGTTGCGGCAACACACTGTTCCCGTACCGTACCGAAAGTCTTCGGTGAATTTAGGCCCCTGATACATCCCACCACAAAAAACGGATCGCTGAACGTCGCTCTTCTTTGGTGCAAACATAAAGCGGAGCAGCCGTGGTTAACGGCAGGGCAGCGATAAAGGAACTAACCTAGCAGCATCAAACCTGCACAGAGGTAACAACAATTAAACCACGCATGGGTCATCTACGCAACACGACAGTACTACCAAAATAAACAAAAATATAACTAAATTGCGGATAATAATAAACTTATCCTCGTATAACCGAGACTGGCAAACTCCTTTTATACAAGGAGAATACGACAAATATTGTTATAAAGGAAATAACCTGGCAAAGCTCTGCATGCCGATCAACTCATGTTTATCAGAATAAGATACAAATACTAAACGAGAATTTATTTTAAACATTGAAAAAATAAACTATTACTTTTATGAAAGTACTAAAAAATAAAATGGTTTTTCATTTTGGGTCCGGAATACGAAATCTCCTACCAAATATACGTGGCAAAACTACACTGATATTAATTAATAGCCCCTTTAATTCTGACAAAAATAAAAATAAAAAAAAACTTTTAATAATAAAAATTAACAATTATACTCAAAAAACAGAATATATATTTTTATGAAAAATAGATATTCCATTTCTTCTGAATTTATTTTGTTATATTATTTAAAAATGATGTTATTATTTAAAAATTATATATATATATATATATATATAATTTTGTATTATATTCTGTTTTTAATAATTTTTAAGAAATATTTTTCTAATCACAATCATATGTAGTTAAGCTTAATTAAACAAAAAATGGTTAGGCCAAAATAAATAAGTCTGATGTGGCCACCACATTACTTCCTTGTACGCCTATTTAATTAGATATACACACTTTTTTTTTTTAAATGAAAAGTACGTAACATTTCATTTCATTAAAAACTTCTAATATTTTGTTATTATTGAATTATTATTATTTATCGTAAAAAATGTTTACAATCATAGGTTAATTATTAATTAATCAATGTATTTAAATTAAAAAAAAGAAGATGAAGTCCGATTTGAACCTGCGTGCCTTCCCCTTGTAAGATCCAAATATTTCGTTAATTTAAATTTTATTTGGCTATAACTCTGGAACCGATGAAAATAAGTACCGCTTATTATATATCGTTGAAAAGCTCTCAATGAGGGCTTATTACTGCAGTTAAGAAAAAGTACAGTATCAGAATCAGGCTTTTTTTAGACACTTTTGGTTTTTTTTTTTGTAATTAAAACGGGAGGAGCACAACTAGATGTTACAACTGTCCTAAATCTAAAATTTCAACATAGAACGGGTAATCGTTTTTGAGTTATGCGAGGTGTATACGTACATACAGATACATACGCCTCAACTATCCAAAATGGATATTTCCGTTGAAATCTGAAAACCGAAATTTTTTCCGATCACAATACTTCCTTTACTTCGTACAAGGAAGTAAAAAAGAATCAAATAAAAAAAATCGCAAAACTTTTTTGTGGAGTTTAGGTCCGGGATCTATAATTGAAAAACGTGTAGACATTTCCACACCACATCTACATATGAAGTTCCTAAAACGTTTGAAGAATATTTAAAACGAATGGAGATAGAGAAAAAACAAAACAAAGAATATGTAATAAATAAATTGGGGTTGTTTTTTTTATTATTCATATATGTGTATTGTAGGTAATAAATTGGCTTAAAGTTTTCTGTTAAGTTCCTGAAAAAGATCAAATTTATTTTTTCGCTATATTTTCCCGCCACATTAATAAGTTTGGAAAAAAGTAATGTGATGAATGCCTCGTATATAGAAATATTTGAGCCAAATTTGAAGAATATTGGTTTGGTTATTGCTGATACAAAATGCCAAAAGCAGTGCTACACATACGTCCGCACATATATATACATACGAGTATATATATATATATATATATATATATTATTATTATATATATATATATATATATATATATATATATATATATATATATATATATATTATTATTATTATTATTATTATTATATATATATATATATTTTAGTCTAAATGAATTAGTTGGGCCCTAAAATGCAATACCTCAATACACCCTTTCTGATAAAATCACTATAATTTCTCCCCTGTAACATAGCTTATTCTTGGTATATTCCGCGGTCCTCCACAATGGCGCGAGTAGTAGCATCTTACCTTTTCATCCGGAGGTCCCGGGTTCGAATTCCCGGTCACGCTTGGCGCATTTTCACAAGCTACAAATTTGTCATCCCTTCCATTTTATCTTATCCTCGGAAGCAATACACCAGGAGGCTAAAATGGCTTTTAGACAGTGTAATCCTGTAACGATGAATTTATTATTATATTTTATTGCGTCTTATTCCTGGTTGCGAACATTTAAAAATAAAATTACTTCTAATAAACATAGATTACTATAAATTTTCAAATAAAGTCGGACTAGGACAGATTGAGCTAAATATTCCTGTATTTCACTTAATATTCTTTCAGTTTTTTCCTTATCGTTCTAAATTATATAATTATTGTCTTTCTTGTCCGTTGTTAGTGTTAACTTCAGCAAATACATAATTTATACATATATAGATCGAATTCCAATGCAGAATAATGGCATTATCTTTCGCTTTTAGCTTTAATTTTTAGATTATACATGAATAAAATTAGTAATGAAGATAGAGGGGTATCTATTCCGTTTGTTTATCGGTAAAAACTTTTATCGGACTGTAAATTGTGTTATTATGTGCATAAATCTATGTTGGACTGCTTATGAATAATTTATGAAGTACAACTCCATTATCTGTACTTAAAAAATTTTCTGTATTTATTTTACATTGTACATTTGCGTTTTTCTCTCCGTCGGGATTTTAGTAGAAGAGCGGTAACTAATTTCATTTTACACTGTATGGCTGAGGTTTAATACCGCTGTCATATATTTCTATTTACGTTTAATTATTATTTGTTTGCATAGTATTTTCAGTAGAACCTATTACACAAATAAACATAAAGCTTAATAGATATATAATTTATTATATAATATATAGAATATTCACATACATACAAGCTTCCCCATCGCGGCTTCGTCCGCGCTGTATGGTTACTTACCTTTCCCTTCGTGGGAAACGTAATTGCTCGCGGGAAACACAACTACTGAAAACTGGTTTATCAGATATTTATACAATTATTAATTCAACAATTTTACATGAAATATTAGGATAGAGTAAAGCCCCCTTTATTACTCGTATTACTAGATCAGTATTATTCTTATCTTCGTGAGTTGCTAATTAACAAAAGTTTTAGATTTTTGGCGTGTCGTATAAATAAAAGCTAATAATAATTAAACTATTCCGTTTAGTGAACTCTTGTACACCGGTTACAAATATTAATTTTGACCTTACGGTGTAAAATATTCAGTTTTTATTATTGGATTATTTGGTGAATAATGAAAAATTAAAAAGAAACAATCATATAGGAAAAAGAAAGCTAACGAAGAAATATAGCTCAAACAAAACAACAACAAGAAGATGAATATAAAGAGGATGAAGATGTTAAGAACAAGGGAATAATAAAAAATTTAAAGAAGATGATAAATATAAAGAGGAAGAAAACGTTCCAAGGAAAGAGTAAAACGATTGAGAGGTTGATGAATATAGAGAGAAATTTTGAAAACGAGAGAACGTGTACAAAAAATTAAGATCAGAAGAATTATATCAAATCAAAGAGCGATTGAATGATCGGCAACAGAAAAACAAATAAACAAAATGATCAGCTCCGACTTAGGGAGAATATTGTCTGACGATATCAGAGGAGTAATGAACTAAAAGATAAGAAGAATTATTTGCAATTTATTAAAGTTCCGGCACGTACGCCTCAGTGTATATGTTCTTCTCTATTTTTCGGTCACTTTGTTGTTAACTTTAATGAAGATAAAATTAAACAGAAATTCCACAATAATTATATAAAATTAAACTAGAAAACCCTAAAATAATACGATTATAGATTATAATTTTCAATTAATATATACTATAAGTATATTACATATACTCATCTGTAATAATGCCTATAAAATTGCATATATACATTTTAAAACTTCATAAACTTTTATTTCGTTATTAATTTCGTCATATAATTTTTTTTTTCATTATTGAATTATTATTTATTGTAATTTTTTTTTTACAATCACAATTAGGAGATGAAGTCTGATTTCAAATCGTTACGCTTTCCCTCGTAAGATCAAAATATTTCATTAATTAAAATTTTATTTGGCTATAACTCCGGAACCAACGAAAATAAGTACCACTTATGATGTATAGTTGAAAAGCTCTCAACGAGTGCTTTTTACTGCAGTTAAGAAAAAGCCCAAAAACGAAATTTTTTGGACACTTCTAGTTCAGTTTATTGTATTCAAAAGAGAAGGTGCACAACCAGATGTTACAACAGTCCTAAATCTAAAATTTTAACATCCTACGGCTTATCGTTTTTGAGTTATGCGAGATGCATATGTACGTACAGATGTCACTCCGAAACTAGTCAAAATGGATTCAGGGAAGTTCAAAATGGATGTTTCCGTTGAAATCTGAAAATTTTCGCGATCACAATATTTCCTTTACTTCGTACAAGGAAGTAAAAAACTGTAATAAAGTTTCTTTAAAATAACGGTTTGATCATGCAAAATCCGAAGTGATCTTTGAGTGATGTGAAGAATACGGGTTTCAAAATATTCGGCCTCCACCTTAAAAATATTAGTTGTAGCCTACCGTGGCTCTTCCTTCGTATAGTTAAAAGTGTATTTTACCCGCTTCTTAGCGTTACCCAACGAACATCAGTAGAAGGTGACCGTTCTTCGGTTCTCTTTGTTTTATGTTTGTGAAGTAACCGGATATATATATATATATATATATATATAGAGAGAGAGAGAGAGAGAGAGAGAGAGAGAGAGAGAGAGAATAAGTGAGTGAGAGAGAGATTCATGAAGATGTAACAAACAATCGGATATGTTCTGATGAAAGTAAATAAGAAAGTTCAATAACAGTTGAGGTGCCTAACCCCGAAATCATAAAAAAAACAAAAAAAAAACATATCAAATTCATTCAAAATATTTATTCATTTAATGACGTATTTTGGGTGTCGGAAAATAGAAAATTAGTAAAAATTTACGTAGTGATACAAATAACACATAACACAATGAAAATCGAAATAAATACTTATAACATAATGAAACATTATATTTAAAGATATAAACATGAAAATAAATAATATAATGTAACCAAACTTAACCTACGCTCGCTCGCTCGCTAACCTTGACTAATCAACAGTAATGTTTCGATTAATTAAGTAATAAATAATTAATTAGGTTAGGTTCAGCTCTTGATTGCGGTTGCGTTTTTCTTCTCCGAGTATTCGTGGTTATTATTGCAGTTTCCGTAAATACAGAGCGATTCAAAGAAACGGGAAATTTTGAAAGTTGTGTTGGTAGCCGTGGGCGATTGGTACCAATTGATAAGTGGCGCCAGTCTCTCTAACCTAACCTGCCATTTATTTGTCACGGATACTTGGTCTGGTGCGCAACGTGCATTTGCTATCAAAGCGTTTTACAAAAACAATGACAGTGTGGAGGGAGCGCGTAGAGAATTTCGCCGTCATTTTAATCTGGGACGGCACGACCGTCTTCCATCAGCACGTGCAATTAAAACACGGATATCTAATTGTGAGGAAACCGGTTCGGCAATGAAAAAGAAACCTCCAGGCCGTGAGCGAACCGTCCGTACACCACAGAACGTTCAAGCTTTACAAGATGCTGTCACACGAAGTCCACATCGGTCAATCCGTCGTCTCTCAGCATCTTTACAATCGCATAGTTCAAGTGTTCGAAGAATGTTAGCGAAGGACTTGCAATACCATCCGTACAAGTTGCAGATCGTCCAGGAACTGAAACCGAACGATGCAGTTGTGCGAACACAATTCTGTAATGTAATGCTTCAGAAGATAAACGATATCGAAAAGTTTGTTCACAGTCGTATCTGCATAACCTACGAAGTCGATAACCAGGAACAATGTAATTTCGTCTTTCCTTTCTCTAAACTTTCTATAAATATTTTATCTAATTTATTTTTATATTATTTTACAATATTAGAAAAATAGAAGGTGACGCCCTAATACTATACAATTTCCATTTTAGTCGTTTGAATATTATTATTTATTTCACCTCTATTTTTATAGTTTAAAATCTTTGTAATTGGTCCAAGTATCCAGAGGGTCCAGTGATGAAAATGATAAATTTCAATAATGAATTCTAGAGATCACAACATAAATAATTAAATAAAAGTAACTTCTAAGACAATCTGTTACCAGTAACGGTTGCCCAAACTTTCTTCTTATTTTTTTTAATTTGTATAAGAAAAAAATATCGAACTTACTTTTAGAGGGTACCAGTACGGGAAAATTTTTTTCTTCGAAATAATCTGACGAAAACAAATTTAAAAATATTATTCATTAGCAATTTATCTCGATTATTTTAAGCTGATATTAATAGCGGAAAGTTGGTGTTTCCGCCTTTTATCCGGGGATCACCGGGTTCGAATCTCGTTAGGGTAAAATAATATTTTTTCGCAAGCGTAAAAAATAAAAATTTTTTAATTTTATTTACTTATTTTTTTTTTAATTTTTAACGTAATGAATTTTTAACGTAAATGTAAAATAATATTACTGGGCGGTCAGCCAACTGTTTTTTTATGTATAGATAATAAAAGAGAATTTTTTTTTAAGTAGAAAACACTTCTTTGATTAGGAGTAACTTAAATTTACAGTAAAATAACATAAAAATATCCTAACATAAAAATAACAGTAAATCTTAACAATAACATCTGTAGAGAATTTAATATTGAACAATTTGAAGTAAATGAAACGAATAAAAAAAAAAAAATTACATAAACGACTAAAAAATCAATTATATTTGAAAAGAAAAAAAAATTAAATCACAATTGACCAGCAGTGTTTGAACAAATTCTAACTTAATAATTTGCCCGTATTATTCTTTAGAATTAATTTCGCTATATTATTTATTTCACAATTCTTAAAATAATAATAATTATAATATACAAAAAAACACAATTTTTATTAATATTTTAGGTGATTTATACATGTATAATAATAATTTACATTTTACAAATTTTAATATACTGTTTGTATATTTTGTACTACATAAATCTAGCATGCTATTTCAATACTAAATTGAAAAATGCCGATGTTTTTTACATTTATAAATTTTGTAATAAATATTTTTTTAGGTTCAAGCACATAAACACACACTCATATAAAAGAAAATCTTCAAACAAGAGTTTCTAATCACAAATCGTTTTCCACTGCCTTTTATCATTTAATATCTAAGAAGTCGTTAATTCTTTTGAACTAATTGGAGACAGGACCATTAGAGCATTATTAAAAAAATAATTATTATTTCTTTAGTTCTGAGCTTAAATTCAGCTAGCGAATAGATTCACTTTGAACCGGTTTATTACGGTTTGAAGTATGAACGGTGTTTTGGTTTGCTTGGCATTTCTCCCGTCACCACCCGATTCGGTCGCCCTAAAGCAGAAGACCGAATGTTTGTGTCACAAACGGTTACTGAGCCTCGAAATAGTTTAGCGACCAGTGTCCTAAGTAGCTCCTAGAGCTTATCTAGCAGCGTGAGCGGACTAAGCCCGATACCATACACCACCGGCTTACGTGTCCCGACCGCTCACTTTTCATGTATTTATTAAAATCGGTAGACGTACTAAAAGTATATATGACATCCATAGATTAACATTTACTTTGTCAAGACAGCAATTCGCTGTCACGCCGAGGTGGCTGAATGCCAGCAAGTACCTGTCCACCATATTAAAGCGCTTGGAGCCTAAATTGACTGGCGGTCACCCATATATTTCTAACTTAGCTTCCCACAGCAGTGCGGTAGGAGTGTTTTCCCATAGGTAAACTACTGATGTCGGTTGAATAAATCAACCGCATCAAGCAACTGCCACAAGGTCCGACATTGCTGCTCTCGCCACTTGTGAGTGGCCAATCAATTTTTCCCTTGACATCTAAGTTCCAGAGTGGTCAGGTCTGTGCCCCTCACCCTCCCCCCGCCACAACAGCAGGGCAGCCAAACATCATCTGACTATCTGACTGGACCTCCCTGCAGACGCACAACTCATCAGCTGCCAGGCGGAACCGAAAGAAAAGTTAGAAAAATTCGAATTTTATCTAGAGACAATAGACTAAACCAAAGTGCGTTATGCATACCAGTTTATAATAAATGTTCAAAAAATGAATCCGCCATTTTCAACACATTTCTTGGCACGGTTCTCTACTGCTTTTGTTGCTCTTTTTAGTTGCTCAGGGATGTCCTTAAGTTGCTCAGCCGTATCCGTAATGCGTACAGTTAATTTCTCACGAGAATGTATTTATATTTTGGTATGTTTGTATTTGTATGTATGTATTTTTGTTTTGGTATGTTGGACAGTATCCGGTACGAATACTAGGTAGTGAACCTGTTTCTCGAAGGTTGCGAAAAAGTGTGCTTATTTGTTAATTATTTTGGAATCTCTAATCCTGCGATTCGGAGAACGTAGTTAATATTCTACTGCGGCAGCTGTAGCGTTCCGTTACCCGTGCACAAAATGATTACCATAACAGAGTGTTTCTCGTTGTAAATAAACACGGCATTACTTCAATGCCAAACCGATCACGTAGAAACTAAAGTTCACAGAAAACCTTCACTAACGACAGCACAGTTCATAGTACTCGATGTACTTAATTTAATTTACGTTACAGAATGATTTAAACACAAACTCGTTGTTGACCAGCTGTTGTTATTTTTATTGCCAACTTTGAAAAAATAATTTTTCTATTATATTGTGTTTGTCATTAAAAAAAAATTATTTTTATTTATTTATTTTTATTTTACGATTGTCTAATTTCCATTTTTTTTTTTTTTTTTTTATAATAATTTTTAATATTACATTTTATGCTTACAAATTTGTCACATCTCCAAAAAATAATTTGACTTTAATTTACATTAATAAGTATTTTTGTGACAAATGCAGTAACGTACAGTTTCTAAATAAAATTAGAAATTTTCTAACTTTTATTTGTTTTATTCGACTAATCTTATACGGTTCTGTTCAGAATTAAAATTTCTACACGTTTGGGCTTAGAAGTGTTATTTTTTTATTACCTATTTAACAAATTAATTGTACATCAAACATAACAAACAGGATTTTTTACCGCAACTTAGCGGTTTTCACCCGAGATTTCTCAAAAACCATTGCAGCCATGGTTCTGGAACTTATTTTATTCGATTTTCTGATGAAAGAACCATAAAAAATATTAATTGTGACCTTTTATTAACGAACTAAACGTTCGTTAGTGAGATGTCATTTCACCGGGGAAAAATTTTCATTAGCCGTAACTTATATGAACTTTTTCCACTGTATTCACGAGTAGAATGAGTTATGAAAGTGCCGGGAAAATACCATAAAATTTATTTTCAGTTGGTGAAACGATTTCGACCAGTTTCAGCGTAACCTCTGTACGTACAAATGTGCGTATGTATTTCGCATAAATCAAACAACTCTAAAACGATTAGCCGTAGAATGTTGAAATTTTGGATTTAGGACTGCTGTAACATCTAGTTGTGCACCTTCCCTTTTGATTGCAATCGACTGGACCAAAAGTGTCCAAAAAATCTCACAATCCAAAAAAAATTGGATTTTTTTCTTAACTGCAAGCCCTTATTGCGAGCTTTTCAGCGATATACATAAGCGGTAGTTATTTTCATCGGTTCCAGAGTTGTAGCCAAATAAAATTTTAATGAATGAAATACTTGGATCTTACAACGGGAAGGCACATTGGTTGGAATAAATATTTAATTTAAATATATTGATTTATTAATAATTAATTATTAACCTCGGATTGTTAAAAAAATATTTACGATAAATAATAATTCAATAATAAAAAGAAAAAATATATATATGAAAAAATATCAGAAGTTACTAATGAAATAAAGTTTTATGTAATTTTCATTTAAAAAAAAAAAAAAATGTGTATACACATATGTAACTTAATAGACGTACAAGAAAACCATATGGTGACCACATCAGATTTTTTTTAAGATATTCTTAGTTAAAATTCGTCGCTTTTTGCATTTTATGAATCTTATAATCAATTGAAGATTTCTCTAATCCATTTTCTTGGATTTTTTCTCCAAGATATTTAAATTTGTTTAACCTTTTCTATGCGACCGATATTTATTAGTAAAAATTTTGGTGCATTCTTAATGTTGGACATGAATTTGATTTTTTTTTTTTACAGAAATTCTTAAGCCTGATATATACTAGCTATTTCTTCTAAAAGATTAATTTGTATTGCAAAGTAATTATATTAATTAATTAATTTCGGAAAGCATGGCAAAATCTTCTGAAAATGATAGGCAGCTTACTTCCTTAGATTTAATCTTTCTACCCGATTTTATCGGTACAATTTTACATTGTTTAGTTTCTCTTTCAAAATTCTTATTATTTTTTCCAACACACAATTAAAGAAAAGCGGTGATAATCACCCTTGCCTTACGCCTGTTTGTATTTCAAACGGTTTTAAAGTTTCTCCCATGAATTTAATTTTTGACATTTCTGAGAGTATTAGGTCACCTAATTTTGTTTGTCATACCAAATTCTCGAATTATTTTGTCTAAAGTTGCTCTATCGATAGAGTTTAATATATTTTTTTTTTTTTTAAACAACGAATACTCTGTAGTATTTGTTGTACGTCAGAGTTCAGCATTCTGTGTCGTATTATTGATTTTAGATTAGATATTTGTTCTGATCTGAGCAGGATCTGCCCTTTCTGAATCCACCCTGAAATTCACTTATTTACTTAACTAAAGTTTCTTCAACTTTGTTAAGTAAAAGTTTAGAAAATACTTTGTAAGCAACTGGTAAGAGAGATATCCCTCTGCAAGTTGTTAACTTATCAATTTGTTCTGGACAATTTAGAAGTTCATTAAAATATTCTACAAGAATTTCGCAGTTTTCAGAATTACATAGGACCTTTTACCGTTTTCGTTTTTAAAACAGACACTAGATGGTCGGTATCTTTTTTAGTTTATACGTAAAGGTTTTATAGAAATCTCTAAGATATAAATCTCGTTTATATCTGTTATTGATTTACTTTTATTTTGTTCTATAGTCGTATTGTTTATATTACTTTTTCTAAAGGTTCAACAAGGTCAACGATTTAAAAATATTATTCAACTTTAGATATATTCTTATTATTCTATAAAGTATTCAGGTTGTTATTATCGTTTCGTATTCAAATGGACAACGGATGCTTCTATTAGCGTTCGGAGAGTTTAAAATTATTTTACCACCAATAAAGCGATCGCATAATTATTATGTAATGAACTTGGTTTATACATAATCAGAACGAATAAAAAAATTAATGTTTTATCGGTAAAGTAAACCGTATCCTTTTTTTTTGTAATTTGTATTTAACAAAATTATTTTGTAAACAAAATCATCTCCAGTTCGTGTGTAAAATATCATTAAGGATAGAATAAACGACGCCTGATTGGTAATTCAGTGCGTGATTCTCGGTCGGAGGAGTTGTAGGTACTGCTTAGAATTGGGGTGAATGGAACCGGAATGTTTTCAGTACGACCAACGGTCTGAAACAACATTGAAAATCACCCTAAATTGAACTGAACCCTTCTATTTTATTAACTTTAGTGTAAACCTAATGTTAGTTCACGGGTAACCTCTGTGCGATTGCTAATGACTAGCTGTTGCTACTGATTGTCGATATCCGATCGTTAATTAAACTGTTATTCTAGGATTTTAAAATAAGCTTGTAAATTATTTATTGTATTTAATAGTAAGAAAATTACGTTTCAATAGTTCATGTAAAATAACAATGATGTTTTCTCTCTTCTTTGCTAAAATACAGATTCTTTTTAAAGATTTTTGAATGAAATTAGCCGTCTAATTTGATTTGTGTAATTTTCCAAATTGTCAGTTATTAACAGCTGAACCCGTTTTAAATAACTTGCAAAATATATTTTTTGTTATCCTCGTTAGGAACGTAGAATAATTCTGCCTGCTAATCAGGAAATACATTTTTTCGCTATCTATTCATCCAGAATACTTTTGTATTGGTTTTTCAAAAATTTGTGAATACATGGCATTAGAGCTATGTTTTGTAAAGGACTTGAGATATACTTCAATAAAATTTACTATAATTTCTTTTTTGCTCGATGAATTAATCCACTAAAAATGTTTTGAAGCTTGTAAATGTACCTGGGAATATAAAAATGGAATTTTGAAGCGTATGAAAATATCATGCCTGACCGGGATTAGAACCCGAGACCCTCGGATGAAAGGCCGAGACGTCGCCCCTTTCCCGCAGAATAGTAGATTAGAAAAGACTTTATCAGAAAATCTAGAAAAATATAATGTGAAACAGTTGTTAAACAATAGTCTATAATTATTTTGAAAATTTTCAGAAGACATCCACTCGAAGATGCATTTTTACTTTTACCTATTGAGTAGCTATATACCTATTGTAACATCTATATATATAAAGATAAAGAACGATGACCGGTCAAAATTGTAAGCGTGGAGGTTTTATAAATCTCGACGTTTCGTAACTTCCTTTAACTAAAAAAGAAAACTATGGAAAATTCTATAAGGATAAATGTGTACGACCGTATTATGTTTGCTTATATTTTCGTTTATCTTTTTAACACAAATATCTTTAAGTGAGAGCATTGCTAATATTAAATTATGAACTTAATCAGATAAGGTAATGGGGGTACCGTCATTTTAAAATTTTACATTTTTTTGGGGCATCATAGCAACTCAAAATTCAGTACAGTGGTAGTACTATGCAAGTTGTTTAGAGTCTAAAATTTTAAGTTTGTCAGATATAGGACTGGGGTTATAATTAGATTAATTATTTCGACATTTTCTTATATATTTCCAAAATAAATCTCTAAAACTCATGCAACTTGGAAATTCGATAATATAAGTCTTAATTTCTGTTAAATATTGGCTCCAACTCGACAAGGGTGTACGGACGTATGAGAGACAATTATTCTTTAAAGTTTTCTTAATATGACTTGGCTGTTAAGTACCAAATTAAGCCAATATATTTGGCGATATCTCAATATAATGAGATATTAATTTTAAGGATTTTGGAGAAACATCAACCAAAGAGATAAAATGAAATCCAAATTAAAAAATAATCTTCCCTCTCATTTCTTTAAAAATGCGTACTACTGTAATTGTAAATTAAAAGTATCTACCGGTCAAAGGGGTCAAATAGGTCCCGATATTTTAATGGAAAACTTTTTCATGAAGCTGAAAAATAGTAGAATATTACAAAATTCCACTAAGAAGCTGAAAAAGTTATGCAACTTTTTGCTGGCTTTTTTCTACTCGTTAAATTCACGTAGACTCTATGTCAGAAACGATTTTCAACGAAAAAATGAAGTAAAATGAATTAATATTGATATTAAAATGAAAATCTTGAAAACTTTTTCACCGTTTAATTGTTTTACCGAGTCTTAAATTGCTACAACGGATACCTGCGTAGGCACACTTGTTTGTTTGTATAAAGAATGATACAAAGTTTCAAGGCAATCTTTCGGGAGATGTTTCTATAACCAAAAATAAGAAAAAAGGATATATAAACATAAGTTAGAAAACGGTTCGTTATTAAATTTCGGTTCGCGAAACATTTAGTCCTCCTTTCTGTTCCCTTTGTGTAATTAACCCGTACTAAAATATTTGCGGTACAAATTAAGGAGTAAGTTTGGCGCTTTCTTAAATTTTTTGATATAATAAATTGAATAAAAGTGATCCCACACTTCTGCCTATCTTAGGTTTTAATAAAAACGGGATAAAATACAAAAATTGTTTGACTAAAAACACAGTTTTTTCTAGTTATATTTGTAGAGAACTGAGTTCTGAGAAAATTTCTTGTAAGTAAGGTCTATCAAAATTAAACATGAATTTGAAAAGATCACCTTTAATTAGAAACAAAACATACAAACTAGATCGGAAAAGTGATATGATTTTAAACAGAACAATTTTCATCGATGTTTGAACAACATAATTTAAATGAAAACAAATAGAAAACTTATTATTAATAGAAAAAAAAATCTGTTGTGGACACCACATGACTTCCTTGTACGCCCATTAAGTTACAGATACACATTTTTAAAAAATTAAAAGGACGTAAAATTTTATTTCATTAATAACTTCTGATATTTTTTTTTATTGAATTATTTTTATCGTAAACTTTTTTTAGAATCAGAGGTTAACAATTATTAATAATCGATATATTTAAATTAAAAAAAGAAAGGAGATATTAAGGATTTTGGAGAAACATCAAGCAAAAGAGATAAAGCGAAATCCTTTGTAAGCCTTCCCCTTGCAAGATCCAAATATTCCATTAATTAAAATTTTATTTGGTTATAACTCCGAACCGATGAAAATAAGTACTACTTTTAACCTTCCAAAAAAATCTTAAGTTTCTGGATTTGTGCTTTTTTTGGATACTTTTCAGTCGATCGCAATTAAAAGGAAAGGTGCACAATTAGTCCCTATAACAGTCCTAAATCCAAAATTTCAACATTCTACGGCTAATCGTTTTTTAGTTACGCGAGATATGTTCGTACAGATGTTACGCCGAACAAGTCGAAATATATTCAGGAATGGTCAAAATGCATATTTCCGTTGAAATCTGAAAACCGAAATTGCGATCACAATACTTCCTTTACTTCGTACAACGAAGTAAAAATGAATAAAAAATAAAGATCAAATACCTTTTTTGTTTTTTTCTAGAAATTATTAAATATCGAAACGGTTACTCGACAAAGCCGCAAATATTTCTTCAAAGCATTTACTCAATGCGGTCACCATTGTCTCGAATGCATAATTCAGGTTTCCAATAGCCTTGCTAGCCGGGCACGTTTAATAGCATCATTATTATTCGTAATAGTTCAAGCTTCTATCGTATAACGTCTCTATTCTTCTTGGATGCCAATACAAGCGGAATAGACTTCATTCAACCCCAAATAAAAAAGTACGCTGGCGATGAGATCGGGAAATAGAGGTGGCCATTTTACTTGTCCGTTTCTCACTAAATGTGATATTTAAATGATACATCACATAACGACGGTACTGAGCAGTGATATTTGAAATTAAACAAATTTCTTTAGGAATTATTTTAATGTATTTATAATTGATTTTTGCAATCTGAAGGTTAAAAGTTTTATTTTTCAACATTTAATTGAACCTTACTGAAAGTAAAACCACTTTTAGACCGTACTTTATTTTAAATTACTAATCGGGAAATGATCTTTCTCAGACTTTTTTTTTACGATGCACCAAAACTTCACTTTAATAAAAAAATTTCAATAGTCAGGAGCGAAAGGAAATGAAAATTTACGGTGGTTTCTATTCCGTTTAATTAATTAAACCGACAGGCAGACAGACTCCGTGTAAAACATCTAATATGTGATCAATGAGAATCGGATACTGAAGAAAGGCAATGAGGATCCCTATTCTTTATTCGGTAGTAGTGACGTAACTTTTAGCGGACGAAAACTACTGCCCCATATGTTACATCGGTAAAGTCAGATATTAGGGGTGGGATCGCAGCTAGTTATGGCTAACAGTATTGCACGAACGGCTTATAATATGTTCTCAGTCCGGACTGACACACTGGCGCATTGCCGGGAAAGAAAAATACGTATACGGTATATGAAGAAAGAGTAATTTTAAAAGTTTAAACATCTTTCTTTTATTGATGGGTTTTGTAATAGAGGAATTCCAAGTCTGCGCAAATCTAACATCACTTTTTCGTTGTATATTATACTGTTGGATACTTAGTATACTAATTCATAAAAAACATGTGCGTGTATGCATATATGTGCACACGCACACACACCAGACAAGCGCACACACCACACAAGCGCACACACCACACAAGCGCACACGCGCGTTTATGTGTGTGTGTGTGTGTGTGTGTGTGCGCGCGCGCGCGCGCGCTCGAATATATATATAAAACAGTACTTAATATTATTTCTTGTTTGTTTATTTTTAGAAAGCTTTTATTTAAAATATTAGAAAATATAAAAATACTTTCTCAGCTATAAAAATAATTTTGCTCTTTTGTGAGAAAATAAAATTATTTTGTACTCGGTCGTGTTTTGCGAATGACGGGAATAATATTTCTACCGCCATCAATTATGCTTATGAACTGAATATATATATCGGTGAGAAAACAGCCGGTTTGATACTACAGTTTACGCTTTACAATACCCATATTCCTAGCTCTCAAACTTCTAGATACCGCCTAACAGTAACTGTATCTGACGTAAACAGGCTCGAGGGGGAAACAAACAGTAGAAACGCTTGAATTATACTGACAGAACATTTTACAAGTGGATTAGTTATCGTTTTGAAGAAGAAATGAGCTGTTACTGGAATTGTCTTCTTATATTCCGTAACAAAAGTGGAAGTAATTTTACAGGTCAAGTTATAATATTTATATTACGGTTTTTATTTTATATATATAATGTATATATTTAAATAAAAAAGCACGCGTGTACTTATTTACGCACGTAGGAAGTTATACTTCTTTGGCGTGAATAAAAAAATATTTTTTTACGCATCCAAACAAATTTGAACCGACTCAAGCGATCGATAGCAAACATTAAATACCACGAATAAAAGTTTGAATAAATAACACTTAAATGATATAAAATTAAGTAATATTTATTTTATACAGTTTAAAAAGTATTGAAGTATCCGTTGTCATACAAAACAAAGCTCATCGAATATATATGTCGAGTAGTTTAGTTCTATTAATTCTTCGGATGACGATTGAATAGGCACGAGTGTATGAAAACTATGAAAAAAATAGTTTAATTTTATAATAGCGTATTTTAACAAAAATTTTGTTTTTGGTAAATTTACAATTATTTATGCAAATTCAAGAATTTATCTGATGTGTGCTATTTTCTGTCAAAAAAAATATAATTTTACTCATAAAAAGTAATATTTACATAAATATAACGTCAAATCTTGATACACAATTTTCACCAAAAAAAAAAATAATAATAAATACGCTGCAACATAAAGTTTTATGAATATAAACAACAATATTCACAGTTTAAAATATCCGTCTTCAGAAATCCGTGTATATAAATGTATATTTATTACGACTCAGTATTTGTTATGTTTTCAACACGTGCTAATCGCGTTGAAAGATTTACTTAATTAGGCAGTACACGCATGTGCGTGCAAACTGATCCATTTGGGCCTGCGCAAATCTTCATGTTGTGTTACATCGGCGAGCGCAAATCCCGTAACTTGCTGCAAATACACTCCGATCAGTTTCTTTTAACGCGCCAAAAGAAGTGTAACTTAAAAAAAAAAATATTGTTTCCTAACAATAGCATGATTAATTAATTTCTATATATAGAGAGCACCAGTATAATTTAAATCTGAATTTCTATATACGGTTTATTCGCTGATAAGAACGGGCACTAAATAAAAATAAAAAATAAGGGCAAAAACGATTTCGATATCGACAATCAAAACTTATATAGAACAAAAATTTTATTATCATCGTGGGATAAATAATAAAACGATAAACTGCAAGTAGTGTACTACAAAATTCTATAAAAAATAAGGTACATTTACGGCTATTAAGAGACTTTAGCTCTGTCACTACCCGTTCCTTAATTGCGGCGGAGCAGGGGGATATTATTAATTATTATAAAAATATAACGCTAATGTTTATGTAAATACATAAATTCATTCGGTATTAGATAAATAACTATTATGTTTTATTTTTCTAAATTTTTTCAAGCATTAAATCGGTTTTAGCTTAATCTGAGCTGCTTGATATGAGTATAAATTTTTATCAAAGTATTTTTTTAATAAGTTTATGAATTTTAATTTAATATCCTAAATAAATATCGGATGAATAAAATAAAATTTACATAAACCTTTGCTTATTTTTATTTTTTTTTTACGTAAAATGCAAATCGGATAACAAATATTGAAAACTTTAAAAAAAAAATATATTTCTTCGATGACCTTGAAAGCGTTCATTAAATCGATACTTTATACGGTTGTTACGTTTCCTTATTGAAACAAAACAAATTTTATTTACGAACATCCTTTTTACCATACATCTATTTTTGATTTAATTATATAAAAATGAACATTATTTAAATTAAAAATCGATTATATTAATTTTTTTTTTTTTTTTTTTTTTGTTTGTCATTTGACTGGTTTGATGCAGCTCTACAAGATTACCTAGTCCTCTAGTGCTAGTCGTTTCATTTCAGTATACCCTGTACATCGTACATCCCTAACACTTTTGTTTTACATATTCCAAACGTGGCCTGCCTACAAAATTTTTCCCTTCTACCTGGCCTTCCAATATGAAAGCGACTATTCCAGGATGCCTTAGTATGTGGCCTATAACTCTGTCTCTTCTTTTAACTATATTTTTCCAAACGCTTCTTTCTTCATAGATTTGCCGCAACGCCTCTTCATTTGTCACTTTATCCACCCATCTGATTTTTAACATTCTCCTATAGCACCGCATTTCAAAAGCTTCTAATCTTTTCTTCTCAGATACTCCGATCGTCCAAGTTTCACTTCCATATAAAGCGACACTCCACCATACACTTTCAAAAATCTTTTCCTGACATTTAAATTAATTTTTGATGTAAACAAATTATATTTCTTACTGAAGGCTCGTTTAGCTTATGCTGTTCGGCATTTTATATCGCTCCTGCTTCGTCCATCTTTAGTAATTCTACTTCCCAAATAACAAAATTTTTCTACCTCCATAATTTTTTCTCCTCCTATTTTCACATTCAGCGGTCCATCTATGTTATTTCTACTACATTTCATTACTTTTGTTTTGTTCTTGTTTATTTTCACGCGATAGCAGTTCTTGCGTAGGACTTAATCTATGCCGTTCATTGTTTCTTCTAAATCCTTTTTACTCTCGGCTAGAATTACTATATCATCAGCAAATCGTAGCATCTTTATCTTTTCACCTTGTACTGTTACTCCGAATCTAAATTGTTCTTTAACATTATTAACTGCTAGTTCCATGTAAAGATTAAAAAGTAACGGAGATAGGGAACATCCTTGTCGGACTCCGTTTCTTATTACGGCTTCTTTCTTATGTTCTTTAATTGTTACTGTTGCTGTTTGGTTCCTGTACATGTTAGCAATTGTTCTTCTATCTCTCTAGTTGAACCCTAATTTGTTTTAAATGATGAACATTTTATTCCAGTCTACGTTATCGAATGCCTTTTCTGGGTCTATAAACGCCAAGTATGTTGGTTTTCTTTAATCTTCCTTCTACTATTAATCTGAGTTCTAAAATTGCTTCCCTTGTCCCTATACTTTTCCTGAAACGAAATTAGTCTTCTCCTAACACTTCCTCCGCTCTCCTCTCAATTCTTCTGTATAGAATTCTAGTTAAGATTTTTGATGCATGACTAGTTAAACTAATTGTTCTGTATTCTTCACATTTATCTGCCCCTGCTTTCTTTGGTATCATTACTATAACAATTTTTTTTAAGTCTGATGGAAAATCCTCTTTTTCATAAATATTACACACCAGTTTGTATAATCTATCAATCGCTTCCTCACCTGCACTGCGCAGTAACTCTACAGGTATTCCGTCTATTCCGGGAGCCTTTCTGCTATTTAAATATATAATAAAAATATATTTAAATATATTAAAAATATTCAAACAGAACAAAGGATCGGAAATTATTATTTTGTTATTAAACTATACAGTCCTGAATTGAAAGAATAATTTCGGAAAAATTTCAGTTTGGTAGAGATAGAAATAATTATTTGAAGAATCGATATTCCGAATCGGTTCATGAATGCTGCCTTTACATCGATTAGTCAATTATACCACTGTAAAGTATCATCTCGATAATTAAACATGTCGAGATACCGATCAGTATACTAAAGGTATCGATTTTTGATTTGTGCTTAGAAGTATTTTTTTTTTTAATCATGTCACCTCTATTCAAATTAAATATATTAATCGCTAGGAAAAAGGCGCCGCGAAAATGTTACTTGTTTATCTTTCATTACACGTGATTTTTTTTTTTTTTTTGATTTTTTGCCAATTTTAACTAAATAAAGTTCATGAATTTATGGTTTTAACGACAACAATAACTTTTACAACGAGAAGTTTCAAAATCCTGAACATTTTTAGCTATTTCTTGAGTTGGTGACTTTTTAACACGGCTGTAACCCAAGTTTTTTTCCTTTTTTATCTTCAAAAGACAAAATATAATTTTGGATAAATCGTTTGTATCAAGAAGAGTAAATCGTTAAAACGAATGAATCGTTCGTGCACAGCGAGCAGTCCCCCGGCGCACCACCATTGTTCTTCTACATCAATAGCGGCTTTTGTTTTAGCTGCTATTGGTGCTAATTAGCACGTAAAATAAACAAACCCACGCATTATTCTTTTTTTTATCTTTTCTTGCTTATTATTCGAGGAAATCTTGAAACTGGGAAAACTTTCACAGAAATGTTTCATCTTTTGAAACAAGCTTACGGAGATGATGCTCCGGGTCGTAAGCAATGTTAAGAATGGATTTATTTCACGATTTAAAAGTGGTCGTCAGTCAATTGAAAATGACCGTCGACCAGGAAGGCCTTCGACTTCAACTGATGACACCCGAGTGCAAAAAATCAACGATCTGGTGCGTCCAAATCGCCGATCGATTGTCAAAGAATCTGCAGAAGATGTTAGCATCTTAATTGGATCACGGCATGACATTTTCACTGAAAAATTCAACATACATCGAGTTACAGCAACGTTTGTTCCGCGTTTGATGACCGAACGGCAGAAAGAATGTCGAGTGGATATTTTTCGGCAACTTCTTAAAACAGCCGATAACGATAAAACATATTCATCCAAAGGATCGTAACGGAAGACGAAAGTTTACGGATACATTGAAACAAAAGTTCGATCATCAAAAAATTGCGTAATACAAAAATCGCTTCTAACACTTACAACATGTTACACTAAAATAACAATAACACGAAAACTAAACGAGATATCGACAATCCAAGAACACCTGGTTACAGAGGGGTTTATGCGGAACACAATGCTGCCAACCGCACATCACTAAATATCACTGTTGGCACGTAATTAAAAATCTTCCGTTATTTTCTGAACAGACCTCGTATATGTTAAATAAATTCAGTGAAAACAATCGTATTTTTTTTAAATTTATTTAATAATTAATTTTAAGTTTTTTATTTTACTCTAATCAAGGTTTTCTTTGATTTATCCAAGCGAATACCGCGTCAGTTTCTTTTTACATTCGTGTAATAGCTTATTTACCCATTCCTGATGTCAATAATAATAGATTTACAAAAATTGTATTACATAGCGTTATATATATGTATCCTCTCAAAATAAAAGTTTTATGTATTTATTCAAAGAGTGCGCTCTATTTACTTCCTTTTACGAAGCAAGGGGATTATTGTAGTATTGAAAAATTTCGGTTATCAGATTTCTACGAAAATATCCATTTTGACCATCCCTGAATCCATTTTCACTAGTTTCTGTACATTTTAGTTTGACTAGTACGTACGTACGTATCTCGCATAACTAAAAAGCGATTAGTCATAGAATGTTTAAATTTTATATTTAGAACTGTGTTGTAATATATAGTTGTGCAACTCCTCTTTTGATTGCAATCGACTGGAACAAAAGCGTCCAAAAAAGTTCAAAATCCAAAACAATTTGGATTTTGGAGTTTTTCTTAACTGCAGTAATAAGCCCTCATTGACAGATTTTCAACGATAAATGATAAGTGGTACTTATTTTCATAGATTCCAGAGTTATAGCCAAATAAAAATTTAATTAATGAAATATTTGGATCTTACAAGCAGAAGTTACATCGGTCTGAATCAGTCTTCATGCCATAAATTTTTTTTAATTTTTTATTTTTTTTTAATTTAAATATGATATATTAATAATTATTAAACTATGATTGTGAACAAATTTTACAATAAATAACTCTTATTATAACAACAAAAAAAAAAAAAAAAAAAATGAAAAATCAAAAGTTATTAATGAAATAAAATTTTATGTGCTTTTCATTCTAATTCAAAATTATTTACAAAGGTTAATAATATTTATTAATAAATTAATATATTTAAATAAAACAAAATAAACAAAAAAAAAATGTATATGAAAAAGGATTCGAACCGATGTGTGCTTGATTACGGATCCGACACGTTCACACGTAATACCACACAACTACTTGAGCGATGTAAAACAAAATTAATATAAAACTAATAATATAATATGCTGATACGAACACCACAAAACATGTGGTGCAATGTGGTGTCAACCGCAATGCAACTGTGTAACTGTCCGCTTTATTAAAGAATTGGAGGATCGTATCTCTCACTTTCAAATAAAATTAATTTAAATGAACTTCAGCAAAAAATGTGTATATTTAATTTAGTAGACGTACAAGGAAGTCATGTGATATCCACATCACATCCTTTCCTTTTTTCTCTTATTATTACTGTTTCGATTTCAGAAAATGATTTTAATTTCTATAATTATTTTTACGAATTTAGAGTGTTAAATTTAAATATGAATCATTAGTAATAACGATAAACATTAATATACTGAACTGTCTAGGTCTGTATTTAAGTTTACTGTTAACATTTTGATGAAATTTAAACATCTAACTTACATGACTGTAATTATGTGTACATAAGGAGAGAATTTCTAAGCGGTAGGCATACTCAATTTTCATGGCATCTTCGTAACAAATCTGATTAATTTTCGTCATACGTTTTCCCTTTAGGCGATTCTATCAATTTTGATCCGGCTTGCAAAATTCTACTACTTCCTCACATATACGCCTCTTCTATATATATATATATATATATATATATATATATACACGATCATTGCGTGTATATGTACATGCCTGAATGTACTGTTAATTAATATAATACATACTTACTTCGAATAAGATGTTATAATTGATTTTCGATGGTTTTCCATACTCCAATTTATCGTGAAAAAATTTTAATCGTGAAAGATTGAGTAAATATATAAATAATGATATCGTATGTTATCGGTTCAAGGAAATCGAGAGATATATACGTAACCATTCTTATAAATGTACAATTTAATATATTCTTGAGTATTATGTTATTTACAAAATAAGTAAATTATAATTTTCATAAACTATAATTCTGTTTATATTACGAAATGTACAATAACTAACGAAAATATTTACAAAATTAAGAAATGATTATTACAATAAAATTACAATTACTAAATCGAAAGTAAACTTTATGTAACGAATATTTATTTTTTCTACTTAACAAAAGAAATCTAGCGTTTAGTTTTTAACACAACCTTGCTCCCCTGACAAAACAGTTAACGGAACAATCAAACGTTTGTTGCGTGAACAAATGTTTTTGTTCAACAATGTCGCACTTCTATCCCAAGAAGAAATATACTTCTGACGTATTCTTCGGTACACTGTTAATGCTTACTATACCACTCGGAACAGAATGCAACGCTTGCGTATACTGGTGAGGGGATGATACATTGACCTCCAATGTACCACAGAGCCTAGACTTAAACCGTTTCAGCTGAATAGATATTATTTAGTAGTGTGTTAAATGAATGTTACGTCAGATATTTATATTTTTTTAGTGCATGGATAGTAAGTTTGTTCTAATTTCTTTTAGATCCTATATCATTATAAGATTTTTCAATGCTGGAATCTCAAGTAGAAATGTGATTGGTAGATCCCTAATTTCCTGAAGATGGTTTGTACACTGTTCGTGGGGATTGGTATGTATTGTGTTAATGGGTTTTATGATGTTGCGG
Organism: Lycorma delicatula; assembly: GCF_047948215.1. Lineage (NCBI taxonomy): Eukaryota > Metazoa > Arthropoda > Insecta > Hemiptera > Fulgoridae > Lycorma > Lycorma delicatula. The sequence continues at coordinate 160,824,169 of NC_134460.1, forward strand.
GTTGATGATGTAAGAAACCTAACCCACCGAGTTGGTCTAGTGGTAAACCCGTCTTCCGAAATCAGCTGATTTGGAAGTCGAGAGTTCCAGAGTTCAAATCCTAGTAAAGGTTACTTTTATACGGATTTGAATACTAGATAGTGGATACCGGTGTTCTTTGGTGGTCGGGTTTCAATTAACCACACATCTCAGAAATGGTCGACCTCAGATAGTACAAGACTACACTTCACTTACACTCATACATATCATCCTCTGAAGTAATACCTGATGGTGATGTCCGGTGGCTAAACAGGAAAACCAAGGAAGAAGAAACCTCTGTAACGGACGTTCTTCCATTTTTCTGCTCGATACTATCACTCGTTTGGACCACGGCATGAACATAATGGTTTCTTAGCACCACCCACCTGTTGTCCAATCTTGTTTTATTTTTCAGAATTATCTTCATTTCCAACTTTCTACTCTATTCTAAATTTTTACCTCTTTATTTTTTTATTGTATTATTTGCCTCTACATTCTTCCTTCATTCTCTCTATCTATTTCTCTGTCTCACGGTTTCAATTTTTAAAAACGCTTTTAATCGTTTCAACATAGGTTTGTAATTTTAGTCTTTTAATTTTAATTCAAAAATTTTATATTTGATATGTAATTTTTATAAATATATCTTGCATACAACTGTTGATGCGGGATCCCACGAAAGTGCTTTTGGAATAAATAAAAAAAATAAGGTAACTGTCATTTTATTTAAGGTAAGTGTCATTTGTAATTCTGAACTTGGGTTGTTCAAGTTAGTTTCTGATTATAAAAATACAATATATAAATCTTTATATATATATTTCTTGCGTGCGTGTGTATGAAAGTGAACTCCTCCTAAACGGCTGGACTGATTTTGATGAAATCTTTTGTGCGTGTTCAAGGGGATTCGAGAATGATTTAGATTCACAATTTGGTCCACTGGAAAATGTTTTTTTAATTAATTTTTTATTTATAAGTAGTTGTTGATTTTGGAATGTTTTACATTGGATCCGGCAGACTGCACTACCATCGCAGTATCGAATATTCAATAATATTCTATTTTAATTTTAGTTTGTCCCGACAGTCGGTGCTGCGATCAAATTGAGAAACATATTTCGTAATTTTGTGTTATTATTGTGTTACAAAAATTCGCGAGAAAACAGTTTTTTAATAAATAAGAGGCTAATAAATCAGATGGAAAAGTAAACAATGAAACACCAATCAGATCAATACAAGATGGCCACTGTCAAACACAACGACCAATCACAAAGAGCCCGTATGGCCGTTGTCAATGTAAACAAAATCACAACTGATTAAGTAACAAGTAGGCAGCACTGCGATCGCGTTTAGAATTGTGCGCGTATTGAAAAATATTAAATTATTATTTATTGAGATAACGTTATAAAGTTTAATTAAAAAATATACATTGTGCAAATTCGTAAGGTACAGTAATGAAGTGAAAATGTTATTTTAATTTATTTATGTGTTGTTGATCTTGGGATGGTTAAGGTTCACAATTGGGTCCGGTAGGCAGCGTGTGGGTCCGGTAGGCAGAGCTGCGATCGCGTTTTAGAAGTGTTTTTTAATTTTTGGTTTATCAGTCAAACCCGGTAGTTGGTGCTGCGATCGGATTCTAGGAATAGTTTTTATTTTGTTGCTTTTTCGCATATCAGGTACTTGCGTCGTAGCTTAGTGTTGTTCTTACATTAAAATTCGTATTTAGAGAATAGTTTGAATTAAATCCGTAGATAGTGCTGTTCTGACAATTTGATTAATTTACATTCTGAATTTTATAAAGTAAAAGGTGAAATTTTATAAGGTTCCGTAATGTTTTGTAAGTTTCTTAACGTTCAGTATTAATTGTAATGATTTTGCAGCCGCAACACTTTTCGTTAAAAAATTATTTTCCACCGAATACTGTGATTAGAATGTGGTGTGAATTAAATCCGATAGGTAGTGCTGCTGTTTTGCCATTTGGATTTATTTACATTCTGACTTTTATAAAGTGAAAGGTTAAATTTTGTTAAATTGCTAATGTTCAGTTTTTTTAAGGTTTTATGAAACTTTCAATTGTTGTCATTTAATCTGTATGTATACTCAGATCTAGCAATAGCGAAGCATTGCCGAGTCTGCTAGAATTGCGCGCTTATTAATTCTATGCAACTTATGAAGTATTGAACGGCTGTTTGAAAATAAAAATTTAAGTTTGTAAAGTAAATTATAACATTTATAAAATAAAAATAAAAAAGGTTACTTATAATAATTATAGTTTAAAGTATATTTAAAAAATTGAATTTATAATGTTTTAGCTTTCTAAAATTATTTTTAATTTACAATTATCTAAAATTTGGTAAAAGAGATGTTAAAATAAAGAATGAGAAAAATTTCTACTAAAATTTTAACTACGTTGCTTTTTTAGAGTGCTTTATTATTATTTTTTTATTAATTGATTAATAAGGCTGTGGTAATGAAACATGGTAATGAAACATCAAAATTATTAAATTAAATTTTAAAAAAAATATGTAGGAGGTACTTTTTTAGAATGATGTTAAGTGAAAATTAGTAGTAATGTGGAGAAAATTTATTAATTTTACTAATTATTAATTTTACGACGTTTCGAATTTTTAATTCAATTTTCATCGGACATCTCAATATTTAGTGAAAATAAATATTAACCACACTACACATAATTAATCAATAAACCCATTACAATAATACAACAATCACAATCTGATAATAGTCATATTAATGAAATTTCGTCTCCGTCCCCATTCCTGCTAATTTTAACTTAATTATTTTACTTACATATTTATGTGTTGTGCATTTATTACAGAATAATGCCGCGTTAGGACAACGTCTGTCGGGTCCGCTAGTATACTTATATATTTAAGAAAGGTTTTCACTTGTCATAATCATTTCTTATTATTCCCTGGTTGGAAGGTTAATTTCTGTATTATTCAAAGCAAATTTTTGCCAAATAGTTTTATGAAGAAAGTTTTCGTTTTTTTAAATTACGATGTAAAAAATGAAATCCCAGTTTTCCAAAAATTTTGTATTCATAATTTTTAATGTAAAAAAATCTTCTTATATTATTCATGTGAAATCTTTTTTCTTTCTTTTTTATTAAGACGCAATTTCTAGCCTTTGAGCTTCTTGCAAAGTACTTTTTTTCTAATGCATGGGGATTTTTGAACATGCTATCCCTATTATATTAAAAAAAAAATAAAAAAAACAACTTAAAGAAAGTTTTTTTTAAACGGAAGACAAAAAACTTTCAATTTATTGAAGCCAGCGCCTAAAATACGGCGTAATAAAAATCGATATATGAAGAAAAAAGGTACAAAGTATTTTAGTTTTTAGTAGATTTTATTTTATTTTATAAAACTTTATTTTATTATAAAATTATTGTTTGAAAAAGAAAAATATGTTAAGAAGGTTCGTCCTGTTAAAAATAACTGCAACTGACACTCGCTTAAGAAGAAGGATACCGTATATTTATTATACTTCCATAAACAACAAATGTATTTGTTATAAGCTTAGTATATTCCGCAAGTCCATTTTACAGACAGGTTTATATACATATTCCATCGCATTATTTATCAACTATTCTTTCTAAGGATAATATAAAGATGAAAAATAACTCGCACCCTACTCCGAACTTCATCTCATTCACTCGTTCTTTATATCAGTACTCGTACAGTTTTTTATCACAGTGTACTTGTACGATCAGGTCATTCATAAAAATGACCTGAAATACGCTTGTGACCGTATAGAAAAAATTAATCGTATTTCTTATAATGCGTTCATAAAATTTATTACACTTTTTATGGATGAAAATTACTTAAAAACTGTCGCTAGAAAAAAAATAAAAAATATAAGCGTACTGACACGCAAAATATCCTGAGAGGTATAGGTCAAACATAACCGGCTGATTCCAAGACATCAATATAAATAAAAAAGCTTATCTGGACAAATGACCCAACCCGCTTCATTTTCTTCTCTCTGTCCACAATTTTGTATTTTTTCAGTACAAATATATACCCTAAGAATGGATCGAGATACTTCAACGAAATTTGGTATACGTGTACGTAACATCTTCTACAAAATAAATAGATTTGAAAATTTTGCGTGAAAACAAACGCAAAATTGTCAAGACTGCATAGTTTTTGTTAACAAAATCACCTACATGTTAGCTCTTTATCAACCGATTTCATCAAATGCGGTGTCATTTTGTTCAAAATAAAAAGCATAAAGTGCGTTAAAGTAATACGATAAACTAATATTTACATAAATATCAATGATTAAAATATTTAAATGGCCGCCGGTTAAGTTGTTTGTTTCGTTGAAGGTAATGTTTAATACAAAATATCTGAATGCATAAAGTTATATAATGTTTTTCCTTAAAGAAACGCAAACAATAAAACGAGATAATCGACTGAAGAAAAATGAAGCGAGATAGGGAAATTTGTCCTATCACTACTAATTTTGATGTGTACGTGAGTGCACGTGTGTTATATTAACTAAATACGGAAATTTTTAATAATTTTTCAACAGTTAAACAAAAAAAATATTAAATACCAAATGCTCGGTTGTACATTGCCCGTGTTAATTTTTATACTGATAAAAATTTAGCATAAAATCTTGATTATTTTATGGAAACTGATGTTATTTAAAAAAAAAATAATAATAATAATTTTTATTGAAAATTTTTAATATTTATTTAAATCTAATTTGAAATTTTGATTCATAGTGTATGAAAATGATATCGGCTGGACTATATAAATAGACCTCTGCATTTGGAAAAATACAATTTACTGAACGGTATTTTGTTTTTTTGTTTTTTTTTTATTTAAGCACCGAGTAAATTAACGTTATATAACATTATGCAATGAGCATATAATGATAGCCATCGATTTACGAATGCGGCGTAAGTTATAACACGAGCCTTGGCGAGAATTGTAAATTTCGTAAGACATTAATGGCCATTATAGTAGACTTGCGTACCGTATCTTTTCTTTGGCTGAAAAAATATCTGGTTATTGATTTAAATCGATGATAGAAAATAATGTTAACGGAATATGTTTTTTTAAATACATTAAACAATACATTTCTTTGGCAATAGGTTATTTCTTTAATATCCATCGGATTTAAACATATTTCTTCTTCAGAATCCGATAAAATTAACAAAAGAAGAAACAATGTAATATAGAAACTTAGTTACCTTATAAGTGTACAATCAAATTAACCTGTGCCTGCTAACTACTCTATTTTTTTTTTGTTTAGCCTCCGGAACCATCTTATGGTGGTTGATATGTCTCCGGAGACATATCATCCTCATGAATGTAAATGAAGTGTAATCTTGTACAGTCTCAGGTCTACCATTCCTGAGACGTGTGATTAATTGAAACCCAACCACCAAAGAACATCGATGTAGGTGTACTAACTACTAAATCGAATTAAAATCTAAGTAAAAAACAGGTGATACATTAAATAATACTCGGTTCTGAACGGTCAGTGATTGAAAAAAATTGATTTTTGATCGGTTGAAGAACACCTGTATGGTAATAAAAATCTGTTTCATAATGAACCCTAATTGTGATACAGATTCCAGCCAAGTAATTCACTCGTTGTAAGACAAACAAATATTTGGCATTTGTGCATTAACCGGCACGTATATTATTTTAAATAATTTTCTTATTATTATATATTTTTTATTTATCTCACGCAAAAACAAAGCGTAATAGAATATAAATTAATTAATTTAGTTAAATCTTTTGTATAATACGACGTTACCGAGCGAAGCGAGCGTAAGTTATGTTTGGTTAGATTATGTTTACTGATGATGATCTTCGGTGGAGTCCCGCAGGGGTCTGTACTCGGACCCCTACTTTGGAACATCTTCTATGATGAAATTTTCCGACTTCAATTCCCGCCGGGGGTGAATGTCGTAGGATACGCGGACGACATCTCGCTGCTAGTGGAGGCCAGTACCTTAGATGAAGTGTAGGAAAATGGACAAGTGGAGGACATAATTACGTTAGAATTAGTGAATGAATAGCTCGTTAACAACAGTTTGGAGGTCTCTGCTTCCAAACGCAAGGGTATCCTCTTCACCGGTAGGAGGATACTCAGACGATTAAATCTGCGCCTGAGAGGAGAGGCAATTGTCGAGGTGGAAAGGGCTAAATATCTAGGGGTCTTACTGGATAAACATCTCAAATACTCCAGTCATGTGGCCATAATCTGCGACAGAGTGGAAACAACAATCCGTGCCATGCGAGGTCTCTTTGCGGGACAAGGAATTTCACGTGCGTCGAAGAGGTCACTTATCACCGAGGTGATAACGTCGTCTCTGTTGTATGCCGCCCCAGTATGGGCCGATGCGGTTAAGTCCAGCGCAATAGAAGAAAATTAACTAGCACTCATAAGAAGTCGCTTCTGGGCGTAGTTTCGGGGTACCGAACCTTATCGTATGATGCACTGTGCGTGCTTTCTTCGGCGCCCCCGATAGAATTGAAGATTAAAGGACGAAAACTAAGGGCATCCGGTGTAGCCAAAGATGAGGCCACTTCTATTATACGAGAACAATGGAAAATGGCATGGGAGGGTTCAGCAGTGGCCAAATGGACAAGTAGAATTATCCCGGACCTGGATGCTCGGCTAGATCGCTCTCATGGCGAATTAGATTACCACACAACGCAACTCATGTCGGGACACGGTTCGTTTGAACAATACCTACATAGGTTTGGCAAGAGAGAGTCACCGATCTGTTGTTACTGCGATGCGGTTGACGATGCCGAACACACTATTTTTGTGTGCAGACGATGGGAGGAACATCGTATAAATACAGGACTGATGCATACCCGACCGGAGCAGCTCTCGGAGTGGCTCTTGGCGTTGTCCGGAAACCGGAATAATTTTGCAATATTTGCAAGAGCAGTTCTCAGAATAAAAGAAGATGAGGCAAGACGACTGGGATACTGAGGGTTGTAGTTTATAGTAGGGTTGGGCGGACAGCCCCGTTCCTGAGGGCTCACATGCCCTGGTGTGTGGGTTCCCGTGATGGGGCGGGGACTTCTGGGGTCCGTTATGTGCGAATGAGTGAAAAGACCGAGACCCCGCCGGCGGTGTGGGTTCCCGGATACGCTTTCAGCTCCTGCGCCGTCGGATTGAGGCTGGCAAAAGGAAAGATCGAGACCCGGTCTCCGGCGGGGGGGCTGGGAACGGCATAGCCGGGTCTGGTTTTTCCGTTGGAGATCAGAGGCAGGCAATTAAAAGATCCGGAAAGGACACGTCCCCGAGTCGAGTATACTTAATTGGATGTCCGACTCGGGGATGTAGGAAAAAACAAAAAAAGGAAAAAACTTGTTTACTGATGAACGTACATATATCAATCAACGTAACCTCACTAAATATAACCAAGCTCGCTTCGCTCGCTACCCTTGTCTAAATAACTACAAATTGTGTACGACAATAAATTAATTCATAAAAGTAGATAATAGTAAGAAAATTATGTAAAATAATATGCGTGCCGATTAATACACAATTACGAAATAAATATTTTACAATACCGTGTTTGTTTGAAGTAAGTTGTTTTAGTTTAGCCAGTTAGTAGTTAATCACAAAACACAATTCATATCTTTTATTAGTTTTAATGCTAATACAAAGAAACTACATCAAATGAAATTTATAAATAAATAAAAATATATATATATATATATATAACAAAATGTCTAATCATGTACTATTTTTTTTCCATTTAAATGAAATTTGAATCGTACGAAATACGAAGATGTAATCGATCGATTAACTTGGCAGACCTTTTAGGTTAGTTTTGTACAGATGTTACACGTTTGGAAATAAAAACGATAAAAAAAGTCCAGAAATTTATAAAATACTGAAGCCCAATAAAATTTCTTATCGGTAACCTTCCACCAATATAGCGTAAATCATCATGATCAAAATGCTTTTTAAAGTACGTTAATAAATAAATTTATAAAAGTTTATCGAATATAAGAAAATATAGGTACAATTCAGTTTTTTTAAGTAGTTTTCAATTCTGAAAGTATATTTCCATGTAACTTATTTTAAAAGCGAGTTAATTTTGTTTTTTCATCAAACATCAAATAAAATTTTAGTCTCGGTAATATAAATAATCAGAATATGTCGTAAAAATAATTAAATTAAATATTTTAAAATCTGAAAATACAAAATTAATGGAAAAATATAACTGAATCCCTAGAAATTAAAAAAAGAATTAATTTTAAAACTACATAATAAACACGTGTTATGTTAAAATATTAAGAGCATGAGAAATGCATGCCTGGAACCTAGTAGCTTATGGCCAGGAAGGGCAGCTCCCCTGGGGAGGGGCATCTCAACTTCCCAGAAGCGAAAATCGGGTTGTTCCTATGATCCAGGGGAGATCCCGATGGGGCCAAGCCAGGGTGGGGCAATCTGCTGCCACGACACTCCGGAGCGATTGAGGTAATGCTATAAGTCTGTACGGTCGCTCTGGGAGTTAAAAAAATAAAAATAAATTAAAAATATTAAATCTGTTTAGAATATTGATTTTGAAAAATTAAAACTGTTAAATTGTTTGGCGTAAAGTAACATTACGTATATGAGTTTTATTCCAACTTATAAATATGATTTATGTTAATCGTTTCAAGGAAAAAATTTCATTTGAGTAATTAAAATAAATAACTTATTAATTTTTTTTTTAATAGTTATGTTGGTAATTAAAAGAGTTTTTCTTAGTGAAATATTTTGTTTATTGTTAATATCATAATATATCAAAATGAAAGCCAATATTTTTATTTTTAATATAAATTATTCCCGATTAATAATTAGAAATTTAGAGATTGTTATTAGATCCGTTGCAATTAGATATTTTTATACGGATTTGAATACTAGATCGTGGATATTGGTGTTCTTTGGTGGTTGGGTTTCAAATTAACCAAACATTTCAGGAACGGTCGAACTGGGACTGCACAAGACTTACAATTCATTTACACTCATACATATATCCTCATTCATCCTCTAAAGTAATATCTGAACGGTAATTACCGGAAGCTAAACAGAAAATAAGAAAATATATAAATAAAGCATTTATAAAAGTGTTCTGTCTTTTGGAACCGAATCGAGAAATACTAGTTTATATAAGGCAAGTAGCCACTGACGATTATTTGTCGGCGACCGGTCGATAGCAACCGCTAAAATCAAAAGATAATAAGTGTTTGCGCATTTATTCACTGTAATCAGCAAGTTTTCGGCGATCAACAGAACACGACTGACCTACACGGCCATCAGCTAGTTTTGAGAAGATAATTTTGTCGAGTTTTGACATGGTAATCTTTAAAGAGGGGAGTGCGAGAAAATGTGTTTCGGTTCTAAAAATTTATTTCAAAATTTAATATCTCGGAACGTCATTTGGGAGTTACCGTGTAGCAAATACTTCGATTGTGAAAATTAAAAAAGAGACCGTGGGAAGAAATATTAAATATATTTGGAAATGAAATATTTTTTCTCCAGAAGAAATTCGTATTCTTACCGCTTATTAATGATCTCAATGTATTTAACAAATCATCGAATGATTTTGTGGATATTCTTAATAAAAACAAAAATTTATTTTTGTATCGTCTTAATTTTATGAAAAATAAAGAAGACATTTTTTCTTGCAATAACGTATGCACTCAATACTCTTCCTATACATCCTTGTACGAAGTAAAGGAAGTATTTTGGTGGCGAAGAATTTCGGTTTACGGATTTCAACGGAAATATCCATTTTCACCATATCCCTGAATCCATTTTGAGTAGTTTCGGTGTGACCTCTATACGTACGTATGTATCTCGCATAACTCAAAAATGATTAGCCGTAGGATGATGAAATTTTGAATGTGGGACTAATGTAACATCTATTTGTGCACCTCTCCTTTTGACTGCAATCGATTGAACCAAAAATGTCCAAAAAAGCCAAAATCCAAAAAAAAATGTATTTGAGGTTCTTTTTAACTGCAGTAATAAGCCTTCATTAAGAAATGTTCAACTATCGTAAGCGGTAGTTATTTTCATTGGTTCAAGAGTTATAGCCAAATGAAATATTTGAATCTTACAAGCAGAAGGTACATCGGTCTGAATCCGACTTCATGCCATACATTTTTTTTAATTTAAATATAATGATATATTAGTAATTATTAAACTACGATTGTGAAAAAAATTTTACAATAAATAATAACTCAATTATAAAAAAAAAAAAAAAAAAAATGAAAAAATCAGAAGTTATTAATGAAATAAAATTTTATATACTTTTATTTTTAATTCAATATTCTTTACACAGGTTAATAATATTTATTAATAAATCAATATATTTAAATAAAACAAAATAAAAAAATATATGTATATGAATTCGGATTCGAACCGATGTGTGCTTGGTTACGGATCCGACACGTTCTCACTTATCACCAGACAACTACTTGAGCGATGTAAAACAAAATTAATATAAAAACTAATAATATAATATGCTTATACGGACACCACAAAAAATGTGATGCAATGTGGTGTAACTGTCCTCTTCATTAAAGAATTGGAGGATCGTATCTCACGTTCAAATAAAATTAATTTAAATGAAGTTCAGCAAAATATGTGTATGTGTAATTTAGTAGACATACAAGGAAGTCATGTGATATCCACATCAGAATAATAATTTAAAAAGATATGAAGAAATACCCAAAGTTATTAATGAAATAAAATTTTACGTACTTTTAATTTAAAGAAAATGAATATATGTAATTTAATAGGCGTGACGTCTATATGTATGTATGTATGTATCTCGCATACCTCAAAAACGATTAGCCGTAGGATGTTGAAAGTTTGAATTTAGGACTGTTGTAGCATCTATTGGTACGCCTCCACTTTTGATTGCAATCAAGTGAACCAAAAGTGTTTCAAAAAGCCCAAAATCCAAAAAATAGGATTTTGGACTTTTTCATAACTGCAATATCATAAGCGGTACTTATTTTCATCGGTTCCAGAGTGATAGACAAATAAAATTTTAATTAATGAAATATTTGAATCTTAGGGGAAGGCACATCGATTCAAAACAAATTTCATCTCCTTTTTTTCAACTTTTTGTTTTAATTTAAATATATTGATTTATTAGTAATTATTAACTTCTCATTGTAAAAAAATGTACGATAAAAAATAACTCAATAAAAAGAAAAAAAAGAAAAAATATTAGAAACTATTAATGAAATAAAATTTTATGCACTTTTCATTTTAAAGAAATGTTAATTTATTTTAATAGGCGTACAAGGAAGTCGTGTGATGTCCAGATCAGATTTTTCACATATTTGTAGATCGCTACGCCCATCTCTTCGACGTCCATTCCTGTTAAACTGTTACTCGATAATAACACAATTGTGAGTAGCCGGTTTTTATCTCTTGACAACCGATCTACATTCTGTTTGTAATTGTGCGTCTTTACCAAAATGATGATGAGTCCCTTATGCTTTAAAAAAAAATCCATGTTCATCAGTCGAGAAAGCGAAACTGTTTTCTTAGAACTCCAACAAAACACCTCGGGCTTATGAAAAAGGGCCTTATTATTCTTCCGTTGCCATTTTAATAAATGCCGAATCATTTGAAAAATTTCTTTAAAATACAATTAAATGATTTTATTTTAAAAAAACAGTATTGTTATTTCAATGAATTTTTAAGAACTAATTAAAAATAAATATTTCATTTATTTGCATCCCGTTCAACATGCACGTAAATTGTAAATTATTTTGTAATTTTTTTTTATTTATTTAACGTATTTACGATAACATTATTTTATTTGTCTGTATTAATAATTATATTAATATCGACTTAAATCGCATCTATAAATCATAGATTTATTTATAGTGATCAGAATAAATGATTTATTTATTGTGCATAAAGTCCTAACTAATGGTATGAGAAACCCACAAAATATTTCTCTTAATATCTACTACGTAATTTACAGAGTTTTTACTATGAAACGGCGATGGTGACAGAAAGTTCTGGTGATCGATTAGTCGTGATGAAATTCGATAAAAAGTAGAGGTAATCAGGTGATGAGATCTTTAAAAATGAAATTAAGATTGATTAGGTGAAGCGTTTAAAAAGAAAAAATTATCCAATAATTTATATAATTTCGTATAGATGCTAAATATCATGCGCAAAACAGCCTGATAATCTACATTTACGTAAGAATACATTTAGAAACTGTTTTTTCCGAAATTTAGCTTTGAATTTCACAACATATTGGTCGTAGCTATAATAAAAAATCTGATATGGACTTTCTTAAACGCCTATTAAATTACATATACAAATTTTTAAAAGTACAAACAATTTTATTTCCTAATAACTTCTGATCTTTTCATATATATATATATAAATATATATATTGTATTGTTATTATTGAATTATTACTTATTGTAATTTTTTTACAATCACAGGTTAATAATTATTAATAAATTGATATTTAAATTAAAAATAAAATTTAAAAAAAGGAAATGAAGTCGAATTTTAACTTATGTGCCTTCTCCTTATAAGATCAAAATATTTCATTATTTAAATTTTTATCTGGCTACAACTCTGGAACCGATGAGAATAAGTACCATTTACTGAAAAAGCTCTCTAGAGGACTTATTACTGCAAATAAGAAAAAATCCAAAATCCAAAGGTTTTGGATTTTAGGCTTTTTTTGGACACTTTTGGTCAAGTCCATTGCAATCAAAAGGGGAGGTGCAGAACTATCATCCCATATATGTGTGTATAGATGTTGACTTGACTGTCTGTGAGATGGATAAAACTTGTTTTAACTGTCCTCCACACCATCGAATGCGAAACTCTGATCCGCTCGCAAAGACGTCGTGTACAGACGTCTGGACTGTGCTGAACTGCATCGATAATAATTTCATCAATACTTGCGTCTTGTTGGACGGTTCGTTCGTAGCTGGTACGAATACCGGTTAGTGAATCAGTTTCTCGAATATTGGGAAAAGTCGCGCTAATTGTTTTCGATCTGAAATTCTGTGATTCGGAAAACGTATTTCATATTCTACGACAGCAGCTGTAGCATTACCATTACACACAACCTGAATGAATATCGTATCAGCGTATTCCTCTGTGGTAAATAAGTACGGGATTTTACTTCAACGGCAAACCGATCACGTTCGAACTAAAATTCAAATGAACGACTGCACAGCACACAGTACCTTATATACTTAATGTATCTTACAGAATGATTTAAACGCTGATACAGTATTGCGCATTGTTAATCAGCTTTTGTTATTTCATTACCAACTTTGAATAATAATTTACTGTTTCTGTCATTAGTAAAAAAAATTATCTAAGCAATTTTTATTTATTTATCTTTATTTAAATTTTTATGTAATATTCAATTTTTTTAAATTTAATTTTGTAACAGACATTTTTAACTGTGAATTTTTTTTACAAATTTTTCACGTAACCAAAAAATAATTTGGTTTTGTTTACGTTAGATAAGTACGTTTCTAAAAAATATAAAGAGTGTCTCATATAAAACGCAACCCAACCTTATATTGGTAGGCATTGAAATAATAAAAAGGCATGTGTAAATGTAAATGTAATTTTTATTATTACCATCCATTACCTTACATTTAGAGTAAATGTTGGAAGTGGCCGCCATCTTCTTGAATACAAGCTTCAATTCTTTTTACAGCGTTTCTTGCAACTTTTTTTAAAGTTTGTGGCTGGATATTTAATACAGCTTGTTCAATATTGACTTTCAATTGTTCAAGTATTCGTGGTTTGTTGCTGTAGGCTTTTTCTTTGGGGCAACCCCGTAGAAAAAAATCCGCTGCATTCAAATCTAGAGATATCGTTGGCCACAAGCCTCGGCCAATAACACGATTACGAAAGAATTTCTCAACGAAATCAGAAGTTGAACCTGCGTAGTGCGATGTCGCACCGTCATGTTGTAGCCGGCAGTGTCTGTTTTTCTCTTCCAAGGGTGCAATGAACTGAAATAAAATATCCTCATATCGTTCTGTATTAATGGTGTACTCGAAAAAAATAGGAACGATTATTTTCTTCCGCGATATCGCGCACCACACGCCCAACTTCTGCGGGTGTAATTGTTTTTCGTGATAAACGTGGGGATTTTCAGCACTCCAAATTCTACTGTTTTGGCTGTTTACGTAGCCATTCGAATGAAACCGTGCTTCATCTGTGAAAAATAACGAATCCATAGCATTATTTCCCTCGCGCAGAAATCAACGGAACCGTTGACAATATTGTAGCCGTTTTTCTTTGTCGGGCTCAAGAAGTCGATGAACCGTTTGAATGCGATAAGGTCGGAATTGTAATCGTTTGGTCGCCCGATGAACACTTGATTTAAACAAATTAATTTCAGCAGACAAACGTCTGATCGATTTATTTGGTGAGGCGAGTAATCGGTCTTTGATTTCAGCGACTGTTTCTGTATTCAACACTGACGCAGATCGTTTGTGTTCCTTGTTATTAACAGAACCGGTCTCTCTAAATTTTGCGACTAACCTTAATACTGATGTTTTGTTAGGAGCCGGTTTATCCGGGTACTTATGGCGAAACAAATCTTGCTCTGCAGCCGCTAATTTCGTACTGAAGTACGACTCGACAATGAAAACACGTTCATCTAACGAAAACACCATCTTGTCTCTAGCGATACACTGAACGTTATGATTGCATTGTTGTTACTATCGGTAGTGTTCTACTGCGTCACCGCGATGTTCAAATGTTGGACGAGTCCATTTTAGTAACGAGTAGGGGAGTAAGGTTGACTCTTGAAATTTCTTGGATGAGTGATTGATGGGTTGCGTTTTATATGGGACACACTCTGTATAAGTTACAGCAGTCCTAAATCCAAAATTTTAACATCCTACGACTAATCCGTTTTGAGTTACGCGGGTACGTACGTACAGCCATCACGCCGAAACTAGTTAAAATGGATATTTCCGTTGAAATCTGAAAACCGTTTTGCGATCACAATATATCTTTTAATTAGTACAAGGAAGTAAAAAACAATATTTTGAATTTACATCTCAGAAATATTTTTTTTATATAACTATAAACTATTATTAGTTTATTTTAATTATATTTATATTCTTTAATTTTTTTATTATATTCTATATTCTGTTCTGAAAAGAGAACGGAATAAATGTGCTCGTCTACTGTATAAATGAATTTACAATTAAGTTATACACTAAGCGTTTAGTGTTTATTCTTTTGCTGCTATATGTTCTACTACTTAGACTATACGCTTTAGTCGGTAAACATTTAAAAGGATTCAGCGATAGAAAAACAAGTTACAAGGTCGCCGAAGATAAAAAAGAAAACAAAAACATAAGAACAAGTTAAAGAAACAAATCAGAAAAATTGATGAACTAAGCGAATAGGGTAAACAACTGAAGTTTAGTAAAATAGAAGATAAATTAGCAAAAAAATACAAGTTATAGAAATATAAAAATATACAGATAAGACAAGTAGACATAAAAACTAGATGAGACAGCTAGAAAGTCAATTTACTGTTATTCCTTTTATTAATCTTTTCTTTTTTTCTTTCGACAGTACAATAGAATAGTTTTATATTACGTAATTGACTTCCTTTCAAAGTGTAATTTTTAAATTACTACATAGAAAGCAAAATTTTATATAACATCCTCGCTACACTGACCTACTTAAAGATATTGTTGTATTAAATAGCAATAAAAATCATGTCGATGACAAAGATGGAAAATTAAATACAATTTTTTTTTTTTCTGTAAAAGTGGTCTGTAAAAATAACCATTATTAAAAAAAATAAAGACGAAATAAAATGAAATATAAGGAAGAATTACAACTTTTCCAATTTTGGCTAAAAACAAAAATGTTAAATAAAAATACGGTTTTGGTTTATATTGAACTTTTAAAAAGTAGACGGTGATGTTGTTTAACTCTTCACGTTTGACCTTACGATTTAGAATAAAAAAAATAAACACCACCTATCGCCTTTCAACAAATGTTTGACCATATTCTCTCCAAGACAAACACAGACGAAATAGTATATACAGATGGATCGAAACAGAATGATACCGTTGGATGCGCATTTGTTAATGGTAGAACCTATACGTTTGGTTTATCTAACAAGTATATTTACTGCTGTACCGTAAGCTATCAGTAAGGTTTTAAATATTGTTAATTGAAAATATTGCCGTATCCTTATTGCAGTGTTCTACAAGCTTTAGAAGAATTATATTCTAAACATCTTCTTTTCCTTACCGAGATCTATAATACAATCGCCGAGTTGAACCACCGCAACACACAAATGAGTTTCTGTTGAATCCCTAGCCTCGTGGGAGTTCCGGATAATGAACGTGACAGATTCTGCCGCTGAATGCGCTTGTAGACAACCTTCCTTCTCTGCTCGTGTTACTCTACACCTGACTTTATTAACTGTGTATAACACACTGTTTGTGCAAAGCGTCAAGGTGACTGAACTTCTACAGTCGGTAACAAACTTAGACGTATCAAAAGATACTGTGTTGTCATCGAACTCCTCATGCAAAAAAGGTCGTCGAGAGAAAGAGGTCCACTGCTGATTGTGGTTAGGACATATGAGAAATATTCACGAGGAATTTTTGATGTCGGAGAGAACGCTCCATTATGCCCTACGATGCGTAAGCCGCTTGACTGTGCACCATATCCTTGTGGATCGCATATGTTACGCTATCTTACGTCTTAAATATAAATTGCCCAGAAGCATTTATCGAATCCTGGGAAACGATAAGAAAACTTTAGACAGGGTATTCTTATTTCTTAGGGCCGTCCGTTTATTCTCAAATATTTAATTTATTGTAGTGCGTATCAACTCTTCATACTAAGTGCTGTATAGCAGTCGGAAATTTTTCAATTCTAATTAAAACTTAAAATGTGATATCTGTTTGTATATTACAACAAATATGTTGTGTCCGGCCGATGATAACGCCTAGCGTTTTTCGCCCGAAAAAAAAATTAAAAAACAACTCTCCAGGTATTTGCGTAGATTTAAAAATATTATATTCAGCCAAGTTGGAAATAATAATTTAAATATTGGCCGACACACGTACCTTCTTCTTTTTCCTGTTGAGCCTCCGGGAATCACCGTTCAGGTATTACTTCACAGAATAAAAGAGGATGATATGTACGAGTGTAAATGAAGTGTAGTCTTGTACAGTCTCAGTTCGAATAAATTAAAGATTAATTTCATTTTTTCTTTATCGGCTACAGCTCCATTGTTGCTGCAGCAGCACAGCTATAAACGAAAAATATAGCGATAGCGATCGACCAAAATTTTGGGAAAATTTCCAGACACTTCCATAGTCAAAAAAAAAACAAAAAAAAAGTTTAAAAAATTTCTGGAAGATGTATTTAAGTAGGTAAGTGTTTGAACCAACCGGGTTGGTGTAGTGGTCTTCTGAACGTGTCTTCCCAAATCAGGTGATTTGGAGATCGAGAGTTTCAGCGTTCAAGTCCTACTAGAGTCAGTTACTTTTATACGGATTTGAATACTAGATCGTGGATACCGGTGTTTTTTGGTGGTTGGATTTCAATTAACCACACACCTTAGAAACGGTCCAACTGAGACTGCACAAAACTGAGACTACACTTCATTTAAACTCATACATATCATCTTCTGAAGTAATACCTGACGGTAATTCCCGGAGGTTAAACAGGAAAAAGAAGAATGTATATGTGTTGGTCTGTATTAAAATTATTATCTCCAACTTGGATGAACATAAATTCTTCGAAAATGGCAAAAATCATTTGATTATACGGGAAGCTGATGACATTACATTTTGGACCAAATAGAAAAACAGGCACGGTAGTTTTCACCACTTAAAATTGTTAATCTTTATAGTGGTTATAGAAACTTGAACTTTAATACGATGAAGCTCCTTATTTTATTTTATAATTGCAAAGGAATTTTAAATTGATCGCATTTAGTATTATAGGAGACATTTTACATTATTTCTAAACAGCTTTTGGCTTATATCTCAAAAATACGTGGCAAAAAACATTGCAATTTGGCACAAATATTTGGTTATATACAGTGTCCCACGAAGAAACGGATAAACTTTCAGGACATGTTATACTGATGAAAATATTGGAAAAAGTTCATTTAAACATAGGTCTGGAAAGTTATCCAGACCTATGTTGTCCTGTGTATTGTCCTCAGAGTCGCCGAGGACGTGTTTATCTACCGCTCTAATTAGTTATTTAGATTCTTATTTTATTTGTTTAGTGTTAGGTGTTTATAGTTCATGTTAAGTTACTACTTTTCGTTGTGTTTTGTCTTATTTTAAATTTAGTATTGTTCGTTCTAACCATGATGGCCTAGGCTGCCTTGATTATTTTGGATTTCGTTGGTTATCTTTTTAGGGTCATTTTTATAATTTTTTAGTGGTTTATATGTTTCTTTTTTATTTGTTTTTTATAGTTTTTGGGTTTTTTAAATTTATATTTAATTTTTTATTGTCTTTTTATTTATTGCAGCAACCGCCCCACAAAGTGGTGGCATATTGATTGGCTGATTATTTTGTTTACCCTTTTAGGATTGGTTCTTAGGTTTTTTTCATTTCTTCTCGTTGGTAGATCTTTATTATTTGTTTATATTTCTGAGTTGTGTGCTGAACTCTCCCCAAACATCGGGTAGCATAGCGGTTGCACCAGCTCAGTCGAGCGGTCCTGCTTAGGACGTGATAAAATTATTTATGATCGTAGGTTCCGAGCTAGGCGCGGTGCACCGATGTAAATATCGCTTGTGGCATTCGCATCGGTGGCATTTTGATAACGCCAGATGTGATATGTCTTCAGGCCATAAAGGTAACCTCCAGAAAAGCCCCTAAGGGCTATATTCGAAAGGGGAGACGGGACAATCGGACCCGTCTCATGATGGATGTGACGAGCCATCCATCACATGTACGGATTTGAGTACTAGATCGTGGATACCGGAGTTCTTTGGTAGTTGGGTTTCAATTAACCTCAAATATCTGGAATGGTCGAACTGAGACTGTACAAGACCACACTTCATTTACACTCATACAGATCATCCTCTGAAGTAATAATTGAACGGCAATTCCCGAAGACCAAACAGAAAAAAAAAGAAACGCATTTCATAATGAGTAAGTCTAATTCAGTATTAACCTTTTGTTGGTAGACTATCGTTTTCATATGGCCCCATTTGAAGTAATCTAGTGGCTTTAAATCAGGTGATCATGGTGGCCAATCGATTGGTCCACCGCGTCCAGTCCAATTTAAGAAATTAGCATTCAAGTGATTTCTAGCTACTAAAGAAAAATTTGGCGTTGCACCACCGTGCTGGAAGATCATTTGCAATGTAGTTTGTATAGTCGCATCCTCCAAAAGGGCCCGAAAATTATTTTTCAAGAAATGAACTTATGGATCTCCTGTAAGGTTTTCATTGAAAACAAGTGTCACAGAATTCTGGTATAAATAATGCCATACCAAACATTAATGTGAAATCGGATCTGGTTTCCACAGTACCGTGTGGATTATTTTCCCTCCATAAATGACTATTTTTAATATTGAAGACTCCGTTTCTCATAAAAGCGGCTTCATCAGTAAATAACTTTGTATTTACTTTATCAGAGGTGTCTAGAAGCAATGACAGAAGTTTAACCGCTGGGGTAATCTGTTCGCCGCAAATTCAACCTTCTGGCAGAAAGGATAACACCTTTTTTTCGTAGGATGCGCCACACTTGACAAACCGATGCTGTCTTTTGACAAACCAATGAGACATGAAATTCGCCTTGTACTGGTATCTGGACTGTATTGAATTTTCTGAATTAAACGATATTCATCATTAACCGGTGATTTAGTTGGCGTTCAACAATAAACGAGCACCTTGCAAATGACCCTTTGGTTCGTAAATGCTGATATACCGAAGAAAACGTTTTCGTATTTGGAATCCGCCTTCCAGGAAATCTGTCCTGATATTCACGTCGAGCAGCTTCTGAGTTTCCATTACAAAATCCATAAACAGAAATTATATCAGTATATTCCTCGTTAGAAAATAAAAACGACATTTTTACACTACCATATGATAACTACAAGTCCTTTGCCTATTTGACAATTTATGATAACAAATTCAAACGAAGTATACAATTTTCTTTGTTGACTAGCTGTTAGTATTGAACTTTTTTATAAATATTTCTAAAGTAACATACATTTTAATTTAGTCTTTTACGTAATTATTTCGTTTTACCTGTGTAAATTATTGAATATACATAACTAAAGTAAAGGAATGTTTACTAGGTACATAAAGAATAATACGATATTCTGTCTATTTTTCATCTGGTTTGTTTTAATAAAAAACCTATTTTTAAAAGTTTTATTTAAATTAATTTTCTCAGAATTAATTTCTCTAAACATTTTTTTATTACATTTTTCGCATTTATTAGACGTTTAACAAAGCTATTTTACTACAAATTTAAAAATAACTTTATCTTAATCTAAAAACAACCGAATTTTGTATTTTACGTCGAATATTTTAAAAACTACTAAGTTACACTTTTGGGACCTGTTGTATCCTATTTCACAGCTCAAATTAATACGAACCACCGACTTTACTCCCTTATTTGTTATCAAAACTTACAGAAGGGCTTTTTTTTTTAGAAGAGCTGAAATCCGAAAGAAACTTTTCGCTAGCCGTAACTCGAAAACAAAGCATTTCCAGACCTATGTTTATATGAACATTTTTCATTATTTTCATCAGTAGAACATGTCCTGAAATTTTCTCTGTTTCTTCGTGCGA
This sequence comes from Lycorma delicatula, assembly GCF_047948215.1. Lineage (NCBI taxonomy): Eukaryota > Metazoa > Arthropoda > Insecta > Hemiptera > Fulgoridae > Lycorma > Lycorma delicatula. The sequence goes on from NC_134460.1 coordinate 160,845,017, forward strand.
CACTCTGTGTATCCCAAATTTTCAAGATTAAAAGTCCTGCTGTACTTAAAATTAACGGGGAAGACATGAGAAATCTTTTAAAAAAAAAAGAGTTCCGGGAGACCAAGTTGAGATTTCTTTAATAATTTTTGATAATTTTATGTTTTCAAGTTTTTAATAATACAGGATCCGGCATATAAACCTGACGATTTTTGAGGGATAATAATTAAACTGTGTTTCGTACTATTAAAACATTTAATATATCAAATTAAAAATCAGTTTTTGCAATTTATAATAAATTCCTTACATAGATTTTTTTTTAATTTGAATATTATGTAGTCCAAATGTTTTCCATTACTCCTCACACCCTTGCTTAACCTCATTCTAAAATTTGACGTTACTCGCTCAATCATCACTTGTGGATGTGGAATTACTTCAATTTCTCGTTGAATGGCCTCCTTAAGCTTTTGCAATTGACTGCGGTAGACCACTGAACACTTTACGTTTGAGATACCCCCGCAGAAAAAAAATCACAAACAGCCAAATCAGGTGAACGCGCCGGCCAAGGAATGTCGCTAAATCGGGAAATCAAACCTCCAGGAAAGGTTTCTCCCAGAACATCCATTGCTATTCTCGCCGTACGGGCGGTGGCACCAATCTGTTGAAACCAAATTTCATGTCCTTGAAAGTGATTCACTTTCGGTCGCAGAAATTCATTCAACGTGTTTACGTATCGATGAGATGTTACTGTTACTCTGCGATTTAACTCCTCAAAAAAAAATACGGGCCGATTATGCCGAACATTGAAACCGCACACCGCACTGTAACATATCGACTGTGAAGTGATTTTTCAAGAATTTTCCGTGGATTATGCGAAGCCCAATAACGGTAATTTTGTTTATTCACAAATCCTGACGGATGAAAATGCGCCTCGTCACTTAAAAGAATAATGGCATCCCGGTGGACATTTTCGCGGATGACCTCGCAAGCTGCTTTGCGAGACCCCCGATCATTTGCATTAAGTTGCTGCACTAACATCATCTTATACGGATGGAATTCAGGTCGGCATGAAGAATTCGTCGTACACTTCGATCAGAAACGGCTAGCGCAGCCGCATGTCTCGCTGCTGAACGTCGTGGTGACCGCGTAACAGCTAACCTTACAGCGTTAATGTTTCAGGCGTTCTCACAGTCCGTTTTCGTCCAGTCGGTTTCATTTTTAAAGTAGACGATGTGTTCCTAAAATTCATCACCCGCAACAATATCGTATTCCTACTAGGAACAGACGCGTGTCGATTTTAATTGAAATGTCTGCGAAGTAAACGTTGTGTTACAATAACCGAGTCTTTATTTTTAAAAGAGGCTTCGATCACAAACTCTCGTTGTTCACCCGACCACGACATACTGAAATAGCACCTGTCGATGTACAAAACTCCCGCCTTCTCATTAACAGTGATGTCAACATAATAATTACTACAAAATCGTCAGATTTATATGCCGGACCCTGTATTACATGAAGTAGGTGTCGAGTAAGGGGAACAAATTGAACTGAATTTTTACAAAAAAATTTATTTTTATGTATTTATTTTTTTTTTAGCAATTATACCCGAAATACAAAATATTTGTTACGATAAACGTTATTTTGTCTCTGTACTCTAAATGCTTTATTAAGAATTTAGATTTCTTTTTAATTATACTTTTAAAATTGCATAATTTTTCTGATCAAGTGAGTCAAATCGAAGAAGTTTCTACGGAAGATTTTATAATCTTTTGTGAAAATTTCCCACTCTGTTGTTTTAGCGTTTGAAGAATCGGCCTTTGGGAAAAATACAGGTAATGTCTTATAGAATATGAGTCCAGAAGCTGAATTCTATCGGATGGCATACTTTGTATACAATAGACATTCTAAATTTTTCCTGCCTTTTCTTGCAGCACTCATTCTATCTCGTACAATGAGTTAAATGAAAATGTAAAGACGGATTCGGAAACTAGATAAGCTAAACAACAATTCATTAATTTACTTCTATTCGTTTAAATGTCGTTAAATTAGTTTAAAATGCACCCAAACCTCGAGTGTTACGTGCGAGCGCCCGGCGCGAGCCGAACGAGCCGGTGATAGTAGGGGTATACGCATTGACAGCTTTGCCGTGCTTTGCACAAAAATATTGTTTAAACAATTGTTACACTTAGTTGCCAGTTTAAAAAATATTTGTTTTCATCTACGAAACGTAATTCTAAATATCCCGCACGTTTTCCGGGTAACAATTTTGTCACGATCAAAAGCACTGTTGACTGCTCTAGTTCAGCCGATGTCTATAATGAATCGAGTTTCTCTTCCTGTAAAATTTAGCGTTGAATTCTAATAAATTCAAACGTTATGTAGGCAGGCCTACACCGAATAAAAAAAAGTCGGTCGTTTTAGATCTTACCTCTTTTCTTTCATAATTTTCTTACATGTCAGTGACCGGGAAATAAATTTTAAGTCTTTTTTTATAATGTATCCACCACTTATAGAAGGTAAATCGTAATTTTGAAATAAATAGCTAAAGTTTTAGGTTTTTTTTTCTAATGCATTCGGTTTTTTATTACTGTTCGTGAAGTCGATGGTTAGGTTTTAAGGATAATTTGTTTTTACCTCTTAAACAAATAAACAACTTTAAATCCTTAATATATATAAAAAACAAAACAGTATATTTTTATAAACTAAATTTATTTGTTTAAATTTGTGTTATGTTAGTATTTCATATGAGGAAAAGAAGGAAATATGAATAGAAAATAGAATGGAGTCCACAGTAGTGGACGACAAATAATGGATGACACGATGCCTGGTATAAGTAATTTAAAGTGAATGAATATGACATCGGTTGATTTATTACGCCGTACTTTTTTCCAAACAAAAAAAACTTTATATTCTCTATTGTAAACACTGAAGTCCGGTGAATATATACTGCACATTTACATTTTATAATAAATTTTATAATTTTTTTATTTTAATTTTTTTGCCTTGTAGTTCAAAAGTTAGGATGTGTCTCTTCAAAATAGCAAACGTATGACGATAAAGAAACAATGGAAAACTAATTCTATTATTACTATAAACCGGTTTGTGTAACGAAACAAAAGACGAGCTCTGGAACGAGGTAGGACATTTTCTTAGGGAAGAGCCTACGAGCGGGTGGATTTGTCACTGTCTCCTAGGAAAATTAATTTGTTAGTAATTGATTAAAAACGGGAAATGAAAGCACAATACGACTCATTATTGTTAGTCGAATTATTATTCTGTGTGTATCTGGTAATTCTATTGTCTGGTTTGATAGACGTGGTTGTCGTGTACTTTGAATGAATAAATGACATTCGTATATAGAAATTGTACAGTGTAGAACATTCATTAATGTAATTGCATGAAAATGTTAAAATATTAAATTTTGAAAATAATTGACTTACCGATTGTCGTTTAACGGTACCGAAAAATAATTAGGGAACCAATTTTTTTTTCTTGAAATAATTTATGATATTTTCGGAGCCGAAGATATATTGTTCTTGACATAATGTATACGTTATTTTTTAATATTTTTATGTTGCAATACGTTCAATTATTTAAAATCCCGACCCCAGATGGGAAGACACCCTCCTTGTGACGGTTTGGTTATACAAAATAATAAATTAATAAAATAACATAACAGTAACGTAAAACATAACTAACAAGAAATAAACAAATCTATAACCAAACAGAAACAAAATCAGCAAGCGTTTAAAACAAAATAACAATAAAACCAAACATAAACGCAAAGAAGGAAAGTCCAGTAAGCAAACCCCTCCACCTGACCATTGAGATTAGGATGATATATCTGACAATGTAAATGAAGGGTGGTCTTGTACATCCCAACCACCAAAGTACAACGTTATTCATTGTCTAGTATTCAAATCCACCCACTGGGTTGGTCTAATGGTGAACGCGTCTTCCCAAATCAACTGATTTCGAAGTGAAGAGTTCGAACGTTCAAGTCCTAATAAAGTCAGTTATTTTTACAGGGATTTGAATACTAGATCGTGGATACCGGTGTTCTTTGGTGGCTGGGTTTCAATTAACCACATATCTCAGGAACGGTCGAACTGAGACTATACAAGACTATACTTCATTTACATTCATACATATCATCCTCTGAAGTAATACCTGAACGGTAATTACCGGAGGCTAAACAGGAAAAAGAAAGAAGTATTCAAATCCGTTTAAAAATAAAATGCTTTTAAAAGGATTTGAACCTCAGTTGAAAAACAACTGATGAGCATTGCAGAAGGTGATAAACGTTACTTATAATACGTTTATTCAAATTACGTGTACTGATGATAAATGTTTCGTTTTGAACATACGTACATCAGTTATTTATTGTAAAAAATTCAATAAATTTGACGACCAGATTAATTTTGGGAGGTGAGGGTAAAAATACTTTTGCGTTATCATCGCCCGGACATGATTTATTTGTTTTGAAATGTTAAATGTATAAAAGTCAAATCTTACTATAAATAAAAACATTTTCCTCCCAAAAAAAGATTTATAACTGACTATTACCCAAAAATTTCTTTACTACGCTAATCGGTACAAATAACCGTTTTGCTAAACCTTCAATATTTCTCATGATGATCCGGTTTACATATATAGTGAATCAAATCTGTATAGAAACCACCGTCAGTTATAAAATATACCTTGTTTAACTGGCGCCTCCTGATATGTAATGTAAGGGACGGTCAGCAGACGTCGGATTTTTTGAGCCTTTGGTCATCGACATTATAATCAGTCGCTCTCTGATTCGTAATCGAATTAATTACTTTAATATTCACAGTAGTGAATCTATGTTAATTCCTTTAAACCAACCTCTATCCACCTGTGCAACCGGAAACAAACGTTTTGACAAACAGACCGGGTTGTTTAATTCATGAAGTCGATGAACTCCGTCATCCGCTCACCGCATACATATTCCCATCGTTAAACCAGAGAGGTAATTTAACGATATCTTGGTTCTCCGATTCGGAACCGACTGTTATTTTACACACAGATCTGCTTGATGAATAGAAGTATTCATCTAACTGATAGAATTTTGTGTTTTTTTAGGAAGTGTGTATGTAGAAACGTCAATGTGAAACAGTCTTTCGCGTGGAGAATGTCGATGTAATTTTTCATTCCCATGGTTTTCTTCACTTTACACAAAGTATTATTATTATAAAATTAACTAAATCGAAAATGTGACAGGAATTCTTTACTTTTGCAAAAACAGCTATTTAGGAACAGATAATTTAATCATTTTTAGAAAATTTATATTTCGAATAAGCTAAAAAAGGTATTGTAAAAAAAAAATTAATTTTATAAAATGAAGCTTTTTTTACTCAATTTAATCAACATGATGCCCACAGCCGGATTAAATTTCTTCCAATGTGACGTAAATCTCAAAATACTCTGTAAAAATTGATATCTTATAAAAATATATATTCATTTTTATCAAAGATTTTATGATTTCTTTTCCATTTTATAAGATAAAAACTCAGTTCTGGAGTACTGAAAAAAAGATGTTCTTTTAGCTTTGAAAACTGTGGATACCACATATCGCAAATGAATGATTTCATATCCCAAGATATACGAGCTGTGTGAGAAAAGAAATGAGATTGACTTTTTACTTACCAAAGTTTTTATTTTTTTCAAACGAAATTATTTTTCCCTTCAAAGTAGTTCCTTTGGGCAGGTTTACACCGGCGGATTAGTTGTTCCTACTCCTGGTAGCAGCGCTGGAAGACTTCAACTGGGCTTTTAACTGGTCGGTCCCAGTCTTTTGAATGTTCTCCATATTTCCAAAATAACGTCCTTTTAGGACATGTTTCAATTTCGGGAAAAGGAAAAAGTCAGAAGGACTCAAATCAGGTGAATAGGGGTGTTGAACCGTAGGAATGTGGAATGCGTTTTGAGGTTAAAAATCCCTGATGGAAATGGGCGTGTGACACGGGGCATTGTCATGATAAAGCATCCACTTGTCTGCAATGTCTGGTCTCACACGAATCGCCCTTTCCCTGAGCCTTTCAAGACACCTTTCTAAAACACTTGGTTGACACCTTGTGCTGGAGGAATAAATTTTTTTTATGCACGATACCCCTACTGTCAAAAAAGCAAATCGGCATGGTTTTGATCTTTGATTTGTTCATTCGACATTTTTTCGGTCGAGGAGATGACGGAGTGTGCCACTCTTCGGTTTGTAGCTTTGTTTCAGGATCGTACTCAGATATCCAGACTTCATCCCCTGTGATCACACAATGAAGATTTCTTGGTCATTGTCAATCCTCTCAAGAAGATCAACGCACACGTTTCTTCGATTGTCCTTCTGTTCCGTTGCGAGGTTTTTCGGCACCGATTTCGCATGTCCAAATCGTCTGTCAAAATTTGATGTACGGTGAAATTGTTTAAATTTAACTGTTCACTCATCATCCTTATTGTTTGATCTCACAGGAACCCTCACACGCTCAACGTTTTCGTCAGATTTTGAAGTTGAAGTTCTCCCTGAGCGAGGTTGATCTTCAATGTGTTTTGGGCCTTCCAAAAATGATTTCTTCCAGCGGAAAAGTTGTGATATTGATAAGCAGTGATCCCCACAGGCCTGTTTCAACTTTTCAAAGGTCACACTCGTGGATTCCCCTAGTTTAACACAAGACTTGATTGTACAACATTGCTCTAAATTCCGATGCTCCATTTTCGTAACACAACAAAAACACAACTTGACTGATGGCGCTGTCAAACATAATGTGTTGGCTGAACGGAATTGAAACTCGAACTGAGCATGGAGAAGGGATGAACAAATCGGTCTTGCACAGACCGGTAGACACAGCGTTGCCAGATCGCTCGCAGTGTTACCAATCTCATTAGTTTTCTCACACATCTCGTATATCGCAATAGGTTGAATTATGGATTTCTTTTGATATATTTTGTTTTACATTAAAAGTGTGAATAACTGCTCACAATTTTTTTGCACAAAACACGTTTTTAAAAAAAAAGTTATTTATTTAGTAACAGACATTAACTCAAGTAATAATAGTAATTATGTGTAATCTCTGCCGCCTAGATTAGGAAGAACTAAATTTTCCCAAAAATACAATGGAAATCATTATTGTAATTCACCCGTTTGGAAGTACCGTCTTTTTACCGTATTCTGAAATCTACGTAAAAGATGTGTGGACTATTGTTAATATTAATTCGAGTAATTTTATGTGCTCTTTGAATCTGTTTATACATCTATATCCTGCTTTCCAAATGTAAATTTTTTTCACTTAGAACACTTTATTGAATCTACAAGTCGACACCGCGTTTGTAGGTAAGTGTGATGATTTTGAATGTATTTTTTATGCCAAAATAATTATTACACTGAATTTTTCAATTTATGTAGTCCTTTTTAATGTTATTTATTATTTTTATGAAGGATTTTACGCATTTTTTATTACTCTAGTGTGAGTTTTTGGTTACTTATATATGTTGTTTATTCTACCTCCGAGGCGCAAGTGGTAGCTTCTCGGTGTTTCATCGGGAGGTCCCGTGTTCGAATCCCAGTCAGGCTGGCGTTTTCACACACTATTGTCATTCATCTCATCCTCTGAAAAGCAATACATAACGGTGATCCCGGAGGTTAAAAAAAAAGAAAAAAGTTACGATGATTAATCCGTGAATCTAGAATGTTCAAACTGTTACAGATAAAAAAGGAATTTCTTAAATTAAATTCAAACATAAAAAGTAGTTATGTCAATAATATTCAATATCGACTAACAATGACAAAAAAAAAATCTTGAACCGGTTTTCTGGATCTGATGCTTACATATAAGAAGAAATAAATAAATATTTTATTTCGATCTAAATAATTATTTGAATAATGCGTTAAATCGATTGACGTCAATAATGGGTGGTTGTAAAAAAAAAGAAGACTGTCCCTGAATTTACCTGGTTGGATCAAGAGATACAAAAAGGTTAAACCGTAATTATAGGTAGCGTCGCGGAATATATAGTCGTTAAATAAATAACAGATTTGATTAATGCGCATATTAATAATTAAAAATATGAATACACGAAATAATATTAAATTAAATTTTCTAGATAATAACGAGCGTTTCAAAAATGACGCAACCCCTTTGTTTGACGATGTAAATTTATTACAAAAGTATTATTCTTTAATATTAATGTTTCTATAAAATATTTATACAAAAATATTCAAATTACCTTTAATAACTTTACAAAAAATGTTTAAAATGATTTCCTGTGATCCCGATGCATGTTCGCACACGTTTCATAACATTTGAAGCCGCTTTTTGTAATGTTTGCTCAGCAATGTTTGAAATCTCATTTTCAATGTTAACCTTCGATTCGTCATGCGTATGAGGATTGCTTTTAAATACTACATTTTTTAAATACCCCCAAAGGAAAAAATATGCGGGTATCTTGGAGAGACTACAACCCTTTTGATATCAAAGGATGGCCAAAGAAATCCCATAACATACCCACCGTTTCATTAGCGGTATGACATGTTGCGTTATCCTACTAGAACCGACATTCTCGTTAGTGTAAATCTAACACGGCAATATACTGTTCGATTAAGTTGCGTTAAACCACACATCTACAGATTTATCAGAAATAAAGACTATTACATGACGCCGGGAGATCGCACACCAAACACCAATTTCACGTTCGTGTAATCGTTTGTGAAACGCGTGAGAATTATCAGTTTTCCATATTCGGCAGTTTTGGCTGTATCCGAGTGAATCCGTGCTTACACGATCCCAAATTTCAATACTGTTATCAACAAGAGAACGAAACCGACGACAATGCTGTAAACGTTTTCCGTGGTTTACTTCTTTCAGTTTTTGAACGACACCGATGCGATAAGCATGCGATTGTAATTTTGTAATAGCCCTGAGAAGCTGTAGTTAGTGAAAGCTCAGCCTGTGAAGATAATTTTCTGAGCGATTTTTTGGGTGAGGGAGTCAAACGTTTTTTCACACCCTCCAGTGACGGTCGATCTGTGCTTTTCCGATCATATACACTCCTAGTCTCACGAAATTTATTAACTAAAAGCGATATTGTCGATTTATTACGAACTGAAGAATCGGGAATTTATATCCGAAACTCGTCGGTAAGATTTATGCGCGTAATAATTTTGAATAATAAATACACGATCGTCCTTGGAAAACGAATAATTAACACAACAGTGACGAATTGCTATACCGGTGGTATAGCACTGGAACATAAGAATGACATTTCAACTGTTACAAGCTGCTAATCTTGAATACAGTGTTGCCAACTGACATGTAGGAGTAATAACATTTACCTGTGCGTGACTTCTACCTTCTTAATCTTAGGGTTGCGTTTATTTTTATACGCCCGTTATTACTAAAATGTTAGTAGCAATCCGGAAAGCGTTAATGAAAATTATTTGAGCGCTTTTCTTCATTAATGCAGAAAACGATTTTTTTCGGATTTTCTTTGGAGGAATTTTAAAAAACGGTAATATTATTAATGCTTTCGTAAAAGAAAATCTCTTTATTGTTTTTTAAATAAACTGTCGAGATGATTTGTAAAACGGTTCAGTAATTTATTAAAAAGCAACAGAATCTTAATAATAGTCTTCTTTTGTAAGCCGAGTTAACGTGTTTTGTTACAAGAAAAACAGTTCTATTGTTTGTTTTGGTATAGGTGGATATTGTGTATTTTTTTTTTGTTTCAGAGTGGCTATCCTATTTAATAAAGGTTTCACGTGCTAAAGTAACTTTTTTAATTAAGCGAAGAAAATAATGTTAACTTAGGATTTTAGATTAAAATGTAAATTTTTCATAAAATATTAAACGAATTTGAATATTATTACCGTAATTTTAATAATATTATTGAATTAGATGTTATGTAAATTTTTTTTTTTTAATTTAGAAAGTAGAGAACTGAATTCAGATGAAGTTATATTATTAAAATATATGTTAAAACTAATCGTTTTTACATCTAATGATTTATGTTACGTTAAATATATAATTGATACAAATACTTGAACATTTTTAGAAAATAATGATTTACGTAGTGCAGTGAAACGATGTCGCTATATCAGTAATACTCTGCATATCGAGTTACGGACCGTTCGTTATTCAGTTCTATAATCACGGAGTTCGTTAGAACTTCATCGATAAGTGGCGATGAAGTCAACAAACTACGCTTACAATCTAAACATGATCTAACTTAACAGTGAAATAAAAATCGGGAAAAAATAACTTTGAAAACATATTTCAGTTTAATTGGATTAGTAATAAAGAATACTTTCAAAAAATTTCTCGAATTTTGTTAGACTTTTTTTTTTCAATTGATGAACCGCGGGACTCGAATATGTCACTTATTCATGTTTTTAATGTACCTTTACGAATCGCGCCGCTAGATAGCAGTACTTGATAGTACTAGGTAGCGTACAAAAGCTTGATAATGTACTTGAAATAATCAAATTTAAAAGCAAATATACTACAGCTTGTTTGAATAGTAAATGTTGTTATGTAAATGAAAGTACTGAACATAAACATTTTTTTTATAATTCCCATCACCTCATTAAAAAAATAAAAGTATTAGTTTACAAGAGATTATACTAGTTTTATTAAAAAAGGAGTAAAGAAAAAAATTCGATCGGTTAAAATCGAATTTACCGATAAAAATCGAGCTTTTTCTCATTCTTTTTCCTGTTTAGCCTCCGGTAATTACCTTTCAGATAATACTTCAGAGGATGAATGAGGATGATATGTATGAGTGTAAATGAAGTGTAGTCTTGTAGAGTCTAAGTTCGACCAGTCCTGAGATATGTGGTTAATTGAAATCCAACCACCAAAGAACACCGGTATCCACGAACTAGTATTCAAATCCGTGTAAAAATAACTGACTTTACTAGGACTTGAACGCTGGAACTGTCGACTTCTAAATCAGCTGATGTGTGAAGAAGCGATCACCACTAGATCAACCCGGTGGGTTGAGGTTTACACCTACAAAGTAATAAGTGCAATATTACATCACGGATTTTCGATTTGTAAAGGTCATATACTAGTTTTATTAAAAAAGGAAAAACATGGTATGAAGTGAAGGATATGACCATCAACAAAAAAAATTGTCCGTAAAATTCAATTTATTTGTTCTAAGGCAATTTAATAATAAATCCATAAGATAACAATCAGTAATTAATAAAAAAATAACAGAATATTGTAACGAAACGAATTGATATCCAAAAAAATTACAGTGAAATTGTAAACCGTACGGTAAAAGTCTCGCAGAAATCATTTCTTCCGCTCAAAAAACAAAAATTTCTGTAATATAAATAAAACTGTTTTTAACAAAACTATACTGATATCAAAAAAGGTAAGACGCTACCATTTTTATTACAAAAATCTGTTATTAATTTAGTATTTTCTTTAAAAAAAAAAAAATACATGTTAAATTTATGTAGTAGTAGATATACAATAATAGATAATAAACAGTGTTTAAGCGTTCCATATAATAAGAAATAAAAAATAAAAATTTGGTACAAAAACTCTAACCGGCTCGGTTCATTTATATGTAATACATATCACATTTACAGAAATAATACAATTCTTATGATTATTCGTTGTTTAATAAATGAAATCGCTCCGGTAAGAGTTATTTAACATTTTTTTCTATTTTTTGCTTATTATATGGAACCCTTAAACATTGTTTATTATAAATTATTGTATATTACATATATTTAACGTGTATTTTTTTTTAAAGAAAATTCTAAATTAATAACAGATTTTGATAATAAAAATGTAGTGTCTTATCTTTTTTGATATAAGTTTCGTTTTGTTAAGAACAGTTTTATTTATATTACAGAAATTTTTGTTTTTTGAGCGGAAGAAATGATATCTGCCAGACTCTTATCGTACAGTTTACAATTTCATTGTAACTTTTTTGATGCATTTCTATACTTAGAGAACCTCTTTTAAAAAAAAAATACGAGATATATTTAGAGAATTTTTTTAAAAAAGTATATAAATAGATAATCGGTAAAAGTTTTACCAAATAGTAATCATAATAATAGTAATAATGCAAACATTTTTAATCGAAATGAATATTTAAAAAAAAACAACGCAGAACTAGTTGAATCGGTTTGAAATAAATTTGTAGAAACAAGTACTTCCTAACTTTTTAGTACCTTCAGTGTATTGTCCATTTACGAAAAAGTAAGCAGTTGTTTCGGCATTCACGTCATTATTTGAAGAGAATATTCATCCAGCGAGCCATTTTTAAAGTTTCAGAAGAGAAGGTAATCGCCGGGAACCAAAACCGGCTAACACGGCGCATGTTGAGGCACTTCAAAGCGTAGATCGTGTAGGTTTGCAGTAACCACTCCAGAAGTCTGTGCAGACGCATTATCTTGGTGAAAGAGATCTTTCTTTTTGCCCAAACGTGGATGTTTAGCCTGAATATCACCGTTCAGTCGGTTTAGTAGTGAAGAGTAATACTCCATGTTGATGGTCCTGTCTTTTTTCAGGTAGTATATGTACATTACCACGAGAATCTCAAAAATACAATTTAAAATAACTTCACTTTCACCCCCTTCTACTCACCGTTTGACATTTTTTTGGCCTTCAGCGTGTAATGATGAATTCATGTTCCATTTTTCTGTTATAAAACGTTGAAGAAACTCAATGGAATTGCGTTTAAATAAGTCTGAAGCCTTTCAGAAGTATTCAGCGTTTTTGGTCGACGGTTAACAAACGCGGCGCTTGTCGAACCAAAAGCTTTTCCACACCAAAAAAAAAAAGTAAAGTGTAGTGGACATAGTTTATCGTGATGTTTGTAGTGTAAGCCAGCTCGCGTACTTTCAGTCGGTGATCATTTAACGGATTTTTCTAAAGATTTCGTCGATCGTACCGGCTTTGAACGTCTCGAGTATTGATCATCTTCAGTGGATGTACGACCGCGTTTAAATTAAGCTACCCGGTTTTTTACTGTCGAAAACGAAGGGAAAGAAAGGATCCTTTAAAATGAAATCTCAATATATTTGGGGTTTTTTTGTAGAAACCTTTTTAAAACAAAGTACTTCATAACAGCTCAACCTTCAATTTTATCTATTTTTCAGAAAATGTCAAAACTTGTTCGCTTTATTCGACTGCCGGAAAGGATTAAACGCACCCTTCTGAAACTTTGCAGCACGTCATCTAAACGAACATAATTAACAAATATCGTAATTATTTGGTTTTACCTGAGCCATCTCTTTGTAAGACCGAGAAGTTTCCAAAAGACCCCCGGTATAGTAGAGAAGACCACTTTTTTAAAAACTAATAAGTTCATAAGTGGCTTTTCTTAATCTCTTGCATTTTCACCATTATTGAACAAAATCGGTATTTTCCTTTCTTTTCTTGTCATTTGTTTTTTTTTTCTTTAAATTATTTGTATATATTTTGCTTACCTGGTGATAATGGCAGTCTTATGTAACAGCCAACCGCTGTGTTAGTCTGTGAAGACGATATAGACATCAGTAAAACGGATGAAGAGGAGGGAGTGCGGTACGCTCATGCAGCTTCTGGACTTGTACTTCGAGACAACGGCATAAAGATGATGCTCTGAGAAACTTCATTATCCCGAGTGATACATTTACTGTTTATTTCCATACGTGTAACAGTATCATTACGTTTATACTGAAAATGTTATTCATTCCTTTGTTAAATATTGAATATCTAAGAAATGAGGCTGACGGCTTAGACAGAAAAAAGTTAGTTTCTTCTTTTCATTTTCTCAATTTCTCAGAATGCAATAAAAACAATTAAGAAAAAACTAATGCTCATAATTCTATTATAAATAGTTTTTAAATAATTTTTTTTTCTGGTAATCAATCAATAAATGGGGTACGGGTTTATTTGCCTTTCTCGACGTTTTATGACCCGCGAACCCGAAAAAAAGAAAATAAAGCGGGAGGTTATGTCTGTACGTACGGTATATACGTGCTTTGGCGTGTTAGAACCGATTTTATTAAATTTGGTACAGAGAATTTGTGTGTGGGACAAATTGTGGTAAAATGTTGGGGAAAATGTCTCCAGGGGATGGGGTAGATAGTTTCTTTGAAGTCAATTTTCTCAAACTTTTGCAAACATAATCCCGCTTTATATTAAGCTTAGTATATGCGTACATGCTTCTTACCATTAAAAAAAAAAAAAATTGCCTTCTGAATTTCCCCTTCCCCAAAAATTGAAAAAAGCTGTCTTTTTATATATTGTATATTTTTTAACCGAATTTTTTATGTCTTTCTAAGCATAGTAGTAATACAATTGGCTCAAAGGAAAGACTTTTGGGGAAGTATTATGGATGAGAAGCCGTTCGAAGTTTAAAAAAAATTATTATTATTTTTTTAATTTTCATGTATCATTACTTTTCCATTATATAAGAATAAATAACCAATGTCAGGAAATTGTAACAAATTTTTGTAAGATTTTTTTAATGTAGGAATCGTTTTTATTTATTGACGACAAATTTCAAGCTTTGAAATGGAACAAAGTCGGGAACGTGAACCTATAGACTGCTTCAGGCGTAATGCCGAAGAATTTAATTAGCCGATCTTGACCGTTCGTCCAGCCGATTGCGGTTGCGAACATTTTTTAATGCAAAAAAATTGTTTATTCGATTGAACTTCAACGATAACCGGTTGAAGTGTACGGAGAAGGTTTGATGAACGGAATAAGTATATGAAAGTGGCGTCGGTTATTTGACGTGCCTCGATGAAGCAAGATCCTGCACCCCAAGATTGTTCATCAGCATTTTTTTAGAATCGAGTGGACGTATTTTCCCTTCGATTATACGTCTCAAGAAGAAATCATCGATGCAAAAAGATACTGCTAAACCGTAAAAAATTAAAGGTCACTACGCAGAACTGTTGACATAGCCTTCTCACTAAAGGAAATGTGTTTCGCTTTAATGATACCGCGCGCATCGGGAGATATCTAACCGTCCTCCACACAGCCCAAATTTTTATCCTGAAAACAAAATAAAATTTTCAGCTGAAGATACTTGCAGATCGAAGACGGTGTTACGAAACTTTTCATCGATAGATTCAAGGAACAGGAAGCGGAATTCCTCAGCGAGAGCGTCGTAAGCTTATTTCCGATCTCAAAAATCTTTGAAGATCAACAATGATTATGTCGAATAATACTTTTATTCGTTCATTGAAAAATAAATCATTATAAGTTACAGTTAATTACTAGTTCATCACATTTCTTACTTAAAAAAAAAATTACCCTTTTATTATTTTTATTAAAATTCTGACCCTTATCCTTCCGAAAATGTTTTTGACTTTGTTTCAGAAAATAAGCTTTGAGTAAAAGACTTCATTCGTAAAAATCTTGATAAAAGTCTCAATACATTGCGGTATTGTATAACTGGACTCGACTTCATTCTTGTTTTAATTTGAGAATTTTTTTTTAATTTTTAAAAATACTCAGTATGTATTTAATAGCGAGAGTTTCAATATTTCTCCCTACAGATCGCGAGCCTGGACAATGTCCCTTGCCGCTGTATCTTTCTATTATCGGTCGGGTTTCATGGGTTATTTATTGGAGGTTATAAATTTTTAGTTTTATTTAAGTTTTATTTTAAGTTTTAAGATTTAGAGATTTGCGTTCCTATCCCTATGGACGAGCGTGAAAATAATTTACTGGGTCCGTGGGAGAGAAAGGTTTTGAGCCTCGTGCTCCCGGCGTTATTTCCCTTCAGTCGGTCCGCTGAAGTCCTTTCGGTACTAGCACCTTATCGGCTAGCAGGAATACGCCTACCAAAGCCCTAGTTATTTGGAGGGATCAATGCGTCCCCTTTTCCGGAGGGAGTCGCATGTGATGACTGAATTAAATTGTAAGTTTTGAGGATGGTGGGTAAGACGATTGTGGGCTTCATCTTCTTTTGTGGCTGTCATTCTTGCTGTTTCTCTGGTGGGCTCTTCTAGTGGACTACAGTCCGTGGGGGTGAATCGCGTTTTGGGTCTTCTTTCTTCTTCTGTTGACTTCTTCTTTCTTTGGCCTAGTAATCGAATTACACGCCACTAACCTTAAAAAGTCACTCTTCTTTTTTCTTGAAAGGTAAAAGGAAGTAACGAACTTACAGTGGTGTTTAATTTCGCGGTCGCGGTTTGAAACCGGCGATCGCCTTCATATTCACTGTGTGTTTATAAGTGTAGATTGAGTTGTATGAAATATTTTCAAATTTAAACCGATGGTTTTTCTAAAAAAAAAAAAAAATTTTTATTTGCTCATTGGAGTTTTATTTTCGTAGAGAAAAATTCTAGGGCATGAATTAAAATTCTTTTTTTATTTGCACGCACGCACGCACACATACACACACACACACACACACACAAAACTCTCTCATCAGTCTCTCTCTCACACTCTCACTCTATCATTCAATCCATCTCTCTCTCTCTCTCTCTCTCGCTCTCTCTCTCTCTCTCTCTCTATCACTCTCTCTCTTGCTCTCTGTACAATGCTTCACTTGCGTAGTACTGAATATTCATATTATAGGGCCGTACTTAGTACTTACAGCCCTACACAGTATATGTATACATTGCGATGCATACTGTAGGAGCACGGATTAACCACTCCGAACTTCCGATACAACATAATTTCACCCAAATATTACGTCCAGTAATGGTATTTTGATGTCAATGTGCTTCGATCAGGTAAATTGATCAAAAACCAATTAATTTACAAAAGTTAAATAAATAAAAAAATAGTTACCAATATTTATAAAATAAAAAAAAAACAACATGAACAGAAATGTTATACTAATACTAACTTGTTAGGTTTAAAATATAATTAATGCACCCAAAAACTAAACTCTACATCTGGACTAGCCCAGAGGTTGGACTAGTCCAACGAACAGGAAGCGGAATTTCTCAACGCGGGCGTCATAAGCTTGCTTCCGATCTCAAAAATCTTTGAATCTTAACAATGATTATGTCGACTAATCAGATATTAATATCAAATATAAATAAAATATTGACGTAAAAATATCGTACTATTAAAGCTATAACCAATCTCATTTTTTATGTTTTTTACTCGTGCTCCTTTTTTTATTTATACTTATACAATCGAAGATGATTATTTAATATCTAAAAATGCGTATACCAGACTTTAATTACTGTAGATGGACCTCCCATTATTTTATTAAAATGAGTTTAACATAGGTAATTGTTGCATTTCACATTAAAATTGTTAAAATATAGAATCTCATCAGTATTGTTAATGCTTATAGTAAATAAATTTTATACCTGTACAATATAATTAGTAACAGCATTTATTACCCGTTTTGAAACATTGATTTATAAATATATATCTAACTAATCTGAATATTAATAATAAAATCTAAAAAGCTGGGTAAGGATTTAATTATTACAAATCCATTTCAATTTTAATCATTAGTAATAGTCTACGAAAATCATTTTGAAATAATACCAATATAAATTCAGCTACCACAATATTTCAGTCCTTTCATAACACAAAATATAAATTTTTCGTTAATAGATTGGAATCATTCGAAACTTTATAATTTTGCTTTTTATTTTTTTAACTGATCTTTGATGCATACATAGGGGAAAATTGGTATATAGCTTAAATAGTGCATTCTTTGTTTCTTCGCGTGAACTCTTATTTAAGTAGTATAAATCAATTCAATTTTTGTAATCAGGACATAGAAGGACCAGGATTATGTGATTAAAAAAAAGAAAATATTATTTCTAGCAAAAGTGCGTATATATATATATATATATATATAACACGAGGTGTTTGAGAAAAGTAGTGAAACTGAGTTTTTACTTACCAAACTTTTTATTTTTTTCAAACAACAATATTATCCCCTTCAAAGTAGTTCCCTTGGGCAGCTATACACCGGCGGGGTCGTTGTTCCCACTCCTGGTAGCAGCGCTGGAAGGCTTCAACAAGTAGGGCTTTTAACTGGTCGCTTACAGTCTTTTGAATGTTCTCCAGAGTTACAAAATGACTTCATTTAAGACATATTTCAATTTCGGGAAAAGGAAAACGTCAGAAGGAATCAGATTAGATGAATAGGGCGGTTGAGAAACCGTATGAATGCGTTTTGAGGTTAAAAATTCCCTAATGGAAATGGCCATGTGACACGGGGCATTGTCATGATCAAGCATCCTCTTGTCTGCAATGTCTGGTCTCCCGCGAATCACTCTTTTACTGAGCCTTTCAAGGACACCTTTGTAAAACACTTGGTTGACAGTTTGTCCTGGAGGAACAAATTCTTTATGCACGATACCCCTTATGTCAAAAAAGCAAATCAGCATGGTTTTGATCTTAGATTTGCTCGTTCGACATTTTTTCGGTCGAGGAGATGACGGATTGTGCCACTCTTCGCTTTGCCGCTTTGTTTCAGGATCGTACTCAAATATCCAGGATTCATCACCTGTGATCACACGATTGAAGAATTCTTGGTCATTGTCAGTCCTCTCAAGAAGATCAACGCTCACGTTCCTTCGATCGTCCTTCTGTTCCGTTGTGAAATTTTTCGGCACCAATTTCGCTTGTCCAAATCGTCTGTCAAAATTTGATGTACGGTGAAAGTGTTTAAATGTAACTGTTCACTTATCGTTATTGTTAAACGACGGTCTGATCTTACAAAAACCCTCACACGCTCAACGTTTTCGTCAGATTTTGAAGTTGAAGGTCTCCCTGAGCGAGGTTGATCTTCAACGTATTCTCGGCCGTCCAAAAATTATTTGTGCCAGCGGAAAACTTGTGATCTTGATAAGCAATGTTCCCCGTAGGCCGGTTTCAACTTTTCAAAGGTCACACTAGCGAATTCTCCAAGTTTAACACAAAACTTGATTGCACAACGTTGCTCTAAATTCCGATGCTCCATTTTCGTAACGCACAACTTCACCGATGGCGCTGTCAAAAATAATGTGTTAGCTGAACACGTTATTGTTGAAACTCGTATTGAGCATGTGGAAGGGATGAAATAACCTGTCTAGCACAGACCGGTAGACACAGCGTTGCCAGATCGCTCGCAGTGTTACAAATCTCATTACTTTTCTCACAAAACTCGTATATTTGATTTATGCCACCATCAAATGCTGCTGTTTGGTTCAGGAATACCGCAACTTTACAATTAACCTTTTCTATTGGAATCTAAGCTTTATTAACAAATTACAGTAGCGTGGATTTTTTTCCTGTAAATCCGTGTTGTTAATCATTTATAATATTATTTCTTCATAAGAATATGTTGATTTGGTCAAGGAGGAAGTGCACAACTAGATGTTACAACAGTCCTAAATCCAAAATTTCAACATCCTACGGCTAATCGTTTTAAGTTATGCGAGATACATACATACATACAGACGTCACGCCGAAACTAGTCAAAATGAATATTTCCGTAGAAATCTGATAACCAAAATCTTTCACGATCACAATACTTCCTTTACTTTGTACAAAAAAGTAAAAATCTGAGCACATACAACAAATAAAAAAGCCCACGTACCTTCCTTTTATATTGAGACTGATAACTCCGTTTTTCTTTCAAAGTTATGATATTTTACTATTTCCATATTTATTATAAAAATAATTATATTTGTTAATTTCTCAACCGTGGTACCGTTATGTTTAAAATAAATAAATAAATTAAAAATTAATATAATCCACCTTACCAATGTGCTGTTAACATGTTCTCTAGATCTTTCGGCTTACTTGAAAGTTATTATCAGGAGTTAAAATTAATACATTTAAAGTCAAAGTTTAAAAAAATCATAGTTAAAATTTTAAAACAGTCATGACTGTCCAGTCCTACTAGTATACTGAAGGAATATACGAGTACATATATGTTTATTATGTGTATAATATATATATATATATATATATATATATATATATATATGTGTATACACTTTGACTTTAATGCACTTTGACTTTAATTGTAACTCCTGATGATGGTTTACAAGTAAACGGAAAGATCTAAAGATCATGTCAAGTGCTGGTAGGTGGATTATATTAATTTATTCGTTATTTTTATGTACGTAGATATTCTGTTAGCCAAATTATGTCTTGTTCAATTTTAGTTTTTTTTTTAATTGTATATTTAGCGTATTCCAGTTTGTATTTAAGCTTCTTATGTTAATATGGATTACATTTAAATTAGACTTGCATTAATTATTTTAAATGTTTTATTTTTCAGTTGTATCATTTTTTTTTTTTCATTATTGTTTATTAATAATATTAGATGATTTTAAATTTTCAGAATAATTTTTGAATTCGCTATGAATATAAAAGAAGATTCATTTAATTTGTATATTATTTTAACTTATATTTTAAACTTAATCTTATTGTTTGTTAGTTTTGTTTTTTTAGTCTATCGATTATGTAAAAAAAAATTCTTATAGTTTTATTCAAAATAATACGTATAAAATTCTGATTAATTTCTCTATTTACTTTATATAAAAAATATATTTAGATTTTGTTCGAGTTAGTGTAAATAATTTTTTTGGATACATAGAGTTTTGACTTTTCTTCATTGTATATCTTAATTATAAACTAATTTTCTCTTTCATGGTCTTGCACAGTTGATGGTGATCTGGTCCTTTCAACTTTGATGTTCCGTTATAGTGTTGATTTTTTTATTTATTTACTTTTTTAATGTTTTCTATAGATTTTCTCTTCTTTTATTCATATAAATATATGGTTTGCTTTAGCTTATATTTTTATTTCCCAGAAGAATTTTTTTGTTAATGATTTATGAAGTTTTCATGTATATAATTATTTTCTTCATCTATTGCGTTTGCTCTATCCTCATTTGTTATATTTATTTATCTTTTGTTGTATATTTTATTCCTCGTTTAGGTGTTAGTGAATTTTATTATATTTTCTTCTTTATATTTTTTCGTTTTCTGTTCTGCGTAATTCTGTACATTTTCCAGAATTTTCCCAGTATTATCCCAACCCTGTTCGTCCTATTTTATAAATAATTTGTTGTATGTTTTCGTTGTTTTGCTTCTTTACGCTTATGATTTCAAGATTGGTTTTTCTTTGATTATATTCCAATTTTTCGATTCTATATGACATTTTCTTGGATTTTTATTTCTTTCTGTTTATTTTTCTTCTTCTGTTTCCGTGATTTGTTTTTTTTAATTTACAGAATTTTTTTCATTAATAACATTTCTTGGGTTAGTCGTTGATGTATGAAGAGCGAATTTATATACGTCTTCAATGATTATGAAATTGTTTTACTCTATTAGATTTGATCTTTACTATGATTATATAATTAAGAAGATTAATGTAAAATGAGGCCAAATTTTTAAATCTCCTAATATTTTACATTAATCTATTTTTATTAAATAATAGAAGTATAACGTACAAAAAGAAAAGCGGTTGGTGTTGTTATAACATTGCATTTACATTTCTGATGATCTTTTTGTGAAAAATTGAATATGTTTACCTTTCATTATATATAATTACCAGGAAAACTGAGTAATAGTCGCTAATAAAGGTAATTAAGTAAAGGAGATTATTGTTTTCATTTAATTAAAAACGGTTGATTTCCTTCCTTTCCGTCAAAATAACAAATTGCCATTATATTACATCTTTTAAAAATATAAGGCGATACAGTAATTTAGCTGCAAGATTCAGTATATATATATATATTTCTTAGCACTTTGTTAATTAAATTTATTATTAGGATTTTTCCTTCGCATTTAGTTACATCTAATTAATTATTTATTTTAAATGTTAACTTTTTTTTTTAGTAACATCAGAGAGAGAAAAGTTAAAATAAAATTCATTTAAAAAACTCCGCAGATAGATTGATTAAAAAGATATATTCTATTGAAAAACAGGTAGGCTAATTTGATGTTACTTTTGAGTCAAGCTTAAAAAAAACCTGTAATAAATACGCTAACAAGGGTGCCTTGCTTAAAAAACAACTGCTTTTTTGGTTTTTTTTGCACTTTAAAATAAAATATTAATTTGGATGTAAACACTCTCATAAAAGTTTTAATAACAGTTAATTATCTATAAAACGTTTTTCTGCTTTCTTAATTTTCTCTGTTATGTATTCTGCTTACTGCTATAAAACAACGTTTGCCATAATGATAATAATGTTAATAATTATTCGCTACCTTCAGTTATATCGGCCAACGGAGCAATGGATTTGCTAGAAGCTCCCCGGTGGATTTTGTGATTGGCGTTCCCAAGCTATCCGAGATGTTGGCAGTTGTGAGCTTTTCAGTTTCGCTCTTTGTATCGATTGGGGGGGGGGGGGCGTGACCATCATCTGTTTATGCCGACGCTGGGCGGAGTCGGTTGAGGGTTGGAGTCGGATTGAGGGTGGGCTCATGTGAGCTTGATCTGCCGTAGTCTTACACCGCTCGACGTGAGTCAGTCACTTTGGCCCTTGGCAGGGATTGTCCCACGGATAAGGGTATCTGAGTCCTTACTGCTACATTCGAACCCTGGGATGTCGATAGTGTGGGTCAGTCAGTACCTGACTCCCCGGCTCGAGTTAAACCTGTAGCAGTTGGCTGATTTGGGGAAGCCGGGCAGGATCAATGATCCGAGACGCCCAACAGTGTCTCTCCGCCCGCACCTTGTAACATATTGGCTGGGAAAATATAGGCTATGGATACACCAATATCCACAACTTCCGTGGCAGTAAATTCACGTAAAAGTCCTCGTCCAGGAGAGTCTTCGGAAACGAAGAGGAGGAAGAACGTCTTGTTTAGCGAAGAAGTGAAGACTAATCGAATTAAGTTGCAATCTAAAAGCGGTGAATCGATTCCAAAATGTTTGATGGTCAAGAGAAAAGAAGGACATTTTTCGAAGATCAGCCCTTTTCTGATAGCTCGAGGCGTCACGGATGGTGCAGACGGGCCCGTTAAAGAAGCCAGGAAGACTGGTATCGGACTGGTAGTCAATATGGATATTACTTTCCCGGTTGTAGCTATATAAACGGAAAGTGTATAAAACGGCCCAAAACGTCGATGTTGGATTTTTGCGAATATTTACGTTTTACGACCCCGTAAGTCTGACACCTCAAAAGGAGTGCGTCTCCATAGACTTGTTAAATTTTACTGACGATGAAATCGTTGAAGAATTTCACGAACAAGTAGTCATAGCGTGTCGACGATTGAACAAGTGATATAATGGAGAAGTGGTACTCTTCACTTTGCATGCCTTAATATTCAATAATCTAGAATAAACCAGACAAAATAAAAGCTGTTTTTCATCGATTAGATGTTTGTCCACTCATCCCAACTCCATTGTGGTGTGTTGGGTGCCAAAAATATGAACACACAGCAGCGCGATGTATAAGAAAACAAATCTGTGTGTGTGAGGTGAGCAGTTGCACCTTGGTGACCAACCCATGCGTGACCCCGTAACCACGGGATTTACCTGTGTCTGTCAATTGCCACGGACATCATTCAACAAGATCGCGTAACAGTCCAGTTTACAAAAAAGAAGTAGCAATCCAGAAGGTGAAGACTGTACCGAAGGTTCTTTACTACGTTGCAAAGAAAATTATGATTAGTAGATCGCCGAAGACAACGTCTTATTCTCAGATTGCTGCAGCTCCAGCAGCTTCCTTTAACACACGAGACGTATTATCTGAACCGGCATTTGTATTTTCTAAGATAGTCGAAAACATCATTAATGTGAAATTGGAAACCGGACCAGTTAACGAAACCAGTCAAAAACCGCTACAGGAAGGAGGTAGCAGATCTTACTAAAGTAAAGATTTCTTATCCACGTAAGACTGAGCAGTCTTTACGAGTTCTAAGTTAAGCAAAATGAAATGAAAGTCCCGATAAAGCCTAAGCAAACGAAACCAAATTTCAGATTGAGAGAAATTCCCATTCAGGGATGAGATAAACCAAAGTAAGATGTAAAAAAAGACTTTGAAAGACAAATAATGGAGTCTCCGAAAGTACGTAGGCCGTTAGACGTCCGTACGACGTAGGTCGTTTAACAAACGAGAGGACTGTAACTTCTGCCGTCCAACACGTTCTAGGATGGAATGCATAGAGTCTCGACTCTGACGCACTATTGACCGCTTCATCGGAAAGGTCCTCCATAATTTATTGCCGAGGATCAAAAGAATCCATCTCGGAGGTCTCTGACACCCTGGAACTCGACATGAGGCTTACAGGGAGATGGAAAAAAGAAGAAAGAAAGGATGGCCTAAGAGTAAACCTAGGCGGTAGAAATTAAGAAGTTAGTTTTACATTGCCCTTTTGACTTAATTATCGATTTAATATCAATAATTAATATGGTCTTGATACTTCGTGAAGACATTTCGTTAGAAATGGTTTATGAGTTCTACGTATTTTTAACGTGTTTAGAAGTGTTTTTAATGTGTGTTAGTTTTAAGTGTTTTATTTTTTTTTTTTGTAAGAGGCAAAGGCTCTTACACTCTTGTCATCTTATGTTTATTTAGGTGTTTAATATCCTTCGACAAGTATTTTTTCTAGATCTGTTTTTGACAAGACTAGTCTTCTGACTATGTCGTTAGTGGTTTTTATCCGGGTGTAAAAAAAAAAAAATTTTTTTTTTACGTGGAAAGCTACTAATGACCACAGTAGTCAATTCCCCCTAAAATTTCTAAAAAAAAAAAAATAATAAGAAATAAAATATAATATTGAATGGTTAATAAAATATGTTAATATTTAAATAATTTTTCCAATCGTTAAGTATAGAAAAATAAAATTTACTAAATGCTCCGGCATGAAGAATAACATATTCAAATAAAATAATAGTCAATATGGATGTTACTTTTCCGGTTGTAGATATGTAGCAGCAATAAACGGAAAGTATATAATATTGGTCTCCAAAATGTCGATATTGGGTTTTTTGCAAATGTTTACATTTCACGACCTCTTAAATTCAAAATACGTAAAAAAAAAACAAAGAAATCTACGGAAGCTGTATGTGCGTACGTGATTGGCCTGACTATATGTAAATTGTTTGAAAATTGCTCAAAGAATTTCTACGTATAAAACTACAAAACGGTATTTTTCACAATTCTGAATATTTTATTTTTGACCCCTTCAAATAAGGGAGTGTCACGGTCCTGGTATTTCTTTTTTAACTTTTTCCTCCGACAGGATGTCCCGGGAGATACGCCAAAATTAAGGGATAAGAAGTCAGGTCATCAAAATAAACAAAACGGTTCATATGGATAAATGTCCAATCTCGCTTTACTTTACCTTTGTCCGCTTTCCCCTTCACGTTCAAAAGTTTTATTTATATAAAGGAAAAACGGATTGAGATATCTTAATGAAATCTGCTACACATGTACTCGACAAAATCTTTGGCAAAATATATAAGTTGGAAAACTTTGTAGATTTCAAAATGGCAGCCGTTTATTTAATTATTTAAAGCTTTTAAATATAAGTTTTGGGGAAAGTTACAAAAATAAAATTACACATAGCTCGTTTTTGCCAAAAGAAAATTGGACTTTATTTTTAACAGAATTATATAACCTTATTCATAAAAACAAAAAAATGCATAAATACATTATTACATAATTGTTTTGTTAAAAACAAATGTTTTGCACAAAATCTCCTTATGCGATATTTATATACAACAATCGTTAAGTAAAGTATGGGTAAACTTGTTACCTTATTTCTTTTACTTACAGACAGAATATAACAACAATACAAAGTACAATAATAATATCTTATTATTTAACACAGGATTATCTAATTATTTAGTAGGCGATTACTGTTTTTTTGTTTTTTTTTTGTCTTCAGTCATTTGACTGGTTTGATGCAGCTCTCCAAGATTCTCTATCTAGTGCTAGTAGTTTCATTTCAGTATACCCTCTACATCCTACATCCCTAACAATTTGTTTTACATATTCCAAACGTGGCCTGCCTACACAATTTTTTCCTTCTACCTGTCCTTCCAATATTAAAGCGACTATTCCAGGACGCCTTAGTATGAGGCCTATAAGTCTGTCTCTTATTTTAATTATATTTTTCCAAATGCTTCTTTCTTCATCTATTTGCCGCACTTTATCAACCAATTTGATTTTTAACATTCTCCTATAGCACCGCATTTCAAAAGCTTCTAATATTTTCTTCTCAGATACTCCGATCGTACAAGTTTCATTTCCATATAAAGCGACACTCCAAACATACACTTTCAAATGTGTTTTTTGTTAATGAAAAACAATATCTTTATATTCACTGGCACAGAATGTAATCTGGACTATCATAATAGAAAGTTTAACAGACGATCACTGTAGGATGAAAAACATTAGTATCTTGATATTCACTTACTAAAATATAATCTTACAATCGTGGATTTTATATATGTCTACATAAATTCCTTTGAGTTTAATATTTTACCATACAATTATAGAGAAGAAGAATCACAAACATAATGTTTAAAGGATTTTTGACGTACAACATAGATTCATAAGTATTAAACGTAAAGAAATGTTCGCCGAGTTCACACAACAAAGATTCATAGGTATTATAACATTACAAAAGATACTTTCAGAGTTAACTGAAACATACAGTTTTTAACAAGAAAACTTACAAAATCTTTAAACGTACGAAACAAAAAATTAAATGTACCTTACAAACGAAATGTTCACAAAGACAGCTTAACAAATTGTTGAAAATTATATATAATTTACTGTATGTACTTGTATACTGTATGATGTGTAAATATTGACTGAACAATATAAGTCTTCAAATGATAGATTGAGAATAAACTAGATGAGACGAGAGTGACTGTGATCAGAGAGAGGCTGATGGTCAGGGACAGACTGACTGAATCCAGTGGGGAGCCGGCTTATATAGTGTAGATGGAGCCGAGTGAATCATCAGGAGCCGAGTTCACGCAACATGTATTTACGTATTTTTATTTATTATTATTATTTTTTTTTTTTTTTAAACATTATAAACGTGAAATAATATAGTTAAATCTTAATAAATGATCAATACAGAAGGCATAAATAAAAATCAGTTGAGCATATATTTATATGTATGTTGAATGGAACGCATAAATTTCAGTGTATGAAGAATTTCTTATTTATAATTGAAATTATTCATTACATCGAAATACTGTTAAATTTTAGATGAAAATTAGTCAAATACCAAACAAGTTAAATTAACTTATAACTGCTTTACGCATTGGCGTAAACAATAAGTTTTATCAAATATTGTTTTAGATAAATTGTTAAACCTTGTATTGTGAACGAAATAACACTCCATTCATGCTGATTAGTAAACAGTTGCGATATGACTAAAATTGTTAAAGAGGAACGCAAAATAATTATGCTTGAAAACATTCGTAAAATTGACAGGCCGTTTAATTTTCAGTCTGTACCTCAGCATACAAGCGGGTAAGGTAGTTACAGATTTCCCATTTATTAGTTTTCTTATAATTTCATTAAACAAATTTTATATTAACGCCTGAAATTTAATTAAAATATTCTCTTATATTGCGAATGTAGAGCGGGTTATTGATTTCTATTTAAGGTAATATTGCTGCTACTCGTAAATTTGGTATTCCAACTAGTGATATATCGCTGGAAGCTCTAGGAACACTCTACAGAAATCGACGTAAAAAAATTCTTTACTAAATGTGTTATCGAATATTGATTATCAAAATTATTTCCATTTTATATTTCATAATTTATGTGATCGATTTTAAGTAAAAATATTAATATTTAAAAACCCGATGATGTATTTGTAGTAAAAGTTTGTCAAGGGCAAACCGGGAAAGTTATGAAACCTTTGCACGATTTTTTTTTTAAATAATTGCTTTCGGTAAAGTTCCGTTTTTAATAAAACTAAAATTAAAACACGTTCCTTTTACCTATAGTTAGATATCATGATAAATGAATAAACCTAAAACTTTGGGTGGGAAAAAAAAAAAAATAAATTTCGACGAAACAGAATTAAGTTCATTTCAAAATGGAACGTTATATTAAAATATTCACCATCATCATGATGATCAGCTTATAACGGACAATCTTATTTTATGTATTGTCAAAATTATTTAATCAATTTAATGCGTAGTATATTTTCTAAGTACCAGAATTTATCGATTAATTTCTCTGGTTAGGTAGATATAATTTATTGGATTAATATTGTTTAAATAACGAAAAAAATGTCTACAAAGGAATATACTAATGTCCTCTACGGCGTTTGTGTTTTTGTGTTTGTATTGGCGTACTTAAAGGAAACGGTCTATGAAGAAATCAAATGAGTAATGATGAATCGTACTCTTTATTTTTCAGTGATGAAAGTAAACGTAACGACCTTTAAAATGATATATGATCGTAGGGGCACGGGGTCAACAACATGTTTCTTTTCTTTTATACATATATAAAACTACCAGCCTAAGTGTAACACCTCGTCTTGGTGAAAAAGGCGTTATGACATAACTGATGTTGTTTTAGATATTGGTCGATGACGTTAATCGTCTTTTTTATAAATATTCCTCATTTATCACAACAGATGCAGTAATTTATTCTAAGGCTACATTCCGATTACATTCTTGTTAATATTGACAAATATTAATTGAAAGAGCTTGTATATACATTACATTCTTATACAGTAATAAACTATATTTAGATTTAGTGTTAAAGTTTATATAATACCAAAATTAGAGTAAATATGATGATAACATTTGTTGCCGCTGGATCAGGATATTGAGAGGTTGACAATTTAGAATCTTTATATAATTAAAGTTTATTGGTTTAAAAACATAATAAACAAGACAAATCAATATTAATGATAATCGTGATAATAGTAATAATATCGTAGTTAGTATAGTGTAGTATAATATAATATAGTATAGTTTATATAATATATATTAGTATAGTATATCGTAATTTAATAAGCGACAATAATCACACATTTAATATATAACATTAAAACAAAACATAATACATAATATAATCATAACAGTAAACAAACATAATATTACATATATTATATATATTACTACATCAAGTAGTCATAAATTTCAATAGTAATAATAAAGATAGATTACACATAAGACAGAGTTTAAAATAATCGTCTAGATTTATTCGAGGTAGATAAATAGAAAAACATAATTCAGACCCATTAACAAAATATATAGCATAACCGCTAATCTTAACACTTATCTCTAGTCTTATATTAACAAACAATCGTACAATAGATAAAGTAAGTATAAAGTTCTTTCACAGCAAATATCTTTGCTGTACACAAGTAAAACTACTCTAACCGTTTATGAATGAAATTTAGTACGTTATTTCTTTCATTTATAGTTTTACAATACCGCACCGATAGTATTTCTTGTTTACTGGAATTACTCAAGGCGTCACCTTAATCTTATCGAACTTAATTCACACTGGAAATCCGCTCCTTCACTATCCTCACCACAGAATGGTCTTGCTGACTGACGTCTCGCAGTCACACCGCAGACTCTCCTCGCTGGACTAGTTCCCAAAACTTACATCGCAGAACTGATTTTTAAATAGTTTACCCGTAGTATTTATACTTCTATCTTCTTTACCTGCCAAACCGGACCCAACTAGAGGAGTGAGAACGATCGACCGAGTCCATTCATTCTCGTGCATTCCTTAACCTGGTCCGGTGACTCTTTTCACGGTACAAACATTTTTTTATTGTATGTCAGAAGGCAATATTACAAAAGATGACTGTTCAGCGGACCAGTTATCTTTACTAAAAGGGTTCCTTGTAGTCCCTTTCTGGATTCCTCCAGTTATTGTATTTTCTACTACTTTCATAATAATTGGTAGGAATCTTTTACTCGTACTCGCTATACCGGTCTTGTTACAATTTGATGAAATTTTCAAAAATATCTTTCCTATCCCTAATATTTATTTTAATTTTTCTTCTAAAATTAATTTTTACAACATCGATTATTACGTTAAACGTGTAACCTCTTCTCAGCCCATAAACACGATTTGTCACACTATATTTTTGCCGATGTTTATAGATTGTTGTTTTAAAGTAAATGTAAAAGTAAAACATTGTTTTTTTATTTTATTACCAATAAGATTTTCCATTAACATATTCTATTTAAGTTGAAATTTTTATAAAAACTGTTGAAAATTACTCTTTTTGAACTGTTAACCAACAATAGTGGGAAATTTTAAAATAAATTTAAAAAAAGTAAGCCTGACTTTCCTAGTAACCAAACGTTTTTTACAATGTTCTCCAAAGATTTGCACGGTTTAAACTGAAATCCAGTTACCAATAATTTTTCTCACATAGTAGTTACGGAAACGGAAAATTATTTTGGTCAGAAATGGATTACTCCTTTAAAAATAAAATTATATAAAAATAAAAAAAAAGAATTTTCGCAACAATGAGCCGATTAACATTTGTAAATAGTAATTAAAATAATCGTTACATCAAGGGGTTGAGTAAGTAATTAAAAAAAAAATCTTTAAAAAATTTCTTACATGTGAACTGCTGATGAGCAAACAAATACAGAGTGGTTCAGAAAGGACTTCGCTACTTTAAAACCATATAGAAATTTATTGAAGTAACTTACAGTTTCGGTTGAGGTTTCATTTCATCGAAAACCACATCTAGTTTGTCACCCAAAATTCACTTTGTTTCGGTATAGCTTCCATTTGTAATGCTACGTAGATCTCACATGATGTGAGATACATGTTGAAGTCTTAGCTCAAGACGAACAGACAAAGGCGGTACAAAAACCCCATCTTTAATGGAACCTTGTAAGAAAAAATCTAGCGGGGTCAAATCTGAGGAGTGAGGTGGTCATGCGAATGGACCTTCACGCCGATCCACCGAACTGGGAATCGAATATCAAATAAAATTCTCGGGCTTCTAGGTGGAACAGAGGTGGTGTCCCGTCTTGTTGATAGTAATGGCGTCCATCTTGGTCATTACCGTCTAACTGAGGAATTAGAAAATTTTGAAGCACGTCAAGATAAACGATACCGTTTACGGTTGATTCCTGGAAGAAGAACGGGCCATACAGTCTCTGTTGGCTTAGGGCCCAAAACCATTGATCTTAGAGCTGTCACGAATGCGCTGCAAAGTTTCATGAGCGTTTTCACTACCCCGTTTTCGGAAATTATGAGTGTTCACCTTGTCACTGATGTGAAACGTTGACTAATCACTAAAAATTACATTGTCTGCAATTCGTCCATTATTTCCACACAAAACTGCAGCCGAGCAAATTTGTTGTTATCTGTAATGTTTTGAGTCACCGAACGTTTGCGTAGTTTGTATAACGTTTGTACTTGAAGTGAAATCGTTTACGTAATACGCGCCAAACAGTCGTATGTGAGATGCCAGTCTCACGTGACGCACGTCGATTTGATTTCTTCAGACTACGTGCAAAGCATTCTCTGAATTTTTCCACAAGAGCTTCAGGGACACGTGATTTTAGGTTTTAACAGAATAACCTGTCGAGAGTTCCAGCGTTCAACTCCTAGTAAAGGCAGTTACTTTTATACGGATTTGAATACCAGATTGTGGATACCGGTGTTCCTTGGTCGTTGGGTTTCAATTAACCACACATCTCAGGAATGAATGACCTGGGACTGTACAAGACTACACTTCATTTACACTCATACGTATCATCCTCTCAAGTAATACCTGAACGGTAATAACCGGAGGCTAAACAGGAAAAAAATCTGTTTCGACGAAGATTTGGTGCCAAGAGTAAATTGTATACCTACTGGGGGATTCCCTACCATACTCTATGAAAATTGGGTGGAACTGCATTTCCTGATTGCAAATCTTGAAACCAGAACACACAGCGAGCATTTTCCGCACCAGAAAATGTAACTGTTTTTTAATAACACTGGTGACAGCGGTGGTGGCAATTCGGTATTATTGAACTATTGAGTCAGAACTTGATATGTTTTGCTGTGAAATGACACTTCAACTTAATCTGTAAGTTATCTAAACAAATTTTTATATGCTTTTAAAGTTCTGAAGTCGTTCTGAATCAACCGGTACTGTAATGTCACCTCATAATATGGACCACCAAACTATATACTCGTGAAAAACATATCTTATAATAATATATAGAGGAGATGTTTCTAGAAGTTTCTACCTTTCTTTCGTTAAAATAAATTTTAAAAAATGAATAAAGTTAAAATCATAAAAAATGGCAATTTTTTTTTATTCACTTTTTTTACCAATATTTTCAGAATTTTCAAAAATTCTCGTTCAATTTTGTCTTGAAGTTTTATTTGGTAATATATTTATTTATTATTTATATATTAACATATACATACGTATGTTAGCACGTCATACATTATTAGGCAAAGAAGTAATTAAAAAACTGGCTCTTTCTTTTAGTTTTTATTAAATTTTTTGAGGACGATTAATAACGACATGACCTTGTATCAGCAGAAAATTTATTTGGCGTCGTAATTTAGTATACTTTACTTTTATTATAAACCGTACAATTAGGTTACGAACTTATGTACTAAAATGTAGTGCAGTAACCTAGTACAGGTAATGACGTTGCATCGAAAATCGTATATTTTGTACATTAGGGATATGCGGTATTGCAGCGAAAATTTAATGATCGAGTAGAATTTGATAGGTGAATTATATGACTTTAGTTAATAAAATTTTTAACATTAAATGCTGTTAAAACAAACCAGAATTAAATAGACGTTTCGTGTTTTTACATTGTTATTTTAAATTGGCTTTTATTTTAAGTAATATTGCTTATCTCTAAACAATTTTTCTATGATTTTATCTTTATTTCTTAAAGCGGTTTTTAAATTTATTTATATTGCTATTTTTCTAAGCGACTTCATTTAAAGGCGTGTTCGAAAGATACGTCTTATCGTTCCATTTGTGTGTAGTTTGCCCTGTAACTCCACAATGATTACGTGAAATGTATACCGATATATATTTGTCCCTGTCCCGCGAGTGATAGTATAAGAAAATGGCACATATTAGATAACATTTTCTGTAAGGAAATAATATTATCAAAACACGCGCCAATTTATTTTGTTTATGCTGTTTCACATGTTAGATAAAATTTTCAGTAAGGGAAAAAATTTTTATACATAAAGGGAATAACAATTAAAATATTTTAACAACAGATTTAAATGAAGTTCGATTTATTATAACGTATCGAAAAATAAGATATATTTTCTTAATTATATAGAATATTAATTAAAAAAATAATTATTAATATTTAAAAAATCAGAATTTAAAAAAAAAATTAATTTAATTGAATCGCTTGATTTATTCTGTTAATACATGTAAACGTAGAGAAAAGATTAATTTAAATTTCTCTTGCATAACATACGAAACTAAACCGCATAGTGATTTTGAAAATTACATTTTTAATTAAAATAAATACTAAATGTATTCGGTAGTAGAAGATCGTATAGCCGTTCGAAGAGTATATGGAAAACCGTTTTAATGATTTTATTGATGTACATGATTTTATTTAACTTACAATCGTTCAACTGTGTTCTTAAATATTGCAAAATTAATTAAAAACATTTTCCGATCTCAACAATGGTGAATTTTTACACAGCTATGTAGATCGGGTGACAATACAATACTCCACAGTTAATTTCAGATATTTCATTAATTTGTATATAGAACGTAATTATCCCTAAAGAAAAAAAATATCCACCTTTATCAAAGCAGACAACAGAACCATTTTTAAAAAACCTTTTCAAAAATTTATTTAAAATATATACAATTTTTTTTTTACGGATACAATATTATTCTCCCAACGAATTTTTTAGTGATGAAGGGAACTGAATCGATAAGATATCGCTATCGATCCGATTGATTTCAGTATGAGTCGATTCAGTATGAGTACATCAGGTAGAAGTTGAAGCAAATTTCAGTATAAATAGTGTAAATTTACCTATTAAAATTTATGTACGAAAGTCATCTAATTTAATAATAAATAACTAATGTATCTTTTATAATAATGGAAACTAATTATAGTTAGGAATAATGGAAATAAAATAGTATAGAATAAATTGCGTACATATACAGGGTGTCCCATATAAAACGCAACCCATCAATCACTCATCCATGAAATTTCAAAAGTCAATCTTACTCCCATACTCGTTACTGAAATAGACTCGTCCAACATCTGAACATCGCGGCGACGCAGTAGAACACTACCGATAGTGAGAACACTACCAATGCAATCATATCGTTCAGTGTATTGCTAGAGACAAGATGGTATTTTCGCTAGATGAACGTGCTTTCATTGTTGACTCGTACTTCAGTTCGAAATCAGCGGTTGCAGTGCAAGATTTGTTTCGCCATAAGTACCTAGATAAACCGGCTCCTAAAAAAACATCAGTATTAAGGTTAGTCGCAAAATTTAGAGAGGTCGGTTCTGTTAATAACAAGGAACACAAAAGATCTGCGTCGGTGTTGAATACAGATACAGTCGCTGAAATCAAAGACCGATTACTCGCCTCGCCAAATAAATCGATCAGACTTTTGTCTGCTGAAATTAATTTGTCTAAATCAACCGTTCATCGGGCCACCAAACGATTACAATTACGACCTTATCGAATTCAAACGGTTCATCGACTTCTTGAGCCCGACAAAGAAAAACGGCTACAATATTGTCAACGGTTCCGTCGATTTCTGCGCGAGGGAAATAATGCTATGGATTCGTTATTTTTCACAGATGAAGCACGGTTTCATTCGGATGGCTACGTAAACAGCTAAAACAGTAGAATTTGGAGTGCTGGAAATCCCCACGTTCACCACGAAAAACAGTTACACCCGCAGAAGTTGGGCGTGTGGTGCGCGATATCGCGGAAGAAAATAATCGGTCCTATTTTTTTCGAGTACACCATTAATACAGAACGATATCAGGATATTTTATTTCAGTTCATTGCACTCTTGGAAGAGAAAAACAGACACTGCCGGCTACAACATGACGGTGCAACATCGCACTACGCAGGTTCAACTTCTGATTTCGTCGAGCAATTCTTTGGTAATCGTGTTATCGGCCGAGGCTTGTGGCCACCAAGATCTCCAGATTTGACTGCGGCGGATTTTTTTCTACGGGGTTACCTCAAAGAAAAAGCCTACAGCGACAAACCACGAACACTTAAACGAATGAAAGTCAATATTGAACAAGCTGTATTAAATATCCGGCCACAAACTTTGAAAAATGTTGCAAGAAACGGTGTAAAAAGAATTGAAGCTTGTATTCAAGAAGATGAGCCACTTCTAACATTTACTCTAAATGTAAGGTAATGGATGGTAATAATAAAAATTATATTTACATTTACACATGCCTTTTTATTATTTCAATACCTACCAATATAAGGTTGAGTTGCGTTTTATATGGGGCACCCTCTAGTTTTTTTGTAAAATTTGATAACGATTTCATTTAATTTTGACTAAAAATTAAAAAAATAAAAATAAAAAGTCAAAGGAAAAACCTTTTTTTTTTTAATCTGACTTAGACCACGTCAGGAGTAACCTAGTTGAGGTAATGACGCTACTTCGAAAATTGTATATTTTGTACATTATGTTAATAATTATCTATAAATTAATATATTTAAATTAAAAACAAAAAAGTTAGAAATGAAATTTGATTCGAGCCGATATGATTTCCCTTGTAAGATCCAAATATTTCATTAATAGAAATTTATTTGACTAAAACTCGGGAATCGATGAAAATAAATGCCATTTATGATGTATCGTTGAAAAGCTCTCGATGAGGGCTTATTACCGCATTAAGAAAAAGTCCAAAATCCATTTTTTTTTAATTTTAGTTTAGTCGATTGTAATCAAAATTGCACAATTAGATGTTACAACCGTCATAAATCCAAAATTTCAACATCCTACAGCTGATCGTTTTGAGTTATGCGAGTTACATACGTACATACAGACGTCACGCCAAAAGTAGTCAAAATGGATTCAGGGATGGTTAAAATGGGATATCTTCGATGAAATCTGAAAATTTAAATTTTTCGTGATCACAATATTTACTTTACTTCGTACAAAGAAGTAAAAATGAATTTCCAAGTAGCAGTAAAGTTTTTTGGTTAATAAAAAATTTTTAATTTCATATTTACTTATACATTGAATTTGAAGTTAAACATTTACGTTTTTTTTTTTATTTTGAATTTATATTATTAAAAAATTTGAGGGAATAATATTGTATCGGTAAAAAAAAAAATGTATATATTTTAAATAAAATTTGGAGGTTTTTTAAAAACGGTTCTGTTGCCTGCTTTGGTAAATATGGATTTTTTTTTCTTTAGGGATAGTTACGTATTTATTAATATTAACACATATTACATTAGCTAATTTTCTAAATATCGTCTATGAATTCATACTATGGTTGCGAAATAATGAGCCGATAGCCCACTTTGTATGTAGTATCATATGCGTCGTGTAATAGGACAAACCATTCTTAATTTTGAAGAATTATATACAATTTTGACACAAATTGAAACCTGTCTCAATTCCCGTCCTATCTTCCTATTTCAAATGTTCACAGAGACTTAGAGCCATTATCACCAGACACTTTCTTATTTGATGTCCACTCACTTCCTTACCTGATTTCGATTATCGAGAAATAAAAATCAATCGGTTAGGCCGCAAGCAACTACTACAAAAATTTGTACAGACTATCTGGAGACGATGGTCAAAGGATTATTTATAACACCGAAACAAATGGCGTTTTCCATCACGTAATCTTTGTATCGGGTACTTAGTATTATTTACTAGTGAAAATTTTCCACTCGTGCACAGGAAACATAGAATTGTTACACAAGTTTATACAGGTTCGGACAATCTTGTAAGAGTTGTTGATTAGCAAACAGCTAACGATCGTTTAAGGCCTATTCATAATTACGCCTGTTACCAAGCGCATTTGATTAATTGAAATAATATATTTTCCTTTAGTATTATCGTTATAAATATAAAAAGTAATAGATTAGTTTCATTTAATTGTATTTTTATAAATGTCTGGAACACGATTAAAAATTACATATTATATTTATTATGGTTAAGCAACGCAATTTTTCACTTACATTAATACTTTGTCAATGTTATTCTTGTTATTATCGTTAGAAACAACAAAATTTATTATTATTATTTTATCTTTTCTTCAGACAATTCATTACAAACTAGCAGACCCGACAGTGCTTCTCTATTGCTAAATTTGAGTATCTATATAGATTGAACGCGATTGAAATTTGATAAAACATTAACAAAATGAACATTACAGAACTTCACAAAATTCAAACTTTCCCTTTTTTTTCTATTACCCTTTCTCCCTTTTCCCCTGTTCCGTCCCCCTTTCACTTTCCCTTCCACCTCTAACCAATTTCCTTTTCCCCATTTTCATTTTTGCAATTTCCCTTTCCCATTTCTCCTCCCTCATTTCTAATTTTCTTTCTCCTTTCCCTTTCCACCATTTTTCTTTCTCTTATTTCCATTTTCCTTCCTATTTCCCCCTTTCCCCCTTCCCACATTACTTTTATCTCATTTCCCCTCTCCATTTCCTATTCCCTTTGTTTCTTTTTTACATTTTCCTATTTTTACCTTCTTCCCTATTATTTTTTTAGATTTTTCCGTGTTTCCCTTTCTTTCTTTTTCCCCGCACGTAAATCGGTCCAGTAGTTTTTTAGTCTATAGCGGACACACATATCGAAAATATTTTGAAATAAAATCGTAAAATATTTAGTATAGCGTGTGTTGATTTTACGTTCAACAGATAGCGCTGTTTTTAAAAAAAAAAATCATGTTTTTACCTGTAACAGGTGTGACATCTTAGGTATATAAATAGGTATTTAAAAACACGCCCGTATTTGAATGCAACGTTGTGTCAAAATTGCAAAGCAATCTGTGAAGAACTATCGAAGATTTAAGATTTTGAACAACTGAAAATTTACCTATTTATTTATATAGATTGTACCTTTTGTTAAAGTCATTTATAATTGTAAAAAAATCATATGATTTATGCTATCACTCATAATATCTTAATTCGTATATCGTATGATTTACGCGGACAATATGTTCACACTTAGGTTTTGTTTAATTTTTATATCCTCTTTACATATTTATATTTTGCTATTATCGTTTAAATGTTGCAGATTTAATGTATTTAATAAGTATTTTAAATTTAAATATCTTCGGCTTCGGTTAGATTCATTCGGATGTCTACAGTATACTCGGCTACTTTCGTATGCATTCGGCTGCTGACGATTCAGTGGCTCAGCAACACTATTTAAGCCAGTCCATCGTCATTCTTGTGGTCATTCATTCTTCATTCTTCAGCCATCACTCTTGTTAAGTTCCAGTTACAGTCAGTCGTCTACAAATGGCAATCGCATTATTCTTGTACAGTCCCATTAAGTAACAGTTCCAGTTCATAATTCATTTATCATTTAAAGTATATTAAATACATACAAAAGTATTTTCAAATATAATAAAGAATCGATAATAACATCGACTTATGACTTCAATTATTTAATAGTCAGCGCCGAACTTCGTCTGTTCGTACTGGTATGGAGTAAAAGTAAAGGTAAAGATAGAAATCAGTAGTAGCATCAAACGGATCATCTCTCACCAAAAGGTTTATATACGATATATATCACATTCATTAATAATAATGTTCTACATTACATCGGTAAAAAATATATTCAAATTATACAAATTTTATTTATTTATTTTTTTTTTGTTATTTAATAAAATTTATTTTTTGATTGAGGTGAAAGAATTAAACTACATAAAAAAAATGGTAACAATTTTTTTATGAAGTTTAATTATGACGGAGAAAATATATTTTTTATTCGGTGAAAATGATGAAACTACAGTATTAATAATTACACCGATTTCTGGTGTTGATATCCTCTGTTAGCTGGTACGTTCACTGATGAAAATGATTAATGGTCAGTCTACGAACAACTCTTATTTGTTTTGCAACTACAATATCTAACTATT
The DNA here is from genome assembly GCF_047948215.1 of Lycorma delicatula. Lineage (NCBI taxonomy): Eukaryota > Metazoa > Arthropoda > Insecta > Hemiptera > Fulgoridae > Lycorma > Lycorma delicatula. Next base: position 160,883,961 of record NC_134460.1, read on the forward strand.
AGCGTACTCTGTTTAAAATATAAAACGACAAGTAAATTATTCGGTAATTTTACTAAAATTAAATTCTGTTAAAACAATTAACAGAATAAATTAAACCACGATGAAGTTGTTTTTGAAACGAAAAACAAATACATAGGTTTTAAAAACCCGATTTCAGTTTACATATAAAACTTTTAATATACCTGATTATAAATTAAATACCTTTGAATATGTTAAACTATTAATTTAAATAAATGCTTTTTTAATTTTTTTAAGTTATTATACCTTTTAAATACTTTTTCACGTGAACAGTTTTCGGTCAAAAACCATATGAAACCAAATATTCAAAATTAAATATAATATTAACGGAATTCATTACGAAATTTTTCGCAAGCTACAATTCGAAAACAAAGGATTTCTGGATCTATGTTTATATGAACTTTTTTCGATCTTTTCGTTTTTAAAGCACGTTCTGAAATGCTTTCCGATTTTTCAAGAGACACTCTGTAGATATCACAAATATTTGCTTAAAGCTCTTATAACATTTCAAACGATTTAAATTAAGTTTTATGTAAGTCGTTTAAAATTTGTATCCTGCATTTAGCCCTTAAAATAATTTGAGTACAAAACTACTTTTGAGCGTAAAAATGAAAAAAAAAAAAAATGAAAAAAAAGCAAGTTTCACTTTAAATGAGATCGGCGCACTAGTTTGAAATTTCAAACATTATTTCATTTAAAAGTTTTTGGACTTCTTTATTTACTTAAAAACAATTTCTGTAGTGTGAAATACATTTCAATTTCTTTCTTCTTAATTACAAACTGAAATAAATTCTTATCGAACAAATACCTTAAATTACTTTACGATATTAAGGTTATGTTATCTTTCCTTCTTAAATTGTAATTATTTTAGATGTAATAAATTAATTCCGAATGTTCATTAAAATGTGTGTTTTAATTATTATAGAACTTTTTCGAAGAAGATTTCCAGTAAATTATTCTCACGTAAAAGCTCCAAGGAACCTGAGAGAGCAAACCTTTAAAGATGTTATTTAATTTTAACGTCAGGTGTTTTTATAAATGTTTAATTTTACTTTTTCTTGCTTATTTAAATTCTCTTGATTCAGGTTAAAAAAATCACTTGTTTTCTTTTCGTTTTATAGTTAGAACCTTATAAACGTGTAATAGAATTACTATGTAAAGTTAAATTAATAGAAGGGGGAGCAAACGTACACGGAACTCTGTTGAAACAAAGTTTAATATTTTAGAAAAATATAAATTTAATTGGAAATAAAATTAGAATATTTAAGAGTCTCTACATCATATAGCAGCTTATGCCGGCGATATAATTTAATCGCAGACAGTTTTTTATTTTTATTTTTTTTATTTGCTATAATTAGTTCTTTACATAAGCTGTCCGGCGAGCAATGCATCAGTCTATCTTTTTATTACATTATAAGTTAAAGAACCATTATTGGCAGAATTAAAATATATGTCTGGGAATACCATTCCCGATTATAAAAAAAGGTGATGTGAGCCTGAACGTCGTCAACCTTAATCTTTTTCAAATTGAAGTATGTTATATAATTAATAAAAGTACAAATAGCTTAGTATTCTCCCTCAAAATCTGTAATGACAGTATAGTAGTTGGAAAACTCCACCGTATAGTCAGGATACAATGAAGCTGTCTACTGGCCACCTAAATAGGTAAAATGTATGTATAATTTGTATATTTAACGTTAATCAGAGGAAGTCAGCGAGCAAAGAGAGCGTAGGTTATGTTATTCTGATATACGGAATCAACATAATTTAATCGAACATAACCTACGCTCGATTCGCTCACTAACCTCGACTGAATGACGTTAAAAACAAAAATTATATACAATAAGTTATACGCATAGGTGATTTTATTTTTACATACGCAAACGATTGGATTTCAGTAGAAATCCCGTAAAAAAGGATTCCTGTGAAATCTACCTGATAAGTAGGGGATAAAAAAGAATCCCACCGTAAAATTAAGAAAAACTTCAAATTTACTCAATACGACAATGGTTTCATGTGAAAAAAATTTTACATGTTAAGCATACGACAAGCCCATCTTCTTACAATTTCACCAAAATTTTGGTCAACCCTTGCCGTAAGGGGGTTGGTCATATCAAAAATTGTTAAAGACAAACGGAAATATCCCTTTTGACCATCCCTGAAGGCATTTTGAGTAGTTTCGGCGTGACGTCTTCCCGTATGTATGTGCGTATCTCGCATAACTCAAAAACGATTAGGCGTAGAATTTTGAAATTTTGGATTTAGGGCTGTTATAACATGTAAGTGTGCACCTCGTCTTTGGATTGCAATCGACTTTACAAAAAGTGTCCAAAAAAGCCCAAAATCCAAAACATTTGGATTTTGGGCTTATAACAACGATTTGTCATAAGTGTTACTAAATTTCATTGGTTCTAGAGTTATAGCCAAATAAAAATTTAATTAATGAATTATTAGGCTCTTATGGGGGGAAGAAGGTACATCGGTTCGAATCATAGTTCATTTCCTTTTTTTTTAATGAAAAGTACATAAAACATTATTTCACTAATAACGTCTCATTTTTTCATATATTTTTGATTGTCATTATTGAATTATTTATTATAAAACCTTTTTTTACAATCAGATGTTGATAATTATTAATAAATCAATTTAACTAAATGAAAAAAAAAAATTGAAAAAAAGATTTCACCGGTTCTAAGGAAGGGATAAACAAATTTCCACCTTAATGTTAAGAAAATTTCAAATTTACTCAATACGACGATGGTTGCATGTGAAAAAAGTATCACATCTTTAGAATACTACAAGTCCAGAAAAATATTACTGGAAATGTAAGATGTTACACTTCCAGTAATATTTTGGTTATTCCTTGCCGTAAGGGTTGGTCATATCAAAAATTGTATCAGAGAAATGTTTTAGGTAATGTTAAGAGGATTAACGACCACTTTACACCGATGTGATACTGTTCCTTTTAAGGCAAATATGATTTTTTTGTCTTCAAAACTTTATATCTTCAACCCCCTGAGCGAGTGGTTGGTGATATCAAAAGACCTTATGTACATATGTTTTAGATCCTTATCCAAAGAATCAAAGGGAATTTAAAAGAATTCGATATTTAATGAAAATGCGATAGCGGTATATTGTTTTTTCGACTAACCCTCCCCATTTCCACCCGCATGGTCCGACTTTGGGGATTAACGATTTCGACCAAGATTTTTAATCGAGTTTTTTTTTTAGGGAACAATTTGAAAATGATTGGCGCAAAATTACGGCAGTTATCGTGTCCACAAGAAAGTGAAACATATATATAAATGTATATATAAACATTTGAGCTGACGGTGGTTTTGGGATCTGGAAGATATGAAACCCGAATATATGTTGACATTTTCCGGAAGTTGAATCACGGTACCCGTTACAGTAGATAAATAAAACAGAAATAAATTCAATCGGTAAAATCGAACTTAACGATAAAAATCGGGGTTTAGACTTACAAAGAAATAAGTGCAATATTACATCACGGATTTCTGATTCGTAAAGGTCATTTTACCAGTTTTATTAAAAATTATAGTATGAAGTGAATGCTATGACTATCAGCAGAAATAATCGGCAGTGAAATTCAATTTGTTTGTTCTAAGGCAATAAATTTTAATAATAAATCCATAATATAACAATCAGTAATTCGTAAAAAAACGCAGCAATATCCAAAAAAAAATTACAATAAAATTGTAAACCGTACGGTAAGAGTCTCGCAGATATCATTTCTTTCGTTGATAATACAAAATTTTCTGTAATATAAATAAAATTGTTTTTAGCAAAACGATACTGATATCAAAATAGGTAAGACACTACATTATCTCTTATCAAAATCTGAACGTGCAGCTCTTATTAAAAGCTTCTTTTTAAAAATGTAAATTTTTCATAACAATACATTTTATTACTTATACAGGTTGTACAATTTTCGATAATACAAAATAGAGTAAAATAAAATAAAAAATCATGTAGATACGACTGTCGTATAGTTATATTATTATTTAGTTAGACAATATATTTTATTTCAATATTTTTTACGCTCGTTAAGTGATCATTTGCAACATGCAAATTTGTTTTATTAATCTAAAATTTAATTCATTTTTTAATTTACAACAAGGCTCTGTTTAGGGCAAAAAAAATAATTTCTGTAGGCCAAGACACTCAGCCTTTTATATTTACATACAAAAATAAGTGAATTAATAAGTATAAATAAAGGTAGAAAAAATTCACCATTAAAGAAGAATGATGCCGAAAGGTTATTGAAAATATTAGTAAAAATCATTTAGTTTTACTTAGCTATTTTTTTTTGGTTTTAAAATTAACATTTAAAGTAATTAGCAATTACAGCAGTCCTTTTTGGTCCGGGAGGAATTAGTATTATTAATTTATTTACGTATAAATTTATTATTTTTTTTTATTTTATTTTAATTTAAAAAAATATAAATGCATGAAAGCAAAATTATTAATTAATTGCCATACCGTTTTTTAAACTATTCTATATTCTACGGAGTGGAAAAAATATTTAAATTTTAAATGAATATTTTATTACACAAAAATATTTCTAACGGGAAAGATTTAGTCAAGTAGTAAATTCATAAATATTATTAAATTCTTCAATAGTTAAAATTAGTTAAATATACCCGAGGATTCTACGTTAAGCGCTTATCTTTGTTTATAATTCTTTGACGAACGGGTAAATATAATGAAGAAATATATTACCGTATGTTATGTTCAAAATAAATTAATCTTTTTTTTTCTTTTTTGTACCATTTCTCTAAATTATGAAATAAAACATAGAAACTTTCATTTTGTATCTATTAATAAAATAAATTAAAAAATAATAAAACCGATTTAAAAAATTCATAATCTATAAGATAATGCTATTCCAATTCCTCCTTAATTTTCGAGTCTTAGAAATTGGTGTAAATTAAAAATAAATTAGTACCGGAAATATACTGATCATTTTTTTGGCTCAAATTCAAAAATAAATATAAAAAACCGTATGAAAAAAGCCGGTTTAGAAATTTGCGTCGTAATAAAAATAAGAAAAGAAACTTATCGTAAAAAGACTACTACCAAACGTGAGCTATTTGCTAAATTTAAATCTTGCTAGTGTTTTTCCCTGTCGATCGGCTATTTAAGAGGCAATGTAGACAGTTTTTGAATTTATCTTGAAAAATATTAAACGACGCTACTTACCGTTTTAACGGCAAAAGTTTCGTCAACGCCTATTAAAATATTGTCACAGCCCTATCCTAAAATCTTTTGGTTATCATCCCCTTTTGGTAAACCCCTTTGGGTGCTTGAGGCGTGGTAGTCTCGTAACTAAAGGTTGCGAACAACCTTTTTCAGTAGGAGAGCATTTATTAAATAACATTTTTCTACGTTTTAAAAGTGAATAGTTATTTACGGTTTACACATCGCATTTTAAAATCAACTTTAATCAGACCCTTTGAAGTTAATTTTAAAATTTTAGAAGATAAGATCGCCAACCGAGATTAACGTTGAACGAGTTCAATAAACATTTTTTTTTAATTATTTTTTTTTAATAATTTAAATTAAAAATCTTTTTTTTAAACTAATTTATTTTAAGCAAATTTAAAAAACCAATCTGTAAAATTTATAAATTTTATTTATTGAATTTTAGAATTCACTTTAAGAGGTCTGAAGAAGAAATCGAGATCAGTAACGGAAATCGACATTGAGCCAGTTCATTAAATCTTTTTATTTAAATACTTTAAATTAAAAATATTTCTTTCAAACTAATTTGTTTTAACCAAATAAAAAAAAAAGATGAAATTTATGAATTTTACACATCACATTTTAAAATTAACTTTAAAGGGTCTGAAGAAGACGAGATTCTTAACTGAGATTGACAATGGCGAGTTCATTAAACATTTTTTTTTTTTTAATAACAATTTAAATTAAAAGTCTTTCTTTCAAACTAATTTGTTTTAACCAAATTTAAAATAAAAAACAAACGATGAAATTTATAACTTTTATATATCACATTTTAAAATTTTAAATACAAAATACTTTAACATTTAAAACTGTATACATAAATAATTTCTTAAAATATAAATCGAATACCAAAAATTAAAATATATATATATTAGCGAAGTTATTCAATCAGATTGTAATTTTAAAAATTAAAAAAACAAAGATACTTTTATATAAAAAGTAATGTTCGGGTAGATTACGAAGGATATATATATATATATATATATATAGTCATGAGTTGCAAGTTAATTTAAGGAGTAATTAGTTTTCCAATGTTACTACCATCTTTTGTAAACAAAAAAGCCTAGACATTATAGATGTTTTCGTTCAAAATTTATTCCGACTAAGTTATCAGTCCTTTTCTTTTTCCTTAAAATTATTTCTTACTAATTCAGATTAACGATTACTATTTAATATAAAAATTGATTCCGCTTTCGTAAAATTATTTTGTTACTCAAAGTTGTGTGAAAAATAAGATATCTTAATTATAGTTTTTAAAACTTACAGCACTGATAGAGCGGAAAAAAATAACAGAAATTTAAAATAAAATGATGATGATAATAAATGCTTATTTTTTCTTAAGTTACGAATAACTTACGAAGTTATTCTTAAGCCCATTTAGGACTACGTAAAGTACTTACAGGTGTTTCTTTGCTTTCTTTTATGCCCGTATTTCTTTCATTCTTCTGCTGTGAGCCTCTTTTCTTTCTTTGGACCAGGTTTTTCGTTTTCTTCTTTGGTGTGTCTTCTTCTGCTTTGTCATCTTGCCATTTCTGAATTTTATGTGCAAAAGATTTTTTTTTTGAATGCGCTTGAGTTATTATCTCTGTCAGCTTTAGGTCACTTTTTATTTTACCAATCGTTGTGTGCGTATTTGCTTTACTTCTGTTTTCATTGAATTTTAGTATTTGATTTACAAGTCTATCTCCGTTCATTTTTTTATATGTCCGTAATATTTTAATATTATAATTAATAAAAATCTTCATTGTCTTAATTAATTATAATAACAGTAATGCAGTAAAATTATTAAAATTTTTTTTTTGTGTGTGTGTTAAGGGCATCGATTACAAAGAAAAGAAAAAAATCTATTCCTTCCTAATAGCGACTTAGTCAAAAACGTAGTCTTGTTAAAAAACGATCATCCAGAAAAAAGTTGTCGAAGGCTGTTAAATGCCCAACAAGAAACACAAGATGACAAGAGTGTAAAGACCCCTTGCCGGTTAAAAACACACAATCCGTTTCTAATAAGAGTGTTATCAGATCTATCAAAACAATTACAAAATCATATAATTATTAAAATACTTATCCTTTCATTAAATTTGTGAAAACTTAAAAAATATTCTTATTTTTATCCCCTAGGTTTACTCTTAGACCGTTCTTTATTATTCTCTTTTCTGTCTTCCTGAATGCCATAACGTCGAAATTCCGAGGTCATGGAATATTCTAATCCTCCGCAATAATTATGGACGATGTCTTGCTGTCGACATCAGCTGATACCGGCTCCGATGGTGCGGTCAGCAGTACGTGAGATTCAAGACTGGATGCGCTTCCCGCTAAGCGCCTTCCTCTAAGATCCAGATATTTCATTGATTAATATCTTATTTGCTATAACTATGGAACCGATGAAAATAAGTTCCGCTTATGATAGATCGGGGAAAAGCTCTCAATGAAGGCTTATTACTGCGGTTAACAAAAAGTCCATAATTAAAGTTTTTGGACTTTGGGCTTTTTTGGACACTTTTGGTCCAGTCGAGTGCAACCAAAAGAGAAGGTGCCCAACTAGATGTTACAACAGTCCTAAATCCAAAATATCAACATTCTACGGCTAATCGTGTTTTATTTATCCGAGATACAAACGCGCATACATATGTACAGAGTCACGCCGAAACTAGTCATAAAGGATTCAGAGTTGGTGAAAAATTGATATTTCCGTTGAAACCTGCAAACCGAAATTATTCGCGATCACAATAATTCCTTTACTTCGTACAACGAGGTAAAAATGTTAAAGCGACACCGTTTGAGTGAATAAGGTTAATACTCATCTTAATTGATTATGCTTATCATTAATGCAAAACTAATTAGAAAGCTGTTTGATTTCGATATAAAGGAAAGGATTGAGAAAACGCATAAATTAATCTTTGTGTTAAGAAATACAGAAAAATAAATAGATTTTAAGTAAATTCAGTCGATAAATATTAATATTATTCAGAAAGGAATTATTGAATATTTTCTCTCAACATTTTTTACAACAAATTCGGGCATTTAATTTTACAAATTGTTTTTCTGTTTCAAAACTTATAACTTGTATGTTATTTATTTTTTGTATAATTTTGATTAACGATTGTATAATACTCTTATATTTCTGAATTGTAATAATCGTATGAATATTTTAGTTATACTGGAAGGTGGATTTCTCTAAAACGTAGTGAAATTTGAAGGAGAAAGACCATTTAATATTAAATGCTTAAAAACCAGAACACATATACTCCACTGGTTTAAAATCCCGATCAGATTTACCAATTTTTATCCTACTAAAGTTTAATAAATCTAAATTTTCTACTAAATTTTCACGTCATATTAACATCGTTCAAGGTTTTTTTTTTTAAGTAAATAATCGTAAAACAAAGTTACCGGGTGTGTTTATTATATGTTTAAGAAATACAAATATTCTATCGAGTTTACTACTTTTAAGGTTATGCTATCACAGGTGATCGGAAAGAAAAAGACCCTGGTAATCAAAATTCAATATATTCGTATAAAAGTTAACTGAAATATTTTATTTGAAAGTGCCGTTTAATAAAGTTTTCGTTAAAGTAATTTAATATTAAAATTTGTCACGTTCATTACAGTAAATGAGTACGATATATATTAACTTTTTTCCACGGTCTGATTAACTAACATTAATCGTTGTTTGGATAGTATAGTTTCACAGGCTGAAGTAGGGCTTTATATACTTTTTTTTTAATCAGAATTCAGCAACGCATGGGGTGCAATATATAATTATTAACTTGTATAGTAAATCTGTAGAAAAAATAAAGAAACCTCTACATCAAAATCACAAACAATAATTGTTATTGAGATTATGTATATATTTTTTTTTAAATTTATTTAAAATATTTCTGCTTATCTGTTTTAAAGATTTTTTTTCAAAAATTTGTACATGTACACTTCACAAAAACCTTTTTCATCTAAAAAATATTGGATCTTTAATAAAAAAAACTGTGCAAAATATTTTTCTTAAAAATTTTACAAGGTTGATTATTACTATAGAAATCGTTAGTGAAACAAAAAGATAATTTTATCTTCAGGAGACAACCGTTACATAATTTTAAATGAAAATTTAGAAAAAGAATTTTAAATTAAATATTTAAAATTTTCTGAAATCAGTTAAGTTAAATTGGGCTATATATTTTATATATAAAATTTTAGGTAATAGATTATCATAAAATGATAAATATGTTATTTGTTTTTTAACAAAATTATTTTGTAATTATTAAGTAAAAAATAAATGAAATAATATTTATCTTCTTATTTAAATCAGGTTCGGGATAATGTATATATATATTAAATACACACACATATATATATATATATATATATATATATATATATATATATAAAATGTGTAATTTTTAAAATTAATAATTATACATCAAATAATGATTACAAAATTTAAAAAAATAACCAACCCAGCGGGTTGGTCTAGGGGTAAACTCGTCGTAATAAATCAGATTTCGAAGTCGAAGTTCTGATGTTCAAATCCTGATAAAGATAGTTGCTTTTATTCGGATCTGAATACTAGATCGTGGATATCGGTGTTTCTTTGGTTCTTTGGTGGTGGCTAGGTTTCAATTAATAACGTCTCAGGAATGGTGGGCCTGAGTTTGTTCAAAACTGTACATTTACCGGAACAATTACGTTATTCTGATAAGTCGCTAATGACTTTAATTGGTTGATGCGACTATAAATTATAAAAAAAAATTGTATTAAATTAATAAAAATAACATCAATATAGTTCGTTTTAAATAATACACATTTAATACATATATTTCAAAAAAATTGACCAATTAATAATTCTGAATATCTACAATATAACAATCACACACACACACACACACACACACACACACACACACACACACACACACACACACACACACACACACACACACACACACACACACACACACACACACACACACACACACACACACACACACACACACACACACACACACACACACACACACACACACACACACACACACACACACACACACACACACACACACACACACACACACACACACATATATATATATTTATATATATATATATAATTATTATTGTTATTATTGTTATTATTTTATTTAATTATATAATCTAAATAGAAATTATTATTACAATTTTTTTTAGCAACTAGAGGTCGAGGTCCAAATTAATTACTGAGGAAAGTTGAATTTTATAAAATATTATAGTAATATAAAATAATATAATATTATAGATTGTACCGGGCTGTTCCAGGTTTTACCACAATTATGATCACTGCTAATGACAGAGAAAATAATCTTTTATTATTTGAAAAGTACTAAGTTTGATCAGAATTAGTACACAGTACCTTCCATTTTAATGACCTAATTGATTAATGATTTAATGACCTAATTAACTCCTATAACAAAGCTTACTTCTAATATTAATAATTTGAACTAAAAAAAAGTAACGAAATATGTATAAAATAATCTTTTTAACCGCATATGAAACTCAGAATATTTTTATTTAATTTCCTGTTGAATATTCTTCAGTTTTAAAAAAAAATTATTTAAAAAAATCTGTTATTAGTTTATTTGTAACATTCTAAATTTATTTAAAAGTGATTGCTTAAATATATAATTTTATTGAAGCTTAATGATAATTATCTATTTACCGAAAGCGCACCCAAAAAATATTTTTTATTGTTTGTGGTTTTTAAAACTGAATTTTCAGTTTCAATTTTACTTGAACGTACGTTAAATTTCATAAATAAAATTTGAATATGATTAAGTGTATATTTGGTGACTCCTTTCTAGATATTTATTCTAAATAACTAGAAATTTTTAGAAATACAACTATAGTACTAATTTTTAGAAAAATAGAGAAAATAATTGGTATTCCGTTCATATTTTAGTGGTTATGATTAAGAAACCTAATTGTAAAAGTATAATAGTAAAAAAAGTATTAATATAAAAAATAGTATTGTTTTCCTTTTTTAGCAAATTACAAATTCTTTCTATGAAGGTTTAAAAAAATAGATCGAAAAATTATTTTTCACGAAATCAAAAAGTTTTTTATTGTGCTATTTTTTATTTGATGAATTTCAATTTATTTTTTTAACGTCCACAATTCTAATCGATAAATATTTTTTTTATTATTTATAAACAGATACAATGTAACTTTAAAAATTTTGGTATAATCATTATAACTCGTTATTGGGTTTTTTTTCTTCAATAAATAAAGTTTAACTTTTTTTTTGTTGTAATAGTTTTTTTAGGCTGGGTTCAAGTAATCATTTAAAAAAGTTTAATGATGAAAGTAGAGTTCTCGATTTCCTATAAATTAATCCAAGCGGTTTATTTATTTATTTTTTTTAATTATTTTATTTAAATTCTATTATAATTGTTATCAAAAAATCACAAGCGTATTTCAACATGATCGTGCTATATATTTGAAATAAACATTACAAATTAATTATACACTTTTTTATTTTTTTGCGAAAAGGTTTCAAAATATTATGATAATAAATAACTTATTAAATGTTATTATAATTATGTAACTTACAGTTTGAGGTTAGAATCCGCGATAACGCGTCTGAACCGGACGGCGTCGCGCACTGACAACCTTTGGCCCGGCCACGAAGCTGTTTAACTATTGCGCAAGCGTATAAATGTGCGCTTTAAACCACTCTCTTAACTACTCCTAAACTAAAAACCTTTTTCAACCCAACCCTACATCTATTTAAAAGAAAAAATTATCTTTCTCTCATTATTATATATATTACAGGAAATTATAAACTATTTATAAAAATAAGTTGGGTTATGTAAATAATATATATATATATATATATTAAAATTCGGCTAATCTGTAAGGATTAATTTCTTAGCACACAACATAAAAAATCGTTTAGATAATTTTTTGAAAAGGTTGTGCGTTTCTACACATGTCGGAGTATAATGCTTTAGTATTATAAATAGGAAACTAATAACAGAACTATAAGGTTTAAAGATTGAAATACATCCGCGTAAATATGCAGGTGTTTATAAAATAAGGGAACCCTAAAAAACTTTTCAACGTTCAAATATAGAAAAATAAGTTCTAGCAAATTCTTCTACATCAAAACGATTTTTTTTTTAATATGAGTCCACCGCAATCCAAGTACCCAGGTAGGTGGGCCCATAAATTGCAACTAAAAAATTGTAGATATAAGTTTGTAGATGAGATTTAAATATAGGAAATTTAACGTTTTTCGCGGCTACTGTATCTTTTAGATAACTAACTGCTCAACAATAAAAAAAAAACCCCAAATGCTCAGATCATAAAATGATAATTTTTTTTATGAGGCCCGTACGCGGGTCTTTTTTGAAATTAGTTGTAACAAATATTAAATGGAATTTATTCTGGTTTGGGTCGTTACTAGTCCAATACTTTTATCGATAACATTTTCGTATAAAAGGACGTGTTAAAATCGTACCACCTTTTCCATTTAAAAAAATTATACTCTGAAACTTTTGTGGCCGTTCTCTGTTATTACTAATTTTAATAACAGTTTTGTTATTTACTATAATAGAAACCACTGTAAATTATTTTTAATTCAAATAGTAAAAGAAATGAAAACGGGCTCAAGAATGTCAGAGAGTGATAATTTTTGCATCCATTTATATTTTGACTGAGATATATTTATATTTATATTTGACTGAGATATATTTTGACTGTTTATTAACCGATTTGAACAGGGTATCATTTTTTTTTTCAAAATAAAAAGGCTTAGTATTTTAAAACGTAATTCTACAAGACTGTTAACGATTAAAAAATTTTAATGCCCGATGCCATTTTGAAATTTAAAAAATTAAAGTTATTAATTTGTTTATTTTGTAGAACATGTTACTGGGAATCGAATTAATGGATAATTATTTAAATCCGGTGGTATTCTTTTGAAACATAGGTTTTTTCATTTGATCAGCATGCGGTGGTTGCAATTCAGGGTAGCTCAGAAATAGCTAATCTCTGAAGTGCAACCGATTTACAAAAAAGGAAGTAGAAATAATGGGAAATTATAAAGGTCTTAAACGCGGCATATAAGATATATTAAAAGATCACTACAACCGGAGTACAGATGATTGCTTGGGTTCGATTGTCGGAGGAAGAAAGTGGTTTTAGAGGGGAAAGATATTGTAGGGACGAGATTTTTTGTTTGCACCAGATAATTGTGAAAAGACGGGAATTTCAATTAGAAACCCATATCGCTTTTGTCGATTTGAGAAAGCATTAGATCATGTGAACAGAAGTTTATTATGGCAAATACTGGAAACTAAAGGCTTATTTATCCATTTTATTAAGGTCTTGCGTAATGGAACAATGAGGTTGACCAAAGATCCGATTGTTTAAACATTAATTTATAGGTACGACAAGGGTGTTTTTATCGCTCATACTTTTTAATCTTTATTTTGAACATTTAAGTTTTACATGGAAAAAACAAGCGCCGCTTGGTGTGGCATTAATACATTTTTGAATCGTTTATTACTTGCTGACGATGTAGTTATCTACACTAAAACTAAAGACGAATTACAACTATGTTTGTTTAAATTTAATAAGATCGCTGTAAATATTAACTGCTAAGTCTCTACCAACAAAACGAAAATAATGGCATTTAAGGCAAAAAGTAACGGTTAGGAATGAGATAATATTAAATGAGGTAATCCTTAAACAGGTTCAATCCTTTGCTTACCCGGGTTGTTGTTTAACTTTCGATCAAGATAATGATGTAGATAACAATTAGCATAAATTTCCAACAACGTGTGGAATAATTCGGAAGAATCTCAGAAATAAAGCCGGTATCGAAAGCCAGTCAAAAGTTTATAAAATAATGGCAGTGCCAATTCTACTTTATGGAAGTGAAACCTGGGTGATGAAATCTCGAGATTATAGTAGGATCCAAGGGGTAGAGGTGGGTTTTTTGAAAGAATTTCAGGTATTTAGTCGTATCGATAGAACACGAAATGAAGATATTCTGACAGATTTGAAAATTTTTTCCGTTATTTGAAAGGATTGATTTACGTAGAAAAAAATGGACAGAGTCATTGAATCGTATGGAAGAAGTGGATTCTCGAAACGAGCTTTAGTTTATGCTCAACGCTCCTTGTAGAAGACGTGATAGAGGTAGACCGAGGAAAAAATTGAGTCGAAGCAGGTAAGCAGGAGGAACTAACACGTACCGGAAAAGATGGTGATGATCACATTTCCTGAAAATCGGGTGTACGTAATTAATCTTCATTAAAATATCTTAATCCTTTCGTAAGATATAAATTTTTACTGAAAAAAGACAAAATAGAGGGCAACGGGGAAATGAAACCAGATAAGAGTATCTGTTCACATAAATCTTTCTGTTTATTTTGATATCCTGAGTTTCAAAAGTTTGGTCGACACCGTTTTTTATATAAAATATATATAATAAACATTATCGATGTTTATTATATATATTTAAAATTTAAATTATAATTTTTAATTAATTTATTTATTTTTTTATTTATTTAAATTTCTGTACGAAAACTTGGAATCCTTAATCGGTACTACGAAAAAGAAGCGAATTTCTTTCTGCGCACACTCGTTAAGATTACCGCAGGATAGGATTACTAAGAGAATTATCGATCGATTTTGGTCTTTAAAGAATCCGCCATTATGGAACAAAGAAATTAAAGAAGACGTCCAAGAATTAAATTTGACTTACGAAGATTTACTTAATAAATCCGAAAAATTAAAATTTGTTATTAAAGATCCGAATACCGACATTAAAGTAAGAACTTTTAATTATACAAAAAGGGTTTATTCAGAAGAGGATCGTAAAGCAAGATCATTAAGAACGACTAAATATTGGGAGAAAGTAAAAGCTAAGAACTTAAAGGCCAAACGATCGGCAAAAAAGACTTGAATTATTCTGACTAAAGTGGTCCTTTGCGGCGTTAAAAGTATATATAAAAAAACAAAACATTATCGATAAAATAATGTAAAAAGATTTTTATTCTTTTGTGAATAATTCATTGATTACGGGAATGTGTAACGACATGTTCAGGGGCTACATTTTTTACTGCAGTATTTTTTCTGTCAGTACAATTTTGTAATAAACATGTTTAATACATTTGTATTAGTACACTTTCTTTTCCTGTTTAGCCTCCGGGAATTACCGTTCAGATAATGCTTCAGAGGATGAACGAGGATGATATGCATGAGCGTAAATGAAGTGCGGTCTTGTATCGTCGCAGTTCGGCCATTCCTGAGATATGTGGTTAAGTGTAGTACACTTTGGCTATTATTGAAGCGAATAGGATCGCGGGCGGTCTAGTCAATAGATGAATAAATTATTTTACCTAACCTTTTACGGTACATATTTACCTGTCTTATTTACATTTTCAATAGAATTATTAACACACAATTATACAAGTTTCAATAAAAGAATTTTCTTTAGATAAATTTGTTTCTATTCGTTATAAACATTTTTTTATCTTAATTTTTTTAGCTTTTTTTCAATAGAAATAACTTGTTAAACGTCGATGAAGGTTTATATAAGAAACACAACCGCAAAAAAAATCACAAGAAAATCGTACGCCAACTTTTTCGCTTGAGCTTGCTAAGCTTGCTAGAAACCGATACAACTTTGTATTTATTCGAAGCTACGAAAATTTTTAACGTTTTTATTCCCTGAAAATTCATTACATATTTCTTTCATGAATAAAATTTTTTTTTGTCTTCAGTCATTTGACTGGTTTGATGCAGCTCTCCAAGATTCCCTATCTATTGCTAGTCGTTTCATTTCAGTATACCCTCTACATCCTACATCCCTAACAATTTGTTTTACATATTCCAAACGTGGCCTGCCTACACAATTTTTTCCTTCTACCTGTCCTTCCAATATCAAAGCGACTATTCCAGGATGCCTTAGTATGTGGCCTATAAGTCTGTCTCTTCTTTTAACTGTATTTTTCCGCTTCTTTCTTCATCTATTTGTCGCAATACCTCTTCATTTGTCACTTTATCCACCCGTCTGATTTTTAACATTCTCCTATAGCACCGCATTTCAAAAGCTTCTAATCTTTTCTTCTCAGATACTCCGATTGTCCAAGTTTCACTTCCATATAAAGCGACACTCCAAACATACACTTTCAAAAATCTTAAATTTTGATGTAAACAAATTATATTTCTTACTGAAGGCTCGTTTAGCTTGTGCTATTCGGCATTTTATATCGCTCCTGCTTCGTCCATCTTTAGTAATTCTACTTCCCAAATAACAAAATTCTTTTACCTCCATAATCTTTTTTCCTCCTATTTTCACATTCAGCGGTCCATCTTTGTTATTTCTACTACATTTCATTACTTTTGTTTTGTTCTTGTTTATTTTCACGCGATAGTTCTTGCGTAGGACTTCATCCATGCCGTGCATTGTTTCTTCTAAATCCTTTTTACTCTCGGCTAGAATTACTATATCATCAGCAAATCGTAGCATCTTTAACTTTTCACCTTGTACTGTTACTCCGAATCTAAATTGTTCTTTAACATCATTAACTGCTAGTTCCATATAAAGATTAAAAAGTAACGGGGATAGGGAACATCCTTGTCGGACTCTCTTTCTTATTACGGCTTCTTTCTTATGTTCTTCAATGGTTACTGTTGCTGTTTGGCTCCTGTACATGTTAGCAATTGTTCTTCTATCTCTGTATTTGAACTCTAACTTTTTTAAAATGCTGAACATTTTATTCCAGTCTACGTTATCGAATGTCTTTTCTAGGTTTATAAACGCCAAGTATGGAGTTTTTAATCGTGAACTTAATTTTTTAAATTTACGAAAAAAACTTCATAAATCAGAAACTAATAATTCTTATTTTATTAAATATTTCAAACGTAATGAAAAATGTTTATAGCCTTTGCGAAACAACCGATTAAAATAATAAATTTTTCCAATTCAACATACTACATACATAGAAAATATACATATATGTTATATTCAAAGGAAATTAAATAATGTGGTTTTTCGCCGAAAGTTAAGTATGTTTTTTTTTTTTTTTTTTGAGATTGTAATATAAAAATTTAAACCGACCAATATTTGGGATAAAAATAATATTTTCTGTTTGTACCGGAAAAAACTGTTATAAGTAATAAAAATTTTTAATTGCAAAAAATAATTCCTTATTTCAAAAATCTGATGTAGACATCACATGGCGTCCTTGTATGCCTATTAAATTACATATACACATTTAAAAAAAATGAAAAGTACGTAAAATACTATTTCAATAATAACATAGTTCTCATTTTTTTTTTTTTTTATTGTTATTGAATTATTATTTATTGTAATACTTTTTTTACAATCAGGGGTTAATGATTATCATTAAAAAAAATATATATTTAAATTTAAAAAAAAAGTAGAACCGATCCTCTTCTTCTTGAAAGATCCAAATATTTCATTAATTACAATTTTATTTAGCTATAACTTTGGAACCGTTGGAAATAAGTACTAATTATGATATATCGTTGAAAAACTCACAATGAGGGCTGATTACTGCTGTTAACAAAAATTAAAAAATACAATTTTGGGGGATTTTAGGCTTTTATGGGCACTTTTGGTCCAGTCGATTGCAATCAAAAGGGGAAGTGTACAATTATATCTTTAAGCAGTCCTAAATTCAAAATTTCAACAACCTACGGCTAATCGTTTTTGAGTTATGCGAAATACATACGTTCGTACAGACGTCACGTCGAAACTAGTCAAAATGGATTCGGGGATGGTTAAAGTGGTATTTCCGTTGAAATCTGAAAACCGAAATTTTTCGCGATCGCATTACTTCCTTTACCTTCTACAAGGAAGTAAAAAAATTCATCGTTGTACCAAATTAGAGATCTTATTATCACACAGTATTAATTTATTTACGATTTTTAGGCTGCGGATTCAGAAATTAGTTTAAAGAGAAATTTTATTGAATTTCCAATATTTTTTTAACGTCAATCTGAAAATGTTTGTTTTTTCTCCTTAGATTTTTCATTTGTTCATCGACTCGAAGATTTGCCGCAATTATTCTTCTTTAATAAAACTATTCTAAGATAGATATCGATTTAACTGGGTTCTTATCTATCTTCTACGTCTATCTTTAGCTGAACAAATTAGTTTTTTCCCCTCCATCTTTTCTCTTCTGCGATTCCAGGCCGTACAAGAGAATTCAAAAAATTTAAGGAGTTCATTTTTCAACCGTTGATTCAAATAAAAAAATATATATCGTCTCTAACCATCGAGCATTTGATATCACGGACAGTCGGTAGCCTTCCGACCGATTGAGTTCGGAGTCATAAATTCAACTTCGATTCTTATCAATACCGTTAAGAAATATTTTTATCCGGACGGGCAGGAAGACGTAGTTTCGACCGAGGGTTCCACTCTACCAGATTCAATTCATCATCGAGGGTGAATCCTCTGCCCGTCAAAACCGGTAGATCGGATTTGTTTTTCCGTACCGCTAATCGAGTACTGCCAGTGAGGTAATCTCTCTTGTCTTAGCCTGTGACCCCTTCTATGAATGACGGGGTGTATGATTAGTGAACTGCGTTAGAGTTGTCCGTTTCTCATAGCGAAACCAGAACCGTGAATTTTTTGTTTAAATCCGTAGAACTTACGAATGTGAATGTATAGGGATCGATTTATTCGAGAATGAAAAGCGAGTTCTATACTTGAATTTTCATTTAGAATGCCTTAAGGTCTAGAACGCAAAAGTCTAGAGCGTGGTTTACGACGACAGATGTCTAGTAGATGTAGAAGGATAGCATTTGTGGATTATTGAGGTTACAGCAGACGCTGTACATTATATTACCGCGAATACGTAGAGTGGGCGATTTAAAACGGGTAAGCGATCAGGTCAGGTCAAAGGTGAGGTCAAGTATGGTGTCGCAATCGGGTCGGTTCATAGCGATCGGAACAAGACCTTGTTCACCGGAAAAATTTTTAACCGTTCATATTTCTAACCTTACGGTTTTTAAAAGTTATTTTAATTTTAATTTTATTTCAGTTCATGCAGTTTCCGTTGATAAATAATCAAAATTTAGACGCAGTAAATTTAAGTTATTTTTATATCGTACGTTTTCTATACAATAAAGTTGTGAAAACCAAATAAAATAAATGAATAGAAAAGAAAAAAGCAAAGAACATTTACCGATATAAAAACAGAAATATTTTTTTTGTAATTGGTCTTTATCTCAGTTTTATTTTGCGAATAAGATCCCCAGGTAACAAATTTAACCGAACAGATTTCAGGTACAAATTTTAAAAATATGTAGTAGAAGAAAACGCTTGAACAGAATAATTAAAATAAAGAAAAATTAAGAATATAATATCTGTTTTGTTAACTTAGCAAACCGGATTTAACATATTTGTTTTATTTTCTGGTATCCTAAATCTTTTCTAAAGTCAAAAAAAAATTTTAATATTATGATCTCGTGTATAAAATGGTTAAACCTTCTTCCAAAATAAAATCTGTACTTTTAAATAAAAGCGTATTCGCTTTTAAAAAATTAGAATTATTATAAAGTTCCATTTTTGTTATTCCTTCCACGTAAAAATTCGTAGAATGATTTTCGTTATCGTTCCTATTTTTATCAACGGCAATCAAAATTTTAAGTTTACTTACGAATTCCCTTATTTTATATGGATAAAGAATCAAAGATGATGAAGATTTGACGATACGGATCGAAAACAGTTAAACACTACATTTTGATAGTAATGTTTAATTTTTAAAAATATTTTCCAATAAATATATTATTTATTAATTATAAAAACGTTTTGTAAATACTTTAAATAAAATTAAAAAAATGTTTAAGAAAGTTAAATCTATAAAATGTGCATGGATTTGTTTGAAGTTTATTTATTTATTAAAAAATCAAACTTTAAATCTATTGTACGCGGAAAAGTTTTTTTATACTTCAAATCCTTGTGAAATCGGTTGATTTTGATAAATTCTGATCTTAGGGTTGTAAGTTTGATCGGCTGAAGAGCGTTTTGTAATAGTGTCAGATATTTCTACATGACATTTTATTGATGGGAAGGAGAGCCGGTCACTTCCACAGTGCGATGCACTGTGGAAGAGTGGAAGTGATGCACTGTGAAAGAAATGTCCACATTTACGTACACGATATTTACTCGTCTGTTTCTGAAGATTTTTTCAAATCAAAATACAGCACAGTATATAAGCCGACTGACGTAAAAATCCTAGCGTTTCAGTTTTAATCACCGTCTTATTTTCTTTAAAATCCCTTAATCTCCTGTTAAATAGAATTCACAGCAAATAAATCAACCGCTACAAAAAACAGCGAATGCGTCATTATCATCGTATGCATCGTATACCGATCAAAAAAGCGAACAGTCTTGGGATTTTTTGGTTTGTTTTTTTTTTTTATTTTCATTAGTAATTATCTCATCGGGGAAACGATAGTCCTTCCCCACTACTTACCCGTTTCCTTAACCCTTCTTCTCCGAATAAACGTTCTGAGAATCCGTATCCCTTGTAGGATTATCAAAGGATTATGTTTTCTATCCCGGGATCGTACGTTAATCCTAATTAGCGACTGCCGTGTCTATTACATAAAGCCTTGTCCTTACGCTCCCTTTGTGTACATACATGCATACAAATTTAATACACCGACGTACTCGAAACTCCAACTCTACACACATACACGCGTGCGCGCGTTATCTAATTCAATGCCTTATCGATACAGGTGGAAAAACGATAATTAAAGTCTTATTAATGAGGGATAATAAACACGTAAACAAATTCATAATAAGTAGAGAGTAGAAGACCAAGTTGTTAGAACTAATTATGACATCTTTTCATTAAAAATGCTATACAATTATAATTTTTCT
Source organism: Lycorma delicatula (assembly GCF_047948215.1). Lineage (NCBI taxonomy): Eukaryota > Metazoa > Arthropoda > Insecta > Hemiptera > Fulgoridae > Lycorma > Lycorma delicatula. Next base: position 160,905,142 of record NC_134460.1, read on the forward strand.
ACATTACTTTGTTGTTTTTCGTTCATTTTTATTTACCGTTTAAATATATATATATACATATAGTATAAAGCGGAAACGTTTGCATGTTAACAAAAATCTCAAGAACCGCTTAAATAATCGCTACCAAGTTTTAACAGTAACTTCATTATGTAATCCGGAGTCTCATGGGATATATTAAGATACAAAATCTTTATTAAAACATGATGTAAATAATAAGTAATCCATTACTTCTCAGTACTTCTCATTCGGGCCGCTAAATTCTCATGCTGCTTTTTTATGGCGTGCCGCTCCCAAGGTATTTTTTAATAGATATATCTATCTATATATATATATATATATATATATATGTATATATAGCTATATAAAATTTGCCTCATTGTTTGTTATCGCATCACGCGAGATCGAACTTGCTTGGATACATTCTTGTTATCCCAGGGATGATTTTAAGCCATAGATCGAGGCTCCTAGCTCCCTTGAAGGTTATGATATTAAGAATATTCATTATTTCTTCAACCCCAAGGATAATGGAGTTGTGAATTAAAGATATTCATTAAGGGTAAAAAGATCAATCCTTTTTGTTCATTATTATATTTCTGCCACCGTGGCAAAGAAATAAGTTACGAATTTTTCGTCGTCAACGATATATGTTATTATTAATTTGTCTTTTGTAATTTAGTTTTTTTTTCAAATTTCTGTAAATTTTGAATACTTAAATTGTTATTTATCAGTACAGTATTATTCTCATAACCGTCAGGATAACGACCGGTGTGTGAGGGGCGGAGCCTTCTGAGTGGACGGGAATAGCGCTCGTAGCAAGGTCTGCGGGTGTCCAGGGCGCCAGTGCCCCTGGAAACACGGGAATGGCGAGAAAAGCGAGGTCTGCAAACCTGGGGTAGGCCCCGAGGAGACCCTGAGTCGGCTCCGGGGTTTTCTGGGTCGACCTGGGCCCGAGGGTTTAGGTTCTACCTAGAAGAGCCGGTTAGTATACGTATAAATATACGTGAAACTGTGCTAGTTAACTGTCACGATTAAACGGCCATCCGTTGTTAATAAATCTCACAGATTTCTTCGATCTTGGCTCAGATTCAAATGTAGATTTTAAAAAATCTTGTTATTAGAAAAATATACCAGAGAGTACCTTCCCATCTTTGTCGTAAGCTGTGTTTTTTAACGCTTGAATGTAACAGTAGCCTAATTTATCGTTCATATATATTTGATTCGAATAAAACTTTTTTGTCTTAAACTTTTTTCGGAACGTCCCCTTTTTCCCACTACTTGTTAAAATTGAACAAAATGACTGAGTAGATTAATATTTATTAAAAAATAAGAGAAGATAGAAAGTCGTTTGATTGGTGATGATTCCATATTACAGATAACAGCTCTAGGGATTACAACGCTTCAAATATTATAATTTTTCAGAAATATAATCGGTGAGTTATTCGGTTACTAATTTTCATTTTTGTAATATTTTGCAACTTAGTTATAAAGGAAAAATATAGCAATTGGCCAAAAGTTTTGAGTATCGGGAAGTAAATTTTTGCAAATTTTGATGCTGGTTCTCTTAGTTAAAAAAGATTTTTTTTCTGCGGGGGTTTCTGAAATCGCGTGTGTACGGCAATAAACCGCGTACATTGGAGGACCTAAAGATCGCAATTCGTCATCACGTCACCCAGATTGATGTAGACATGCTGCAAAGAATCGAGGTCAGTTACCGTGAAAGGCTACAACAATGTATTGCCCAAAATGGACATCACTTGCCGGACATAATTTTTCGTTCACGAGTAAGTAATAAATACTTTAATTTAACAAGTGTTTCAGTACCGATAAAACTTTTTTAAAGTAAATATTCAATTTTTTATGATTATTTTAAAAACATCTGGTTCCCGTGAATGACCCTGTAATAAAAAGAAAATATAAAGGATGGGAAAGATTCAACATTACTCACAGCAGTCCGGTCTGCGGTGCTTATGCTACATACAGATAACGCTAAACCGAGGAAAATTGATGAATTGGAGTTGGCTGAAAGTAAATAAAAGAAATACTGATGAAATTAGAAAATTGATGAGAGTTGGAAGTTACGGAAGAACAAAGAACTTTACCTCCAGTTAGACAGACTCACAGATGCCATTCGAAAATTAACATCAGCCTCTACCCATTTTCTAGACTCTTGGCTAGAAAAGATGAAAACAGATTGACAAAGAGGATTTTTGGGAAGAGCAATAGAACCAAAACATTAAGTGTTACATTAATTAAAGGAACATTATCGGTTTATTCACATCGATAAAGAAGATTTCGTGAAACCCACAAGATGTAACGGATAGAGTACGTTTAGGAAGAAGATCCAAGTTTGTGAAGGGTTTCAGAAAGGAACCAGAGAGTGTAGTAGTAAAAAATGGTTGTAAAAAAAAGAAAGAACAACATAGTATGACGATGAAGGAAAATTGGAGGAAATGGAAATCGGTCAGAGATTAATATGATCCTGTAGTAGCCGGTGACGGGAAGAAAAGTAATAAAAAAATAAATAATAAAAATTATCCCTAACTCCTGAATAATATTCCCCAAATACAAAACCGAAACGATATGCTATTGTAATGGAGTCATATAATTAGTAGAAAATGTGGCTTTTTGTCCAGAAATGACAAGAAGGATTTTTTCCGCTCCACCCATTTATATTTGTTTGGACAGAAATAGAGCACTGCTTCTAAATGTAAGGAGTGCCCAGCGCAGAGCTTTAATTGTATGCACTGGTGTTTTTAAAACAACCTCCTATGAGGCTACTACCGTATTGGGAAAGGCTCTCCCAATCGATTTAGTGGTGAAAGTTCGAGCAGCCATGTGGAAGTTGCGAAGAGGTCGGGAAACCGAGGTATTTGGGATGCGGTTTCGGGCCGGGCTAGAACCGGAACGGAACGGCTATCACAATGCACCGGGTCTAAATTTCGAACAGTTGCCCATTTCCCGCCTGCGGAAGAGGCTTTGGGGCCTCACGATGGAGGCATGGCAGCATGAATGGCACACCACGTCTAAGGGAAGATCTCTGTATAGATTTATACAGGATCTGGGGGGATGGTATGCCTCAAGTTCATTTTTAAGGGCGGCGGGTGCCCAAGTGCTCACCAACCACGTGAATTTGATGCAATATCTGTTCAGGTTTCGCCTAGCGGCTGATGAGTTGTGCGTCTGTGGGGAGGTCCAGTCGAACGAACACCTAATGTTCGACTGCCCTGCTCTTGGGGGGGCCAGAGACCGGGCCACCCTGGAACTTAGAGGTCAGGGGGAAAACTGGCCGCTCATAAACGGCGAGTCAATGTGGCGTGAGCCGCATTGTCGGACCGTGTGGGAGTTCCTCGATGAGGTTGCGATGTTCAACCGTCATCGGTAGTTTAGGTTTAAATTTATGGGGATTTATTGATTCCTGTAGCGTCTCTGTGGGAAGTCTTCCTTGAAATAATGGCTTCCATCAGCCAATAAAGCTCCAAGCGCTTAAATGATGGACAGACACTAGCTGGCAAACAGCGACCGAGGCGTGGCGGTTTAAATTGCCGCCTTTTAATTTGTAACTTTATTGTTTTAATTGTAACAAGGGGTGCGCCTCCCCGATTTAGTTTTAGTGTGACAAGTGAGCGGTAGGGACACATAGGCGGGTGCTGTATGGCGCCCAGCTTAACTGCTCACGCAAGATAGGAGCAATTAGGTAACGAGGTCGCAAATCTGTTTCGAGGCACAGTACATTTGGTCTATGCTCTAGGGCGACCGAATGGGGTGGTGGCGGGAGAAATGCCAGCTAACCAAATATTTGTTTGAATGAGACCAAACACTATCAGAAAGCGTATAAGCTATCCTACCTAAAGATGATTAAATTACGTGAAAATTTACCTACTCTTTAACAAAAATTTTGATACAGGAAAACATAAAAATCGTATCTCCCTCCCGCTTGACTAATTGCGATAAAAATTAAACGGTAATAATGTTCCATACGTAAAAATTATCGCGCCATATTTTATCCGAAGCGATGTACATCCATACTGGACGTATGTCGCTTCGGATGAAAAGAAAATGAAAAGAAAAAAACATCTAATATACATACATCCAAAGTATTTGGAACGTTTAAAGAGAATCGGAACCACTTTATTAAAAATTTAAAATATCTCTATTACAATTAAGTAATATTTTTTTTTTTTATGATCGAATAAATTTCGTCGAAGATGAGGATACATTTCGGTTATCTATATTGACCACATGTAAGTTAAGACTTCGAAATATTATTATCCAGATTAAGTTTTAATAGTCTCCAAGTTACATTAAATTTGGTAACGCTGTTCAGTCATTGTTTAATCCCAGACTAACGGACAGACACACATAAATTGAGATAGTGGAATTGTTTTATTACTTTTAGTACGGTATCATATAAAACGAACGTTACTGTCATCATAAAGTACAAAAAAACTCATTTGTCTATCACACCAATAAATAAAAAAACGTAAAAAAAACTTTATGCCTGATTTTCTACCAGATTTTAATACATAAAAATCGCAATAAAATTTAAATTATTTTCAAAATGTAACATTCAGGAACTACCACAGCTACCCGTTACGATTTAAATATTTTAATGTCAAAGGTTTGACAGATTGACCCTAAAATATTTGGATAATATTATATCTCTATCGGAAACGGCATCAATATTTAATAGGATTTCAACAACAGTGGCACCTTTTTATTCATTTATTCAAAATAATCTTGCAAATATTTAAAATAAATTACGAGATCACCGATTACATTTTAAAATCCAAAAATTTATTTTTTTAAAAATTACTTCCAAATTGATCATAAGATAATAAATAATCAAAAAAATTCAAATACTTTCAAATAAAGTGTTATTAACTAATTTTTTTTTTTCAGCTTAGTTATAAAGGGAAAGTACAGAAATCAGCCAAACTTTTGGGCATCGAGAAATACATTTTTGCAAATTTTAATGCGGATCTTCTAAGTAAAAAGAAAAATAGAAATTTCCTGAGGATATTTACCATAAAGACCTTTTTCCTAAAAAAAAAAAAAATTACGCCGTATTAAAAGTATAATTAAGAAAAGCATTCCTACTAAACGTTTTAGCTCACAGTTGATCTCCTTGACCAAATTATGTCTTTGTTATAAGAATTATACTAGATTCGGAATAGAATGGTACAAAAAAATTAAGTTTCCGTTTGACCTCGTTGTTTGAAGTTACCTAACGAAACATTTTTAACTGTTACAATTTGAAAAACAAATAAAATACAGAGTGAGCAACATAACCGAATCTATAATGTTACCGGAATCGGTAGATTATGTTGGAAAAAGAAATTTACGAGCGATACAGATAAATTAAATAAGAAAAACATAAAACGTAATTTAAATGCTGCATTTATTTACCTTATTGTTAAAAAAGATGTTTAAAATGACCACCCTGGGTGTAGATGCTCGACTGATCATATTAAGTGTGGTCCGACGCAAAACGTTATCAATTGCGTAGATTGAAAAATTATGTCCGGCAAGTGATGTCCATTTTGGGCAAAACATTGTTGTAGCCTTACACGGTAACCGGCCTCGATTCTTTGCAGCATGTATACATCAATCTGGGTGACGTGATGACGAATTGCGATCTTTAGGTCCTCCAATGTACGCGGTTTATTGTCGCCGTACACACGCGATTTCAGAAACCCCCGCAGAAAAAAATCACAACTACACAAGTCGGGGGACCGAGGGGACCAAGCAATGTCGATCCGTCCCGGAAACAAGTTACGGAGAACAGCCATCGTTGCCCTCGCTGTGTGCGCTGTAACTCCATCCTGCTGGAATTACACATTTTGAAAATCGATTCCCCGGTTTCGTAACTCAGGGATGAAAAACGTATTCAACATCGCAATGTAACGATCAGCTGTTACAGTTACGGCAGCGTCATTTTCTTAAAAAAAATACGGTCCAATAACACCGACCTTTCCTATTGCACACCAGACAATCATCTTTGGGCTATGAAGTGGTCTCTCGTGAAGCTGATGCGGGTTTCTTTCTGCCCGATATCGGCAATTCTGTTTGTTGACGAAGCCGTTCAGATGAAAATGGTCTTCGTCACTCACTAACAATAACAAATTTTCATTTTCTTCAGAAATGGTAGCCTTTGTTGACAAAATTGTAATCGCTGCGTGAAATCTTGCTCGTTTAGCTGCTGCACGACGGCTATCTTGTAAGGATGGAAATGCAGGTCTGTATGCAAAATTCGTCTTACCGTACTTGTGCTCATTTGAAGCGCCGCTGAATGCCTCTAAATAGAGCGGTGTGGGCTTCTGACAATGGCTTCCCTTACTCGTTCGATGTTGTCCGGAGTGCTAGCAGTTCGTCAGAGACCCGGTGGTTTTTTCTTCAATATTGAACCGCTTGATCGAAGGTTGTTTACCCATCGCAATATTGCGTTACGAGAAGGGACACTTGCATTACGATGGATATTAAACTGACGGCGGAAATCTCGCTGAACAGCAGTTACAGATTCGTCATTTCGCACAAAACTGTCATACGCGTACAGGCGTTGGTCTAACGTCCACGGCTCCATCTCAACGACTAAAATGTAAATTGTATAAACAAAGGAAACGTCAGACACCAGCCACGTGCCACTCCCACCACAAAATTCCCGAGTACAAACCACTTCAAAAACATCCGGTTCCCATGAATGACCCTATATAAGGCCTTTTGCAGTTTATTTATTCTAGCCGTATTTGCCTCCCTATCTAACCCGTTTAGTTGTATTACTTCACCAAGATTTTTGAGTTTACCCTTCTTCCTAATTCTTTCAAAGTTTGTTACCAAATTATTCGGTAAATGCCTATTGTTTGTCATGTACTCGGTTTTATCGATTGATATCTTTAGACCTGTCTTTTCAGCAGTTTCCTTCATGATGTTGAATAGTTCCTTGCCGTTTCTTTGTCCTCAATTAGGATCGCTAGGTCGCCTGCAAAAGCAATACAATATCTGTTCAGATATTCTTTGGCATATCCTAATCTAACTTTTCAAATTTTCCTTTCTTCACAGATTTTCCTCCATTCTTTAATGATCTTTTCTAAGACAACGTTGAAAAGAAATTTGCCTTACACCTATCTGAATGCTGAACGGCTGTGAGATTTCTCCTTTATTTATTATTTTTAGTTAGTTATTCTTTTGCGAAACATCTTCAGAATGGATTTACCATTTATATGAAATTTTATAAGATGACATTTGATACCGATCAACGATGCCGTTTAATATCTTGATTGTAATCGGTCAAGAAGGTAAGTTGATCTCATTAATGGGTTTTGTATCTCAAAATTTTACTCAAAGGATAAAGATGTATATAAATCTTTACTTATATATTTACATTGTTTATCGTTTCACTTTTCCTCCTAAGTTTTAGTCTAATATTGTTGTCTTAATATTCATCGATATTTCCGAAAAAAATTTCTACGGATTGTTATATAAATATTACTTACAGTCTTAATTATTAAATAAAGTAAAACTTGTATCGTTTTATTAAAAACATTCTGAAAGATGTTAATAGAAATTAATTACAGTGTTAAAAGTAATACAAATTATCCTTCATGAAAATATCTGTGTAATTGATATTTAACTTTGAAGTAGATTAAAATCATCATTACATTGATGGGAATATAAAAATGTATCCAGCCGCAAGTTAAAATACGTTAGATATAATCGGAACAGAATATAGAATTTGTTTTCTGCTTCATTTATGAATTTCAGCTATTACAGCAGTTTAATTAAAAGTTCTTATCTTGTAATAGAATTCGGGCGCCTCAAATAATTACCATTCTTGTAACAGGTCTAAGGTAACTATATATATAAAACTTTGTAAAACTAAAGCGATAATGGTAATTAGTTATGTTTCAGAGAAGATGCGCTTGAATTTCTATCTTGAGATATGAAATGATGGTTTGGTCGTTATTATGGTTTACAATAAACATTTTAGGTTACGGTAAATTGATTTTTTTTTAAATCGTTGTGACCAGTAGGAAAAAAAATTAAGTAGGTGGTAAAGAGTTGTTCTTACTTATTTTTATTTATTTTTTTTATCTACACGCGCATCAACAATTAAACGTGTGGTCTTGAAGAAATTCTGGCCGACAATTCCTAAGACGTGTAGTTAATTGAAACCCGAACACCGGTATCACGATTTAGTTTAAATAACCGAATAAAATCGACTAGCTTTACTAGGTTTTGAACCTGAGAATTCTCGAATTCGAAATCATTTGATTTATAACGACGAGTTTACCATTAAAACGACCCGGTGAGTTACTTAGTTTTATAAAAAATAAAAACTAATCAAAATAAAAGTTTCAATTCTCCGAGTGCTGTTTTGTATTTGAATAACTATTCAGCATATCTTTTCGTTATCCCTATATAACAAATATTCTTGATTAAATGCTGTATAGACTTAATTATGCATTCATTTTTTTCATTTTTATTAATACTCGCTAAAAAAAAATACTGGAAATGAAATTCATAGTAAAAATTAATAAATGGAAAACTATATAAAAATAAGTTATATTTTACTTTATATGATAAACCCTATTTTTAAATATGAAATATCTTTTTTATTGTAATTACGAAATAAATTTAACTACCCTTTTTTGCTGTTTTGTACCAATATTAAACCTAAAGTTAATAACAATAAAAATTCAGTTTGTTTATGTATAAAATCTCTTCAAAATCATGTAAGGTAAGAATTTTTTACGTATTATTAAGGTAGGTGGAAATGCAGAGAATATTCAATATAGAAATTCCTAAGCTAGAAAAAATTCAAAAAAATAACTACTCGGTATATTCCATTTCCTTGCGACACGATACAATTATTTTTTTATTGTTCCGTATCCTAGGAAACTGCATTCTTATCAATAAAGCGGTAGAAAAAAAGAATATTATATAATCGACTTAGTAGTACGTTTAGTATATTGATTTTAGGTCTTATTGTATTCTCTCATCTACTATACTTTTTTCAAAAGAAGTCTTTGATGATCTATATGGATGTATTATTATTTTGAGGATAACTTTATCGCTAAATATTCGGTTACGACAAATTAAAATGCTTTAAGTTAGTATAATCTCTGACTTTGTTACTGGAAAATGTCAACCTATATAGGCGGAATAATCTGTGCATCGGTTAACGTTCTCTGCATGAAACGGAGCGCAATTTTTTTCATGATAAAATTTTCATACACAAACTTGTTGCGAATTGATCATCGACAGAATTAAAACATATTCGGCATAGAGAACAGTCCTTCGAATTTTTTTTTTTTTCAGATTTTTAACAACTTTATTCAGCCGTCCTTTTGTTTGTAATCTTATATTTATGGGCTTTCGTGTAGAGCAAGCGCTTAGCATTTCTTTGCAGGAATTTACTTTTAAGGTTTAGGAGGAGCTCGATGGTATTTTAATGCTATCGGCTCTTAGATGCTGCTCTAGATTGTCGATCTACTGTTCTCCCGTTAAAGCTCATTAGGACTATGAACGGGGGTGGCGACCGGAAGCGTCACAAGCCGGGTGTCTTCCCCTACGGGGTTGGGATGTTGATCTATTGTCGGATTCTTATCGGAGATACATTTTTCCTGTCCAATGTAGTAACGAGCTCCAGGATCACATCTTCGGTTGCAGGGGTGTAATGAGCCGTAAAAAGAGCTCCAACAAAATACCTGGTTTGTTTCTTTCGGCGTGAATTGTCGAATAAATCAACTTTTACGTCGGTTGATATAAAAAGCTTTCTTAATTCCTCTCATTTAATGTTGGGGACTGATAAAAACAAATCGTTCCTGCTCAAGTTAATTAAGAAATACCATTTTACGATAGCCAGTTGCCACTTGTTTCTTTGGGTACCATTATTTTTGCTATCTGTCTTCTTATAAAACCAGATGCCAGCAACGAAAACAAAAATGACTAATAAAAACATAAAATTTTTGCTGTTTTGATGTCGTAAAAAACATTTTTACTTCCTTCTACGAAGTAAAGAAAGTATTGTGATCCCAAAAAATCTCGGTTTTCAGATTTCAACGGAAATATCCATTTTCACTAGTTTCGGGCTGACGTCTGTGCGTACGTAAGTATTTATCTTGAATAACTGAAAAACCGATTAAGAATCGTAGAATGTTGAAATTTGGGATTTAGGATTGTTGTAACATCTAGTAGTGCACCTCCCTTTTTCATTGCCAACGACCGAACCAAAATTATTCAAACAACCGAAAAATCCAAAACAAAAATTTGGACTTTGGACTTTTTCTTAACTGCAGTAATAAGCTCTCATTGAGAGCTTTTCAACGGTGTATCATTAGTGGTGCTTATTTTCGTTGGTTCCAGAGTTATAGCCAAATAAAATTCTAATTAATGAAATATTTGGATCCTGCGTGAAGGCAATCGGTTCGAATCAAACTTCATCTCCTTTTTTTTAATGTTTTTTTTTAAATTTAAATATGTTGATTTATTAATACTACTTAGTAAACTCTGATTGAAAAAAAGATGTCGTATTCAACAATAACAATAAAAAAAATATATGAAAAATATCAGATGTTATTAATAAAATAAAATTTTAAGTACTTTTTATTTAAAAAAAAATCCCTATCAGTACGCCGGAAGGCGGAGTTAGATTTCACCGGTGCTAAGTAGGGGATAAAAAAGATTTCCACCTTAAAGTTAAGAAAGCTTCAAATTTACTCAGCACGACGATGGTTGCATGTGAAAATAAGTTTCACATGTTTAGCATACGACAAGGCCCATCTTACAATTCTAGAAACATTTTGGTCATCCCTTGCCGTAAGGGCTGTCATATCAAAAATTGTTACAGACAAAAGTTTTAGGTAATGTAACGACCGCTATAAACCGATGCAATACTGTGCCTATTAAGGGAGGTATGATTATTTTTTGTCTTTCAAACCCCATTTTTTCAACCCCCTGGACCAATGGTTGGGTATATAAAAAAAATTTGCTAAGATAAGTTTTAGGCCCTTATCCAAATAATAGTAGGAACTTTAAATGAATTCGATATTTTACTTAATAACAAAGTTATAGCATTTTTTTTTTATTTTGTAAGTCACCCCGTTTCCACCCCCATGGTCCGATTTTGGCTGTTAACGAACTAGACAGAGATTTTGGGACGAGTTATTTTTAAGGAACAATTTGAATGCGATTGGCGTCAAATTACAACAGTTATCGTGTCCACAAGAAAGTGAAATATATATCGTATGGATATATATATATATATATATATATATATATATATATATATATATAACTTTTGAGCTGACGGTGGTTTTAGGGTCTGGAGCATATGAAACCCGAAGGTATGTCGAAATTTTACGAAAGTCGAATCATGGTACCCATGATTCTAGGTTACCCATTACAGTAGATAAATTTCTTATGAAATTTCCCTAAAAATGTGTATATGTAATTTAATAGACGTTCAAGGAAGTCTTGTGGTGTCTCATCAGATTTTTTTTATATAACTAAATACACTTATACCGGTTTCTATTTTACAATATATTTTCATTGACCTCAAGAATACAAGCAGTGAAAACTTGAACGGAGCATTAATTTACGCGTGACTCCAAACTTAAGTAGAACGGACATCAGATTTTTGCGTTTTTACGTAAACATTTTTTTTTATTCCTTTAATTTTGAGTGAATAGCTGAGAATAAATAAGTTTCATTGGAATACAACGGAAATAATTTTGATTCGATTAATTTTCAGCCCTTTATTATTCTTCTAATGTTTCTTATATCTTTAATATTATTTTTTTTTATATTTAGAACAATGCAAAATAACTCCGCCAAAAGATCCATTTTTATGAATATTTGTTTTTATCTTTTTATCGATTTAGTTAACATTTACAATTAAAATTTTATAAAATAGTTAAATTAAATAAAAATAACTATTTTGAAAGCTCTTGCATTGTAGAAACAAATTGAAGTTTGAAATATTAATAAATTATACATTTTGTTATGATATATGTTACGGGATGTAAATTTTTGCGTCGCAATCTAAGTTTTTAATATGATTTTACTTTCTAGGCTTTCATAATTGTGATATGGTACTAATATCTGCCGTGTTATGAATAAATAATTTGAATAATAGAATTGATGACAATTAGATGTACTTATAAACTAAATTTAGAATAAAAGTAAATTGAATTGTGTAAAAAACTGATTATATGTTTTTTTATTTAATTTTTAAAAATATATTGTTTGCTAAAAAAAAAGTGCTCAAAAAGTTAAAAATTGATTGTTTTTTAACCCTTAAAATTTGTATTTTTAGAATTCGACGCCAAATTATAGATAATAATTAAATTTTAATTCTATTGTTTTGACAATCAAAATTTAAAAAAAATAATATCATCAAAGATTTTCGAATAGGAAGATTCCAGACCAGGAAACTTTGCTTCGGTATTTCGGTGTTTACCTACCACTGAATCATTGCTGTCTTCTCGATATACTGCTGAATGGCAAGAACAATATCTTGTCTGGGAAGAAGAAAACGTAATTTAGCACATTGAATGTAGCCCAGACATCAGTACCCGAAGAATTTTTACGGCACCGATTTAGCTGATTCTGAACAATGTTAATAATTTAAATTGTATTTTGTTTACCGATGAAGCCACATTTACTCAAAGTGGAATTTTTAATTCAAAAAACAGTCGCATATGGAGTCACAAAAATCCGCACGGTACCATAGAAACCGGATAGCAATACAGGTTTCACGTAAACATTTGTTGCGGTATTACCGCCAGCAAAAATTGAGACCAATTATTTTCATTTATAATTGTTTCGGGTGCTTCGTAAACTAATTGCAGAATAAATTGCACTCGCAATCGAAATTTTACGAAATAAAGAAGACGATTTTGTCGATCGTATTGTGTTTAGTGTTGACGTCAACATTTCATCTTAGCGGTAAAGTTGAAATACTTTCCCTATATGGGTTTCGGAAAACCCTCATGAAATCTTACAACGCAAATAAAATGTTCTCTGTACGATATCCCGACGGCCATTTTACGGGCTGTTCTTTTTCGTTGAAGTAAGCGTAACAGGAGCAGCTCATTTCAGTACACGGCTATTTCCTCGACTGCAAGATGGATCAGAGAATTTTATTTGGCAATATGATGATGCAACTTCTCACCGGCTTAATTCCGTACGAGATAGGTTGAATATATATTTCCTCGTCTGCTGGCTCGGTCGGCATTGATTCGATGACAGAGTTTTTTTGCGATGGCCTCTAAGGTTTGGTTTGTCTGGCATTTCTGCCACGCTAACCCTATTCGGTCGCCCTAAAGCATAAGACCGAATGTCCGTGCCGCAAATGGCTAATGTGCATCAAAAAGGTTTAGCGACCAATATCCTAATTAGCTCGTAGAGTTACCTAACTGCGCGAGCGTAATAAGCGTGTTGCCCTACACCACTCGCTTGCATGTCCCTCCGCTCACTAGTCATATATTACTAAAATGGGTAGGCGCACCCTATCTACACTCCAAAATATGACTTGTCAATAAATTAAAAGATATTCCGTCAAGGACACCAGTTTTCTGCCACGCCTAGGACGCTGAATGCCAGCAAGGCTGTCCACTATATTATAGCGCTTAAAGCAATATTTGACCGATGGCCGGCCGTTTCTCAAACGTAACTTCCTATAGCAAGCGGTAGGAGTCTTATATTCCTTAAACTACTGATGCCGGTTGAAAAAAGCAACGGCATCGAGGAACTCCCACACGTTCCGACAATGCGGCTCACACCATATTGACCTCTAAGTTACCCGATCTTATTCCATGTTTTTTTTTTCCTTTGCTGCTTATAAAGGATGCTGCGCATACGCTCTGCTACTAAGCGTATGCGCAGCATCCTTAGCGATCTAAGCTATTTGAAGCACAGGATTGAAGCGGCTGTCGCATCCACTACTCCACACATGCCGTTTAAAGTACGGGACAAACTCTTCTATCAGTTGTATGTGTGTCGCGTGACGAAAGACAGTCGTATCGAACAACCCACGGGGTCGGTCTAGTAGTGAACTTTTTATCGCAAATCAGTTGATTTCAAAATTGAGAGTTCTAAGGTTCAAATCCTTAAAGGCGGTTACTTTTATACGATTCTGAATACTAGATCATAGATTCTTGGTGTTCTTTGGTGGTCGGGTTTCAATTAATCGCACATCTCAGGAACGGTCGAACTGAGAATGTACAAGACTACACTTCATTCATATTCATACATATCATTCTCATTGATCCTCTAAAGTAATACCTTATGACGGTTCCGGAGGCTAAACAGAAAAAGAAAAGTCAGATCGAACACTTGTAGGAAGAATTTTAAGAGTTACTTTTTCATTTTCTTTGTGTTTCAATAATGTAAGTCAAAGTTAAGAAATAAGAAACGGTTTAAAATCCCGACTTTTTTGTACACTCTGTGCTTTATGTTAAATGCTGTAACGGTCATCAAATTAATAACAGAATGTTCATTTACGTATATGAATTAATGATCTGCATTAAATGTCGTATTTTTGCGTGATTCTAGGTCCGAAATGTACCGTAGATAGATTATTATTGCAGTTAATGATGTAGAAAGGTTGTGTGTGTGTGTCACGTACACACTCTCACACACGTGTGTTTGTAAATAGAGAGAAAAATACGCTGTCGAGGAAATGGACAAAGTTCAATCCGTTTCCTTCTAATTAACAGTTTTTCTACCGGACAATATGCCGTCGTAGATAAAAAAAAATAACAAAAGTTCAGATTTTTGCTGTTTCGGACATCTCCTTATTACTTCAATTTCCTTCATGACGTCACAAAAAGAAAAGAAAAACCTTCCTGAATCCGATCATCATTACCGCTATCATCATCGTTTTCCCCTTTACACCTCATCCTTCCAAAATTATAGACTACACTGTTTATATCGGTCCTTTCCTCTCTTTTAATCTTCAATTACGAGTGTTAAATTCCCTTTTCTTTTAAAAACTTTCTCACCGAATCACCCGCATAATAGTAGCAGTAGATTGTTTCATATTTCATAACTCTTCATCATGTTTATTTTTAATTATATCGATGTTTCGTTTTTAAATTCCTTATTGTTAACTTACTATGTTAGCCGTTTAATTTTATCATTGATAATCTATTATCTATATATAAGGATCAGCTGCTTAAAAAAACTGACTGAATCGTACATACGTTTTCTAGGTGGGTTTGTAGGTAAAAAATCTATATTCCTTGATATGGGAAATTTATTAAATACTATCATTAAGAACTTGAAATCGTCCAAATTTGTACTTCACGTTATTAACGGCTCACACTAAAAATTAAAATTAAAACAAATCGGTTTATAAAAATATTTTTATTTTCTCCAATCCGTTTTCCAGCTACTGCCGGGTCTGTGTGTGTGCGGGGGGGTGTGTGAGGGTCTGTGAAGGGAAATGCAATTACTGCTACCGGCTTGCCAGGCCTGATGTAGTATTGAACAGGGTCAGGTCAACCACTCCTGAGAGGTGCGGTTAAGTGAAGCCCAACCACCGATGAACATCGATATCCACCACAGTCTAGTACTCAAATCCATATTAGCCTTTACAAGGACTCGAACCTTAGAATTCTCGACTTCGAAAATCAGCTAAATTTGCGATGACGAGTTTAACGGTTAAACGAACCCGGCCGGTTAAAATATTAAAAAATATTACGTTTGATATTTTTAGTTATTAAGAAATAACGATAAATTATTTTCTAAACATTGAAATTACAGTTATTATTAATACAAGTCTATTTTTACATACATAATGTAAACCGATCGATTTTAGCTTTGTTGTAATGCATTTCCTTTTGCTTTTGCGTTCACTTGTTGAATAGATTTCCCCTTTCTTTTACAATTTTTTTTTTTATTTTTACAATACGTGCATACTTTTTCATGCGTAATCGAAATTAATTATACGCTTTGTCTTTAAATATTCTCTTTATACTTCACACAGGAATAAAAAATTTGAATTATCAGACCGGTAGATACAATCAGTAAAACGTAGTTGAAGTAGATTACAGAGTCCACTCAAACGTAAATATTTGATGACGCCGCAAGCATTTTTCTAAAACAAACTAGAGAACGTTCGAGAATCCGAGGAAAGCAAGTCGAAACAAAGTTCTACATCGTTCCATCGTAGCGCTCGGTCCGTAATAAGACATCAAAGAACTGGATATATATATCTCCGTCTCTGTTTCTCACCGCATCATTATTACGCGTACGTCTGTCTGCCGGTATTTAATTACATAACGGCAACGTAAACGGATGTCAGTTCGTTTCGTTACGGCCGATTAAAAGATTGTCGCCAACATCTCTTAGTTACTTTGTAGAAATATAACCGATTTTGTAAAACCGTTACGTTGTTTTTAAAAGGTTTCTCGGAGAAACATTTAACATTTTGAGGAAAATAAAGGTATTAATAAGCATATACAGTTTTTTCTTTTATAATATTTAAGTGTGCTCGGTAAAAAAAAAATGTATTCATATTAATTTAACCGCTACTGGTAAATATCGTTACCGTTTTCGATCTAATGAAGTATAAAAACAAGTTATACTGTACTTATTTATTTTTAACATATCGAGATGTTTGAAGTCTTAACGATTCCATTCGTTTACAGTGGAAAAAATAAAGATGGTCGGCCCACTTACTTTTTCATACAAGTATCAAAACAAAAATTAAAAAAAAACATTTTTTCGTTTTATCATTAATTTTTTTCAGCTGTACAACTTAACGTTCGTATGAAACAAGTAAAAACAAGAATTTCAAAAAATAGTAAAAAAGAAAGAAAAGAAGTTAATAGAAACTGTTACCTAGCGACGATCATTTTAAGGTATAAGACATCTGTTTCAGTCTCCTTAAGGGTCAATTCAAAAACTAAATAGAAAGATTAAGAGGTTTTGACATATAATTTTTAAGAAAAGCAAAAATTTTGACGTAGAAAACTTCAAACAATAATTAAGATAACCAAAATGGTATTTTAATATTTTTCATACCTAGCTGCAAAAATTGCTTACAGAACACCCCGATTAATGTATACCTACCATAATATAAATCGTTTGCCGGTAGGAGCATTTAATAAATTTAATTTTCATTATGATTTTTATCGGTTGAACAATTATCTAAGTACTGTAAACCGCTTTTGAGAATACCTACGAAAAAAATTATAAATGGCCGCAATTTTTGTTACGGTTATCGTAGCCCGATTTGTTTACGTTAAATCGTGGATAAATCAAATATATAGTTTTTCTAAATTAAAAACCCACACGCACCACGCATGCATGCCATGTATGCATATATACATACGTGAATATTCAATTTGCATGGCTGTATGGCTGCAACATCAATTCTCTCTGTGAAAATAACTGTACTGGTGACAACTGTACCTCAGATTCTTTACGTTTTTCTCAGCCTTAAAAAAGACTGAGATAGATCGAGTAAGCTACAAATTAATAGACTTTTTTTGGTTATATGCGTTCCTTCAACTCGGAAAAAAAATACATTGTCGAAGTAAATAATATCCTTTCAACTGTCCAGGAACGGTACGAGCGTTTTTCCTGCTAACATTGGTTGCAGGTAGCTGTTTAAATGAGGAGTGGTTATTTAAAAAGTATTTTACGGTCGTTTTTATAAGCTTAATAACCTATAAACGGTCGAATAAAATGCATTATTATTACGACTGAGATATTTTTACAAATAGTGTGGAATATAATTTTTTTTTTTTTTTAAATAACAGCTGCAGAGAGAAAAAAGTACTGTAACATTACATAATATCGGTTATATGAAATCTATCGTGAACCGCGCTGTTCGGACAATGTGACGGTTTATTATATTAACTTTGAACCTATTTTCTTACTCATCTTACTGAATGGACGTCGGTTTTTTCTACGGAAATGCAGTTTTTCTGAAATATTTTCGGTAACCAGGAAGGAACGCTCGAAGTTTGTGAGGAGAGCGAGAAAAGACAAAAGATTAATTTTTACACCGATCGCGTCATAATTTATTGTGCGTGTACAAATAGGCGAAAGGACCTTGAAAAGTAGCCAAAAAGTGTCATTTCTGTTCAATTATCTACAGTTTATTGAACAAAAATTTTAGTAATGTAATGAAATCACAAAAGTTTAGAGCGAATGGCTCATAAGAGATCATTATTTTGTCATTAATCAATGAATCACATTTTCAGCGTAAAATGAAAAATTTTATTTTTCATTTTAAAAATAAAATTTTTAAATTTCATTTAAAAAAGTAGTCTGTTTCCGTTTTCTTTTTTTTTAACCTCTGCTGCAGTAGAAGATCTAAAAGCGTGTAAATATTTAGATTTTAATTATTTTAAAGGTAAAGAAAAGCTTACAACACAGTTGTAGGCTTTCCCGACACGCGGCGTTTTTCTGATTCACGGCTTGCATACGCATACACAAACAACTTAATTTAAAATATTTATCATTTTATTTTAATATAATTTTTTTTTTTTTTTTTAAACTTTAATTCAACGATTCTAACCAAAGCACGCGCGCATAACGTATTTCATTCTCGCTGATGTGGCTGTACTAACGGTCACTTTAAATACTTTTTTACACTTTAAATAATATTCATTTATTTAATTTTACCGCAAATCTGTGGCGTCACTACACAGCAGACGACTACACCAGCTGTACGTCCCTGGTACACTAGCGCCCTTGTGGCGGGAGGGGGTACTATTGATGTAGTTTACCCACTTAGCCGCTAGTTCATTTACAGTGTTTTTGGGGTTTTGTAAAAAGTTTTTTTTGCAAATATTATTATTTTTTAATCGTTAACGAATGTGCCTGATAAAATAAGACCTTAATTAGGCAAAATCTCGAGATACTCAAGATACGAGCGATCTTGCTCAATAGCCTCACCCCTTTGATTTTTAAGTTGAAAATTTAACGGTACAATGCCCGATAAAGACGTAATCTGACCAAGTTTGGTCAAAATCGGTCGAGTAGTTCTGGATATATAAGGTGATTTAGAAGGAGACACCGAACATACACGGGTGCATGCGAACATCCGGAAAAATTTCCATCCGGTTATTTTTGAGTTTCTTAGATGTCAAAACGTAAATATCCAGTGAAAATCGCATATACCCAAGCTGGACCGATAATAATAACTTCCCTTTTAAATTTACAGCTCTGCTATAGTGAGCAAGTAAAAATAAGATATCTAATATTCACAATGTTAAGAGATAATTAATTTAATTTTTAATGCAAGGCTATACAGTTTTTAAAGTTTACAATTCTACGCGACATATAACTTAGCCGATGGATTTTCTTTTGTTACCTTGTTAGCGAGTCGCAAACAAAAAATTATACATAAGAGGATACCGCTTCCTTTATAAATAATCATTTAAATCTTTTCTGCGTAAAATGTATAAAACAATATTTGTTTGCGTGGCGTTTACCGTTTTCTTTTTATTGACGTGAATAATAACCATTGATTTTTAAAATCAGTGTAATAATTAATATAAAATTAATTAATTAGTAATTATCAGTGTAATAATCAATGTAAATCGATGTAATAATCGTTGATTTTTAAACGCCATTGACGTTTTAAAAATCGTTTAATAGTAATACTAATAATAATAATCGTACTAATACTAAAGAGAGTGGTAAATAAGATATTAGTAAGGTAAGGATTAGGTTAATCGCACGTTAAATTTTAATTTTTTTGGCTGTCGTTTATTTTTTTTATTGCTGCCTAAATTTATATTTTGTTTATATCTCCGGAAAGACTTTTTTTTCTACTTTCATGCCAATAAAAAGAATACTGAAAACGACTCCAAAGTATTGTTTTATACATTTTACGCAGAAAAAAATTACATTTTTATTGGCGCACTCAAATATTACTGCGATTTATCTTCACGTAACAGTAATCCACAAAATCACCCGATTATTTATAAGGGGCTTAATAAAGACAAAAGAACAAAGACAAAACTACGACGCTGTATTTAATAAAATCATGTACACATTCGTTGTATTTCAAAAGAACTTATGAAAAATCATTCAGTCTAGTTGAAATTTTGACAGGTTATTTGTCGGTAAACACCTGCATTATATTTAATATCTTTAGTTCAGCGTTTTTTGGAAAATATTCAAACTTAGTGATTCTAAAAACCGCTACAACTTTGGTTTTATTTTCCCTTTACTCGTTACACATCATTAAACTAAGAACGGTAAATAACAGTTAATTTATCTTTTTTATGCAAAAATAATCCAATGATTATTGTAAATATTATTCAACAGCTTAAATACAAGTGAATAATCTCTTGTAACGCGTAAAAATATGCACAGAATCGATAATTATCGAATATATTACTAATATCTCTGAACTATACAAACAAAATAAATGCCGTAGAAGAATAATTTGGTAGAATACTTGAATCGATGTATACGTTAGATAACAAATTAGTTTAGTTATAATAAACTCAGGATTTAATATAATTAACTCTATAATAAACTGCCTAGGATTCGCGGACGATCTGGCCGTTCTGGCAAACAACATACAAGAAACTATACAACATATAAAATCACTATAAGAGATAGCACAACGAATCGGCCTCAAAATATCTTTTGAAAAGACAGGAATAATGTTAACAGATCCCCCCGCTTGCAAATAAAATTTCAGCAAATGGCCAAGAGATTAAAATTGTAGATAAATTTAAGTATCTTGGAGAAATTATAACGTACAACCTCAACGGAAAACCAGCTTGGCACAACAGAATAAACAAACCGACTAGGGTGCAGCATCTTACCAAGAACACCTACAACAAAATTAAAACACTATAAAAGTCACGCAACTAGAAATTGCATATCTTCAAAACAACCGATACTGCAGCAATAGACAAAATCCACAAGATAGAAAGAAGGTTAGTCAGAGCGTACGTAAACAAAAAATATCCAAAGAATGGAGACTGGAGGCTCGCTTTAAATGAAACAGTCTGCAAGGAAATAGAACCAGTAACCAGCAAAATCAAAAAGAAACGGATCCATTCTTAGGACACCTAATCGGAACACTGGAAAGTAAAATCATTAGAAATATAATAGAAAAATTATAGAATAGCAAAACCATCATAAAATGGATTACAGAAATCGAAGAAGACGTGAAAGGAACTCGAAATTACATTGGAAGATTTGAAGAACAAAACAGACAAAATTAAGAAACTCCAAGACAAACAACCTAAACTACAAACGAAAATCAACAGACAAACAATAGGAAGGGTGATTTTAAACCAAGAAAGAAAGTTAAGAGCCGAAAGACTGAAGAAGAACTGGGCTAACAGGAAATTGAAAAACCCCTTCTATAAAAATTGACTAGTGGTCCAATGTAGCCAAACAAAAAAAAAAGCCGAATTTTTGTATTCCGACGAGAAACTTTTAATAAAGTGTGTATTTTTATGAAATGTTCATTTTAACATTCGATAAACGCCTCCTTTCGTAATTAGTAATTTTTAACTATTACATATATTTATATAATTTGCTTATCACCATATTTTTCATAATTTTTTTTTTTAATTGTCGTCTTATATCTTGATAATGTTAAAAAACATTTTCAGGTGCTGAAGTTTTAACGTTCACTAACATCGGTAAGGAAGCTTTCTATAACTCAAAAACGCGTTTCTATAGTTTATTTAAGATCAGAAATAATCGATACAGAACTCGGTTCTGTATCGATTTTTTGGATAATCTTTTTTTTTAAATAAATATTTTTATAAAAGCTTAAATATTAAAGAGAATTGTAATTTAATTACAATACAAATTTACATTAATTACGGCAAATAAATAATAACCCGTTTATTTATTATTAACTAAAACTTGATTATCAACGATTAATAGATAGAATCGTTTATCTGGTACAATGATAGGTTTTTGTATAATAATTAAATATAAAGCGTATAAAATAACGTAATAAGATTTCTCATTAAACTTGGAAAGCATCTCTTGCGTATACAGACAAGTTATCATCGTCCTTCATCTGAATGTACATCCTTTTTGCAATTATCTCTTATGTTTTAAGACAATTAAGCTCTCTGAAAGGGATTCTGGTTTAATTAAAAACGAATCCCTCATTAGTTCTTTGTCCTACTAACTTTATGAAACGAAAGCGTTGTATTTAATTATTAAATCAATATCACTCGACCGATTGATATCTGATCTTAATAGTTAGGTATTACTGTATAAAATCTCTAATTCGGTTTGATATCGGTAATTTCCTTTTTTTATAAAACGTGTGTGCATCCACGCGCGATCAAGCATGAAATAAGCGATGAGAAGATTGTACCGAGAGCTCTTCTGGAACAATTCAACACGGATCAAGACATTGACGAAGAAGGGTATGAAATAAATTACGCCATTTTTTTTTTTTGAAACCAGACTCTCCATGCTTACAGATATCTATAATTTCAGAATAGCTGTACTGATTTCCATGAAGTAAGCGTTAAACAGTTTTTTTTAGTCGTGTGAGTGATATTAAACGTACAACGATTTCTAAAAAAATTGTAACGCACTGATCTTCGAAAATTATTGGCAATGTTCGACGGGCTACTTTTGAAATTAGAAATTAAAAATATTAGGACGATGTTGTTTGTATTGTCGTACACCGTAGAATTACTTGGTTTGTTTTAACTCACAATATGTTTTTAGGTAAATTTCATAAGAAAGCTACCCATTGTAATGGGTATCATGATTCGACTCCCGGAAAATTTCGACATACCTTCCCGTATCACATCCCTCAGGCCCCAAAACCACCATCAGCTCAAAAATGTATATATACGTTAATATATATATATATATATATATCACTTTCTTGTGGACAGGATAACTGCCGTAATTTTGAGCCAACCACTTTCAAATTGTTCCCTAAAAATAGCTCGACCCAAAATCTCGGTCGAGTTCCTTAACAGCCAAAATAGGGCCATGAGGGTGAAAACGGGGTGACATTTTCAAAAAAAAAAATATATATATATATATATATATTGCTATAACTTTTTTATTAACTAAAATATCGAATTCGTTTAAAGTTCTTACTATTCTTTGGATTAGCGCCTAAAATTTATATAAGTAAAGTTTTATGATATCACCAGCCATTGGTTCGGGGGGTGGAAAAAATAAGGTTTCGAAGATAAAAATAATTATAACTCCCTCAATAGGCACAGTATTGATCAGTTTAAAGTGGTTGTTAGTCCTGTAAGCATTGCCTAAAACGTTTGCGTATAATAATTTTTGATATGACCAACCCTTACGACAAGGGATGACCAAAATGTTGCTAGAATTGTAAGATGGGGGCTTGTCCTATGGTAAACATGTGAAATTTTTTTCACATGAAACCATTGTCGTATTGAGTAAATTTTAAGTTTTTCTTAACTTTAAAGTGGAAATTTTTTTTATTCCCTACTTAGCACCGGTAAAATTTACCTCCGCCTTCCGGCGTGCCGAAAGGGATTTTTTTTTTCATATTTGTCCTCAAATCTTTCATCCTTAATTTAACATACTTCCTGACATTACATGTTGATAAAAGTTTGCACAGTTATTAAGGTCGGGTGACAATACAATATTCCATCATTTATTTTGCAAACATCCCCCGTACGGGGTTAAATTTTTAAAATGTATATAAGCGACAAAAAAAAATTTTGTTAATTTACAATTGTATTCAATAATCAAAAACTTGACTATTTCGTTACTTTGTGTAGTAAATGTTTGGTTGAAAATTTGTTTGGTATTTTATAAATATATTAGAAATTTCATTATATTAAACTCCTGCAATGTATGATAATAATTTTATTGAAGTATGACGAAAAGGTTTAAAGCAGATTTTAAAAAAAATTTTGTAATATTATTTTTTACCTGAAAATTCTTGTTTTTCGATGCCTTTCGAAATTATATTTCATAACTCTACCCTTTCCGCTTAAAATTTTTGAGTTACATCTCAATCAGTTTGGGTGTGGTGATTGCGTACGTAAGAGATAGGAGTATTACTCCTATGTAGCTAGTTTCGAGATTGGAAAATTTGCAAAATTTCATCTGTATTTATTTGTGCTAACTTTTTTAACACTCGTTTACACCGAATTGAAACTCAATATCATTTTTTTTATAACCGCCGTAAAAAGAAACAATTTTTACGACAGATTCAATTTTTTATAAACTAAATTGAATATTAAAATGAAGACTTTTTTAAAAATATACACTCGCGCATGTTTATTATACTACTTATTATCATCATCATTAGTATTAAGGTCACATTCACCGTCATTATTATTATAAAAAAATGATAATTTGATATTTAAAATAAACGCGTCTTGTTGGCCTTAATCGTTGTCGTATTACTACCGAAGTGTGTTTTCCAATACTTGCGCATTGCTTTTTGAATAAATTTATTATTGTTGTTAACTCAGTACTTTCATTAAAGTATTTTTTTTTTTTTTTTTTTTTGTGAATTGTGAGTGTATTATGATTTATTACTCGTAATTATAAATAAATCCTAATTTATATTGTTCACGTAATAAATTACTTTCATCTGTACTATTTCTCCATAAAAACTTCAAAGATGTTTTTGATATGTGTAATATTTACAGATGAAACAAAAATTTTGTTAAGTAACTTAAGATCGGGATGTTTTTTATTCTGATCGGTAGATCTTCTCCATTTTTATCCCACGAAAAAATATGGTGCGTGGGTTTGTTGTATGTGCTCAGGTTTTTATTTTAGCTGCTATTGACGCAGAGCGGAGCAATGGTGGTGCGCGGGCTGCTGCCCGCAGCACACGAACGGTCATTCGTTCTAACGACTTATACTTCTTGATACGAAGAACTGTCAGGCGCCTCCCTTTTTTTCTAGTAGTATTAATAGTAATTTACATAGATCACGTTATGAACGGTTAGATATGTTATTACACCGATAAGGATAGTTGAACTATCCCGGAATTTGCCTGGTTGAATCAAGGGAAACCGAAGTAAAACCTCGATCATGACAAATATATAATACAAATACACTAACAAATACATAATTACAAATTAATTATTATAAAATAAAGAAAGAAATTTGATGGGAGTACATATTAATTATTTAGAATATAAACACATGAAATAATAATGTTGAAGTAAATATATGAAAATTCTAAATACAAAAACAAAATCACAATTCAGAAAGCGTTGATGAAAATTAGGAAAATTATTTGAGAGGATAATTATGAACCGGTTGAACGGAAAGAAAAAAAAATTAGGATTTTTAACTAGAATTATTTAAAAATTCAATTACAAAATAATAATGTTTCACTAAAAGAAATTCTTTTAATTTTATTTTAAATAAACTGTGGAAGAATTTTTAAACGATTCGATAATTTATTAAAAATGTCGATGGAAATATAACGACTTCTTTTCTCGTTTCGCCAAAGTATCGGTTTGACTATGGATATTGTTATACTTTTAAGAATAAGTGATTATACTTTGTAGGAAAGATTGCACATTCATCCAGTTGTTGCCCGCTTTGGATCTGTAATTCTGATGCGATTTATCAAAGAAACCGTGGTATACTTAGGCGGGAATGTAACTGTTTAATAACAATAAGCTTAGGGAGTTAATTAGGCGCTCCAAAGCAAAGCAATAAGGTTTGAGAAAGATAACATTTTTGTAGTTTAACATAATATTTTAAATCAAACGCCTGCATTATTATATCGTATGCTGTTTCACGCTTGTTAACGACATTTTACAGTCGGCTATTCTAAATACTCGTAATACTGTAAGCTTAGCGTAGTGACCCTATCGTAATGTCCTCGCGACTGATCTGGATTAAAAACCGTCGACATTTGCTCATCGCACAGGTTACGGAAACTGAATTTCAGTCGACAATTCTTCAGGATTACGGTTAAAACCCTAATAATCCATAGTAAACCGCAGAATTAAAACAGCCATTAGGTTGAAATTGCTGATATTTTATCCCTAAAATTATAACCTGTATTATTTAATTTAAAAAACGATTTAGATCGGATTTTGTTTAGTATTGGATGACTTTTTTAATTAAGATTTATTATATTGTTTTTTCGCAATACTTTTAAATTTAGTGTAATCATATTGGAGTCAGATTATGGGAATTTTTTTAAAATTATTATTAGATTACTGATTTATAAAAAGTTACTTAATTTTTCATCACTTTTGTGTCGAATAACTAACCGATAAAAGTAAATAGATAGTACTGTTATAATTTAAAAAAAGAAGATTAACAAAAAAACTACTGCATGAAATTTGTACATCTTGCTATAACTTTAACGGTCGTGGGAGTCTTGATAGGGAACCAAGTCGCTGAGAGGAAGTCGGTTGCAATTAGGGCATACCAGACCTACTCACGGTTACCCGATGGCAGAAAACGCACCACTGTGCGTTCGTTGCAACTGCCGCTTGATTGTGCACCACATCCTTGTGGACTGCGTATTCTATGCGGCCTTATGTCATTGCCAAGGGACATACCGCGGGTCTTAGGAAACGGCAAGAATTTACTTAAAATAATAAATATGTTTAATATGATCTAATCCGTCAAAATTTTGATATTATTTTATTGCTTAAATTTTATTCCTATTATTATCTTAATTTCATCATAGTTTTAACTAACTATATACTCTTTTACTAATATTTTATTATGTGAGAAAAAGCCTCTTATTTTCTCGACCCCGGCGATGATAATGCGAAAGCGTTTTTGCCCGATAAAAGTCACTTCCAAGCGGTCATTCACAAAAATGAAAAGTAAGTCGGCTTCTTTTTCTAGCAAAAAAAGAGGTGTTAAGAGATTTTCAGTAGTTTTATCGCACCGAGTTGAATATACTGTTTCATTTTGGTATTCAACAAATCCTCTGAGATGCAGATGATATTCAGTATTACGAGTATACATTAATTTTGTTCATCGTTGAAAGACGGTAAAGTAATAACAATATCGTTATTATTAATGAAGTAAGCGACTCTAATTATTGGTACTTGTATCTCTTTGATGTTTTTCTTACATCGTAATTACGACAAAGATTGTGATAAATAGTGTAGAGTGACAGAGGTAAATTAATTTTCTCAGTTTTGTGAGAAACAATGCGTTATATACTCATCTTCATTTGGTAGCAAATAATCCAAAATTCTAATTAAAATTATACCAAATTATGTCAATTTTTCAGTATACCGCAATTTTTTTCTTAAAATATTATTAATGTAGTTCATTATATTATCGCCTTTTTTTTGGTTTTTTGGGTTTTTTTTATTTTTACAGACTTCAGTTGACATTTTTAATATCTGTAACCGATCTTTTATTCTGTGAATTCATCAATTAAAAATATTTAAACGTATATGTGAACCGTTGGACGTCTCGATACTATCGGAACTGTATTTAGTTTGTTTTAATTGCAAATTGTTTCCGGCCCGGCAATCGGTGAATATAACAAGCTGTATATGCACCCTATACATGAGTAACGGATACGGCTCTCTACAGATTTCTCTCCAAGAATATTTCAATAAATATTTGTAGTTTTTTCGAATTAAAAAAAAAAAAAAAACATTATAAAAATTGTTGATATTCTATTGTATTTTTTGGTAGTTTCTATACAAAAAAAAAAAAGAAAATAAAAACAATATTTAATTTTCTAACGTTTTTATTGATTAAGGTGCCGTTGAATTATTCTTTTCTTGTGGAGTAATACTTGCTTCTAAATGCAAAGTAATTAGAAAATAAACATCATTACAACAGGTTGTTATTTTAATTTCATTGATCATAATCCCTTCATGTAGATAATAAATGTATTTATTTATTCGACTGTGTATATTGCGCTTATTTATATCACCACGTTATGTATTACGTATCGTAACCGAATGATTGTAAATAAGTTGACGTGAGAAAGGCTTTATTTAAAAAATACTCGCTTCAGTTATTTTGTCGATAATTTTAGGAAGAATGAGAAATAAGCAGTTTTTTGTCGCTTAGGCTACTGAGACGGTTGTAGTGTTGCACATCAGCACGCCAAGTCCAAACAAAATGTTTAGAGGGAACATTTGGACCAATAGGAACAATCTTTATTTACTATTGAAACATTTTCCTTCGTTTCACAAATTATTCTTACCCCTAGACTTATAAAGTCTACGAGATATCTTCAAATATTTTTTTTATCGATATGACAATTGTCGAAAATTTCCTCCTCGATACAATTGAAAATTGAAAATATTTTATAACCGAAGTAATGTAATGAATAACAAGGCAGAAGTAACTGAATATCCGAAAAAAAACAACGCAGCGATGTGAATTGCATATGTTTGACGATAAAATGTGAAACCAGTATTGATATTCCAAGAAAATGTAAGACGTTTCGTCACCGGCTTATTCTAAACGATTTTACTATAGATGTTTCAAAACTAGACCGATGTACTTTTTCTCATTTATCCTGACAACATTACATGTTTTTAACATCACATTTTTTCTCAGAATAATCTTAGCATCGAAAGAAGTGCTGCGGAGGGGGAGGATTTCCTCTCTATGTATCTTGGAACCTGGACGAATGTTAACTGTTGCAAGATGTTTCTACTTTTTTTTTTTTTTTTGTCTTCAGTCATTTGACTGGTTTGATGCAGCTCTCCAAGATTCCCTGTCTAGTGCTAGTCGTTTCATTTCAGTATACCCTCTACATCCTACATCCCCAACAATTTGTTTTACATACTCCAACGTGGCCTGCCTACACAATTTTTCCCTTCTACCTGTCCTTCCAATATTAAAGCGACTATTCCAGGAAGCCTTAGTATGTGGCCTATAAGTCTGTCTCTTCTTTTAACTATATTTTTCCAAATGCTTCTTTCTTTGCCGCATACCTCTTCATTTGTCACTTTATCCACCCGTCTGATTTTTAACATTCTCCTATAGCACCACATTTCAAAAGCTTCTAATTTTTTTTCTTCTCAGATACTCCGATTGTCCAAGTTTCACTTCCATATAAAGTGAAACTCCAAACATACACTTTCAAAAATCTTTTCCTGACATTTAAATTAATTTTTGATGTAAACAAATTATATTTCTTACTGAAGGATCGTTTAACTTGTGCTATTCGGCATTTTATATCGCTCCTGCTTCGTCCATCTTTAGTAATTTTACTTCCCAAATAACAAAATTCTTCTACCTCCATAATCTTTTCTCCTCCTATTTTCACATTCAGCGGTCCATCTTTGTTATTTCTACTACATTTCATTACTTTTGTTTTGTTCTTGTTTATTTTTACGCTTTTAAGTAGGTTATTGTGTTCTCTTTACCTTTTGGAAAGGTGTAATCGCGTACACGTTACATTTCTACTAACATGTTTACAAACAACGAATTGTAGCAGATCCCTTTCTGATTCGATTTAATAGTTCCCGGCTTAATAAATTGTTGATACATTAATTTTATAAAAGTTAAAAAAATATTTATGATAATTTACAATATTATTCGCTTTATCTGTGTTTTTATTAAAATAATCACTTAATGAAACTTTTAACCGGCTAAAAATATTGAGAAAAAAATTTGTAAAAATCAAAATCTTAGTCTATTCGGTTCGTTTTTTATTCTTGTAGAGGCAAATAAATTAAATTTAGGTAGTTTATTTGAATTTATATAAAAAGTAAATATTTGGGACGATCAAACCTAAAGTATATTTAACGGTATGGTTTTTGAAAAATCTATTCCATCGTCTTTTCTTTTATTTCTTAAAAACGTCTTTTATGTATTTAAAAAATTACTCTTTCATAGGGAATTTGAAGTATAATAGACAAATCTTTTTTTGTTTATTTTCCATTCGAATGTAATATAAACCGGTTCATCTGTTATCCGATATGTTAGTTTCTGTTTTCAAAGAATATGATGTTGAAAATGTAAGCAAGATAAAAAATTCTTTTGTAAACTACAAAGGCCACTTACGTTCATATACGGTTTATTGACCGATAGAAATAAACTTTTAGCGAATATTTACACTAGTAGACTCAATCTTTATTGGGTGATGAAACAACCCCTTCGTTTCACAAAAAAAAGTTGATAAAAAATAAATTTGAAAAGGTAATTTAAAATAATAAACTGTTTAATTTTGAAGGATATATTGAAGAATAAACAAGAGGGTTGTTTGTTCTCTGAAAAAAGTATTTGTTTTTTTTTTAACCGGTCAAATATTTATTGCAATATTTAGTTTTGAAAAATTCAAATAAAATTAAATAGAATCTTAAGCGGAATTAAACAGGCTAATTTTTAAAATTATGAATAAAATCTAGTCGTATACAGAAATATATTTATTCGATTATATATATATTAATATCGATTAAGTGAATCATTATCGCTATATTCTTTTCTTTATCCGGCACAAAAGTTTGAAAATCCAAAAAGAAGGAAACTGTTAAAATTTCAATTGCATTCTCATAATGCGGATAGGTACACTGCCTTATAAAAAAAAGTAAATTTGAATTTTGAAAATCGGTCTGCAGGTCTTCAGTGGACATAAACATTAAAAATCTTTAATAGAAAAATAAAATTATTTTACCTATTTTCTACGGAA
This sequence comes from Lycorma delicatula, assembly GCF_047948215.1. Taxonomy (NCBI): domain Eukaryota; kingdom Metazoa; phylum Arthropoda; class Insecta; order Hemiptera; family Fulgoridae; genus Lycorma; species Lycorma delicatula. The sequence continues at coordinate 160,935,710 of NC_134460.1, forward strand.
AAAATAGGTTAATGATCTTTGAGTTAATTAACATATAATTGAAATAAAACTAAGAAAAAAAATTATAACGAATTAATAATAAAAAAATGAATGATTCCTTCTAATCCCTAATGACGTATGAAATATGGAAAAATAAACAAAATTGATAAATTTAAATATCTGGGACAGATAATGTAAATCAGTGGTTTAGATAAAGAAACTGATCAAACGAGAACGGGAAAGCTAGAATTGGCCTACTGACTAATAAAAGATATTTACAAAAAGAAAAAAAAAACAGCTCAACAAAAACCAAAATCAGTCATTACAGTTCTATAATAAACCAAAAGAGATATATGCATCTGATTGCAACTTTAGTTTGAAATCAGTAGAAATAAATGTAAGGGACAAAATACAAAATCAGGAGTAGTAAAGATCTTTACAAATACAATGAAACTGAGAAAATGACAGATACCATAAAAAAGAACAAACAAATTCATCGGCTACAACTTATAAGAACAAATGACTTATTTTGTGAACGAATCACAAAGTAAACCTTCAACCGCGTTTAAAAAAAAGAAGAAAATCAATGGACCTCAGTGTTTTAAAAAACATAAAGACCTAAAAGAAATGAAAAATCTGAAGAAATAGCACAAGGTAGAATAAAGTTCAGAAAACCGGTACAAGATTTCACGGACTTCCAAGAAAAGGAGACAAAATAAACTAACAAAGTCCGGTCGAAAGAGAGAAGGAAAAAACAAAGTGGAAAAAGTGAACTCTTAGAAGACCAGGAAACAAAAGGCCTATAAGAAAGAGAATTAATGCGCAAACTGTTGCTTTATATAATCGTCGGTCACCCAAACTCAAAAAATTAGAGGGAAGACCAACCAAAACGAGACGCTAGTGTACTTGTTTGTTTCAGTGTCCTGTACTTCTTTACCCACTGGGTTGGTCTATTGGTGAACTCGTCATCGCAGAGGATGATATGTTTGAGTGTAAATGAAGTGTAGTCTTGTACAGTTTCAGGTTCATCGTTGCTTAGATGTGTGGTTAATTGAAATACAATCACCAAAGAACAGCCGGTATCTGCGATGCGGTATTCAAATCCTTATAAAATTAACTGCCTTTACGTAGGACTTGAACGATGGAACTCTCGTCTTCGTTTTGGTTTTCACCACTGCTTTCTCAAAAACTAACTGCAGATATGGTTTTTGGACCTATTTTATTCGATTTTTCACGTCAAAAGTCATAAAACATTATTAGTTTTTCTCCCTTAATTTAAAGTTCTAAAACTTTCAGTACGACCTCATTTCAACTGGGTAGCTAAAATCCGACCGAAATATTTCTCACTATCCGTAACTCCCAAACAAAGCATTATAGAGCGTTCGAGTTTATGTGAATTTTTCCATTTTTTAACAGTAGAATTGATTTTGAAAGTCCCGGGAGAACTTCATGATACACCCATTACACGCGCGCGCGTTTGGTTCATTTATATTGTGATAAAAACAATGAAGTTGATGTCTAGCTCGGTTACATCATCGTAACTCGGGGTACTTGTTGGTGGGTTTGATTTTTGGTAATTTTTATACGTATAACAATCGTTCATGACAATAACTGTTCGATATTAAACTTTTAAATTGTTAACCGTTAAACATAGAAAATGAGATTTAACAGATGCTTTTATTTCAAAACAATATATTTTTTTAATCTACCCACGAAACCTCCTAGGGGTTTACACAAAACATTTCAACTGAATAGTGTATTCATGTTCTTTGATATGTATAATTTTAGGAGCTGAAAAAAAAAAAATGTTGGCGTAAAATTTCGGCCCACGATAATCCTAACCAAATAGCCGACATTTAATATTTTTAGTTTTAAAAATTATTTATGGTAATTATTAAATTACAATGAAAAATGAGAAAAATAAAATAAAAATTAGCAAATGCTTTACTATAAAAATTGATATGTTTAGCTACGAGACGGCTACTTGATGACAAATAATGTACTCATTATCCTTATGTTTTTTAATTATCCTTGGAATTATAATGTGCAATGTTTGTTAAAAAAAATATTCACTTATTCTTGGAGAAGTAATAATATCGACCTCTACCTGTATTTCGTTGAGTCGACGCAGTACTTTGGCTAATGCAAAAAGGCTTAAATTAGCTTATGCTTTCATTGTCATTTTTAATAAATTATCAAACCATTTTAAAAAATTGTCCCACCAACTTATTTAAAATATCATTAAAAGTGTTTCATTTACAGAAAAAAAACTGTTTTTTAAAATTTTTTAATTAAAAATATACCCGGAATTTTCTGCTGATCGTTTAACGTGCATATTAATATGTTCTTAACTAATTATCATTAGGAGGTTCGATTTTACTGAACGTCAAATGTGTGTAGTCGCAAAGTTTCATTGTTAACATATTGATAAGTTTTTTTTTTTACCAGTAAAGTTTAACTGTAAAGGTAAGGTTTAACTTTTAACTATTAAAAGGTTTTATGTTGTAAAAAATGAATAATTGCCGTTAACGCCTTTTAAATTGTTATTCTATATATTTGCACCGTTGAAATTAACATATCTAAAATTGACACGCCGTAGACAATCGCAGCTTACCGGATTAGCCTTAGTAATGACACCGTTAGCGCGACAATTGAGAATTAAATCATTTTCCCCTGAATTAATAATTCTTATTCCGCCCCCGTGATCCATTTAAAAGCTCACTAATCCTGAAAAAGTGGCATCCGTCGGAGAAAATGGTCATTGCAGAACATCATAAAAATTTACGTGAGTATATTCAAATTTAAGTAGTTTCTAAATTAAAGTACAAAAAAGACACCGTAAACCCTTATAAATAAGTAATTATTACGTTTTACCGCGTAATAAGTTGGTAATAGTTTTTGAAATTATGAACATGAAAATCGCGTCAGCTATGGCACATCTAACAGTATCCGGGGCAGCGGTCAGAGTAATAGCCGGTGAATTAATATGATTTGCAGAATTCACGATGGGGTTCCCAAGTAGCAGGCAACCCAAATAATGTTGGAATAACGGTAGGCGTCCTGGGAAGCCTCAACTAAAGGAGCGTGGACCAGGCATTTGATTCCCCGAGTTGAACTCTTAGTCCGGAATTTTTATGTGGGGGGTGTCATACTTCCTCACGCCGTTCCTCTCGGGCCACGGGGGATTTGGGGCATACCTAAACAGGTTCAAAAGAAGATCCTTACCTGACTGCTTATATTGTGGAGCGGAATATACTCCAGAACATGTGTTCTTTGTTTGTGAACAAATGAAATGCTTTTAGGGTCTCGCCTGAACTAGCCGGCTTGACGCCGGAAAATGTGATAGAATTTATGTTGAAAGATACTAGACGATGGAAACTGGTATCAATTATGATAGCAAATATTCTTAATACAAAGGAAATAGAAGAGAGAACCGTAGTACTGGCTGGCTGAACTGGGTACTCGGTAGGATTTTTACAGTGCCGCCAGCGGAATGATAGTTTCTGGGAAAAGTCCTCTGAGAGAGGCAGAAGAACACGACCGGAGGACGAAGGGCTGAAGGACAGCTCCCTGCTGAGCTGTCCGCTGGTCTGAGTTGCGTGGATCGGCGACGGTGATGACGCACGGGGACTCCCGTTGGGGCCGTGGTAATACTTCAATGCCGGTCTGGCCCCGGCCGGGGGGAGTTGGTGGGAGGCTTTAGGTGTAGTCGGTAGGGCGCAGGAACACATACGCACTTAAATTCACACCTTGCGGAACCTGTGGTAAGTCCGACACTGCCCCTTATGGGGCGTACGTAACTAGTGTTTCCCCTCCACAAGTTTGAATTACTACAACATAATAACAAAGTTTATTTTTTAATTCAATTTTCAGAAAAAATCGTATTTTTATCTGTTTTTATTTTTTTTGTTACTAAAAACATTATTTGCTGTTACCTAAAAATTACTAGTGGCATTGACGGTTTATAATTTGCATTAACGTAATAAGTGACATATGAATTAAACGGAATGGATCCCTTTTTTAACATTTCTTTTTTTGAAAGAGCAAATTTTTTCCAAGATGAACAACTCAGAGTTATTATTAACTATTAAGAATTTAGACGGGTTTACTTGTTGGAAGCGTAAAGAAAAACGTTTTTCCTTTTGAGATAATAATGCTTAATTCAAATTAGTTATTTGGTATATTTTTTTACGTGGAGCTCATGTATAATTTCATTACAGTGTCGATTTATACAAGTATATATTATTATTTTAACACGGTTTTTCTTGACATGCATTTTACTTTTTTCATATATGCATATAATAATTAAGTTTGCCCTCACCGAGAGTAGTGCAAACAATTTAACATTCACATACTTTTTCATTTTCTCTCTCTCTCTCTCTCTCTCTCTCTCTCTCTCTCTCTCTCTCTCTCTCTCTCTCTCTCTCTCTCTCTCTCTCTCTCTCTCTCTCTCTCTCTCTCTCTCTCTCTCTCTCTCTCTCTCTCTCTCTCTCTCTCTCTCTCTCTCTCTCTCTCTCTCTCTCTCTCTCTCTCTCTCTCTCTCTCTCTCTCTCTCTCTCTCTCTCTCTCTCTCTCTCTCTCTCTCTCTCTCTCTCTCTCTCTCTCTCTCTGTCTCTCTCTCTCTCTCTCTCTCTCTCTCTCTCTCTCTCTCTCTCTCTCTCTCTCTCTCTCTCTCTCTCTCTCTCTCTCTCTCTCTCTCTCTCTCTCTCTCTCTCTCTCTCTCTCTCTCTCTCTCTCTCTCTCTCTCTCTCTCTCTCTCTCTCTCTCTCTGTCTGTCTGTCTGTCTGTCTGTCTGTCTGTCTGTCTGTCTGTCTGTCTGTCTGTCTGTCTGTCTGTCTGTCTGTCTGTCTGTCTGTCTGTCTGTCTGTCTGTCTGTCTGTCTGTCTGTCTGTCTGTCTGTCTGTCTGTCTGTCTGTCTGTCTGTCTGTCTGTCTGTCTGTCTGTCTGTCTGTCTGTCTGTCTGTCTGTCTGTCTGTCTGTCTGTCTGTCTGTCTGTCTGTCTGTCTGTCTGTCTGTCTGTCTGTCTGTCTGTCTGTCTGTCTGTCTGTCTGTCTGTCTGTCTGTCTGTCTGTCTGTCTGTCTGTCTGTCTGTCTGTCTGTCTGTCTGTCTGTCTGTCTGTCTGTCTGTCTGTCTGTCTGTCTGTCTGTCTGTCTGTCTGTCTGTCTGTCTGTCTGTCTGTCTGTCTGTCTGTCTGTCTGTCTGTCTGTCTGTCTGTCTGTCTGTCTGTCTGTCTGTCTGTCTGTCTGTCTGTCTGTCTGTCTGTCTGTCTGTCTGTCTGTCTGTCTGTCTGTCTGTCTGTCTGTCTGTCTGTCTGTCTGTCTGTCTGTCTGTCTGTCTGTCTGTCTGTCTGTCTGTCTGTCTGTCTGTCTGTCTGTCTGTCTGTCTGTCTGTCTGTCTGTCTGTCTGTCTGTCTGTCTGTCTGTCTGTCTGTCTGTCTGTCTGTCTGTCTGTCTGTCTGTCTGTCTGTCTGTCTGTCTGTCTGTCTGTCTGTCTGTCTGTCTGTCTGTCTGTCTGTCTGTCTGTCTGTCTGTCTGTCTGTCTGTCTGTCTGTCTGTCTGTCTGTCTGTCTGTCTGTCTGTCTGTCTGTCTGTCTGTCTGTCTGTCTGTCTGTCTGTCTGTCTGTCTGTCTGTCTGTCTGTCTGTCTGTCTGTCTGTCTGTCTGTCTGTCTGTCTGTCTGTCTGTCTGTCTGTCTGTCTGTCTGTCTGTCTGTCTGTCTGTCTGTCTGTCTGTCTGTCTGTCTGTCTGTCTGTCTGTCTGTCTGTCTGTCTGTCTGTCTGTCTGTCTGTCTGTCTGTCTGTCTGTCTGTCTGTCTGTCTGTCTGTCTGTCTGTCTGTCTGTCTGTCTGTCTGTCTGTCTGTCTGTCTGTCTGTCTGTCTGTCTGTCTGTCTGTCTGTCTGTCTGTCTGTCTGTCTGTCTGTCTGTCTGTCTGTCTGTCTGTCTGTCTGTCTGTCTGTCTGTCTGTCTGTCTGTCTGTCTGTCTGTCTGTCTGTCTGTCTGTCTGTCTGTCTGTCTGTCTGTCTGTCTGTCTGTCTGTCTGTCTGTCTGTCTGTCTGTCTGTCTGTCTGTCTGTCTGTCTGTCTGTCTGTCTGTCTGTCTGTCTGTCTGTCTGTCTGTCTGTCTGTCTGTCTGTCTGTCTGTCTGTCTGTCTGTCTGTCTGTCTGTCTGTCTGTCTGTCTGTCTGTCTGTCTGTCTGTCTGTCTGTCTGTCTGTCTGTCTGTCTGTCTGTCTGTCTGTCTGTCTGTCTGTCTGTCTGTCTGTCTGTCTGTCTGTCTGTCTGTCTGTCTGTCTGTCTGTCTGTCTGTCTGTCTGTCTGTCTGTCTGTCTGTCTGTCTGTCTGTCTGTCTGTCTGTCTGTCTGTCTGTCTGTCTGTCTGTCTGTCTGTCTGTCTGTCTGTCTGTCTGTCTGTCTGTCTGTCTGTCTGTCTGTCTGTCTGTCTGTCTGTCTGTCTGTCTGTCTGTCTGTCTGTCTGTCTGTCTGTCTGTCTGTCTGTCTGTCTGTCTGTCTGTCTGTCTGTCTGTCTGTCTGTCTGTCTGTCTGTCTGTCTGTCTGTCTGTCTGTCTGTCTGTCTGTCTGTCTGTCTGTCTGTCTGTCTGTCTGTCTGTCTGTCTGTCTGTCTGTCTGTCTGTCTGTCTGTCTGTCTGTCTGTCTGTCTGTCTGTCTGTCTGTCTGTCTGTCTGTCTGTCTGTCTGTCTGTCTGTCTGTCTGTCTGTCTGTCTGTCTGTCTGTCTGTCTGTCTGTCTGTCTGTCTGTCTGTCTGTCTGTCTGTCTGTCTGTCTGTCTGTCTGTCTGTCTGTCTGTCTGTCTGTCTGTCTGTCTGTCTGTCTGTCTGTCTGTCTGTCTGTCTGTCTGTCTGTCTGTCTGTCTGTCTGTCTGTCTGTCTGTCTGTCTGTCTGTCTGTCTGTCTGTCTGTCTGTCTGTCTGTCTGTCTGTCTGTCTGTCTGTCTGTCTGTCTGTCTGTCTGTCTGTCTGTCTGTCTGTCTGTCTGTCTGTCTGTCTGTCTGTCTGTCTGTCTGTCTGTCTGTCTGTCTGTCTGTCTGTCTGTCTGTCTGTCTGTCTGTCTGTCTGTCTGTCTGTCTGTCTGTCTGTCTGTCTGTCTGTCTGTCTGTCTGTCTGTCTGTCTGTCTGTCTGTCTGTCTGTCTGTCTGTCTGTCTGTCTGTCTGTCTGTCTGTCTGTCTGTCTGTCTGTCTGTCTGTCTGTCTGTCTGTCTGTCTGTCTGTCTGTCTGTCTGTCTGTCTGTCTGTCTGTCTGTCTGTCTGTCTGTCTGTCTGTCTGTCTGTCTGTCTGTCTGTCTGTCTGTCTGTCTGTCTGTCTGTCTGTCTGTCTGTCTGTCTGTCTGTCTGTCTGTCTGTCTGTCTGTCTGTCTGTCTGTCTGTCTGTCTGTCTGTCTGTCTGTCTGTCTGTCTGTCTGTCTGTCTGTCTGTCTGTCTGTCTGTCTGTCTGTCTGTCTGTCTGTCTGTCTGTCTGTCTGTCTGTCTGTCTGTCTGTCTGTCTGTCTGTCTGTCTGTCTGTCTGTCTGTCTGTCTGTCTGTCTGTCTGTCTGTCTGTCTGTCTGTCTGTCTGTCTGTCTGTCTGTCTGTCTGTCTGTCTGTCTGTCTGTCTGTCTGTCTGTCTGTCTGTCTGTCTGTCTGTCTGTCTGTCTGTCTGTCTCAGGCTTAAGCAACATAATAGATCTAGAAGTTTTCTTTCCTTTCGGAAAATTAAATTTAAAGGAAAGAGTATTTACGCATGACCGAATCAAAATAATTATATGAAATTTTATTCAACACGCGTGCTATCTAGGTCAAATACTTTTTACAAGCTTAATGAGTGTATACGTTGTTTAATTACACCCGATTAATTATGGGATAATTAATTAGGCAAACTACCTTACACATTTAAAAATAAATAATTCATAAATTATGTACGAATAAAAAAATATTTACAGTAGAATCTAATTCACTTAGTGTGCTTAAAACATTAGTTGGCCTACATCAGTTTTGGATGATTTGAAATTCAAAGTAGGTGAAAATTTTAACGTAACCGTTTTATAACATTACGTTTACATTTCCTAATGGAGATTAATTTTATTCTGCTTACCGGTTTAAAACAAACCAAAATATTGTCCGATTAAAATTTCACTTTTACTTCATTAAGAAAATAATGAAGGAAAATCTAGAAATAATGACCAAAAATCTATAAAAAAAATTATTGTTTCCTTCTGAAAATATTTTTTTTTTTTTAAATATACTTATTCTAATTTTAAAACATCCATTAAGGCATATTAGATTTAACTTTAAAATATTTTAAAAAATTTTGTTTTATTCACCGTAAAACAGGCCCCATCACTCATTGGTTTATACAAAATGCTTATTTATGTTTAAATGCATATATCGGGGTAAAATAATGTGGAAGATGTTGGTAGGACTGGTGATAAGGAGTGGGGAGGATGGATATTGCCTGTACGTTTGAGTATTGCTCTTCTGAGCCGAGCATTGGCTTTTCAACATAGTGTGTTGTTTTTTTGAAATGCGGTTAAACGTTAAGAGTACATACTCTTACGCATACTCTAAGTAAATTTCCACCACGAATACATTCGTGATGAAAATTTACTTACAGACAAAATTTCATGTTATATTTCGGTGAAAATTCAGGAAGAAATTTGGAAGGGAAGCAACATAAATGAAAGTGTAATTTAGAAGTTACTTAAAAAGATTTTCTGAAACACGTAGTGCTAGATTAAAAACGTCACGGCCATTTGATAATGACGATCAGAACCCTGTTCCCTTGTGTTGAACTCTTACCTAAAAGCAAGATTTTGGTGGGCGAGATTCCATTCTTTATACCGGAAGAACTGCTCTCGGCTTCTGAGAAACATACACCACCGGCTTACGTGTCCTAACCGTTCACTTGGCACATATTTGCTAAAATGGTTAGGCGCACCCCGTTAACCATTAAAAATATATATGACATCCATTAATTAAAATTTACTTCGTCTAGACAGCAATTCGTTGCCACGCCTAGGTCGCTGAATGCCAGCAAATACCTGTCCACCATATCAAAGCGCTTGCAGCCTTAATTGGCTGGTGTTCAGTCATATATCTCTAGTTTAGTTTCCTACAGCAGTGCGGTAGGAGTCTTTCCCTTAAGTAAACTACTGATTTCGGTTGAGCAAAGCAACCGCATCAAGGAACTCCAATATGATCCGACAATGCGACACTCGCCACATTGACTCACGGCTTGTGAGTGGCCAATTTTCCCCTTCGCCTCTAAGTTCCAGGGTGGCCCGATTTCTGCCCCCCCCCCCCCAATTAAGGTCACCCGTTGTCCTTAAAACCAAACTCGAGGCATACCATCTCCTCAGATACCGTATAAACTTACAGGGATCTTTCCTTAGTCGTGGTGTCCCATTCCATCTGCCATGCTTCTATCGCGAGGCTGTGCAGCCTCCCCGAAGACGGGAGATGGGCAACTGAACGAAATTTAGATCCGGTGCATTGTGATCACCTTTCCGTTCCGGTACTGGCCCGGCCCGAAACCGCATCACAAATACTTCGGCCTTCCGGCCTCTTCGCAATCTCCACATATCTGCCCAAACTTTCACCACTAAATCGACTGGGAGATTCTTTCCCAATACGGTGGTATCTTCGTAGGAGGTTGATATAAAAATACCAGGGCATGTAATTAAGGATCTTTTCTGGGCACTCCTTAAATTTTGAATAAGTGCTCTATTCACATACAACCTATGCGCCCAAACGGCGCATTCTGCCCAAACGGACGCCGCATAAGAGAACATAGACACCTCGGTACACCATATACATTTGACGGCCAGACAACCCATAGTTTTTCCGAGCAATCCTCCTAAATTTGTGTATCACTGACACGGCGTTCGCCGCTACTTGCCTAATGCGGTTGCTAAACACCAACTTCTCATCAAACAAAACACCTAGGTACTTATGAACTCTCACTCGGCTGATTACACAGCCTTTATGCTTAATTTGGGGGTTTCGGCTGTACGATAATTTGTCTGCATTCTTGAGAAGCATAAACTTCGACTTGGGCACAGAAATCTTTACATGTTGAATGTTCATCCGGCCCTCCGCGGTTGACAAGACCGCTTGCGGTCGATCTTCCAGCTGCGGTCGTGAATTATCACGAACTAAAAGGAGACAGTAATTGGCGAAAGCCTGGGCCGTGACCCTTTCTGGGAATTTCATTCCCTTAAACCCGTCAAATACCAGGTTCCATAGCAGGGGACCGAGAACGGAACCCTGAGGGCTTCCCCTGGGGACGGATTTTCCACAGCTAGTTGCGCATCTTTAAACAGAGCTGTTCGATTAGACAAACATTAATGTACTACGGGAACATTGCGGCGTTCCAACTCATAGAGGACAGAACTCCAATACAAGGAAGGAATATTTACAGTGGCGCTTTCCACCTCGGCAAGAGCATTTCAGATGCAATCCTCGGTGCCAGTCCCGTTTATGAAGCCATACTGGCTTCGATTTAGAAAACGGTTCACCTCAACGCTTTCCCAAAGACGTTCCACAAATAGGCTTTCAAGGAACTTACCGATTACCGGCAAGAGGCTAATGGGTCGATAACTGCTAACCTCACTCGGATCCTTTCCAAATTTTAAGAGCACCCACACCAAAGCCACCTTCCAACAAGTCGGGAAGCAGCCCCAGCTAAGGCATCCCGTGAACAGCCTCCCAAGCGGCTCTCTTATGATAGGCAACAGATGGTAGAATAATATAATATAATATAATGAAAAATATGAAAATAGCCGTCATAAAACAAATCGGTAAAGAAAATGAATATTTTCTTTACTAGTATTATTAATACATACTGTATTACATACTGCATTATTAATACATAAATGTATTAATAATATTACGAACGCAAAAAATAATAAGACAAAAAAATAAAAAATTTATCAATCTGATCACTCTTCCTTATAATTATTTTTGCATTACAAATAGCAAGATTATTTCATAAGAATGATATTTCTTTCTTTTTCTGTTTAGCCTCCGGAGCCACCTTAAGATATTACTTTACATGATGAATGAGGATGATTTTTATGAGTGTAAATGAAGTGTAGTCATGCATAGTCTCAGGTCGACTATTCCTGAGATGTGTGGTTAATTGAAACCCAACCACCAAAGAACACCGATATCCACGATCTAGTATTCAAATCCGTATAAAAGTAACTGCCTTGAACTTGAACGCTAGAACTTTCGTCTTCCAAATCAGCTGATTTGCGAAGACGAGTTCACCACTAGACCGATCCGGTTGGTTCGAAAGAATGATGTAGGCATCTTATATCAAAATTAAAATAAAACGATCTCAAATGTAAACGTTAATAACAACGATTATTTGTATGGAAATGATGTTTATGGAATTTTAAATGTTCATCTTGGAACAAAATTTATATCAGACAAAAGAAAAAATCTATTTCTGAAAGATATAAATAATATAAGAATACATAAATCCCTAAATTTATCACATATAGAAGCTCATTGTTTAAAAAAATCTGATGTGGACACCACATGACTTCCTTGTACGCCTATTAAATTACATGTACACATTTTTTTGAGATGAAAAGTACAGAAAATTTTATTTCATAATAACTTTATATACTTTTTTCATTTTTTTATTGTTATTATTTATTGTAATTTTTTTTACAATCACAGGTTAATATTATTATTATAAGTCGAAAACTTCCCAATGGAAGACGTTAAGCATTCATTATTCATATTTCTTTCGCTTGGCATTCTTCTTTTCCCTCCAAAATTCTTTTATTCCTTCAGAAAAGGCCTTCTTCCGTTCTTCAGACCATTCCGGACGATGTTGTTTAGGCTTCGGCGCTTCTGGTTTAAGTTTCCATTTATCTATTTTATTTCTGTATGTGTTTCTGTCTACGATCCCGTCCAGCGTAATTCCGACCTGTTCTAAATCTTTTCGTGTTTCTGCGAGCCAGGGGATACCCACTTTTAATGATGTTTAGTACGCGATTATCCTTTTGGTCAGTCGGTTTTCCGGCAACCTGCAAAGGTGTCCGAAGAATTTCATTCGTCTTTTCCTTACGTCGGTTTCGATATTAGAGTATGTTTGAACAATTTCGTTCGGTTGCAATCTGTATCCTTCTTCAGTTTGTTTCGGTCCCAATATTTTTCTTATAATCTTCCTTTCCTGTTTCTTTATTTCTTCTATTTCGGTTTTCCTATATAAGGTCGATGTTTCACCGGCATATAATGCTGTGGGTTTAATAACTGTGTTGTAATGCCGGATTTTCGGGTGGCGCGAGAGGGCGTACTTGTTGTAGAGATTTTGCACTAAACCTAGATCTTTCCTGACCTTCTGCACACGGTCCGATCGGCTTGGTTTCTCAGAGCTGTTTGGCGTAATAAATTCACCAAGGTATTTAAAGTGAGATGCTTTATTTATTACTCCATATTTTGTGTTTAAATTTGGGATTTCTATTCTGGAGTAGATAAATACTGTTTTTTCAAACGAAATTTTTAGTCCCACTTTTTCTGTACATTCCTTGAGCGTTTCTATTTGTTTTATCGCAGTTCGTTCGTCTTCCGCAACGAAGACGAACAGACTGCGATATCAGAGGTTAATAATTATTAATAAATCAATATATTTAGATAAAAAAAAATGGAGATGGAGTCTGATTCGAACCGATGTGCCTTCGCCTTGTATGTTCCAAATATTTCATTAATTAAAATGCTATTTTGCTATAACTCTGAACCGATAAAAATAAGTACCCCTTATCGTTGAAAAGCTCTCAATGAGGGTTTATTACTGCAGTTAATAAAAGGTCCAAAATCAAGTTTGTTTTGATTTCGGCTTTTTGAACGCTTTTGGTTCAATCGATTGCATTCAAAAGAGTAGGTGCACAACTAGATTTTACAACAATCATAAATCCAAAATTTTAACATTTATGGCTAATCGTTTTTGAGTTATTCTAGATACGTTTCGGCGTTACTTCTGTACGTACGTACAGAAGTAACGCCGAAACTAGTCAAAATGGATATTTCCGTTGAAATCCGAAAATTGAAGTTTTTTAGCGATCACAATTCTTTCTTTACTTCGTACAAGGAGGTAAAAATGAACATACATTTCCAGAACATGATAATGTAAGATCGATTAAGCAAATAAGTAATGGAAATCAGCGTATTAAAGATTTATATATCTTTAAGATTATTATCGACAAAAGACTAATAAATGAACAAAAAAAAGTAGAACAGGCAATAACAAACAGTATTTTTACATTATTAATATAATCAGTTGAACAAAAATGTTCACAGACTACGAATATTTAACCTAATTTGTATTAAAAATAAATATATAAAAATAGTGATGTCGTTAAGTGTTTCGTAGAGTTTTATAATAATTTATTATATATGAGGAGTCCGATTTTAATGTCGCTTATGTATTTTGAATATGTTTAATTTGTGGATTAATATAATGTATCTTACGATGGGTTGACTGAAACCGGTTGTACAAAAAATCATATCTGCTATATGTAAATAATTATAAAACAAAAACAATTATATATGCACTTCGTGCAAAAAAAACTTTATCTATGTTTCAATTACATTTTTCTACATTTTATTGGTTAGGTCATCGCCAAGTTATTCGAAGCTTAGTACAGAATACGTATTCGTGTTGACAATAAAATGTTCACAAAAAATGTGCAAATTAAAATAGAACCAATATAAAAGAGAAATTCAATAATTACAAAGAAAAAAATACTTTTCAAATTCTACTTTATATTCAGTACAAAGTTAAAGAATACTTATTAATTTTTAATCTTTCGCTCCCTCAAGATAAAATTTAATGATATACAAAAAATCTTTGTCGAAATTCATAGAAATATGAAAATAATGCGGGAGAAAAAAACATTTACAACATAATCTACGAAATATGGCAATGCATAAATTTCAGATCGGTTAGTGTAAACACTCTAAAAATAACTGGACTCTATTCGATACAAATTTCATTAAACAAAATGAAACTTCTGAGTCCATTCAAATCACCTCTGTTTTATACAGGAGAGATTATCAAACGGCTTTGTGAACTACAAGTCTATAAACATCATTCGTTCGCTCCGAATAAACGTTTGCAACAAATTGCCGGAGGTTACAAAATAAAACAGGTAACGGTAGTAGTTTGCGAACTATGCATACAACGGCTCTTAACAGAAGGTACATTTTCGATAAAAGGGCTTTTAAATCGGAAATTAATCTGTTTATTAATGTTCTTTGTATACGTAACGAAAATTTTACAGATGGTATACAACTCTAAAATCTATTCTTAAATCGTTTACTTGTACCGTGTAATTTCTGTTTCAAAATTTTTTTTAGAGCTGTTTCGTCTTTTAACTGAAATCAAACGATCAACGGAATCGTTACTAAAAAATAAATTAATCATAAAATTCGGCGTATCAGTTGAAAATAAGATTTGAGCAAATATTTAAACGAATACATCCCGGGTTAAATTGAGAATCCTTTTATTTAAGTGATATATAAGAATTAATTTCTTACTTAACCTCTTCATAAAGCTTATATTTTATTTCATGTATGTGTTAGGTGCTATAATTTTAATGTTTGTAGTCGGCAAGACATGACATTAACCGTTATAAAAATTGATGGAGCCGTTCCCAAACATAAAGACATCTCATATACAGCACATACTAAGTGAGGAATGAAGCGGTTTCCTGTCCCCTACTTCACCGAACCGAATATATTGTTGCATATTGATACCCGTACAGAGTCAGGTGAAACGAAGGTGATGTACAACCCTACAAATAATATCAACATCGTGTTCAAATAGCAGTTAACTGTATAATGAACGTCATCATCACTCTAAGTAAAAGTGACCCTGATTAGTACTACATCATACGATTTATATGCGCCACAATCAAATGAAATACCGTGTAAGATAACATAATTCATTGATATACATTTTTATAAATGCATTTTACACAATGTGGAATTTTACACTTTGTACTGGAAACTGAGATTTACTGACGGCAAATACACGTGTTATTTTTATAATTTATTTTGAATTTAAGTTATTTTTAAAAAAATTAGGGTTCAAATACAGACAGAAGAACTATTGCTAACATTTACAGGAACAAAACTGCAGCAGTAATAATTGAAGAACATAAGAAAGAAGCCGTAATAAAAAAAGGAGTCCGACAAGGACATTTCCTTTCCCTGTTACTTTTTAATCTCTACATAAAACTAGCAGTTAATGAAGTTAAAGAACAATTTAGATTCGGAGTAACAGTACAAGGTGAAAAGATAAAGATGCTACGATTTGCTGATGATATAGTAATTCTAGCCGAGAGTAAAAAGGATTTAGAAGAAACAATGAACGGCATAGATGAAGTCCTACGCAAGAACTATCGCATGAAAATAAACAAGAACAAAACAAAAGTAATGAAATGTAGTAGAAATAACAAAGATGGACCGCTGAATGTGAAAATAGGAGGAGAAAAGATTATGGAGGTAGAAGAATTTTGTTATTTGGGAAGTAAAATTACTAAAGATGGACGAAGCAGGAGCGATATAAAATGCCGAATAGCACAAGCTAAACGAGCCTTCAGTAAGAAATATAATTTGTTTACATCAAAAATTAATTTAAATGTCAGGAAAAGATTTTTGAAAGTGTATGTTTGGAGTGTCGCTTTATATGGAAGTGAAACTTGGACAATCGGAGTATCTGAGAAGAAAAGATTAGAAGCTTTTGAAATGTGGTGCTATAGGAGAATGTTAAAAATCAGATGGTTGGATAAAGTGACAAATGAAGAGGTGTTGCGGCAAATTGATGAGGAAAGAAACATTTGGAAAAATATAGTTAAAAGAAGAGACAGACTTATAGGCCACATATGAAAGCTTCCTGGAATAGTCGCTTTAACATTGGAGGGACAGGTACAGGGAAAAAATTGTGCAGGCAGGCAACGTTTGGAATATGTAAAACAAATTGTTAGGATGTAAGGGGTATACCGAAATGAAACGATTAGCATTAGATAGGGAATCTTGGAGAGCTGCATCAAACTAGTCAAATGACCAAAAAAAACTTATATTTTGAAACTAAGTAACTTTTATAACATTAATTTTTTTAAATCATTTTTTTACAATAGGTAAGGAATACATGATTGTCGTGTAAAAATAAATTTAGAAATCTACCGAATCTTTCTAAATATGTCTTCGTTGTTGTCTTCCTACTATATAAATCCTGTTTTTCATTAAACTACCGTATATTTTTAGCTTTAACTTACATAGGGAGCAAAGTGGAAGGATTTATTCGATCAGTCTATTTACCACGTACACTTAGTGTGAAACTGCGTACTTAATAATTTTATTTTAATTATTCTATTTACTCGTATTATTATATATTTTTTAAATTGTTTTCTGGTTGCACTTTTGGTTGTTTTTTCTATGTGCTGACAAAATGTGTGCGTACCGCTTGTGAGGGATTCGTGCACATATAATTTTAACAACGCTTAATAACTTTAAAGGAACTCTCAAATAACTGTTTAACTTTTAAACGTACAAAAATTTTTAATTTTTGAGCTGCCCTCCAGGGAACGTGAGGATGTGTGAGATGGTCTGATATTGGAAAATATATAGTTTCAAGATAGGGGAATATACTCCAGAATTTAAATTTTCTACGGTTTAAATGTTGAAACATTATTGATGGATTCCCATACATTATAAATACACACACACGGCTAAGGAACTTGGGAAATGATACGACTGGACAACAAAACCCCTACGGATACACGCTAAACACACTTGGAACATACAAGAAATTGTTATTTGAGTATTGGTTATGGCTTTTGGAGTCCTGATGGAACATCGCCTATTTCGTTTTGCATTTGAAACCGACGTAATTGTACGCCGTTTTTAATCGAATCATATACTTGTATGTTGGTCTTTGCTGGGATATTGATATTCAGAAATTTTTTCGCGATTATTTGACGCATTTCTTGAAAGGATCAAGAACGCACATAAGCTTCCGCTATAAAAACTCCTTCCACGATAGAGTAAGGGATCTTAGAAAAACACTACTCGAAAAAATGTAACTACTTTTCACTGAAACATGAACAATTTACAGCTGTCACGATAGACGAATAGCGCTAGTTGTAGCAGCAGTGACGTAGCAGCATTAAAGGTAACACTCTGATAACTGCAGCACGAGCCGACTAGGTTCGGTAGAACCTAGTCACACACACAGTGATCTGGGAGATGTTGGCCAATCTTAGGCGCTGATTTAGGATGTGAAAATAATAAAGAAGTATTCTCGTTCCATTTTTTCCTTGTCCGCAAGCTTGAGTTTTTCAATAAATATCTACATTTTAAGAACCGAGAGATATTTTAATGAATTATTGGTGTATGCGTACCTAACCAACATTTTAAAAAAGTATTGAAATACTTTTTTTAAATCCCCATTTTTTATGAAGAAAAAAATGTTTAATATAATAAATAAAAATATTAATTTTTAATATTTATTATAATTTTCGGCTTTCTTATTGCAGATATAATTATCTACGACGAGAAATACATAAATTGAAATCATAGAGAAATAAACGTTAAAAAAGATTGTATTAAAATTTATATATACATTTTTTTATTTAGGTTCAAGAGTTTTCTTAAAAGAATTAACATTTAAAACAGAACGTGACTAGATTAAAGTAACAGAGGGAGGTGTTCATTATTGTTATTATCCTAATAGAACTCCTTCTGTTTCATTATAATTTTAATTTCTAACTCTGTGACAATAATGTCTAAGTATATATACATATATATTTATTAAGTTTCTTCTGCTATATTTCACTGTCTAGAATTTATTAGTTTAAATGTTCGTTTAAGTTATTTTTCTCCTTCTACTTTTAAAACACAGTAATTTAATTTCTAAATGCTAGACGCCCTAACTTTCTTACATTAACGTGCGCTTGCATGTATGCCACTGTTTCATATCATTATTGCAGATCCGTATTATTTTTGTTCATTATTAATCAAGTATATTAGATGTTATTTATCTATTGCTTAATCAAATACGTATTTTGTTATTAATTTCCCATCTATTATACATATAAGTGTGGGTTTTTTTTTTGTCATTTCAGTCATTTGACTGGTTTTTTGATGCAGCTCTCCAAGATTCCCTATCTAGTGCTAGTCGTTTCATTTCAGTATACCCTCTACATCCTACATCCCCAACAATTTGTTTTACATATTCCAAACGTGGCCTGCTTACACAATTTTTCCCTTCTACCTGTCCTTCCAATATTAAAGCGACTATTCCAGGATGCCTTAGTATGTGGCCTATAAGTCTGTCTCTTCTTTTAACTATATTTTTCCAAATGCTACTTTCTTCATCTATTTGCCGCAATACCTCTTCATTTGTCACTTTATCTACCCGTCTGATTTTTAACATTCTCCTATAGCACCGCATTTCAAAAGCTTCTAATCTTTTCTTCTCAGATACTCCGATCGTCCAAGTTTCACTTCCATATAAAGCGACACTCCAAACATACACTTTCAAGAATCTTTTCCTGACATTTAAATTCATTTTTGATGTAAACAAATTATATTTCTTACTGAAGGCTCGTTTAGCTTGTGCTATTCGGCATGCTTGTGTTATTCCCAAATAACAAAATTCTTCTACCTCCATAATCTTTTCTCCTCCTATTTTGACATTCAGTGGTCCATCTTTGTTATTTCTACTACATTTTGATATATATATATATTCAAAAAAATTATAATGATGTAAACCGTACGGAAAGAGTCTCGCAGACATCATTTCTTCAGCTCAAAAAACAAAAATTTCTGTAATATAAATAAAACTGTTTTTAACAAAACGATACTGATATCAAAAAAGGTAAGGCACTGCATTCCTATTATCAAAATCTGTTATTAATTTAGAATTTTGTTTAAAAAAAAATACATGTTAAATATATGTAATAGACAATAGATATACAATAATAGATAATAAACAATGTTTAAGCGTTCCATATAATAGTAAAAAATAGAAATGTTTTTTACAAAACTCTTACCGGCCCGATTTCATTCATTAAACAACGAAATTGAGCCGGTAAGAGTTTAGTAACAAATTTTGCTTATCATATGGAACGATTAAATATTGTTTTGTTATTTATTATTGCATATCTATTTCTGTTACATATATTTAACATGTATTTTTTTAAACAAAATTCTAAATTAATAATAAATTTCGATAATAGAAATGTGTAGTGTCTTACCATTTTTGATACCAGTATCATTTTGTTAAAAATGTTTATTTATGTTTCAGAAATTTTTGTTTTTTGAGTGGAAGAAATGAATCTGCGAGACTTACCGTACGGTTTATAATTTCATTGTAAATTTTTTGGATGACGTTTACTCTACTCTGTCGAGTACTAGATCTATTGATCGATTCGTATGATCGTTTTTCTGCAAAATTAGTTCATTCCGGGATATAACGGGAGGGAGGTTTACAATAAATTTCATATCGTTGAAATCGTCATTTTAAAACGAATTCGAGTATAGCAATTTTAAGTCGAAATAAAGTGATGGAGTCCGACGTGATGGACGTAAGTATTAAATTAATTTTATGAACCAAAAAGGCCCGTGTGGGATAATAATTCAAATAACTTGCGTAGTTTCAAGTGAACATACATCTTGTTGCGAATTGTAAAATATGAAATTTTGACAAAGGAAGGTGGACGAACGGGCTTATAAGCGACGTCAGGAACTGGGTGGAGCGAAAGCATGGTAACACGGCTACGAATTTACCCAGTTCCTGTCTGGACATGGATGTTTTCGGGACTATCTGTACAGTATGGTAAGATACCGTACAAGTCGCTGTCACGATTGCTGCGGACTGGATGTGGTGTTTTTTGCCCTAGATGGCGCAAGTTAAGAGTACTGCTCGAGAATCAGTGTGTGAGGGAGCCAACAATATAATCGAGCTGATGCTCAGCAATAGCAACAAATGGGAATGTATCTTGACTACGATCACATCAGTGATAGGAGAGAAGGCCAATGAAGAGAACCGACGACAGACTGAGCAGACACGGATCTATTGAGACGTGGAGTTCGCTGACGGGTGATCAAGGGAAGACCAGTTTCGGGTGGAGGGCGGCGGGGGCTCCTCGGAGTCATCGCTCGTCGATCGCCCCCTGGGGACGCCTTTCGGTCATACGGATTCGGATAGTAGAGTGCCTGGGTGATCATGCAGGGGCTGTACATACCATATGGCTTAGATCCGGCCCCAGCATGATAGGTGGAGGTTTTTTAGCGGGTGAGAGCCCCGCACTACCATCAGTGCGGGCCTGACGGCGGCTGGTAGAGCTTTTTCCTCCCTCTACGGAAAAAAAAAATTCGAAAAATATTTATAAATAATATAATAACATCAATAAACGCGTAAATATTTATCGTACTTGAATAAGAAAAACTTCAGTTTCAGGCAAGCCTTTTTAATTCATAAAATTAATTTCAAATCTACGTTCGTCACGCGTCTCGATCATTTTATTTCAATTTCAAACTATAGTCGAATCAGTGATGCACTGATGGTTCATGATACAAAAATCCCAACTGAATCTCAAAACGCCCGTCAGATCCTGAAATGAGCTTCTTTTGAAAAAAAGAAACGCCATGAACCTTTTAAAAATCATTTATTTGAATCTGTACGGGGCAAAATATTAAATAATGGTTAGATGACATTAAAATACAGATTTTTTATTGGCCTTTATTTCCTAGCCGTCTAAATTTTAATTTTACGAAAATTTCCTGGAAAACAGCAATTTTTTGTAATTTTACTTCAATTAAAAGAAACGAAAAACGACTCGCAAGTGCTGCTTTATGTATTTAGTGCAGAAAAGTTTGACGATTTTAATTACATTTTTCTACGTTTTTATTGATCTGGTAACTGTGGTAAAGGCACCGCCAAGTTATATGACGCTTTGTAGAAGTTCCCAAGATCCTTTGATCCGACTATTCCAGACTTCTTTCTGTTTCAGAAATCCTACAGGAATTTAAGAAAAAGATTACCTGTGAAATCCACGAAATTGACAAGGTACAGCTGACAATAGCTTGGAACACGGTCAAATGTGTTGACAAGTGCCTAGAAGTGGATGAATATAATTTTTTATTTTTTAGTAAATGAACCTGTAAATTATTATGTAAGTGTTTGCCAGTAAATTATTATTTATACAATAAACTAAGCGATGGGGCTTCTTTTAAGTTCAACACTCTGTATAATGCGAGTCGTTAAACTGAATAGAAGAATTTTTTGTGTTAACGATTAATTTAAATATAAAAAATTAATTTTACGTAAATATATGAAGTACAAAAAGTATGAAATACTTGTTCTACTTAACATTATATTTTTATTTTTATCGTGATACGAGTTTATCTGTTACCGATTTTATTTCGTGTAGTAAATAGGTAAAGGCCGGAAACATCTGAAAAAGAATGCTGTTGACATCTTTCTCATGAATAGGATCGTTAGACCAGAAGTATTTCGACTTTTGTTCTATCACTTACTTTAATGTGTCGATTTATTCAAAGTTTATCGGTAGAATGTAAAAGTTTTAAAACAGAAAGTTGTTGTTTGTTTACCTCACTGTTACTATTGAAACAATAAACTGTTTTACCGTCTATTTATTTTAAGTACAATCATTTTTGTTTTGGGTCTTGTATTATTTGTCTGTTGTCTTTACTTTCTTCATCTGCTTTATTTTTATATACTCAGTCCTCTTACTTATATTTTACAATCTTACATTTTATTGTGTATAATTACTCGTTTTATGTCTGGATAAGATAAACGAGGATGTACTAGCTTTTATAAAAATGTTTAAAATTTAATAAAAATATTTTGTTATTTTTTCAATTTTTCTTCGATTTTATATATTATTTTTATTGATGTTCACAGTCTAGACTGTTTCTAATATTTTAACGCGGTGAAAATTCTACAAATATATTTGGATTTTATAACTAATAACTTGAGGTATTTTTAAAAACTAAAAAAAAACCGATTCGGATTTCAAAGCGATTTAGTATCAACAATTCAGCAAGGTAAAGCGATTGTTAAATCCATTGTAAAATGATAAATAGATTAAAAAACAAACACTCATAACAATAACTTCTTTGGTATTAGTCCTCTAAAGAAATGATAATCCTTTAGGATCGGAAGGTGCAAATGAATGTTATAACTATTTATATTACGAGGGACGATCAGAAAGTAAGTTACACCCCCTCTATGAAACAAACACATATTTATAAAACAACATTTTTTTTTACTATTTCGTAATAATCTATTTTTTAATCGCCAAGTTTTTCTAAACACTTTTCATACCCTGACACAAGTTTTTCAATTCGACTCTCATAAAAATTTCGTCCAATTTCTTTCAACCATTTAAGGACCGCTTCCTTCAGTTCATCATCATTAGCGAAACGCTCCATTCCCAGGTCTCTCTTGAGAGGACCAAACAGGTGGTAGTCGCTGGGTGCTAGATCAAGTCTGTAAGGCGGATGAGGTCACACTTCCCGCTGGAATTTTTTCTGTAATTGTCACATGAGCCGAATGAGGATTAGCGCTGTCGCGAAGAAAAACGACCCCGTCGCCCAATCTTCCGGGTCTTCGATCTTTAATGGCTTTACGCAATTTTTTTTTTAAATCTCACAGTAAGATTCGGCATTTATTGTTGTTCCTCGAGGCTTTTTTCACTGTAAACAACTCCCTCAAAATCGAAAAAGACTGTCAGCCAAACCTTTCGAACGTGTGGGAATGTTTTAACTTTTTTTTTGTCTCAGGAGTGTAATGAAGCGCCCAGATCTCATCCCCTGAGATGAGTTTTTCAAAGACTGTGGACCAGCCCTTGAATAACGTCGATGAAAAAAAGAACAGACGCAAAACGTTGATGTTTGTAGTTGTCGGTCAACAGATGTGGTACCCGTCGTGCACACATCTTACGGTAACCAAGCTGATCGTGAATAATTGCAAACTACCATAACCGATGTTAAGTTCACTTGCATTCTTTCTAATTTTAATGCGCCGGTCACTCAAGATCATTTCATTCACGCGTTCCGTGTTATCCGTTGTGTTTGCTGTTGAAAGACGCCCAGTGCACAGTTCGTCGCTAGCGTTTGTTTTTCCGTTTCTGAACGTTTGGCACAATTTTGTGATCGTCAACCGTAACATTGCATTCTCCCGTATACCTCAACAACTTGGCGATGAATTTTACAGCGATTTTAATTTTTTGTCCGCAAAAATCGGATTGCTGAATGTACTTCTAATCTGGACGAAACCCCTATAGGACACGCAATATTGACAGCGACACTACACACGTACTGAATGTCGTACAGAATTTCTGCTGGGGAAGCGTGAAAACAACACAACTAGTGCTGCCACTACAAGACATTAATATATCCCTATCGGTTGAAGAACACGAAAGGGTGTAACTTATTTTTTGATCCAACTCTCGTACTTAACCTATAAAATGAAAAAGGCGTACTTCTTCTCTCCATTAGTACTCATTCTGATCGAATAGATATTCTGTTATTTAGTCGTGAAGAACTTATAAAACGTACGTAGGGTAAAAATGAAAAAAGAAACAAAATCACTACGAGACAAGAAATCATCCGTTAAACCAATACGTAACTAAATTACATATTAAAAGAAGAACGAGTAAAGTGATATCGGTTGAATTAAACGAATGTCGCTTGACATTGTGGAGAACTGGAAAGATTGTCAAGCGGATTGCTGGATTCTATGGAAAAAAAATCCGAACAATTATCTAGAGAGAAGAAATTCCATTTCCCGCCATCCTTTTGATCGCGAAGAAGGATAGAGGTATTTGATCTGAGTTTTATTTTCTTCTCTTCCTGGCATTGACACTAACATTCGTAGTTGGCGCGTTTCGGAGAAACTCCGTCCTGAAAACTACTTTTAGTTACAATTCTCAAAACTATTTTTAGGACTAAGCATTAAAAGTACTCCTAAAGTGATTAATTTTGAATGTTAGGAAGGGAAAGGCTAGGAAGGGAAAAAGATAACACTTAATTATGATAATAATTGCGGAAATATAAAATATTAGGATAGAGACATATATTTTGCAGGATAGTAGGGATATTGCCTACATAAAGCGCGCTAATATTATTCATTTTAACTCTATTCTATTTTTTGCCGGCTAATAATACAGATTATCGTTTTTAGATTTATTAATAACAAAGTATTTAAGTCTAAAAAATATATTTTTTATCTTAAATATATAGGTGTTTCCAGCAGAACAGTTTGACTACTGCTAAGCAAGTAATAGATGAGAAAAAAATAGAAACGAAATGTATAAAATGATTTATTTCAGTGCCAAATGATTTGAGATGAGTTAGTAGTTTAAACTAAAATTTTGTTTAAAAAATTACATTCATTTAATGGATTAAAGTAAAAGTATATTTACAGACATAACTGATGTATCCATTTATCTATTTGCGAATCATTAATTTTATAATTTTGTTAGTGATAAGTGACTTCAGATCAAGTTTACTGATCTGTTATAATAGTGGAGCAGTTATCTTCTGTATACTCTCAAATGTGTACGTAAAACAACATAACTGCAAAGAGTAAACAAAATTGTATGGGAAAACAGGTCAGATAAAAAGGATAGAAATGCAATATCTCTCTCTCTCTCTCTCTCTGTATATATATATATATATATATATATTGGTGTGTACGCGCGCGCGCGTGTACATACATGTGTGTGTGTGTATATATATATATATATATATATATATATATATGTATGTGTATGTGTGTGTGTATAATTGCTTAACAGTAAATACTCTGAATCCATTAAAACGTTTTCGGGAAAAGTCTTCACATCAACTGCGGCTCTTAAAATATTTTTTGGCTGATGAAATCACACTGAAGCTTTGAAGCTTATATGTGGAATATAAATAAGAAATTTTTCAGCGTATGAAAAATGCCATGTCTGACCGGGACCTCCGGATTAAAGACCGAGACGCTACCTCTCCCGCTACGAAGATATGTTTTTGGATATTGTTTATTTTGCTAACAGGTGTTAATGTACAGATTCCATATTGGAACTACAGATCGGACGTAGTGTGAAAATATCTTTTTGATAAAATTTGGTCTTTTATTTAGTTTATTCCGTAAAACTTATGAACGTAAGATATTTTTATTTATTATTAATATGAGTGCCCGATTTTAAATCTAGATCAATAAAAAAGACTAAATATTTTACTGTATTTATTCTTTCTACTGAGGTGCAAGTCTTTATCTCTATCCGAGTAATTTTCTGGTCTGATTAGAACTACGCAATTAAGTAAGTGATTTGGAGAATTATTATTTTAATAGTTAATTTTTTGGAGAAAATGTCACATACACGATTTTATTGTAATGGGTACCATGATTCGACTTCCGGAAAATTTCGACATATCTTCGCGTTTCACATCCCCCAGCCACAAAACCTCAGTCAACCCAAAATTATATATATATATATATATATATTTCACTTTCTTGAGACACGATAACTACCGTAATTTTGCGCCAGTCACTTTCAAATTGTTCCCTAAAAAAAAAAAATCGACACAAAATTTCGGTCGAGTTCGTTAACAGCCAAAATCGGACCATGAAGTGGAAATAAGGTGACATTCGAAAAAAAAAATTGATATAACTCTTTTATTAAGTAAAATATCGAATTCGTTTAAATTTCTTACGATTCTTTGGATAAGGGCCTAAAACTTGCGTAATTAAAGTGTGTTGATATCATTAACGATTCTCTCAGGGGGTGGAAAAATGGAGTTTTGAATACAAAAAAAAAATCATATCGCTCTTAATAGGCACAGTATTGCATCGGTTTATAGCGGTCGTTATATTACCTAAAACGTTTGTCTGAAGCAATTTTTTTTATGACCAACCCTTACGGAAATGGATGACCAAAACCAAAAAAACAGGAAAAACAAAATATCGCTATAACTTTCTTATTCAGTAAAATATCGAATTCAATTAAAGTTCTTACTATTCTTTGAATAAGGGTCTAAAATTTATCTCGATAAGTTTTTTGATATAACCAACCATTGGGCCGCGGGATAGAAAAAATGGGGGTTTGAAGACAAAAAAACCATACCTCCCTTCGGTAAATATCGGAAAATATCCGATTTGACCATTCCTGAATCCATTTTGACTAGTTTCGGCGGGACGTCTGTACGTGGGGATAACTCAAAAAAGATTAGCTGTAGGATGTTGAAATTTTGGATTTAGGATTGTTGTAACATCTAGTTGTGCACCTCCCCTTTTGATTGCAATCAACTGAACATAAAATTGTTGAAAAAAGCCCAAAATAAAAAAAAATAAAAAATAGGATTTTGGACATTTCCTTAACTGCAGTAATAAATCCTCATTGAAAGCTTTTCAACAACATATCATAAGTGGTACTTATTTCAGTAGTTCCACTGTTATAGAAAAATAAAATTTTAATTAAGAAAATATTTGGATCTTACAAGGGGAAAGCACATCGGTTCGAATCTGACTTCATCTCATTTTTTTTAATTTAAATATTTTGATTTATTAATAATTATTAACATATGATTCTAAAAAAAATTGTGCGACGAATAATTCAATAATAAAAAAAAATCAGAAGTTATTAATAAAAATAAAATATTATATACTTTTATAAATGTGTATATGTAATTTAATAGGCATACAAGGAAGACATGTGGTGTCTACATCGATTTCTTTTTTTAAATAATACTTAAGTAGAACATACTAAGCCAAATCGTATCTCTTGTTGCCAGCTCAAGTTTTGACGTACGAGTAATTTATACCTCTAGCCGGCTCAGTTGCCTTCCATAAGTCAAGATACGAATGTATTATCCGCCCGCATCGATCGGTGCTCAATTCCTTTCGTGGCTGATATGCAGCAATTTTCATTGACCGCGTTGTTACGGCGCGAGGTCTAGAGTAAGAAATATCCTTGAGATTCCGCGGGCAGTCGCATCGATCGGTCCCGACCTAATAAATTATCATCAGTTATCGTTCAGAGAAGTGGTGTCGATCCTTCTAGATTAGGGATAGGTTCTACGATATTTCTTCGGTATCCCAGTCGCTAATACGTGCCTTTGCTATCTACATTTTGGTTAAATATTAATTTTACTAATAATATTTACTATACAACTCTATTATTGTTAATGATTCTAATAAATTATTTATTTTCATCGATCATTCGCTTAATAGATTCCTTGTAACTGACAACCTATCGACTGACGCTTTCTTTTCGTTTTGTAATATTACGTCAGACTTTTTAAATAAGATATAAAGAATTAAAAAAGTCTCTGATGATCTTGGATACTCGATTGATACAAGACATTCCGTCTAATAATGCTTCATAACCGATCTGCATCTCACTAATTGCCCTCTGTAATCTCTCTAATTTTTCCGGTCTGTAATCTCTCTAATTACCTTCTTTAGAGCACAAATGAGAACAGCGAGATAGAGAGACGAATTAGTTTAAACCCTAATTAATGTAGCTAATCTTACTAAAACATACTTTAGAAACTACCTAAGAAAAAAATTCCTTGTACTATATTAATGAAACGATATATATTAGAAATTGTATTTCTTCTGGATATTAATTTAAGTTTCATCATAATTTTCCTCGGTCCTATTAAAGAAGTATTTTCGTGGAGTGCCACATCATTTAAATAATTAACTGTGGTTAGTGAATATTATAAAGTAAATATATAAAAATACAACAGCAAGATTTTGAAACTTTTTTGCAGGGGAAAACGTCAACATTTTTTCTGTAGTTTTTCTTTCCTGAAATATGAAATCTGGTAATTGTTAGGCTAAATCTTTTTTTCATTTAAAATAAATTAATCGGTTATTCCGGGACAAAGATAAAAATGAAAGACGAGAATATCCATAAAAGACAAGTCATTACGCAAGATGCCAATTACAAAATGAAGGTTATCATTTAATTACAGTAAAATATTACGTCAACGGAAGCGAGTTTTTGAATCGATTTAGTTATGGAATCGGTAACTTTATTCTAATATTATTGTTTAGAAAAAAATAGGCTATTTTGTATAAAATATGAATTTATAGACAATTCTGGTTATCTTCGTACTTTGTTTTATTTATCCTTTTACAGTAAGCCAAAAAATTCCTATTATAAATATAACCGGGTAACCCGAATAGTAATAAATAATAAATATATTTGTTTATATTAGCTCCAATTGGATTCATGGGGGATTTTATATAGAAAAACGGTGCCAAAATATGTATAAAGATATAAACCAAAAATCTCTCTGAACTTTTCATACAATTCTGGAAACGTTCCAATATATCTCGTATTTTGTACTCGACCGATAAACCTTTCCATAAGTGTATATATATGTACTTCTTTATTTGTTTCCTGCGTATGTACGTTTGTACTAGATATGCGGCTTACGCCTTACTTTAAAATCAGAAAGAAAATTTGTTGTGGACAACACATGACTTCCTTGTACGCATATTAAATTACATATACACATTTTTTTGCAGAAGTTAATTATTATTATTATTAATATATTTAAATTTAAAAAAAAGTTAAAAAATAGGAAATGAAGTTGGATTTGAACCTATGTGCCTTCCCCTTATAACGTCCAAATATTTCATTAATTAAAATTTTACTTGGCTATAACTCTGGAAGCAATGACAATAAGTACCACTTATGATATATCGTTGAAATGCTCTCAATAAGGACTTATTAATGCAGTTAAGAAAAAATTCAAAGTTCAAATGTTTTTGATTTTGGGCTTTTTTGGACACTTTTAGTTCGATCGAATGCAATCAAAAGGGGAGGTCCACAGCTAGATGTTACAACAATCTTAAATAAAATATTTCAAAATGCTACGGCTAATCGTTTTTCAGTTATGCGACATACGTACGTACAGAAGTCGCGCCGAAACTGGTCAAAATGGATATTTCCGTTGAAACCTGAAAATCGAAATTTTTCGCGATCACTATACTTCCTTTACTTTGAACAAGGAAGTAATAATAAGCTATAAAAATAAAAATTGTTGAAACTTTTGCCATTCTTCCTTTCTGTTTTGCAAAATATTTCGATTTAGAATTTTTATTTTTTTTTAATTTTTATTTTGAAGAACCGAATTTTGAAACACCTTTATAATTTGAACTAGAAATTTTTTTCTGTTATGACTAACACATTTTTAAAGAATTTTAACTAAAAAGGTGGAACTTAATAAACGATCGGTGATACAGCTTACGTTTCTGAGTATTTAAGTAACATAAACTGCTCTATTCGTTTGCAAACGACCACAAAAATCTTAGTGAAGAGTGAAAATATTTCCAGCCCTTATTAATTTTAAAGATTTGATATGTTAGTAATTTTTCCTCTTATGAATTATAGAAATGGCCGGTTGATATTACTTACGTTAAAAAAAAGACAATCCCTTTTAGCTATTCAAAATTTAACTAAGCGAGAAACGTTCTTTTATGGTTATTGTTCTTATTAAACTTTATGTGAGGCTTTTTCTCCTCACATAAGGAACAAAATTAAAATGTTCCTTTAAATAAATTTGTCTTTTATAACTCTTAAACCCGATCAAATAGTCCCTCGTCAGAGAAAAGCATCTGTTTTCATAGAAAAGTGTAATAAAAACGGATCACAATTATTACCAAATAAAGTTTATGAACAACAAACGGTTAATTAGTTCCTTGTACGAAGTAAAGAAAGTATTATAATCGCGAAAAATTTCGGTTTTCAGATTTCATCGAAAATATCCATTTTTACCATCCTTGCATCCATTTTCCTTTTTTTGGTTTCGGCGTGACGTCGGTACGTACGTATGTATCTCGCATAACTCAAAAATAATTAGCCGTAGGATGTTGAAATTTTGCATTCAGGACTGTTGTAACACCTAGTTGTGCACCTCCCCTTTTAATTGCAATCGATTGAAGTAAAAGTGTCCAAAAAGCCCAAAATCCAAAAAGATTTTGATTTTGGACTTTTTCTTAAGTGCAGTAATAAGCCCTCATTGAGACCTTTTCAACGATGTATCCTAAGCGGTACTAATTTTCATCAGTTCCAGAATTATAGCCAAATATAACTTTAATTAATGAAATATTTACATTTTTTAAGGGAAGGTACATAGGTTCAAATCCGACTTCATTTCTATTCTTACTTCTTTCAACGAAGTAAAGGAAGTATTTTGATCGGGAAACGTTTTCAGATTTCAACGGAAATATCCATTTTGATCTTACAATACATTTTGTACGTACATCGTACTTTTATATCCTTTGATTGTAAAAACTTCTACAATAAATAATAATTCAATAATAACAATAAAGAAATTAAAAAATATCAGAAGTTATTAATGAAATAAAAATGTATGTACTTTTCATATTAAAAAAAAAATATTTATATGTAATTTAATTGGCATACAAGAAAAAATGTGGTGTCCACATTTTTTTTTTTAGATTGCATTGAGTTTTCCACCGTCTTTGGAACTAAAAACCAACATGTTTCTCCATAGAGGAAATATATTCCGTTATGTATATGCATTTAATTATTAATCAAATTACATAACTATTTGATTGTAAACTAAAGATCTAAGCCATTTTAACAACAGCGGTACTGGTAACTCCTGTAAAGAAGGTGCTGCCAATTAGTAACAAAAATGTTCCAGTGGATGACAGTTATCCTGTAATTGATAAGTAACTACATTTATTTTTTTAAATATATTTAAAGTTTTTTTATATTTATTGATAATCAACAGAATGATTATTACATTTCATGGCGTCGTTAATAAACATTGATAAAGCCCATAGCCTAAGTAGGGGATTCCTAAAATTATGTTTACTTTTCGTTAAAAAAAATTTGTTGAATTTGTTTATTGTTATAAATACTTTATAAAGAAAAAAACAACTTGCAAAATAGATATCTTGTACATCATTTATTATTATTAGCGTTATGTTAAAGTTTTCATTTTTTTTTTTTTTTTTTTTTTTTTTTTATAAATTATGATAATTTGATTTATCTATAAGAAGTTCACATATTTTTTTATATAGAGATTAAACTTTATACTTTACTCGAAAATAAAATCTTTCCAGAATAGCTACGTAAAATGGCAGTAAAAAAAGATACGTATCTTGATTTCGTGTATCAGATTCTGCGATATAAGCTTTAAACGGAAAGAGAAAGAAATTCCATTTAAAAGCTCGTGACAAAATTTCAGATGGGTATTTAACAGAGTTACAACGACAGTTTTAAAACTCTTTTTACCATAAAGTTTGTTTTTATGATCCTTTTACATAACATAATTATTATTATTTTCATTAGCCTCAAGGAATGTATTTTAAAATTAAAATGAATGAGTTGTTAATTAATTTTTCTTACATTTTGTTTTTAATAATGTCCTTACATAATAATATCGTAGCGTTTTATGTAGCTAATGCCGTCAAACTTGCATCTCATGTGAAAAATAAACTTTATTCTAACTTCTAACTTTTGCTATTCTTCTATATTATCGTAAACATCTTTTTTTTAAATAGTACACAATGCATGGATGTTAGAAACGGATCGTGTAAGCTTCCCAACCGATATTACTGTCATCAGAGATTCTTGTTTTTTAATACATTAAAAATAGCCTCATCGATCTAACAGGAATAATCCAATGTAGCAGATAATCCATCCATCCGTCCATAATCCCTAATCGGTTTTACGAATATCATCTAAGTGTAACCCAAAATTTTTAGGCTGCTCTCTACAAACCTTTATAATAAAAATAGCTATAATAGTAATAATAAAACTGACAATGAATAAAAATTGTAAATATACTATTCACAAATTAACGTGTATCTCAGAATTAAAACATTATAATTTTTATTTTAAGTTTTCGTTGGTTAACTCGTCGTCGCAAATCAGTGATTTTAACCGTTGATTTTCGAATTCGAAGGTTCCGTGGTGCAAATCCTAATAAATTTCGATTCTTTTATATGAATTTGAACTAGACGATAAATTCCTGTGTACTTTGGTGGTTGGAATTCAATTAACCAATTAACCTCACGTCTCAGGAATGGTCGGCCTCAGTCTTTAGAAAACTACACCTTATTTACAATTCATATATAATATCTTCATCTCACTTGTCTCGGGGGGGGGGGGGGGTTGCTTATTTTTAACTTTCTTTCTTTCTTTTTCCTGTTTAGCCTCCGGTAACTACCGTTTAGATAATTCTTCAGAGGATGAATGAGGATGATATGTATGAGTGTAAATGAAGTGTTAGTCTTGTACATTCTCAGTTCGACCATTCCTGAGATGTGTGGTTAATTGAAACCCAACCACCAAAGAACACCGATATCCACGATCTAGTATTCAAGTCCGCGTAAAAATAACTGGCCTTACTAGGACTTGCTTATTGTTACCTAGATGAACAGATTGTAACGTATACATTAGGAAAAATAAATAATGTATTAATAATGTAATTATTAAAAATTTCAAAGGTCACGTATTTAAACATTTTAAAACATAAATTTTTTAATATCCGAGATGATTTTGGATTCTAAAAGTCGGGGATAATAGTAATAATTTAAATTTTACCAAGTTTTTTTTATGCAAATTGTCCGACATTATTTTTATTTGTATGCAGTACAAATAAATAAAAATAATTTTTCTTTTTTACTTCCTTGTACAAAGTAAAGGAAGTATTATGATCGCGAAAAATTTCGGTTTTTAGATTTCAACGGAAATATCCATTTTTATCATCCCTGAATCCATTTGACTAGTTTCGGCGTGACCTCTATACGTACGTATGTGCCTCTCTAACCCAAAAATCATTACTCGTTTGATGTTGAAATTTTGGATTTAAGACTGCTGTAATACCTAGTTGTGCACATTTCCTTTTGATGGGAATAGATTGAACCAAAAGTGTCTAAAAAAGCCCAACATCAAAAAAAAAAAATGGATTTTTCACTTCTTAACTGCACTAATAACTCCTCATTGAGAAATTTTCAACGATATGCATAAGTGGTATTTATTATCATTGGTTCTACAGTTATAGCCAAATGAAATTTTAATTAATGATATATTTAGATCTTACAAGGACATATCGGTTCAAATCAGACTTCATCTCTTTTTTTTTTACTTTTTTTTTAATTTAAAAATATTGATTTATTAATAATTATTAACCTCTGATTGTAAAAAAAGTTTACGATAAATAATAATTCAATAATAATAATAAAAAAAAAAAAATATGAAGAAATACCAGAATTTACTAATGAAATAAAATTTTATGTACTTTTCATTAAAAAAAAAAAATGTATATATGTAATTTAATAGTCGTACAAGAAAGTCATGTGATGTCCACATCAGATTTTTTTTATATTTATGATAGGATGGAAATTTTTTTGTATTTCCTAAACATTTTATAAAGTTCCTTTCATCAGTTTTAAATTTTCTTCTTGTCGAATCACCGTTTGAGATTTTAGATTCTGCTGGATGAAACTATAAAGTCTGTATTCCTTTTCTTTTTGAAATATGAAGAAATATGAGCTAGCAGTAAAATTTTCCGTTCAACCGAGATTCAAACTTGTGTGCGTTTTATATTGGTGTTAGTTTTAAACTGTACCTACCGTTTAACATCTCCTCCTGAACTTAGCGCGACGGTATGTTAGGGAGTAAGGAAATTATATATTTCAATTTTTTTTTTATTGACTTTGGTGTCATGAATTTTTCTGAGAATTAAATTTTTACAATTTTCACTTGAAATATTATGTGGTTATTATCAACTTAACACGGTACATTTTTGCCAAATTTACAGAAACGTACTTTTCAATTTTGTTAATTTTACAAATTTTTTTTTACGAAACTATTGAATATAAAGTTCTAAGGCCCAGTTTTTTTTCGAATTTTCTCGTAAGATTGCATACGAACCAGTAATTTTGCTCAATAATTTGTGTCCGTAGAGAATTAGTAAAATATTATTTGACTTTTAGAGGAGAAATTCAGGCGAAATCTTTCTTTAAATCTAAAGTGTTTCCGGACCTATGTTTACGTAACTTTTTTATTTTATGATAGGAATTCGCCTGTAGAGTACGGCAAAAGCTTCCTGAAATAATGTATACGTACATTATCAGCCGTTTATTATATTCAAAAAATACATTTTTACTTCCTTGTACAAAGTAAAGGAAATATTGTGATCACAAAAAAACGTCGGTTTTTAGATTTCAACGGAAATATCCTTTTTGACTACTTTCGGCGTGTCGTCTGTACTTACGTACGTTTGTATCTCGCACACTTCGAAGCCGATTAGCCGTAGGATGTTGAAATGTTGGATTTAGGATTGTTGTAACATCTAGTTGTGCACCTCTCCTTTTCATTGCAATCGATTGAACCAAAAGTGTCCAAAAATGCCCAAAATCGAAAAACATTTGGATTGTGGACTTTCTCTTAACGGCAGTAATAAGCCCTTATTGAGAGCTTTTCAACAACCTATCATAAGTGGTGCTTCTTTTCATTGGTTCCAGAGTTATAGCCAAATGTAATAATTAATGAAATATTTGAATCCTGTAAGCGGAAGGTAGATCGGTTCGAATCAGACTTCATCTCCTTTTTTTTTAACTTTTTTTTTTTATTTAAATATATTGATTTATTAATATTTATTCACATCTGATTGTAAAAAAAAGTTACGATAAATAATTAATAATAACAATAAAAAACAAAATATGAAAAAATATCAGAAGTTATCAATGAAATAAAATTTTATGTACTTTGCATTTAAAAAAAAAAATGTTTATGTAATGTAAGAGGCATACAAGGAAGTCGTGTGATGTCCACATCAGATTTTTAATCATAATTTCCTTTTCGAGGGAGCTGATCACACTCCTGAGGTATACACATCATGGATGCATAGCTGTATAATACCCTTACAAATTTTACAGATTTTTTATTTGAGAGAATAGTGCAATGCCTCATCCGTAAGTTAACGATTAACAAGGAAAGATGGAAATTCTCGAAGGGCACGGATCTGGTCTAAATTAGTCTACTAGTTTACCTATATATCTTAAAATATATTTATAAAATACAAAATATTTTCAATTAATCTTAAAATTCACTAATCTTATTAAGAATAGTAATAGTGTAAATTCATTCTTTCCTGTAATAGTTTTAATATTAGTGTTGACTAGTTAATTGGACATTTATTAATGATTTGATTTTGTTAAAAAAGACACACGATAGGTTTTTTTAACATTCTTCCTATTAAGCCAACCGTAAGAACACGGATAATTTCCTGAGGACATTTTTAATATACCAAGAATAATAATAGAATAAATAAATATGTATTTGAGTTAATATATTTGTTTCTTAGCCAGTATTCAGATTAATTAATTTCTTTTTAATTAAAAAGTGAAATTGTGAAAATACTTTTCGAATAGTTCATTTCTAATAACGAATGGAACTTTGTAGATAATCAACCGTAATTTGAACACTTCCTGTTTATACGATTAATAAAATGACGGTTATTGATGAAATAAGGTAAAGGAAATAAGTAAAGAATTTCATAGTGAGATAGGGAATCGACATTTAATAAAAATAGCGGAAGCTTGTTGTTAAGGGGAATAAAATTACAAAGGATGGACGTATCAAGTTAGAGATTAATATGCATCGACACCAGCAAGGAGGAGCTGTCGTTTAAAAGAGTGCTAGTATCATATATAAATGTACGAATTATAAAAATATTTATTTGGTATATACCGTTGCACAATTCCTTAGTTGGATAATAGTAAGATGCAAAAATATAAGGAAACGTGTTGTTACAGGAGGATATTAAGGTTTAGTTGAGGCGAAAAAATTTTAAATAAAAAGAATGTGTAGAAGAAGAGAAAAATTTGAGGCGCGAGAAATTTTTTTCTGAAGAGCCGTATATAAAATAATCATGATTTGAAAATTCAATACTGAAGAAATATATGGAAAATAAAAAGCGTAGAAGACAATGAGAGGAATGTATATAAGACTGATAATCAGAAATTTAGGATGTAAGTAGGTTGATTTTAAAAAAATAATCGCAGAACAGAATAGAATGAAGAATAGCATTAAACCAGTCAAATGATGACGTAGTAATCATCATTTACTAAAAAAAAAAAAAAGGTTTAATATATTTAATTATATAGACCACATAGATTTGTATTTTTGAAAATTTCTGTGAATCTGTTTGGGTATAATTTCATTATATTTTTCAATGTTATTGAAACCAACAGTACATCCTTCATTACATTTTCAGTTTGGTCTAGGAATTTTTTTACCTGCCATCTCGCTCGTGTTTGAATAAATTAAGAATCAAATATTATCCTAAAATAGGATATGTATATATTTTCGTGTGATCTCGCGCGCGCGCATAAATAAAAAATATAATACGATGTAAAAATGTTAATTTAGTCGCATTAATCTGATAATGTCAATGGAGTTCCTCTTTAAATTTAATTTAGAATTATCTGTTCCATTAATCTGTAGCGATTAATTAAATGTATCCTGCAGTTATATCTCGTCGGTAATGTAGCCAATTCCAATTAAATTGTGTACGGTTAATACCTGTGGGGATTTACTGAAATAATACCCGCCAGTTCGACCTTCTATTTACGGCAAGAAGTACGTTACACTCTGTTCCCGACCGGCGTCGACTATCGTTACCTTAACTGCCAGATTGTTACGACCTTCTCATTCGATTACTTTTTATTAACAAGCAAATCGCATATGATAAAAATCTATAATCTTTGCTAACAATCAAACCGAGTTATTATAATCGTGACAATAATGCGCATGCGCATATATTTGTGTGTGTGTGTGTGTGTATGTTTGTTGTCTATTCTTATGAAGGTGTATTAGTACTTCTTTTATTTCCTTCACTTTTTTGTTTATTTTCCTTTCTGCTGTCTTTACATTCCTTTTATTTTTCCGCTTTTCTTTACCATGATAATCTCCGATTGTGCCTCGTATAAGAAAGACAAAGCTCGAGTTTAAAACCATGTACCCCATAAAGACGGTGTTTTAAAAAAGCTTATTCTTTCTAAAATGCTCTCGAACTCAATTTGCTTCATTTAAAATTATTTAAGAACTGTGAATATACTGGTAAAAAAATTAAATGACGTGACTTTTAAAGTATTTTGTACGGGATGATTTTAGAAGTAATGTGAAAAAAAAAACAAATCTCAACATCAGTACACTTTTCTTTTTGGCGATCGTTTTTTATGGGTTTAAAAAAGAATTCTAACTTACTGTCATGCTCGTGAGAAGGGCACGTGGATGCGCAATCCGGACTAAAACGTTGATAACCGAATTAAAAAACAGGCAAAACGTTTTGTAATTTTTCTTCAAAAGCAAATCTTTTGATTTGCTAAAACGTCATCAACGTTTTAGATCCTACTGGCCTTCTCATGAGGATGACAGTAAGTTAGTCTATCTAACTTAAATAACATAAATAACTTAAGCCCT
This sequence comes from Lycorma delicatula, assembly GCF_047948215.1. NCBI lineage: Eukaryota > Metazoa > Arthropoda > Insecta > Hemiptera > Fulgoridae > Lycorma > Lycorma delicatula. Next base: position 160,973,190 of record NC_134460.1, read on the forward strand.
ATAGGACGATGTCACGTCATGACACTCGATTTACCCTTTATCTGAAATAACCTCCTTCCTTTGAGTGTTGTTTGCGGTCACCGCTCGCCAGTAGTGCCAGACCTTACGAATGTAGCGTAAGCTGTGACCTAGTTAGGTAAGGATTCTCTTTCGTTACCTTTATTTCAGATTTCGGATCGCGCGGAAAATAGGTATTAGTACTCCGTTTTTTTCTCTATTGCGGATAAAATTTTAATACAAATTTAGCGCGTTAAGGGACACGGAAGAGATAGAATTATAAATAAATATATTTGTAACATTTAAATAGAAAAACATACTGTTGGTTAAAACATAAAAAAAATTTATTTTTTCATGCTCACATCTTGCAGGTGAGCTTCCTCTCCTCTAAAACAATCCTGCAGTAGTGAAACTCTGCACGGTTCTACGCAACGTTTCAGCAGTTGTTTTTCGAATCCTAGCTTTTAGTTCTTGTGTCGTATCAGGTCGACTACTATAATCTTTGCTTTTAAGGTGAACTCACAATCTGACGAATCAGGAGATCACCATTTCTAGAAATTATACGGTTGCCAATCGATTGGTGTACAGCAGCCATCGATATTCGTGCTGGATGTGATATTAATTCATCTTGTAGAAATCAAACGCAGAAATAATTTGTAGAAAAGTCTGTAGTTTTTGCGCGACAATGTTTTTCAGCTCGGCGACGTATCGATCTGATGTGCTGTAGTAATCTTGAGACCATCCTCGTTTTAAAAAAAAAGAGAGTTTATGTCATAGATTTCACAGCAAATAGTACGCCAACCTTGTCGCTTTGTAGCGGAAACTGATACAGCTGAGTAGGATTTTCTTTGCCAAAAAATAAAATCTTCTTTATTAACAAATCCGTTAGGGCGGAAAATGTCAAACTAGCTTTTTCCGACATCTAAAGCTTATTTAATGAAGTCATTGCACTCGTTTATCTCAGGCATACAAGTAGACAAGCAGACTGGCAACAGGCAGTCAGGCAGATTCCAGAGCTGTCTTTTCCCCGTATATTTATTTTATCGATTTGGTAGCAAGATTATAAATCAAACTTTTTAACTGTTTTTATGTTCGTGGCTCACTCGTCTCTTAAAGTACCCTTTGACTTCGATTGGATGACTTCGTTCACAACCCCATGATGACTTGGCATTGAAATGTCGATGACATTTCATATCATCGAATCGATTTTTTGTGTAGTTCGAATTATATCTTTGTAAGATGTATGTATGTCTCCTGGGCTTCTTGTCATTGACTCTATTTCCAAAATGTGTTTTTTATTATTATTATAATGGAGATTAAATTAGGATTTAAATAAAAATACTTGGGATATCTGAAGTAGTAATGATACTGTGAACAGTATAGTAGAGGGAACCCACCGGATCGGACTAGTGGTGAACACGTCTTCCCAAATCAGCTGATTTGGAAGTGAGCTCCAGAGTTCAAGTCCTGGTAAAGGCAGTTACTTTTATACGGATTTGAATACTAGATCGTGGGTACCGGTGTTTATTGGTGGTTGGGTTTCAATTAACCACACATCTCAGTAATGGTCGACATGAGACTCTACAAGACTACACTTCATTTACATTCGTACATATTCTCTAAAATAATATCTGAACGGTAATTCCCGGAGGCTAAACAGGAAAAAGAAAAAACGTATAGTGGTGGGGAATTAATGTATAAACAGGAGTCGTTGATATTAGAAAGCCAGTCACTAACAGGCAACTCATATCCACCTTAGTGTCAAATGAGCTTTCTAAACTGGGATGATTAATAACTTAATTTTCGATCTTCTGTTTCATAATGAAATTTATAAATAGAAATTAGTTATAGGGGTCGATAACATAAACATCTCTTAAAAAACCGTTCGACAAGTCCTACTGTGCGCAACGGCTTACTTTGAAGAATTACGAGTCTCTTTTGAATCGGCAATGTCGTGCTCTCTTACGGCATATTCGATGACGTAATAACCATTGCTTTGACTTTGCAGTCGGCAGAGGCATAGTGGGTGGGGATGGAGTTTTAAATTAATCTTTGATAATTTAAATAAACTAAATTTAATTCACATGTCTCGTACATAATTGAGTCGTTGCTCCTTGAAATATGCTACGAAATTTACTTAAATAATAATTTAAAAAATAATAAAATCAATCGTCGATATGTAAAACGAGATCGTAAAAATTAATGAAACTTTATTTTAAAGAAAACCTCTTAATTTTATCGTTTTAAACCGAAACCTTAAAATATTTTTTTTTTCAAAGGGTTGTCTCTTTGTATCCACTACGGGATTTTTTTTACGGCAATTAAAGAGTAATTTCTGAATTAAAGAGTAAAATTTCTGAAAGTAAGCTCCACTTTTACTTTATTAATTTTTTATAAACTTAGGTTTTATCCCCAGATTATCTACACTAGTCACCCTGAAGCACCTTTTGATGACTGCGGCTCTGAATACTTGTTTGATTGAAATAAAAAAACCGACCGTACAGTAGATAATTGTGTTATTACAAGACATTTACCAAATAAGCGACTGATTTTGGTTCGCTGTTTTTCTTTTAGATTTCATTTAAAAATATCAACAGAAGCATTAGTTATAGAAGTCCATATCGGTCGATTACGAAACTTTTTCATAACTAGAATATCAGTACCGGAAATTAAATCAAAATAGAACCGTTACATTTCTTCGGTTTTGGAGGAGGGGTTTGGAAAAACGGATTCATTACGGGAAATATGAAAAGGAAAGGCAGTAATTGCAAAATGAAAAATGTATCGTCAATTGAAATGAAAAATGATGCCGTCCGGGTCGACCGTTTTGTCAATAACTCTTGCTTTGTTCGTTATGTGTGCGCGTGCGAGTGAAAGCGATGAAAATTTATGGTTAAAGCCAGTTTGTAATACACAAGCCGTCCGGTATAGCCTATGCGGTCTGCTTATACGTATTAAGGGACGGGCTGAGGGAACGCGGTTGTATTTTGTAGCAGGGGTTTTGGCGCCCGACCCGTCAGTCTTTATGAGTAGTATTTAGGTCGAAAATACACGATAATATAGAGTACGTTACTGTCCTGTTATCTATTAAATGTTAAAAACATATCTTTGTCGGAACAATAACTTTTTGCATACTGACATTCTAATTTAACACGTTATTAATAACATTGTTTCAACAGATTTTTTTCCTTTTTTTGTCGGTTGTAATTTTACAGTTCTTTTTTTATTATTGTAATTATTATTTTTTTAAAGACTAATTTCTGAACATTTAAAATCTAATTAGTAAATGATTTTTATTGTTTTAATTCTCTCCATTCTTTTTTTTTTTTAATTTCACTGAATTCTCCAGAATTTGTTTGTTCTTCATACAAATGAGGTCGAGATAGTAAACATATACAGTAAGTATCTCCTTGTGATAAAACAAACAGGTTTTTTGAAAAGTCTATCGATGATACACAATGTGACGAAGTTCTCCTCTTGCTCAAAGCTTCCAGGTGAACGTAATCGCTGACCGATTATATATCATCTGCAATTGAAATGAGAATAAATATCTTAGAAACAGCGCAAAATTTCGTGAAATATAAAGTACAAAAAAAAGAAAAATATAAAATGGGTTCAATTTTATATTTTTTGATAACATATTTAAGAGTATTCTTTTAAAAAAAACTGAAAAACAGTATTTTGAGGTAAAGAAGAAAAAAATCTTATTTGCTATAGGTTCAAAAGGCTTACTTCGGGTGATTATAACTGACGAAGTTCTTAACAAGATTTTTTTTTAATTTTATCCGTTGTTTGTTGTGCTTTATATGCATTTGCTGAATTTATGATTTTTAAAGATAAATTTTGAGTAAAAATTGTTTTTACGTAATGCATCCTATATAAGTAAATGCTAAACATTGTTTTTTGCGTAGGTATACAAGACCCTTGCAAGATTTCAGAAGGGTTTATGATATTTATATTTAACTTGAAATTCTTATTTCAATCGATTCAGCTGTTTCTGTGCGATGCAAAAAGAATCAATCCGTGATAATGTACTAGTAAGGGATAATACGATAAAATTTCAGTTTTTCATAAAAATAAAGATTTCGTAATAAATGAGAGAGAGAGAGTGTGAGAGAGAGAGAAAGGGAGAGAGAGAGTATATATATAAGTGTGTGTATGTGTGTGTATATATATATATATATATATATATATATATATATATGTGTGTGTGTGTGTGTGTGTGTGTGTGTGTGTGTGTGTGTGTGTGAGCGCGCTCGCACGCGCACGGGATGTGGTTAGTAATGGAAAATGATGGTGGTGTTTTAGTGAATTTCAGAAAAGGATGTATAAGGAGTAGGAGGTGAATGATGTAGAGGCAAAAGGGGTAAAGTAAATTAGAAGAGATGTCTCTGTTGATATTTCCTTTTTCCCTTCCTTTCAGTAGGACAGTAACAACAGAAAAGCCACCACATACCACTTGAGATATTCTATTCCTGATTAGCACTAACAATTCTTTCTCTCTGAAGTTATTACTTATCCTTCCGTTTTTGTCCACTTTCTTCTATTCCGTTTCTCTTTCATTTTTTTTTTTAATTCGTGTTTCAAATTTACATTTAAACAGGAAAAAGCGTTATTATTACTTAGATGGAGAACATTTACATTCTTTATTATACGTAGCAGATCGTCTGTGAAAAAGAGACATTTCATTTTCTTTTATGTTGTTAAGTGTATGTGTGTGTGTCTTTGCGCGTGCACACACACACACACACACACACACACATAATATTATTAGAATATGCACATACATATTAGATTATTAGAATTCGCAAACGCGAATTTCATAACTCATCAGCTTGAATTTCATAATTAAACATTCAGAATACTTGTTAAATATTTAAAATCCTAAATAACAATACACCCAACTATCTTTTAAGAATAATCAAATTAATTGATTAAATATGCTCTTTCCGTTTCGATCTTAGTTTAACTCAAATCAAAACGGATAAGTTGTGCAAATCACTGAAGTAAAATGTAACTGAATTTAATTTTAAAGGAGATTTTGAAAGATTACATTGAAGTTTTTGTTATTTTAAAACGTTTTTATTATGTAAAAACGTCGATGAGTTGAGTCGATTCGGACGATTATAACAATAAGAACATTTTTCTGTTACTTGAATCATTCGGGCTTATCAGTAATCTCAACCAATAATAAAATACATGCTAATTGAAGCTACATAGAGCGCTGCAACCAGACTGTGTTGCCGTAGTTTTATTTCGATTTAAAATTCTTACAATTAAATTCCTGTTGCATCGACAATTCCAACGACACCAAATTTATCCGAAAACGCTCGGCGGATGTTAATGCGCTTCTTGTATTTTATAAATATTTTTTTATATAACTGATATTAAGAATGACGAATAAGAGTTAAATGAGAGATATATTAGAACAGCGGTTCCAACCGTTATGTCGCGACACAGTGGTGTGTCACTTAGTCCTATGAGTGTGTCACAGAATTTTAGAATTTAAAAATAAATTTTAGGCCATGTAGAAAGTTTCTATTCAACGTAATTTATACTTACCGTGAAACCTTAATACGATAAAATTTATTTTGAATCAGACTGTACCGGTGAATACATGTAACAATCCTGACTTAAAACTTTCTTCCTGCCGCTAAATTTGAATGATAGTGAACATCTGCAACAACGCTTAGTTTATTCTTTCCAAGCGGTAATAAACCGAGTATTAATTGTACCCGTGAAGAGGGGTTTATCTCTCAGATTAGGAATTTTTGAAGACTGAGGGAAGCCTCGCGATGGAAGCGTGGCAGAATAATGGCACGCCACAACTAAGGGTAGGTTCTTGTATAGATTTATACAGGACTTTGGAAGATGGTACGCCTCTAGTTCGTTTTTAAGGGCAACAGGAGCCCAAGTGCTCTCCAACCACGCGAATTTGAACCAATATTTGTTTCGATTCCACATGGCAGCTGTGCGTCTGCGGAGAGGTCCAGTCGAACAAACACATGATGTTCGACTGCCCAGTTCTTTGGGGGGGGGGGGGGGAGGCAGAACTCAGGCCACCCTGGAACTTAGAAATCAAGGGGAAAATTGGCCACTCGTACGCGACAAGTCAATGTGACGTGAACCGCATTGTTGGACCGTGTGGGAGTTCCTTGATCTCGTTGCTTTGTTCAACTGGCATCAGTAGTTTAAGGGATATAAGACTCCTACCGCTTGCTGTAGGAAGCTATCCTCCATAAATGGCTGGCCATCGGTCAAATATAACTCTAAGCGCTATAAAATGGTGGACAGATACTTGCTGGCATTCAGCGTTCTAGGTGTAGCAGCAAATTTCCGTCCTTGACGGAATAAATTTTAATTTATTTACAAGTCATATATTTTAGTATGTAGATGGTGTGCGCCTACCCGTTTTAGTAATGTATGACAAGTGAGCGGTGGGACACGCAAGCGAGTGGTATATAAACTGTTTTGAGAAAGAGTAGCCGTTTGTGGTACGGACATCTGGTCTTATGCTTTAGAGCGACCGAATGGGGTGGTGGTGGTGGTGGGAGAAATGCCAGACAAAAAAAAAAGACTGACGGAAACTTTTGAAAGTTAGCTTTCAAAAAATAAAAAATAATATCTAAAGAAGTTAATAAAAGAAAACCTAAATGCGTTAACAAAGTTCAGTAACAAAATACGTGTCCGTTTCAAAGTTAGGATTGGTAATTTCTCCTTTTGGCGCGTCTACTGAAATCAGCATACAAAATGCCACTAACCTAACTATCAATGAAAAATCTGATTATTAAAACTTGTTATACTATTCTTAAAAGCCAAAATTAAATTAAATTCCAAAAAAGCTAATTTATACCTTTTATAAAAGTAATTTAAGTATATCACTAAATGTAAACCCTTCGGTAAACGTAATCGGAAAAACTTAAAATTTTACCCGAACCGTACGAAAATTTTATGAGAAATTCAATATTTAGATTTAATAGTTTTAAAAAATATAAAGTAATACATATTTTTCAGAAATTTTAGAAATTTTTTTACTTATGATAAAAATTAATATTCACAAAACTGAGCTTAGATAATTTATAAGGAAGAGGGTCGTACATTCATGAAGCTTCTAACATTTTTTTGAATTATCATAAATATTTGATCGGGGTGATTGAGAGAGCCTCAATTTTATTAACAGTAAAATATTTCTTAAAATTCAAAAAAAACATAGGAGTAGTATTCATGTATATGACGCTGAAGTAATTTCACCTCTTGCATCAGGAGTTGACAACATCCTTGTCAGTTATATGCTTCACTAACTTTATCGTGCATCCGTCTGTTTCTAAATATCTTCCCTCTCGCTAAACAGTTCCGCCCGTCTCGAGTGTAGTTTTATCTCCAGTGAGTCTCCGTCTGAATAGTTTATAGTTCGATCTGATTCTTTCACGATTTATAATCGCAGCGATGAATACGGTTTTTCTTGACGTAACCTGCACCTGTTCAGGGATACTTCTTTAATTTATGTAGGAAAATCAGTTTTTTCACAATATATTTAACATTAAAATCGGTGCAGTTCCTTTTTTTTTGTAAAAGTGGAACCAGCTAAATTTTATTTTAATGATATACTGCGATTATTTTGCGAAAATCTACGGCCAAATAATGGTACGGGTAGTTTGAACCCAGTCGAAAAGAAAAATTAATGAGAACTCTTAATATACTACTAATACAAGTTTTTCATATACTTACTTCTTGTATGAAGTAAAGGAAGTATTGTGATCGCGAAAAATTTCGGTTTTCAGATTTCAACGGAAATATCCATTTTGACCATCCCTGAATCCATTTTGACTAGTTTCGGCGTGACGTCTGTACGTACATTTGTACCTCGCATAACTCAAAAATGATTAGCCGTAGGATGTTGAAATTTTGGATTTAATATTGTTTTAGCATCTAGTTGTGCACCACCTCTTTTCATTGCAATCGATTGAACCAAAAGTGTCCATTTTGGAATTTTTCTTAACTGCAATAATAAGCCCTCATTGAGAGCTTTTCAACAATATATCATAAGCGGTACGTATGTATTTTCATTGGTTCTAGGGTTATAGCGAAATAAAACTTTAATTAATGAAATATTTACATTTTAAAAGGGAAAGGTACATAGGTTCAAATCCGACTTCATCTCCTTTCTAACTTCTTTCAACGAAGTAAAGGAAGTATTGTGATCGGGAAAAGTTTTCAGATTTCAACGGAAATATCCATCTTCACCTTACGACATTATATTTTGTACCTACGTACATCGTACTTTTATATCCTCTGATTGTAAAAATTTCTCCAATAAATAGTAATTCAATAATAAAAATAAAATAATTAAAAAATATCAGAAGTTATTAATGAAATAAAATTTTATGTACTTTTAAAAATGTGTATATGTAATTTAATTGGCGTACAAGGAAGTCACGTGGTGTCCACATCAGATTTTTTTAGATCGCATTGAGATTATTACTCTTCCACAGAGCCTTTGGAACTAAAACCAACAATTTCTTCCGAGCAGCAAATCGATTCCGTTATTGTATAAGCATATAATTCTTAATCAAATTACATAAATATTTGATTGTGAACTAAAGATCTAAGCCGTTCTAACAACAGCGCTACGGGTAACTCCTTTAAAGTAGGTGCTGCCAATTAGTAACAAAAAAATTCCAGTGGATGACAACTATTCTGTAACTGAAAAGTAACTACATATATTTTTAAAGTTGTTTTTTATTTATTTATAATTAATAGGATGATTGAATTTCAAGTTGTCGTTAACAAAGCCTATAGCCTAAATAGGGGATTCCTAAAATCATGTTTACTTATCGTTTAAAAAAATTAGTTGGATTTCTTTATTATTGGAATTCCTTTATAAAGAAAAAAAATTTACAAAATAGTCTTCTTGTACGTATATTATAAGATATTTTGATCTTACAAGTGGAAGACACATCGGTTCGAATTCGTCTTCATTTATTTTTTTAACTTTTATTTTTAATTTAAATATATTGATTTATTAATAATTATTAACCGTGTTGTAAAAAATTTGTACAATAAATAATAATTCACTAATAACAATAAAAAAAAGAAAATGAAAATAATCAGAAATTATTAGTGAAATAAAATTTTATGTACTTTTAAAAATGCGTATATGTAATTTAATAGCCGTACAAGGATGTCATGTGGTTTCCACATCAGATTTTTCTTAATTTAATATTTTATATTAAGACAGGAAGCAGGTGGACGGAGATACTTTATTAGGATTTAATTAATCTCATCCAGTATACTCGTATTATGAGACAGTGTATTAAAACTGCGTTTACACTATACTCTATTTATTTATTTTTAATATTGTGTGGGTATTAATTTTTACAGGGTATTAGTAATTTTTTTAACGATAAATATCACTCATTTTACATTGAATTTTAATAAATTAACTTTCACAAGGAAAATTAATTAATAAAGTTAAAATTTCAAAAGAAATATAATAGTGGTTTGCCGATCAGAATTAATTATGGAAGGGTTTTAAGTACAAAAAAGTAATCTTAATCTTTTAGTAATATCTTCAATTTTATTAATAATAAATTAAAATTTTCTTGTTAGTAATATCGTCTTAATCTTTTAGTAATATCGTATGTATTTAGTAATAATCATTATTGTCAGATAGTTATCAATAGGGTACTTCTACTATATTCGTAAAATGTTTTGTTCGCAAATAAAATATCCCAAGGAAAACGATAAAAAATAAGTTTATTAAAAACCGATATAGGGTTAAATATATATTCAAAACGTTTTAAGGTAGCACGATTCGGTACTGCAGTCAGAGAAAGATAAATGTTATGCTCAAAGATCGAATGGAAAAATAAAGAGTTAAGTATCTAACGCGTAGACGCTAATAATCAGACCGGAAAAATTGGGAGTCTGATCGGAGCTGGAGGCAGTCTCGTGTTAGTCTATAGAATTGTCGGCTTTGCGTATAAATTATCATCTTCACTTCACCACTCTTTCAACGGCGACTGATAAAGATAACCAACGGTCTAACGTTTAAGATTGAAAGTCGTATAAAAAATCGTTACACATTCGTCGTATCGCCTAATAGCAAGGAACTTCTCACACAATTCATAAAAATCAGAAAACGTTTTCTACCGCAGTCGGATCGTGAATACATAAGTAGAGGAAATTTCAAAAAATCTAATTAAACCAGGATTTCCTCTGACTCGATGAAAAATAATTTTAATAATTAACGGGTTCTTACGGGGTAAATTCCTGGTCCAGGCTATTAAACAAATTAAAAGGTATGTGGTTAAATAAATACCAGTAATTGATTTCCTGTGTACGAAGTTGTTTGTCTCATGCGAGCGACTTACTTCGGCGTCGGTCCCCATATGTCGGGCCTATACATAAATTCCAGGCCTATTTTGATGGTGCTAAAACCAGTCAGAATCGTACCTCCATGGTATTAGCCGTGTTCAGACGAACTTCGGTCTGCGAACTGTAGTTTCCTTTCTCTACTTCCATTTTAAGCCTTACAGCAAAAGTTCTTATCAGGTACTTTCAACCGCTTTTAATCGCTTTTGAAATACTAAAAAAAAAAAAAAAAAGAGTAATTATGTTCCTCTTGGATCGTAAAATGATAGAACTACCATCGATCGATATATCAATGCTAAAACTAAATCGATACTTAAAAAATTTCTCCCGCTTTGATGCTGACAGAGGTAGGAAGAGTATATAAATCGAATTTCAATTCATTTCCGTCTATAATAGATGTATTAATTGTAAACGTGTTCAGTAAATTTAATAAAAGTGCATATAAAAGAATGGTAAAATTCAATTTGCAAATGGTTTGTGACAAATGAAAATTGAATTTGCCAGGGTGTGTAACAATTTTGCACTCGTTTTACTGTATAAAAACTACTGTAAAAACCAGTAACGGTTAAGTTATGGTAAAACTTTATGCGTTTTATTTTCAAATCCTTACAAGTAATTAATATTCAAATAAAACATAATGAAATGAACAGCGTATTGAAGAAAAGGTCATTTTTACGTTTTTAAAAAAAATAAATATTTTCTTAATATCGGGACATAATATATTAACTGTATACATCCAGATTTATATTCGATAAATCTTAAATTACTGGCCGTAAATGGCATATTTTATAATTTTTTTTTTAATTATATGGTTTAATGCCTTATAATAATAAACTGTGCAGGTATTATTTCTCTATGTACTAGTAATTATAATCTTAAATTCTTGCTCTCGTAATCGAATTGAAAAACTATATAAAATGAATTGTTTTACAACAGAAAACAATTAAACGGTTGATTATTGAAAGTCTTTAAATTATATTCGTGAATAATATTTCTAGATCACCTCACCTCTCCAAAAATACAACCTTTATAATAAAGACTATCGCTTATTTTTTAATATTTCTTGTATAACCGTTATATTTTTAGATGGATGTTGCTATAGACTTCTTCTCCACGGTAAACTGAATTGAATTCTTATGCTGATTCTACTTTAGCAAATATTAATTGGAAATTTCCTTGAGGCGTTCAGCGGCTTCATTTGTTATTCTTACTGCAACATTATTTGTTTAATAGAACTAACGTAAAGAGTAGGCGACATGAACGTGTGGTATAAATGTCTTCTAGAAATAATATACCATTCTCAAGAATAACAACCATTCCATATCAGACCTAGTAGGGAAATTGAGGACTGAATGGCTTTCCATTGTCCGTTTCACCGAACTGAGAAAAACAATTTCCACTTTCTATTTTTAGCATTTTTAGGAACGTTTCTTTCTTTTTCCTGTTTAGCCTCCGGTAATTACTTTTCAGATGATACTTCAGAAGATGATCTGTATGAGTGTAAATGAAGTGTAGTCTCGTACAGTCTCAGTTCGACCATTCCTGAGATGTGTGGTTAATTGAAACTCAACCACCAAAGAACACCGGTGTCCACGATCTAGTATTCAAATCCGTGTAAAAATACCTGACGTTACAAGGACTTGAACTCTGGAACTCTCGACTTCCGAATCAGCTGATTTGGGAAGACGCGTTCACCGCTAGACCAGTCCGGTGGTTATTTTTAGGAGTGTTTATGTTCTAACTTCCTAACTCACCGTTTTTTAAGAATATTGTATATCAGCACGAAGAGCCCAATGTAAACATTTTATTGTAAAAAATATTCGTCGTATTTATAACGTTAATTAAAAATTCACATGTAAAATTATAAGAAAATCGTGATAATTACTTAAAACATATGACGACCAACTGTTATCAGCAATTTAGTTATATTTTTGTTTATGTTGGTAGTACTGTCGTGTTGCGTAGATGACGCATGCGTGGTTTAATTATTATTATGTCTGTGCAGGTTTGATGCTGCTAGGTTAGTTCCATTATCGCTGCCCTGGCGTTACCCATGGCTCCGCTTTCTATTTGCACCAAAGAAGAGCAACATTCAGCGATCCGTTTTTTTTGGTCAAAAGGTGTATCATGGACCGAAATTCATCTAAGACTTACGGTACAGTACGGAAACAGTGTGTTGCCGCAACGGGATGTCTACGAACGGATTTAAAAATTCAAAAAGGGTTGCACAAGTGTTATGCACGACGAAGGAGCCGGACGACCGTTTACCGCCACGAATAAGGAAAACATTGAGAGTGTACGTGACACGGTTTTCTTAGACAGACGAGTAACTATCGATGAAGTGGCACATCGTCTGCAAATTAGTCACGGTTCTGCCTACGAAATCATTCACAACAGACTTGGGTTTTATAAAGTCTGTGCAAAACGGGTCCCAAAACGACTCACACAGTCGCATAAACAAACGCGCTTGGACATCTGCCAAAAACATTTGGGTCGTTATGGTAACGAACGGGACATATTCTGAGACAGAATCATCACCGGTGACGAAACACGGATCCATCATTACGAGCCGGAGAGTAAACGGCAGAGTTTGGAATGGAAACATCCAAATTCACCCTACAAAAAAAGTTCCAAGATCCAACTGTCCGCAGGAAAACTGATGCTTACGGTTTTTTGGGACTCACAAGGCCCAGTACTAGAACATTACGCGACAATAAACAGTGCGCGTTACAGTGACATACGTACTGCCAAGCTGAAGCCTGTAATTCGAAGCAAACGCCGAGAACTGCTGTCGAAAGGTGTGTTGATGCACGACAATGCCCGTCCACATACTGCTGCCCAGAAACACTGCTGAAACGCTCCAGAATCTAAACTTTGAAGTACTGGCTCGTCCTCATTGTAGTCCTGATCTTCCCACTTCTGACTACCACTTGTTTGATCCACTCAATGAGGCATTAAGAGGTCGTCGATTTACCTCGCACGAAACAGTGAAAGAAGCGGTGCATTCCTGGCTCGCACCTCGACCGAAAACCTTCTTTTATGAGGGCATCAGGAAGCTTGTGCAACGATGAACCAAGTCCGTTGAAATGCAAGCGACTATGGTGAAAAACGTTGTACATATAATTTTCCTATTTGTATAAATAATCAATAAAATTTATATCTACATTGCGGATAATAATTGACTTACCCTCGTATATAAACAGGACGAATATGATAGTTTATGAAGATGGAATTTAATTGCGAAAGCGCTTGAACGCGTCGAATTCAATTGTTGGTAAACGGTTTATTTGTATATTAACTATAATTTTATTAATTTTTATTAAAATTCTGAGATAACCGAAAATCCACAGTTCTTGAATGGATATGACTACTTTAAGTCTACCTTAAACTGAGTGTCTGATTAGTAAGAAATGCGATAACAGTTGGTGGTTTTAAAAACCCATACGGTACATCTCACAATTGTCTGTATTTATTTTTATGAGAAATCTCGACCTTTCTGATCACGTTATTTTTTTTTTTAAGAGAAGCCAATTTTTCGGGAAGCCAACTTAAGATAAACTTAAAAAAGTATTTAAATATTCCAGCAAATAGATATTATAGCTGTTCAATTCATCAACTGTATTGATAATGATGACTTCGTTTTGTTTTGACAACAAATAAAAATTATAGAATAAAATATTTTCTTCTGTAAAAAAGAAAACAACATGTATACATGAAAAATATTATTCAAAAATTTAATATTTATTTATTTTTATTTTTTTAAGTCAATGCCTGAGGTTAAATAAATGATATTAAATATTTTACTTTTACTTGTCAAACCAAAATATTTAATCAATTCGTTCAATTAAATTATTGTATCTGGTATTAGTAATGTTCCATTTACCATAAACTATTCAATATTTTTGCTGGCTATTCTTCTTTTACCGATTCGTTACATTCTACATGAATTAATAAGTAAATAAATAAATAATTGAAATTTTTCGTCAAAAATATTATCGATTAGGTTTCATTTAATTATTCGCTGTTTTGTTATATTTCACCGCAAATTACGTAACGGTAATACGATTGATGTATAAATTAGGTTTAAATATAAATTGTGGTTTTCTTTCTGATCGATTTTATTTTATTCTGTTGTATATAGTTTAAAAAAACTGCAAACTCTAAACGAGTGCGTATTTAACTTGTTAGTGTATAAAATAAAATAATAGTAATAAAAATATTAAGTAGACTGTAATATCTTTTTAAGTAGGACAGGCCGCTACTTGTTTGCGTACGCGACCTGTGTAGAGGTAGAAGAGAGCAGTGAAACAGCTCGGATCCCGGGATCGCCAGTCTCCGTATTCTGAAAATGAGATCCCTTGAGGGGATAATACTTTTTTCTTTTTAGAGAAAGCTTTAAGAAAAGTACTAAAATGTAATTCATTCGTCTACTCCGTTACAGGAGAATGGAATAGTAAAGCCGTATAAAATATGACTGTCACAGGTATTTTAGTAAATGAAAAAAAATTTACTCGTTTAATAATATTAACGAAGAATTTTTAAATTTTGCAGCGACATCGCTAGAGTTTGCTAATTGTTGATTTATAGAGCCCGAGATTTAAATTAACGTATAACCAGTTTTAAATTTGTAATGCATAATATTTTGTTTAGTTTCGAATCGAAAGAAAATAAATTTTTGTAATGATTTTTTTTAACCGGTGTAATAAAATCAATAAAAACTCAGTTCACAGGCAAAATACTACTCTTTACTTTCTTCTTCTTGAATTAGCCACCTTAGGGCCGCAATAAATATTTTAATCATTTTTACTCCGTATTCATTCTCCATGTTTCCCCTTTCTCTCTTCACTCCACTTGTAGTCATACTTTTCGGTTTACCTTAAAAACCCTTGTTTTTTTAAATAATATTTCTAAATTTATTATTATTTTATTTAAATATTTATTTTATTTTATTTTTAGTTCTTCCGTTTAATTTATTTCTTCCGTTTCCTTTAATGCTTCATTACACTAAATGATTTTAGTTTTTTGATTATAGACAAAATTAAAAATTCTTTTGTATTTTCTTCCGTTCTGCATAAATGTCCAAAAAAAAAAAAACATCAATCGGTCTTCTTTTCTTTATAACACCTGAGAAAGTCTTATCATTAAATCTATAAAGCTCTTCATTTTTTCTAATCCTCCATTTATTCTCTTAAATTTTAACCGGCCCTAATATTTTTCTCTTTTTCATCTTTACCTCTTCAATTTCTCCTATCTTATACATAAACATTCCGAGGCGTACAAACATTCAGGTCTAATAACCGGTTGCGACTTGGTAATGCCGCGCGAGACTCCATGATAGGACCGGGTGGTGGTGCGGGGTTTGTCCCCGGCTCCTGCGCGGATCGGAATGAGGTTACGTTCCCCTTGTTAGGTGACCCCTTTTATCGGTCGACTTATTTGGATATAGGTCTGAATTTGTACGTTACGTGAAACATAATTTTGATCGGTATGATTTTGTAGCAGCGATTAATCTTTCAACTCGTTCGTTTTCTGAGGTATTCTTAGTCACCAGCTGTGTTGTCAAATCTGAATTAGGCGCGGGGTTCGCGTTTCCGCGTTTTAGTCAGTCCGTTTGAGGCCTATGTGAAGGACAATTCGATTTGTATTTTACAGATGCAAATGTCTGCCGAGGAATTTACATCGGTGGCAACCCGATCGAGGTCTGGCTGATGACTATGAGATGTAATCAGTTAGAAGGTCTAAAGACGATCTCCGGTAAAGCCCCTCAGAGCTTGGAACGGAGTGGGTAGTGTGGTGACCGGTAACGTCATAAGGTGGGTTTCTTCCCCCTACGGGGTTGGGAAGGTATAATTCGGCCTGGTAGATTCTGGTTTGTATCATTAGTATGGACAATTTGACGACACCTACCGTGTTTTTTATGAGTACTCAAAATACTAGTTAATGCGTACAGAGACCATCTGTCGGCTTTTATCTTGTCGGGTCGCCGTTGGATCTCCGTGTAAACTGGAGCAGCCGGACCGAATGGGCAATAGTGAAGAGTTTTATAGTGTACTTAGCAAAGGAAAGGCTTATTGAGTCGATCTAGCGCTCAGGTTGGATTTCTCTTGGATTCTGTTTTTGTTAATGTTATGTTTTATTAATTATTTTTTGTTGTTGTTCTTGAGCGATATTTTTTTTTCAATGTTACTGTGTTGTCATTGTTCCGTGTAATATTTTTACGTTTCGTGTTGTGTGTTGAAGTCACTTTTACTTTCTACGGGTAGGTATTTCAATTCCTTTGTTACTTAGGTATTTTAAGTCAGACTCGGGGAGATGTGTTTTGTTTTGAGTTCATTAACTAGTAGTACACCAATGGGAATGTCATTCGTGGCATTCGCATCGGTAGCATCTTGGCCAAGGCGGACGGGAATATGTCAAAAGCCGAGGTTTCGAAGACTGTTCCGGTATAGCCCATCAGAGCTTTGATTGGAGAGGGTGACGGAGAGTGTTTCCCCTATGGAGTCAGGCCTAATAACTATATTATATTGCCTAATTTTTGTTTTTCTAAAAATTGATTTTTTTATTGTATAAATGCTTTGTTAAATGATATGCTAGATCCATTTTACTAGCTCTAACTTTACTCCATTGTTTATCCGAAGCGTTGGGTTTAGTTGTTTCACCTAGATATTTATTTCACTTAATTTATTATTTTTTTCATATTCGGTTTTTAAAATCTACGGAGCTTTTTTAATGTTTGTCATAAAGTCAGTTTTATGAAAAGAAATTTGTAAACCTATTTATTTTTTTTCAGCCAACATTTTCTACGAATCTAATATAAAAAAAAACGAATCTAATCGTTTTTTAAAAATATTGTTTAATTAACAGACTAAACAAAGAAGTACCATCAATCAGTAAGATTTTTGATGGATTCAAAACGAATAGATATCGATCAAATATTTTCGTGTAATTAATGTATCTTATGATCATACTGCCATTTAGAAAAAATATAATTTAATCTAATATGATAAACAAAGTTTCAGAATAGGTTAAAAGGTAGCTTTTAAGTGCGCGCGCGTGTGTGTTTGGTGTGATACGAACTGTAACTGAATTAGGAAAAATTACGTTTGCGTATACAAATATATTTTATTAACGTACTGGAAAATAAAACCTGCACACTATACGTGCAACGCTACATTTTAATGTAGGTGTCAACTCATAAGTGGACGATTTATTAAACAGTTTAGAGACAGTTGAAACTTTTCACTTAACCTAAATTTAATATCAAGTATTCCTCTAATCCAGTATTTTATTATACTGTTTTTTTGGTATGTTATAATTACCACATTATATTGTAGTAAAATCAAGTATTCGTTTCAAGTGTTCAAGGAAAATCCAATTTAGCAACGACATTGACAAAATCTTTCAGTGTTTATATAAACTATTGTTATTATTATTATTATTATGAGGTTTCCCAACGTAGTGGTTATTCTAATCATGTGATGGGTATTGACAAAATTACACGTACTTCTACTGCACGAACTTCCGACTATTGTTGTTGTTTTTACAATTATGGGTTTCTGATGTTGGTGTGGATATATATTGGGTGATCTAATTTCTTCTGGTGTCGTTTCTTTTTCTTTTGTTGTTATGCCTGTGACTGATATTATGATCGGTACCATTGTTATTAAATTTTGTTTCCGGATTTCTTTCATTTCTATTATGAGGGTGTATATTTTCTATTTTCTCTCTTTCTTTAATATTAAATTATTGTCTTTCGGTTTAGCAAACAATTATGTACGTGTGTTCTGATTTCTTGATTATGTAATGTCTCTGGTCTGTAGCATGTGACTGTTTTGTCGGTAAATATTGACGTGTCAGTTTAGTTTGTACGAGGCACATTCGTAAATTAAGGGCCGTTTGGTCGTTAAAAAAAATTAACTCGTGAGAAAAGGTTTTTACTTAACAGTTTTAGTTTACCGCATATCAACTTCACTTTTCCCCATAATCGTCATTCAGTTCTAAGCACATTTCGGAACTTTGCACCAGTTTATTTAATTCCTCGGCACAGAAGTTCACCGCCTGGGAATTGAACCACTTGATGACGGCAGTCTTGAGTTCCTCGTTGTTTTCAAACCGCGTTCCACCAAGACACTTTTCCAAATGCAAGAAGAGGAAGTAGCCGCTAGGTGCAGGATCGGGGTATATGGAGGGTGGTCAAAAGCTCCCAACGAAAATCTTTATCTTTTTCTTGGTTATGGCAGCGGTATGAGGACGCGCGTTATCATAAAGGAGGATTACACCGGACGGTAGTCTTACATGTTTTAAAATATACATTGTTGGTTGTTCTCCACTATATTTTTTCTCATTTTTGCTATACATTATCTAACATTGTTTATTTTGTTTTCGAACCTGATTTTCCACTTAGGTTTCGTTTTGTTACTTTTTTGATCGGTTTGATTTTGTGTTAACATTGTTGTGCCAACAATGTATACCATAAGTATATGGGTTCTTGTGTGTTTATGTCATCTGTTGTTTCTCTAGCTGCGCATTAATTTCGTTGATAATAGGGAATGTGTTTTTCTTGTGTATGAGTTTTGGAAGTAGAGGTCTGTTGGCGGGGATGATTCCATTCCTCTTGATTATGTTTATTTCTATTTCATTTTTTACTATATATATATATATATATATATATATATATATATATATACGAATCTAATCTATGATTATATTCGTATCTATATATTCTGTATCGTTATGTCTGTGCCTATCCACTGGGTTGGTGGAATGGTTATTTCGGAAAGTTGGATATTTTTTGCTGGGACAGGGAGTTACGTGTTTATGTTTGGTGTTCGTATTGGCTGCTCTGTTTTCTTGTGTGCTACGGATGTTTTGTTATTTAGCAATTTGTTCTTTGATGTTTTGTATTTCCTTTCTGTAAGGTTTTTTCTGGTGATTTTGCTCCTTTTTGATCGGCTAGTTTTTGTGTAGCGACAGTGTGTATCAGTTGTGGGTATTTTTCGGTGAATAATCTACGGACGTCGGGGCAATATCCTATGCTGATTGTTTTCAGTTTGGTTGCAATGTAGTAATAGCACATTTCAATGATATTCATTTGTCTTGTCCTTGTCATACGTTCTGGGTCTTGCATTTTCAGTAGGCTGAGACAAAACAACACTCTAATTTGGTGATTTTTCATTCTGGTTTGTAAAAAAAAAAACAAAAACGTTCAAATGTAGAGCCACTCGCTCTAGCTTTAGGCTGAGCTTCACGACGGTTTCAAATGGTTCCAGCCCGCAGCATCCCTACATACCAGCTATTTTCATTAAATCAACTTTGCTCCATAATAAAATAAATGGGTATACTTGATAACCCCTGCGAGCAGTTCTCCGACAACCCAAGCACGCTACCGGTACAGACGCTGATCAAAACCCCAGTATGAGAACAGACACGACATCTGGGAATGCCCCCACCGGGCGTCTCACCAGGTGGCGCTATTATTATCTTATATATTAAAAGAATCGGCCTGAAAATTTATTTCCAGTCCGTTTGGGCATTCTACTAGACCGATCGTGCTGATTTTTTTTTATTCGGCTCGGAATAATCCACAGATATGACAAGCGTCATTGCACCCTAAACTTGGGTCCCCTCTGAAAATAAGTCCTGTTTTATTACTTAATTGAGGTACTCATTTATTACTCACAGGAAGATCACTTTGACGGTCTGTCAATGCTTACTGATCGATGCTTGACATATGTGCTAGCCATTCCGAGCAGAATAAAAAAAAGGTCAGCCCGATCCGTTCAGCAGAACGTCTGGACGGGCTGAAAATAAGTTTTGAGCACGAATTTTCCTTTTGTTAGGAAAAGAAAGAAAGAATCAAGTGTATAGGGATGAGACGCGCTGTAAATGGAATAGGTTATTAGCCCAGTTTTTAAAAATATATAATATTACGTTGTATAATAATGCTGCGGATCAGCAAAGAGCCACTTATTATTTATTTATTAAGATATTGTTCGTCATAAAAAAGTTAAAATAAATGTTTAAAATAATTTGTTAAACCTTCAATCTATAAATATAATGATGTTAAGTTCGTTTGTGTACGGCTTCAAAAACTTAAAATGTTCTGCACCGATTGAGCTCATATTTTAGCACGATATATAACCCGCATCAAAGATTGTTTTCATCTATTTTTAATAAATTAATCTATCTATTTTTAATTTGTACAGTTTTTTAATAAATAAGAGGCTAATAAATCAGATGGAAATGTAAACAAAGGAAAACCAATCAGATCAATGCAAGATGGCCGCTGTCAAACACAACGACCAATCACAAAGAGCTCGTATGGCCGTTGCCAATGTAAACAAAATCACAACTGATTAAGTAACAAATTTCTTTGAATTATATTTAACAGCTAAAACATCTGTATTTTATAAAAAAAACAAAAAAACGCCAAAACAAAAAGAAAAGCCACCAAGAAGGACAACCGCAGTTGGTGATGATATGAATGATTTATATCGTATGAAAATGCCATGCCTGACCGGGATTCCAACTCGGAACCACCGGATTAAAGTCCGAGACGTTGCAACTCGCGCCACGGAGGCCGGCAAACATATTCGTTAGGAGCCGAATAAAAACACGACTTACCAATATGGCGTTGTGTGTCAAACCAATTTTATACGGACTATAATTACTTTTAATACGCGAAACCCTTTGCAATGATTGAACATTAACTTAAACCTCTTCAAAAATTATTCCTCTAGAACTAAGCCGCATTTTGATATCATTGTTTTTCTATAACACGGCTGGAATTCTTTTCGTTTAATGATAAGAAGCGTTGTGGAAGACAATAACCGAATTCTCTTCTAAAGGACATAATACACCGGTTAACTGTTTCTAAATAATTCAAATTCGTGTAAGTTTTTTACGAATCGCGTTTTTATCAAAATCTCACCTTTTTCTCAATTCACCTGCGGGGTTTTGTTTTCTTTGGAGACCGTAATTCATTAGTAGATTCATATTCGAGAATCACGTTGTACACTGAAGCAGCACAACTTCTACATACCTAAGCAGTTTATTAACATCTGAAATCAACGCCGTTTGATTATTCTGTAATTTGTAAGCATTACACTGCTTTTGTAAGCATTTAAAAATGATGTGTTATTTCGCACGACTTAAGGGGTTTCTTCGCAGCCCTCAAATCTTTATATACAAAAATGTTAAGTTTGTTTGTGTACGCTTCAAAAACTCAAAATGTTCTGCACCGATTGAGCTCAAATTTTAGCACGATATATAACCCACATAAAAGATTGTTTTTATCTATTTTTCGCATAAGTCACATACCTGCGACCGCGAGAAAACAGTTTTTTTAACGGTCAGTTGTGTACCAGTGACCGCGCCATCTGCCGGAAGCGAGGAGAACACTCGCCATACTAGCTAACGACAACCGCAGTCACATGTGAAACAATACCTGTTCCCAATTACATTGTTTATTAACAAACAAAAAAAACGTATCCACTTGCATCCGATTCAGATTATTATACAATCTGAATTAAATATTCACTTTAATCTAGGTACTTTTGAGTGATCGTGTCGTGATTGAGCTGTACCTTTCACCAAGCTCTGAATTTATTAGCAAATGACCAACAGCGGGATATATATATTAATGACGCGTGCAACACTGCACATCCAAACCAAATTCGCGCATTATTCGCAATTATATTGACCGCTTGCTTCTCTTCATCACCCACAGAGTTACGGGAAAGATATCGATCGCATATGGCTGAGGATATTTTGCATAGAGTACGCCTAGAAAATACCAATATAACAATGGAATTTAAAGAAGGCATTTACAACGAATCATCGATAAATATTGAAGACAAGTGCTTAGCTATTCCAAATAAAGTTCTTAGTCGATCTGGATTGCCAGCACCCACCCGAGCTGCGATTGCTTCATTTGATGTGGATTTACGCCGTGAACAGAGTTACAACATCGGTGATCTTCAGTCATATGTCCGATCAAACATTCCCAAATTAATGCGTGAACAGAAAGGCATTTATGATCGCGTAATGCAAATGATAAATGACGGAGTTGGGGGGACCTTCTTCTTGAATGCGCCAGGAGGAACTGGGAAAACGTTCCTCATTAGATTGATTCTAGCAACGGTTCGATCAAAAAATGACAATTATCCTGTTGCGGAAATTAATCAGCCAAAACTCTGAAACGGCACGCGACTTGCAGTTAAGAAATTGATGAATAACGTAGTGGAAGCGACGATTTTAACGTGGCCTTTCAAAGGTGAAGATGTCCTCGTTCCTCGAATACCCATAATCCCGACCGATACTCCATTTTAATTTAAAAGATTGCAATTCCCAATTCGATTGGCATTTGCAATCACAATCGATAAAGCTCAAGGTCAATCTTTAGAATCGTGTGGTTTAGATTTAGATGCAGATTGCTTTTCACACGGGCAACTGTATGTTTGGTGTTCCCGATTTGGCAAACCAGATAGCCTTTATATATACGCAGACAGTGGAAAAACAAAAAATATTGTATATCTACAAGTATTGCAAAATTAAGCTTCTATGTAACGTATGCTTTGTTTTGTTTCTCATTTCTCATCCGTGCAACCACAATGTGCCACAGCGAAGCGTGATGGGTAGAGCTAGTTATTTATAAATGTGCGACGTAATGGAATTGGAAGCGTCTCTGCTTTTTATCTAAAGGTCTTCAGTTTAAATCCCGATGAAGTTTGTCGGTTTTCATACGTGTATTAATTTCGTCATAAAAAAATTAGATGTGCAGTTATAATTGGACGCCAATGTGTTATTAATTATTAAGAAATAAATATTAGCTCTGTTCAGTTCTTTGTTAAAACTAAGTTTACTACTCTGCTGCCTTAATTTTTCACGAAGCACATGCAGGAAAAAATTCTAAAATAAGAAAACGCTTTAAAACCGCTTAATTTTTTTTTTTTTTTTTAACTGGCAAAAAACTAGATTTACTACAATTGTTTGATATTGGTTGTTTTTTAACAAATACATGAGATTTTTAATTTCAAACTGCGACACATTCAACTTTAGAAGATGAATCAGAATATTAGTTTGTCTCTGAAGTTTGATGTGAAGAAAAAGTCGATCCTGCTTTTTAAGCAAAATCCTCTTTCCGTCAACCTCATTCTGTAACTCAAATTGAAGTAAAAGACCTTGTTCGGGATTTGAACTTGTCAAAGAAACAAGTCGAGCTTTTGGAATCTAGACTGAAAGGCTATGGAATAGGGGTACGATATATCTTCTCCATGCTGACGCTAAAGTGTATTTCTGTCGTAAACGTCAGGAAGTGTTTTTATATTTATGTTCCAAAGAAAATAGTATAGTGAACAAATTTCCTTTTGTGACGTTAATTTATGCGATTAACTTGAAACAACATTTCACAATATGAAAATCCGGTTAGAAAAAATTCAGTTCAACAAGTACCGTTGGATTAAGACGATAAAAAAATGATGTTGGATTTCATTATTTGAAAGAAAAAGTTTTCCGTGATACGATGCTAAAATCCGTATGAGCTTTTCGTGGGTTCCCGTATAAGAACTTTGTTTAGAGACTGAAAATTCGAAGAGCTGTGTTAAGAGAAGTTGAAAAATCAGGGTGAAGATCAACTGTAATTTATTATCTGCCTATCATCGTTATTTTTAAAAATTGTTTTATTATAGTTCACGGTCCATCTAGAATAATAGTTTCGTTATGAAATAACCGAAGCGCATTAGTTTTGTGCCCGATATTTGTTTAGAACAGCGATTTATTGCTAATTTCCGTATTTATTTTTGGATTAGTCTTTTTTATTTATCACATGTATAAGAAAAGGAAATTAAAGAAAGAGAAGAGAAAATAATGTAAAGTATCATGCCGTCGAAAGTGTAAATTATTTCGTAATTTTTTGGAGGGAACGATACTTTAAGGAGTGGAGTACGTTATTGGAGAAGGAAGTACGTAGCTCTCGAACGTTTACTCTTCACGCGGTTCACTACACGCATTCTAGAAAACGCAGCGGTCGGCCTACCGCTGCCATCGCTGTTTTAGTGGCGGTGGTATTCTCCCTTCCTCATGTGTTTGCTCTGCAGCAGACCCCCCCTCTTAAATAAACGTCAGTCGGTTTGAGATAAAACAATGCGGTGCGATTTATAATGGTACAGACTGTCAGAGACCTGCACAACAGCGTACAGCGTACGACAACGCGGTTGTTAGTTTCACCCACCGAAATGGTATTGTACTCTGAACGTAAACTCCCTCTCATCATTAAACAAAACTCTTTCTTCTTCCTCCTTTATCACTCGCTGTTTCTCTTTCTCTCTCGTTCAAACGCACTCTCTCGCGCCTTAATTTACTAGGGCTCTCTCTCGCTCTTTCTATACCTTAATTTGCTGTGTGTTCCCTTTCTCCTTTGATTCGACCGCAGATTTCATCTTTCCTCTTCTCATTTCTCACACTTTCATTTATATATATTCTCTACTTCCTCCCCTAACTTTTAACCGATCCAATAAATAGTTCACACTCTAATTTTCCTTTTTGTTTTCTGCGGTAATAATGGTTTTCGAGATAAAATTGTAATAATCCCTTTTCCGAAACTTTCATTTAATTTATTTGGTTTACGCTAACTTTAAAATAAAAATGTTGAACTTTTTAATTAAATATTATAGAATGTAAATTAAGATATATCTGAATAAATGTTAATTTCTTATTATCTTATATATTAGTTATTTACTTTTAAAAATAAAAGTTTCCAATTTCTGTGAATAATTTAAAAAAGGGTACATTTTAATGATAAACTGTATGACATTAGAGATTTAATTAATAGACATTTTTAGAACCGGAAGGAAAGAAATTAAAAAAGTAACTTACTTTAAATTCAGTTAGTACACTTTGTAAGGTGGGAGTAAAAGATCCTAATTACAAACAAACACACACACATACACAAATATATATATATATATATATATATAAAAAGAAGGTCACATTTTCTCATTTTACTCTGTAAACACTTTATTTTCAGTTAATTCATTATGACGACCGTGGTATAAGAAACAGAGTTCCAGAAGAAAACGACATAAGGTCAGGATCCCGATAATCCCGCTCGAGAACATAAGTAGAGCGGGAAAAAAACTAATTTTTAAACTTAAAAAAACTAATTTTTAAATTTACGCGTAAATTTACGCGTAATCGGTACAGATTCAACTAGTTTCAAAGCAAAACTGTCAGAACATTATTGAAAATAACAGTTCAAGTATAAGTGAATGGCTCTACGGATTGAGGGATACAAAACAAGTCAGACATCTGAAAGGAGTTATTATACTTAAATACTTTCTCCAGGCAGTAGATATCTACCCTGATGATAATTTCTATTTTCTAAGATTGTGTAATAAGTGCGGATATAAAGCTCATATAAATCACGGTCTGCGACCCTCACGTTCTGGTATAAGTAACTGTTTCTAGTAGGTATATATCTGAATTGTAGGTACTCTGAATGAAGTCCTTTCTTTGGTTAGTTTGTGTTGGACACAAACTTTGGATTTGGACACCAACATTGTCGTTTAACATAGATATCAGTCAGGCTTTCCTTTGCAAAGGAAAAAGTTTCCTTCAAATCATTTTTCAAATTTGGCATACGGTTGAAAAATGTGGTTCGTGCAGCAAAGCCTTGACGTTGATGTGAAGCAGCTTTCTTCTGAACTTTGAAGTTTCAGAGCGATAGATAGATTTCCAGTATTCTATAGAGCAGAAAAGTTCATAAAATTATGACTGGAGTGTTCCTCCAAAGGCAAAATTCAATAGTTGCAAACTCATTTAAGCAACGAGAAAAATATCTATCTTGCAAAGCTCGAACTGTTACATAAACCTTCAGCTAAAAGTTCGATATGAATTAATGAACTCATATTTGTTATTGAAATGGTGTATTCGTTCTGATATGCTTCTGAAGCAAAAGCTTTAATCATCTTTTTCTACTACTTCTTTTTTCTGTTTATCCTCCGGGAATTACCGTTCAGATATTACTTAAGAGGTTGAATGAGGAATCATCCTCATTCATACATATACAGACAGTCATACATATCAATGTATGAAGTGTAGTCTTGTACAGTCACAGGTAGACCATTCGTGAGATGCGACGACCAACCACCAAAGAATACCGGTATCCACGATCTAGTATTCAAATCCGTACAAAAGTAACTGGCTTTACTAGGACTTGAACGCTGGAACTCTTGACTTCGAAATCAGCTGATTTGGGAAGAAGCGTTCACCATTAGACCGACAAGGTGGGTTAATCATCTCTGGACACACAGAGTAACTTAACGAATGGTTTGTAACGGCAGAGGTATCTGTTACAGAGTCGTTCGATGTTTCACTAATCCCTAATTACTCATTACGCCTCGAGATCCTGCTCGTTGAATGCAATCGCTGTCAACGAATTCGCTGAAGTTGTTTAGTGGAAACTAGGGGAGCAATCTGTACATATAAATATTCATCTTCAGCGTATTTAATAGTGAAGATGCATACCGCTTAAAAGAGCTTGTTCCCAGAGCTCGGTAGCTTCGTAGAAGAATTTTTTCTTCGTATGCTCTCGTCAAGCTAAAACACGGCACTAATTTTAATAGTTTTTTTAAGTATCTAGGAAGCGTTAACTTTGCAACGTTCCTAAAATCATTACGAAAAAGCCAGTTATCTCCACTGCGTAGGAAAAACGTTCATTAACGTTGTTGCTAGCTTTTATTTAAGAGCTGATCGTAGCAGTTTCAGATTATTCAAATAGTGTGATTACGGTATAGGGTAGACTTACAGGTGAAATATCGTTGCCTGTTATATTATTATAATAATAAAGAAATAACAAATCGATTAAAAACACGTTTGTTAATAATATATTCTTTGTAAATTTCTTTGTTAATTTTATAAATAAAAGATGTCACTATTATTTATTTATTTTATATATCAATTTTATTTTTAATAGGTTAATTACACGTAATAAAAACGCTGTTTCACAAGTGTATGGATAGACCGCTTTTTACTTTGTAACCTAAACAAACAACGGTTGGCAGCAGTAGTAAAACGACTGATGCTGCTTTGAAAACTAGCCCCCATGAGTATCATTTAGTCCTATCTTTGTTTGTTACCCTCTTGCGTACCATTTTGGACCACCTTCTTTCTTTTCCTTTTTTTTACTTTATTTTTTGCTTTTACATTTCCTCTTTTTTCATTTTATATTTTTCCAAATTCTTTTCTGTCACTTTTAAAAAATTTAGTTCAAGCTTAATTACGGTCTTTTATTAACTTTTATAACATAAAATGTTCTTTCATTCCATATTTTATCATTTTAACAATTACATGTCACCATATAATATACTCGTATATATATGTTTATTATTTTAAACACGACTGCTGAAAGATGTTGATAACATCTGTTGACAATGACTGCTGTTAATCTGTTGATAATGTATAGGTTTCTGTCATTATTACCAAAAAGATTGCACTTTTCGTGATTAAAAATATCAATCCCTTCTAGTCAATCCTATAAGCAATCCGGCTACATGATAAGAAAAAATCAAAATTACGAGTCTTGGGTTCTATTATTATTTTTACGGATAAATAAAAGCAGTCAAAAGTTTTGAAATTCGTTCTTGAAAAAAGTGTTTAATATAACGATTTAAAAAGTTTTCCATTACAATTAATTAACACCGATCTGAATTCTGAAAAAAGAAAAATTAAAAAAAAATATTGGAACGATTCTATAATAATAAATTGTTTGTATGAAAAATGATTGCTAAAGTTTTTTGTTTTTTTTGTCTTCAGTCATTTGACTGGTTTGATGCAACTCTCCCAAGATTCCCTATCTAGTGCTAGTCGTTTCATTTCTGTATACCCTCTACATCCTACATCCCTAACAATTTGTTTTACATATTCCAAACGTGGCCTGCCTACACAATTTTTTCCATCTACCTGTCCTTCCAATATTAAAGCGACTATTCCAGGATGCGTTAGTATGTGGCCTATAAGTCTGTCTCTTCTTTTAACTATATTTTACCAAACGCTTCTTTCTTCATCTATTTGCCGCAATACCTCTTCATTTGTCACTTTATCCACTCGTCTGACTTTTAACATTCTCCTATAGCACCACATTTCAAAAGCTTCTAATCTTTTCTTCTCAGATACTCCGATCGTCCAAGTTTCACTTCCATATAAAGCGACACTCCAAACATATACTTCAAAAATCTTTTCCTGAGATTTAAATTAATTTTTGATGTAAGCAAATTATATTTCTTACTGAAGGCTCGTTTAGCTTGTGCTATTCGGCATTTTATATCGCTCCTGCTTCGTCCATCTTTAGTAATTCTACTTCCCAAATAACAAAATTGTTCTACCTCCATAAGCTTTTCTCCTCCTATTTTCACATTCAGTGGTCCATCTTTGTTATTTCTACTACATTTCATTACTTTCGTTTTGTTCTTGTTTATTTTCTTGCGTAAGACTCTATCCATGCCGTTCATTGTTTCTTCTAAATCCTTTTTACTCTCGGCTAGAATTACTATATCATCAGCAAATCGTAGCATCTTTATCTTTTCACCTTGTACTGTTACTCCGAATCTAAATTGTTCTTTAACATCATTAACTGCTAGATCCATGTAAAGATTAAAAAGTAACGGAGATAGGGAACATCCTTGTCGTACTCCCTTTCTTATTACGGCTTCTTTCTTATGTTCTTTAATTGTTACTGTTGCTGTTTGGTTCCTGTACATGTTAGCAATTGTTCTTCTATCTCTGTATTTGAACCCTAATTTTTTTTAAATGCTGAATATTGCTAATGTAATACATAAATATCGTTTAATTAAAATAATCTTGAAAATATTAATATTGTATACGGGGGATATTTTAGAAACATTTGAAGTATTAAAAGTGTATTTATTCCCGAAGAATAAAATTAGAAATTAGAAATTAGAAATCTTTAAAACCAAAATCGGAATTATAATTTATTAATAAATAATTTTAATAAGTTATGAAACTCATTTTCGTCAGACTAACGTCTGAGTAGAAGAAAAATATATTAAACTACAAACTCATTACGTACAGATTTTTACATCAGTTAAAAAAAGTTGTAATAATTAACATAATTGCAGTCCCGAGTTAACGTCATAAAAATTCATTAAAATCATTTGAAATTTGGATAATCTCTAAAATTTATTAATTAAATGTTAAAATTATCAATCTTTAAAAAATGATTAATGTTAGAAAAAAGTATTTAAATCCTCATACGCAATAAATTTTGAATAAAATAAAAAATGTTCAAATTTAAAAAAAGAAAACCTTTTTTTTCATATTTATCCTGAAATCTTGCATTCTTAATTTAACATACTTCCTGACATTTCCAACGGATGAGATTTTGCACAGCTACCAAGATCGGGTTGCAATACAATATGCCACCATTACTTTTACAAACATCCACCGTACGGAAGTAAATTAAGGGTGGAAATTAAGCGTGCGGGTGTAAATATTTGATTAAAAATTTGTTTGATATTTTATAAATATATTAGAACGCACTGCTGTGTGAAGCTAACCTAGAGATATATATGGCTGACCACCAGCCAATTAAGGCTCCAAGCGCTTTAATATGATGTACAGGTACCTGCTGGCATTCAGCGACCTAGGCGTAGCAGCGAATTGCTGTCTAGACGAAATAAATTTCAATTTATGGATGTAATGTATATTTTTAGTAGTTGACGGGATGCGCCTACCCATTTTAATAAATATATGACAAGTGAGCGGTTGAGACACGTAAGCCGCGCTTAGTCCGCTCACGCTGTTAGGTAAGCTGTAGGAGCTAAATCGCCTTATATCTCCAGAACTGCTCGATCGCTTTTGATCAAATTTGGGCAGATTACTTCAATATATGTGGCGTAGATTCCATTAAATTTTCAACTTAAAAGGTCAAGGTGACTGTAAAACAAGGTCACCCTGAGTATCTCGAGATTTTGCTTAATTAAGGTGTTATTCTTCTTAGGCACATTTTTTTATGAATTAAAACAATATTTCCAAAAAAAGTTTTATAAAATTTCACCATCGTTCCAAAAAAAGTTCTAAATTAACTAGTAGCTAAGTGGGTATAGTGTGTCATTAGTATCTCTTCTCACCACAATGAGCGCTGGCGTAGCATTGACGTACAGCTGCTGTAGTCGTCTTTCTTTCTTTTTCTGTTTAGCCTCCGGAACTTCCGTAAAGAATTACTTCAGAGCATGAATGAGAATGATATGTACATGAATGTGAATGAAGTGTAGTTTTGCACTGTCACAGGTCGACCGTTCCTAAGAAGTGTGGTTAATTGAAACCCAACCGCCAAATAAAACCGGTGACCCAACACCAAAGAACGTCACAGGTGAGCGGTAGAATTAAATCTTTCCTGTAAAAAAGGATGGTGCGAGGTTTTGATAGTTTTTTTTTTATGTATGAGCCCACATTTTATCCGATATTAGCGCAGAGTGGACCACGTGGTGCGCCGGGCAGCTGCACGCAGCGCAAGAACGATTCATTCGTTCGAACGATCTATACTTGTTTATACGAAAATTATATTTTTTTTTTGGGAATAAAAAAGGAAAACATTGGGGTTAGAAGCGTGTTAAAAAATCACTACTCAAGAAACAACTAAAAATGTTCAGTATTTTAAAACTTTCGTTGTAAGAGTTTATGTTGTTGTTAGTACGCTAAATTCATGAACGTTATTTAGTTACAATTAAAAAAAACATTTAACAATATCCTGTGTAGTGAAACATAATCCATCGGTTTGCTTGAGATTTCTCCCGACACCACCCTTGTTCGATAGCCCTAAAATATAAGACCTAATGTCTGTGCCACAAACGGCTACTGAGCCTCGAAACAGTTTAGCGACCAGTGTCCTAAATAGCTCCTAGAGCTTACCTAACAGCGTGAGCGGACTAAACGTGCCCCAACCGCTCGTCATATATTTACTAAAATGGGTAGGCACCCCGTCAACTACTAAAAATATATAAAAAATCGATAAATTAAAATTTACTTCGTCTAGACAGCAAATCTTTGCTACGTCTAATGCAAGTACCCGTCCACCATATTAAAGCGCTTGGAGCCTTAATTGGCTGGTGGCCAGCCATATATATCTAGGTTAGCTTCCCACAGAAGTGCAGTAGGAGTATTTCCCTTAACTAAACTACTGATGTCGGTTGAACAAAGCAACCGCATCAAAGAACTCCCACACGGTCCAACAATGCGGCTCTCGCCACATTAACTCGCCGATTGTTAGCGCCCTTGACCTCTTAAGTTCCAGGGCAGCCGGTCTCTGCTCCCCCCCCCCCCCAAGATCAGGACAGTGAAAAATCAGGTGTTAATTTGATTGGACCTCCTCGCAGACGCACAACTTATCAGCAGCCAGGTGGAACCGAAACAGATGTTGGTTCAAATTAACATGATTCGTGAGCACCTGGGCACCCGTTGCTCTTAAAAACGAACTCGAGGCATACCATCCGCCCAGATCCCGTATAAACTTGTACAAGGATCTTCCGTTAGTCGTGGTGTCCCATTCCAGCTGTCATGCTTCCATGGCGTGGCTCTGTAGCCTTTAAATACAGAAGCCTTGTAATACTTTCGCGGTGGGCCATAATACCCCTTTTTTCTAGTCAATGAATAATATTTAAAATGTAAAAAAGTATTAAATGTGGCCGCTAGTACCGCCACATCCACACAAATGAAATACGGTATGCGCTTGTGCTTTAGTTAGAATCATTGAATTAAATGAACAAAAAATACAGGGTTTCAAAATTATGTTACCACTCAGTTGGGATGAATATTTATCTATCTATCTACTCCTATTAACCACGCGCCAAACATCTACGATATTGAAGTTTAGCCCCCTCATTTAGGATTATTATTTATGCCTATGTATGATTATTATTTGTTAGCTGTGTTTGCTTACCTCTTCGGCAACCAAAATATTAACATATATATATATATATATATATGGGAACTTTTATTTAAATACACATTTCATTAGCAGGAACTTATCTACCATTTGAGTGGTAACATAATTTTGAAACAAGCTGTATTATATTTAAATAAAATGATAAAATATTTTTAATTAAGTTGTATGAGTATGTGTGTGTAAGCTGTGGATCAGAAAAAATTCGCGTTGCAGGAAAGTCCTATAACTGTGGTGTCATTTTTTTTTTAATAGCCATTACAGTTCTCTCTCCATGATTTTAATTTAATATAATTAAATGAAAAATAGGTGGGAGTGAAAAGTAAATAAAAATTGTAAGCGTTTGAAGTTGTTATATTAGTAGGTGTGAAAATGTTTTGTATTTATTTCTCGTTAGGAATAACAGAGATGAAATTAAAACGGAAAAAGCGTAAGTAAAGTAAAGACGAATGAGAAAGTAGAAAAATGGGTGAGAAAGAAGCAGAAGAGAGTGAAGTGTAATTTTAGGTTCATTAATATTCGTCGTTCGTGAGGTCAGACGCAATTGCCGGCTTCACAGAAATACGTGTCTCGTTAACTTTCAGCTAATAAAACTATTATTCTAGAGCGTGTAGCGGTACAGTAGTGTAGTCTACGTCTGGTCTAGTCCGCTCTACTTTTGTTTAGTGTTTTGTAGTTGCTAAGTTGGATGGAAATCGCATGTGTTAGTGTCTACCCTTATCACCATTAAATGGTATAATAATTTCTCGATTCGTTGAATAATTCAGAATACGGTACTGGTTTTCACAGTCACTTCCTTCGTTTTAGTTTTTGTTATATTTTATTTAAATTCGTTTAACGATATTTTAATTAATTAAATTCATTTATTCTGATTAAAAAAAAATTTAAAAAAAAAGTGGCAACGTTAATAACTTTTCTAAGGTTGTCTAGAATTAGATGTTAAAATTAAATCTGAACAATGGCAGTGAAAAATTCGAACATCGTTCCTCATAGTATTATTTTATACATTTGACTTATCCGCTTTTTACAACAAAAAAAAAAGAAAACTAACGAAAGTTATTAATAATTTTTTTTTAAATCGTTTAAAAGTATTAAAATTAGTAAAAACTCAAAGCTATTGTTATATAATTTTATAGTATGTTATAATTTTTCGTAAACTAAAATATATAAAAAATGTTTTTATTATATTAAACGCCGTATAACTTAGTAGGAAAATTTGTTATGTTTATGTGTCGTCAAAAAAGTAAAAGAAAAAATTAATTATATCATTCTAATTATAAGTTTTTTTTTGTAAAAAAATGTACAAAACAACATGTTTTACCGGCTTGAAAATAGAAAAAAACACGGTTTTCAGCAGCTTTCTGAATTACTAAAATATAGACAGCTGTAAAATAACAAGCGACGCAGGAGAACATTTTTCGTTTAAAGATATTGTTTATCTAACCCTTTTTGTCCCTATCCTGATAGCGTACGATTAAAAGATTTCTGAAACGCCAAAGATCTTTTCTTTTTTTTGGAAAAAATATTCATTTTAGGATCATAAGCTTTTTGCGATAAATTTTGTATCGTTGGAATTTTCCCTTCAACACAAATTTCACTATAATAATTTTAAATCGAAATAAAATGATGTAAATGACGCCTGATTGACGTAGATTTGAATCGATTTTATGAATAAAGAAGGCACACGTGGAACGGGAGTTTTCTTGTTCAAGTAGACTCTGATTGCAATGTATTATGTTCCTGTAATTTGTTATTATTATTAACTTGCGTATTATTGACATAATTTATATTTTACTATTGGCAATTTAATGTATTTTCAATTGACATTGTGTGTACGTTTTACCTAGTTGAAATTCTGTAATGATAATATTAATATTAATAAGATTCTTTTATAATTTTATTTTTCAAAAAATCTCCTGACTAATCGTTTTTTTTCTATTCTCATCTAATTAAAAAAAGGTAAAACTACTCCGTGTTGTTCAATATATTTTAAGCAGAAAAGATTTGTGATTCTAATGTTAATTACACTTTTACTTTTTACTTCCTTGTACGAAGGAAAAGAAGTATTGTGATCGCGAAAAATTCCGGTCTTCAGATATAAACGGAAATATCTACTTTAACCATCCCTGAATCCATTTTCACTAGTTTCGGCGTGACCTCTGTACGTACGTACGTATCTCGTTTAACTCAATACCGATTACCCGTAGGATGTTGAAATTTTGGGTTTAGGATTGTCGTAACATATAGTTGTGCACCTTTCCTTTTGATTGCAATCGACTGGACCAAAAGTTTCCAAAATAGTCCAAAATCCAAAACAATTGGATTTTGGATTTTTCTTAACTGCAGTAATAAAACTTCATTGAGAGCTTTTCAACGATATATCATATGTGGTACTTATTTCATTGATCCCAGAGTTATAGCCAAATCAAATTTTAATTAATGAAATATTTGGATCTCGAAGGTATATCGGTTCGAATCCGACTTCATTTTCAATTTAAATATATTGATTTATTAATAATTATTAACCTCGGATTGTAAAAAGATTTTTACAGTAAATAATATTTCCATCATAACAACAAAAAGAAAAAAAAATGAAACAATATCAGTAATTATTCATGAAATAAAGATTTATGTTCTTTTCATTTTAAAAAAATGGGTATATGTAATTTAATAGGTGTACAAGGAAGTCTTGTGGTGTCCACATAATTTTTTTTTTTGACGTCACTGTAATTCGGCAAAGTCACCCGTCAAATTATATGGTGCTTAACTCTAATGTAAGAAAGCAGATTTGTAAAATAGGAAAGTATCGTGAAAAAAAAGGACTCTTACGTTTTTCTTAAGAGAAGTTGATCTTACGGAAACAAATTTCAGACGAAAATGTTTTTTGTTTTATTTTTAAATTCTTGTTTTGTAAAATTAATATTTTTCAACAGAAAACCTGAAAAAAAAATAGTTTAAAAATGCTTTTCAAAGAGAAATAATTAAGTATAAAAAAATGGAAATCTATTGTTAAATGTTCGTTTGGACTGTAAATGTTCGTTGGTAGATGTAGTGTTACATATATTACACAACCTAACAATTAACCTTCTATAAAATTTGAATCTACTACCAACTCCACTATGCGTTATCCAGAATGGATTTGTCCAAAATTTGGCTGTCGCGTCAAATGCCGTAGGCTACTACCGGTAACCATAACAACTGATGAGGATGCTCAATTAATTGCTAGTGAGAACGTGGTGTTTTCACAAGAGAAACACGTCTTGTTATTATCGAATCATACTAGGTGCGACAATAAAGTAATGAGACTGATGTGAAAAAAAATGTTCCTTACTGTTTTAGTAATGTTTAGTGTTGTCTCCTTCAAAGTATTTCCCCTCTGATTACACACACTTATTCCAGCGCTTCTGCCTGAATGATGGTAACATTTCTGAAACCTATCTTCTATAATTTCCTCCAAGACCCTCATCACAGCTTTTTGGAGATCTTGTGTTGTTTGAAAATGGTGTCCCTTGACCGCCATTTTGACTCTTGGAAATAGAAAAAAGTCGCACGGAGCGATATCTGGTAAATAAGGTGGCTGTGGTAGTACTAAAAATTTGTTTTGAGATTAAAAATTGCTGTACTGACAGAGCAGTATGGGATGGCGCATTATCGTGATGCAGAATCCAATTATCAGCAATGTTGGCACGGACACGAAGAACTCGTTTACGAAGTCTTTCTAAAATTTCTTTGTAGAAATATCGGTTAACTGTTTGTCCAGGAGGAACCCACTCTTTATGAACAATTCCCTTGGAATCGAAGAAGCACACAAATGCATCAAATGCATGCTTGTGTGCTTTTCACTTTGACATGCGAACTTTTTTTGGTCTGGGTGATCCCTTTGAGCACCATTGCTAACTTTGGCGTTTTGTTTCTGGATCGTAAAAAAAAACCTTCATCACCAGTTATAACACGGCTCAACAAATCTGGATTGATTTCCGTTTGCTCTAACAGATCGGCTGCCACATTTTCCCGTGTTTCTCGCTATTGTTGTGTGAGATTTTTGGGGACCATTTTTGCACAAATCTTTCTCGTGCCAAGATCTTCAGTTAATATTAGACGAACCGTTTCTCGATCGATGTTGAGTTCTTCTGCAATCATTTTCACGGATAATCTTCGATCAGATCGTACGATTTCACGCACCCTGGTCAAGTTGACATCTGTCCATGAGATTGATGGTCGTCCACTGCGGTCTTCATCTTCAACATTCGTTCTGCCCTCACTAAAAATTTTATGCCACCGAAAAACTTGAGCTCTTGACATAACCTCCTCTCCAAAAGTCTTCTAAAGCTTACCGTAAGTTGTTGCGTTTTCACCCGATTTAACGCAAAAAGAAATGGCATACCGTTGCGTAATATTTTGCGATTTCATTTCTGTGACGAGATACACAAACACGTGTTCACTTATTTCAGCACAACTCACGACTGAGCAGTTGCATCAATGTGCCGCTTGGACTAGAAGTAGCTTATAGACCAAGGTCAAAGATGGTTTGACCATCGCAAGCTGCAGGGTTGCCATATCTTGCAAAGAAAAATCAGTCTCATTACTTTATTGTCGCACCTCGTACCTCAGTACGAGTCCAGTAACTGGACTTGCAAGAACTTTTTTTGCGGTAAATATCGAAATAGTCCGGTTCTTAATAAACGTCAGTATTGAAGTCAGCGACTAAATTCATAAAACCAGGTTCTGTTAATAACAAAAAACACGAAGAAATAGGAGAAAGACAGTATTTAAT
Source organism: Lycorma delicatula (assembly GCF_047948215.1). Classification (NCBI taxonomy): domain Eukaryota; kingdom Metazoa; phylum Arthropoda; class Insecta; order Hemiptera; family Fulgoridae; genus Lycorma; species Lycorma delicatula. The sequence continues at coordinate 161,010,290 of NC_134460.1, forward strand.
GCAGACACAATCGCTGAAATCAATGATTAACTAACTGTACGGGCAAAACCTAAGATACTTGTCAGCTAAGATTGATTTGCCAAAATCAACCGTTCATCGAGCGACAAAACAATTAAACCTACGACCGCATCGAATTTAAATAGGTCATTACTTGTTGATCCCGACAAAGGCAAAAGGGCTTAAAATGTTCATCAGTTTTGTCGATTTGTGAGGATTCATGTTGTGGACTCGCTATTTTTCTCTGAAGAGATTTTGTTCCATTTGAACGGCTTCGTAAACAGTCGAAACCGTAGGATTTAGAGTTCTGAAAATCCCCACACCTATCGTGAAACACCATTGTGCCCACAGAATTGGACGTTTGGTAAGCAGTATCAAGGAAAAAATTGTCGGCCCTATTTTCTTTGATTATATCATTAATGCCGTAAAATATCGTGATATTTTATTGTAATTCAAATAAAAGTGAACACTGCCCGTTAAAATATGACTGTTCAACATCACCTTACGCAAATTCTTTGGTGATCATATCATCGGTCGTTTGTTACGGCCAACGATTTTTCAGTTTTGGGATGCAAAATTCTTAATGAGTTTTTTTTTAAGAAAAAAAATGAAAAACGTCTACAACAATAAACCATCTGAACAAAGAAGGTCAATACCAGAGAAGCTGTATTAAATGCAAACTCACAGTTGAAAAAAAAAAGCAGTGAAAACATGGAAGAATGTATCAGAAAAATGGCGGCTACTTTTAACAGATACTGTGCAGTTTAAGGTGGTGTAAAATTTAATAATAAAAAGTATTTAATAGCTAACTCGTGTTTTTTTTTTTTTTTTTATTTAAGGCTATAAAGATAGAATTTTTTATGGGACGCTCTCTATTACAAATATGTAAATGCAAAACAACACATAAAATAAAAAAAATTAAAATAAATAAAAAATAATAAGTAAAATAAAAATACAATTAAGCGTTTAAAAAAATGTCCATCTGTGTAAATACAAAGTAAATTGCATCCTAGAACGAAATTATAAATATTGAAGAAATTAAATTTTTTGCTGAAACTGTTCTTGCTTTATCTTCCAGTTTATCCCAGCGGGAAGTCTTATTCTTTACGATCTTGGGGGTTGGCATCCCACAGCCCTAACCTACGCAGCTTTACTTTCCACTGCACATGGAGCTGCTGAAACACTTGCACCGTACACAAACACCATACCGCAAAAATTACAGTAAAAATTACATACACTTACACTGCAACACATCTTACACTGCTTCTTCTTACACACATATTCGGTGATGTTGTGACACCCTATAAAACGCAACCGTAACCCAAGGTGGATAGTATCGTGCAGATGGGTGGATGGCTCTTCGTGGTGAGTCTCAAACGATGTCCTCTGCACCAAGGTGAACCCAATTGAATGTATTCCTAGCCCCAGTACGCGTGCGCTCTGCTGGAGTGGTCCGTTATATCACCGGTACTCGTAGGAACCGTATGTCAGTCCCAACCTCTAATTCTTCACTAGTTGTTGTTAACTTGAAAAATCAATAAATCCGTTAGTTTAAAAAGGCTTCGAATGACGTCGTCGGCCGAACGACGTCGTCAGCCGAAGACGTAACGAATGGCAAAGAAAGTAGATATGTAACAGATAGCGGTAAAATACTTAATGTGCGTTTTGTTGTAGTCAGATATAGAAAGGAAGGTAAATCCTTTACTTAAGTTTCTCCGTTTCTTATAAATAGTACGTTTTAAAAGCTTGTCACTCACCAAAATCCATTAAAAAGCATAGGAGTGCCGTCCAATACCTGATTGAGGTTAAATTTTACTTTCTTGTACGAAGAAAACAAAGTATTGTGGTAACGAAAAACTTCGGTTTTCAGATTTCAACGGAAATAGCCAATTTGACCATTCCTGAATCCATTTTGACTAGTTTCGGCGTGACGTCTGTACGAACGTTTGTGCGTATGTATATACCATAACTCAAAAACTATTAGGCATAGAATGTTGAAATTTTGGTTTTAGGACTGCTGTAACATCTAGTTGTGCACCTTCCCTTTTGATTGAAATCGACTGAATCAAAAGTTTCCAAAAAAGGCCAAAATCCAAAGAACTTGGATTTTTTTCATTTTCTTAACTGCTGTAGTAAGACCTTTCTCTTTCCTGTTTAGCCTTCGGTAACTACCATTCAGATAATCCTTCAGAGGATGAATGAGAATGACATGTATGGGTGTAAATGATGTGTAGTCTTGTACATTCTCAGTTCGACCGTTCCTGAGATGTATGGTTAATTGAAACACAACCGCCAAAGAACACCGGTATCCACGATCTAGTATTCAAATCCGTGTAAAAATAACTGGCTTTACTAGGACTTGAACGCTAGAACTTTCGACTTCCAAATCAGCTGATTTGGGAAGAGTAGTAAGACCTTAAACGATATATCACAAGTGGTACTTATTTTCATCGGTTCCAGAGTTATAGCCAAATGAAATTTTAATTACTGAAATATTTGGATCTTACAAGGGCACTCAGTTCGCATCAGATTCATCTCCATTTTTTTTAACTTTTTTTTTTTAATTCTATTATATTAATTTATTAATAGTTATTAATTTCCGATTGTAAAATAAATTTACGATAAATAATAATTCAATAATAACAAAAATATATATATATATCAGAAGCTGTTAATAAAATAAAATTTTATATTCTTTTCATTCTAAAAATATATGTAGGTAATTTAACAGGCGTACAAGGAAGTATTCCCTTCAGATTGTTATTTAAAATATTACAACATAAAAAAAATTACAATATTTTTATTTCTGTTCATTATATTTCTGATTTATTTTAATTCCAAAATTTGTTCTGCGCACAACCTGTCTTTCCTAAAACCTACTTTGTGTTCTCCTACTTCAGTATCAGTCTTTTTGCTTCTATTCTACTTAATAAAGAAATTTTTAACAAAAATTTCATACGTCACCCGTAAAAGAAGTATTTTATAATTATTAACATCCGTTTTTTTTCCACTTAAAAAGTGGATGAATTTATATATAGGATAAGAAACTGGATGTGAAATTTCACATTTTCACTCTTGTGCTAATTTTTTTTCTTTCCACCCATTTTGTAATATTTTGTGAGTTTGTTATAATTCAACTCCTTCTATTGAGTCTTCTCCGTTTGATTTATGGTTTTAACCGTTTTAATTACGGCTCACTTTATTTTTTTATCCGAAGGTCATGAATTGTAAATCTTCTATTAAAATGTATTAATTTTTTTTTAAATTATAGAAAGAGCGGGTGGGGGTTATTTTGGCCGAAGTAAAATTTCAGAACTTTACTGGGATATTTTAGCAAAAGATTCTTCTTTACAAAAGTTTAGTTGTTTTATCGAAATAAATTATAAAATTTTTATTTAATATTTTATTAATTTTAAATATAAAATTACTTTATATTTTTTTGTTATATAAGTTGTATCTTCCTTCCGAAAAGGAGTTTTACCCGTCCCACTCTAATGTTCATAAAACATATTTTTTAATTTTTTAAATATTTTTTTTAAAAGATTAAATCCGTCTCGCAAGTTACCCATTGCGTTTAAAATGTAAAATTATTAATTTTTTGATAGCCGTTATTATTTAGTATTTTTTGTAAAAATTTAGCCAAATATCTTTACTCTTTTTTAGAAAATTACAACTTTGTTTTTTTAGAATTATGGTTTTACCTTTGTATTTTTTAAACAGTTCTAAAATATTCTTTTTTTAAATTTATTATCACCACTTGGGATTGTTATTTTTTTTAATCAATTTTATACTAATACTTCCTCTTGAGTGTCCCAAAATGCCCCAAAAAATGAGCCCGAAAATGAAAAAATGTCTTTTCACTATTTCAAATTTTAAATGCCCAAAATTTTTTTTGTTAAGCAATAATGTCATAAAAATTACTTAATAGCAGACCCCTGATGGGGACTCCAAATGAAAAAAAATATTTTTTGTTTTTTAAATATCGATTTTAATTTATTTAATATCAATTACAGGAAATACTTTAATCATTAAAAAAATACCTATTGCATGAGCCTTTAAATTTTCAACAAGTCGGAAACATTCTTTTCAAACTTTTGATGCTTATAAACTAATATTAAAAACTTCTGAATTGAATAATGAATTCCCGGCTTTTTATAAAACATTTGTAAATATTTTTAAATTATTTTTTTTACAGCTATAAAAAGAGTAGCACAAACTCGTGAAACCCCGGTATATATATCTATATATCAAATCAGTTGATTTGGAAGTCGAGAGTTCCAGCGTTCAAGTCCTAGTAAAGACAGTTACTTTTATTCGGATTTGAATACTAGATCGTGGATACCGGTGTTCTTTGGTGGTTGTGTTTCAATTAACCACACATTTCAGGAATGGTCGAACTGAGAATGTACAAGACTGCACTTCATTTACACTCACACATATCATCCTCTGAAATTAATACCTTATCGGTAATTCCCGGATGCTAAACAGGAAAAAGAAAGAAGTCACAATGTTCGAAAATTACCTATTAATTTTTTATTTTTTTTAATTTTTATTGTAGTTATTTTTTTCATCTGTGTTTATGAAATAAAGACGAAAATAAAGTGTAAACAAAATAAAACAGCCTAAACCAATAATTTAAAAAAAAAAATACATATATACCGATTAAAGTCCCTTAATAAATTAGCAGGCAAGTGTTCTTTTACTTCCCATTCATAAAGTAAAATAATAATATTAAATTTATTTAAAGGAATGTTCAAATGTCGTAAAAGTATGTCTTACTTTTATCTAAAAAGATATCTTTTAAAAAATATTAAATTCTTACCACAAAGACATTATCAAATTTGTTTACATTTATGTTAAAATTCGCGAAGATATTATAAAATCGGCACCAACTAACTATTTCTTAACAATGTATTTTCTCTGTCTTTGCTAATAAACTATATTTCTCGATTATTTAATTCCTGTTCTGTACATATATATATATATATATATATATATATATATATAAACAATCGCTCCTTAAATTATACAAATTGAAGGAAAAAATTTAAAAAAATATATAATGGATATCAAAGTGCAATCGCGTAATGCGACCGTGTATATTTTGAAAATTGATATCGGTGTGATCGTTAGGAATGTATTGAGTGGTAACATGAAGAGTTTCGAGAAACGGAGTGGACGTCATAATGGAAAGGGAGTGGTTGTTGTACAACAAACCGGCATAAACGATCGCTGGTGTTCCCTGCAAGGCTGAGTGAACAAACAATGATTCTACATTACTTTACGTCAATAAACCGTTGTTGAATCGCGTGTAAATGAAATACGAGTTTAATATCGGTAGTTATATTTTACGTCAACTACTGACTATACATCTTGTTCTGTTCGTTTGCGATAGAATTATAGGAATTACCAGCAGTTAGACCGAAACAAACTATTTCCTTCAACGTTTACCGCTACTCAAAATCCGCTTCAAATATTTAATCGGGAATACGTTCATAAGTTTGATTCGTATCTAGCTCCAGGATTCAAATATATTTAAAAGAAGGCTTAGGATATTTTCTAAGGATTTTACGAAGGGGCAAATCAGCTTAGTATCACGCTATTTTAATCATATTATCTTTAAATTATGGTGAAATCTACTTAAAAAGAAATAATTATTAAAAAAAATAATAAAAGTAATACCTTCATTACTTTTTTGTTACTTAATTAAATCTCCGTGAAATTAAAATTCCGAAGTCATTTAAATCATAAAATTAGTCGTTGTATTGCGTATTTAAAGATTTTAAAAATACAACAGAAGATGCTTAATAATAGGTCGTTTGTAAAGAAAATCCGGTTCGAGAAAAAATAAAAAGATTTGGTTGGTTTCCTATATTACTAATGTACGATAAAGTTTTTTTTCTTTCGATTAATAAATAAATATATTCCCTGAGTAATTAAAACCTTGAATGATACCTTAAAATACAAGTCCTTAAAGTAAATGTTAAAACTTATTAGTACTTTATGAAATATTGAGTGTTATAAAGACGTTGTTCAATCTGTCCAGGAAGTCGATGACTTCATTAGAGTAACTAAAAGCGGGTAATAAGAGACAACCCAGATGTAATTATACACCATGTACCGGCGATTTCTGGATTCTGGGAAATTCCATTTGTCGACTATTATGAAGTTTATACAAGTTTAAACATTATTCGTCGACGAATAATTTTACGGTCTTGTTCAGGTAGTCGATTTTTAAACGGGATTGCTGCTGCTTTATTCGTGTGTTTAACGTGAAGTTTTAACTGGATTTTCTGCAAGCGTGTTTTGGTGTTTTTTGATAAAGTAAAAAAAAAATATATATATATAATGTTTTTATGGCTTTCGGTTTGTGACAAAGTAAAAATTATTGAGGGAATTATTCTTTCTCGCTCTCTCTCTCTCTCTCTCTCTCTCTCTCTCTCTCTCTCTCTCTCTCTCTCTCTCTCTCTCTCTCTCTCTCTCTCTCTCTCTCTGTGTGTGTGTGTGTGTGTGTGTGTGTGTGTGTGTGTGTGTGTGTGTGTGTGTGTGTGTGTGTGTGTGCGCGCGCACGAAGGTTTTGGTTTAAGAAAGAAACATATAGGCCTGATAAACAAAATTCTGATTCTTATATAATTCATTAAAATAAAATCCAAAAAAAATTACAATGAAATTGTAAACCGTACAGTAAGAGTCTCGCAGATATCATTTCTTCCGCTCAAAAAACAAATATTTGTGTAATATAAATAAAACTGTTTTTAACAAAACAATACTGATATATAAAAAAGGTTGAGACACTACATTTATATTATCAAAATGTGTTGTTAATTAGAATTTTCTTTAAAAAAAATACATGTTAAATATATATGTAATAGTCAAAAGATATACAGTTATAGATAATAAATTTTAACCGTTCCACAAAATAAGAAAAAAAATAAAATTTGTTACAAAACTCTTACCGGCCCGATTTCATTTATTAAACAACTAATAATTATAAGAATTGTTTTATTAACGTAAATGTGATGTGTTATTACTAATAAATGAAATCGGGCCGGTAAGAGTTTAGTAACAAATTTTTCTTTTTTTCTTATTATGTGAAACGCTTAAACATCTGTTATTGTATATCTATTGTCTAACAACATTTAACATGTATTATTTTTTAAAGAAAATTCTAAATTAAATAACAGATTTTGATAATAGAAATGCAGTGTCTTACCTTTTTCGATATCAGTATCGTTTTGTTGCAAACAGTTACAACAATTTAAAACAATTTCTGTTGAAATTGTTATTTTTACAGCAGAAGAAATGATATCTACGATACTCTTACCGTACGGTTTAAAATTTCATTGTAATTTTTTTGAATATATTATTATATTATTTATTTATTTAATTCTTATGAGAATTATTGTTTTATTTCTTTTAAGCATTACCAATTGTTATTTTATGGAATTGTTATTACAATTTTATTGCCTTTATAGAACAAACAAAATAAATTTCACGGCCAATTTTTTTTTTGTTGATAGGCATATACCATATTTTTCTTTTTTTAATAAACTAGTGTAATGACCTTTACGAATCAAAGAACCGTGATGTAATATTGGACTTATTACTTTCTAAGTGTTACCCCCGATGCTTATCGTTAAATTCGATTTTAACAATCGAAATTATTTCTGTTTTATTTATTCCTTTTTTAATAAAACTAGTATAATATCTTGTAAACTAACACTTTTATTATTTTTTAAAGAAGTGATGGGAATTAAAAAAATTGTTTTATATTCAGTACTTTCATTTACATAACAGCATTTACTATTAAAACAAGCTTAGTATATTTTCTTTTAAATTTTATTATTTTAAGTATATTCTGAAATTTTTGAACGCTACCTAGTTCTATCAAGTACTGCTATCTAGAGGGGCGATTCGTAATGTACATTAAAAAAATGACATATTCGAGTACCGCGCTTCATCAAATGTAAAAAAAAACGTTGTCTAACAAAATTCGAGGCAAGTTTTGAAAGTATTCCTTATTATTAAATCTAACTGAACTGAAATATAAGGTTTTCACGCTTATTATTATTTTTTCCCATTTTCATTTCACTTTTAGGTTAGGTCATGTTTAGAACTGTAAACGTAGTTTGGTGACTTCGTCGCCTCTTATCGACGATATTCTAACGAACTCCATGATAATTAAAAAAATTTCTCAACAGTAAAAATAAATCAAATAAAAATAGATTAATTTTGTTGGTGTAGATAAATTTTTGTCGGTGAATAAATTCTAATTTCTGTAATAGGACTTGCATGTGTCACGCGTAGATCTGCTTTTGTCGTCGGAATGAATTTTAATTGATTTTACTGAGGGTGCTACTGTTATGTTTGGTATCAACCCAGAAACATAACAAAAACAATATCGCGAAGACGGTTGAGGATTTTTCCAAGCTTTATAAAAATATTTTTACGAAGTGCCATACACATAGGCTTGTGTTAACTCATGTTTCTCTTGTAGATATATCAAATACGTTTTCATATATACACTGATATAAGCCCGCGCAGACGGATGGGTTTTCATTTGTAGATCGTTTAGTGATCATTTTAAACGTGCAATTCGGTAGAAAATGAAAATAAAGAAAAAAGGTACGAAAACTCTGAATAACTTTGTACCACAACGTAGGATTCACATGATCAATACGTTTCATTGTGCAAAGAAATCCTTACACTTTTATACGGTGAAATACAGTATGTCGGAATAGTTCCTCCTCGTCCCATAACCCAAGTAAGAACTCACACGTAGGGGCTCTCCTGTCAAATGAATGTAGATAGCAAGTGTGTTTTAGCAAGAAGTGGACTTATCTCTCACAATATCAATTTATTTTTTGTTTCAAGAAAGAAAAACCAGTAAACACAAAAATATTTTTAAAGAAGATAATAAAATTGCACTAATGTCTAATTCCATTTATAACGATGATTTTTAAAATAAATGATTTTAACAACTACAAGGATTATTCAAAATACATTTGAAAAAATGTTATCTAGACACCATATGACTTCCTTGTACGCCTATTAAATTACATATACACATTGTTTTAAAATGAAAAGTGTATAAAATACTTTTATTTTATTAATTAAGTTATTTCATTAATAACTTCTGATATTTTTCTTATTTTTTTTTGTTATTATTAAATTATTATTTATCCTAAAAATCTTTTTATAATCGAAGGTTAATATTTTTTTTAAAAATTAGTATATTTAAATTAAATAAAGAAAGTTAAAAAAAAGGAGATGAAGTCTGATTCGAGCCGATGTACCTTCCTGTTGTAAAAGCAGATGAATCAATAATTAAAATGTTATTTGCCTATAACTGTGGAACCGATGAAAATAAGTACAACTTATGAAATATTGTTGAAAATTTCTTAATGAGAGATTATTGCAGTTAAGAAAAAGTCCAAAATCCAAATGTTTTGGATTTCGGGCTTTTTAAAACATTTTTGGTTCAGTCGATTACAATGAAAAGGGGAGGTGCACAACTAGATAATACAACAGTGCTAAATCCAAAATTTCAACATCCTGCAGCTAATCATTTTTGAGTTATGCGAGATACATATATACGTACAGAGGTCACGCCGAAACTAGTCAAAATGGATTCAGGGGTTGTGAAAACGAATATTTCCGTTGGAATCTACAAACCGAAATTTTTTGCGATCACAATACTTCCTTTACTTCGTTCAAGGAAGTAAAAATATACAAATGAAATAAATTTACAATAAACTTGAGACAAAATTTCTTATTCGCTAATGATTCAAGGAATGGAATGCAAAGTTGGCGGGAGTTTGTTTCTCCCTACAGATCGCAGAACCTGGACAGTCCCTTGCTGCTGGATGATTCTAATCGGGCGTGTTTTTAAAAGGTTTATTTTAAATGACGGGTCTAATTTTTCAAGTTTTGTTTTGTTTATTATTTAGTATTTTAAGGACGGATTTAATTGCATTGTTGTTAAACCGTTGTTAAACCAGCGTTATGCTAATGATTCAATAAAAAGCTGAGCAAATAAGTTATCTGGATTTTTTCAAATATTTTATTACTAAAAACAATTAATTATGATAAACCCACGGTTGATTTACAAGTGCAAGGTTGCAGAAAAAGTAGTATAATATGTAACACTCAAGCGCCTGCCATTCACAGCTAAGCTTGTATTTTTGTTCGGCGCACTCAAAAACTTTTAAAAAATATTTTACTTAAAATCAAAAATGGTATTTTCCCTTGTTAAATATCATCATCAGCAGATTCTACAGAAATAACTGATATATATATATAATATATATATATATATATATATATATATATATATATATGTACAAAATAAAAAAGAACATGTTTTTAGAGTAAAATATTTTAAACGTAAGCGTAAATTTAGTTTAAAACCATTAAAAATCAAGTCTTCTTAAACAGATATTCTGCACCATGAACAAAATTTAACGGCAGTATGAAAGGAAACTTTAATTAAAAAATGTTTAATAAATTAAAACCTTAAAGGTAACAGAATAGAGAATAATATTATAAAACCGTCAGATTACTGATCCTGCGTGAAACTATATTCTTGTTTTGGCGTCATCGTTTAATAAATGTAGTATCCACGATTCGGGTTTTTTTGTAGAAGAATTTCTAACGTCAAATCTATTGTCTATCAATAGTGAGAAAGCGTTACGTAATGTGAATCGAGATGGAAATGGAAAAAGACTAAGAAAATATACGTTATTTTTGAAAATATACTTTTGGAGCGTAGCTTTATATGGAAGTGAAACTTGGACGATCGGAATACCTGACAAGAAAAGATTAGAAGCTTTTGAAATGCGGTGCTATAGGAGAATGTTAAAAATCAGACGGGCGGATAAAGTGACAAATGAAGAGGTATTGCGACAAATAGATGAAGAAAGAAGCGTTTGGAAAAATATAGTTAAAAGAAGAGACAGACTTATAGGCCACATACTAAGGCATCCTGGAATAGTCGCTTTAATATTGGAAGGACAGGTAGAAGGAAAAAATTGTGTAGGCAGGCCACGTTTGGAATATGTAAAACAAATTGTTCGGGATGTAGGATGTAGAGGGTATACTGAAATGAAACGACTAGCACTAGATAGGGAATCTTGGAGAGCTGCATCAAACCAGTCAAATGACTGAAGACAAAAAAATAATACTTAACTTCATCTAGAGCAATCTTTTCCTTGGTCTTCCTTCAGTCTTTTTCCATTTATATCCCGATTTAACATTTTCCAAATTATTATTTTTCCCCTAATTCTCATTTCTTAAAAAATCAAACAGCTCAGTCGTTGTTGAAATAAATGTATATCTTATATTTCTAAAAGTTGTATTTATTTTACATCACGCGTAGATAGATAGGACACTCACTCACGCACTCAAAGTAGTATTTAAGTTTTGTTAAAGATCGGAAGTATAACTTCTTAAGAAGATGCAGACAAAATATATTTATATACATGCGCACACATTCATTGCCTTCATTTTACATAATTCTTCTGAAGAAATTTGGTGAAATTTTTCGTTCGGAAAAGAATTTAGAAATAGTAAAAAAGGAATAAATTATTTCAAAAACCAGATTGGAAAATGATAATACTATACCATCTTAAAAGTCGGGTCGAGTATCTTGTAGAAAAGGACAGAATTACTAGAGAGTACGTTAGAGTAACGAGGATGAAATTTTCTATGACTGCTTTTCTTACCACCGACGGCGATTTGTAACCGCCCATTTCTTTATACACCACCCCACTATATATTGCTCAAGAAGGAATTTATTACTCTAAGTTAAATTATGCGACTGTGATTTTGTAATCTGAAATCCGTTTTTCGATTTAAAAATTTTAAATAATACATTCAGATAGATAATTTTAACGTTTACGAAACTTGTATTTTAACTATACATTTAAAAATATAAGTTTGATTTAATGGAAATTTTGTATAAGTAAAATGAGTTTAAAAACAATCTGGCAGTGATATTACCGCTCTATTTTTCCAATGTTTCCGTATGTAACGGAAGATTTAATCCCAACTCGGGAATAAGGTTGAAAGTTATTTTCACCGAGTTACAGCCTTATTTCTGATAAATTTATATATTTATTTACTCGTTTAAAGAAAAAGTAATTTAAATATTTACGTATAGCGTATTTAAGACTAAGTGTTTACCTTCACTCATAAATGTCTAAAAATTAACGCAAATTTATTATCGTGAAAAGGTATTAATGTCTTAAGTTATCATAAAATATATTGTTTTAATAAACTTTTCAAATAAATGTATTTTAAACCGTTCAAACAAATCTTTCCGTATTTTATTCCCTCCTCTTCTTTCCTTCTCCATAATTCCTATCCAACTCGGCAAACCACACTAATCATGACAATCTACTTAAATTCATCTAGCAATCTTTTCCTTGGTCTTCCTTCAGTCTTTTCCATTTCCATTCCGATTAAACCGTTAAATGTGGATAATTACAACTACTGCTACGTAATTCTTACCTTCCCGGCTATAAAGACACATAATGTTATAACAGCTATAGCTACATGAAAAGTTGTAAAAAAAAATTATTTTTTTTTAAGTTTTGTGCCTTAAGGAGACTTTTTAAATTTTAACAAAAAAAAAAAAATGAAACTAAATCTGAGAAAATATATTTTATTCCAATGCTTCCAAGTTTATAGAATCACATTTTGTCAAACGACGTTTGACAAAAGTACCTGTATTTGGTATTATAACTCTGGACTCCGTTGACATATTTTTTTCAAACTTGATAGACAGATACTATCTGCAGGAGGAAAGAAGGTTTTTGCAAAAATTTGGAAAAGGAGTGGCCGAAATAAAATTTCAATTTTTTTCTGGGGCACATTTTAAAAGTTTTTTGCTAAAGTGCCCCGGCAAAACTTTTTTTAACAAGATCACAAATTATCAAACAATTTTATTTAATATTCAACTCCTCCTTAAAAAATGACTATACATTTTTATTTTTCAACATTCTAGATTCCGCATCTTCCTGGCGGAGACATTAAGTACCAAACAAAGAAATGGACTAATTAGGGTTAATTAGGGTTAATTATGGTTAAATTAGGGTTAATTAGGGTTTAGAAACGGACATATAGGGTTACTGTTTTTTTGGATCTTCTTTTTCTATTATCTGAATGGCTCGCAACAACAGATTCATCAATTTGGTCATCGGTTCCGACGGTTCCTGTACCGTTACTTTGGCCCGGATCGTGTCAATCCACCACCATTCTCGCATCGGTAGATTCTTGAGCTTGGCTAGTGAGTTTAAATGTAATTTTAGAAGGTGATTCCCATCCGTCACCTCCGAGCTTTAAGAAAAAGACTATCCATCCTTCTCGATGTAAATAAATTCAGGATTGAATAAGGTTCCAGTCTTTGAACGCCAGTTAGCTGCATTTAAGAAAGTGCCGGTGTCTTGCACTGTGCTTGAGAAACTAAGGCCTAGTATACTGGCACTGCGAGTGGTGCCAGGTATGTGTCTGGAGGACGTGGAAGTGTTCTCAGTTTGAATCGTTTGTGATGTACATGGAAACGAGTACGAAAGTTCAGTCTGCCGGTCTGTACTTTCACAATCTTATCAATAACATTGGAATTCCTACAATAATTCGAATACAATCATCATTTTCTCGAATCGGTATAACGTACGAGACGGGAAATGAATGTTGGGTAAGTTTCTTAACAATTTCGTACCAAGGGATACAGATCTGATATATAACAATTGACTGACCATGTCGTACAGAATCATGGACGCAGCTAGTCCCAGAGACTTCATGTGAGCCACGTTAGTATTTTTGAACTTGGGTACCTGATATTAAAGAATTATAAGCGATTAATCGCTTCAGTAGAAAATCAAATCTTCTTCGTATGATTAGCAATGAAAATAGGCAAGTTCAGGAAAATAAGTCAAAGTGAATATGGCTCTTAATACAGTTATTTAAATTATATCCGTTTATAATACGAATTCAGATCTCTTATTAACTCATTCAGAAGTCTATCGTTCAGTTTTCGTTAAGCCATTGGTTACTTGAACGTTAAATTAGTTATCAGATTTTCAAAATCTTATCGGATTATAAACCGGTTTGAATCTGTATTTTTGCATATTAAAATAAATTATTACATGTTTTATTTAGAGCTGTTGAATTTTATTGTACATTAAGATCCTCAATTATGACATTAGCATAAATCCGTATTTTAATCAAAGCCGTTCTTAGCAAATATTGGTGCATAATGAAAAATTTCCAGAAATGAAAAGCCTCTCCACCAATTACAATGCCATATCAGATTAGTGTTGGACCATAAGCAATATAAACGTAAAGTAATGATCTGTTTGATGTCATTAAAATCAAAGTTTTATGAGATCTGTTTGATGTCATAAAACTACATAATTCTAAAGTAACTCACATGATGATCGATCCTATTTAATACATTGTTCAAACACAACTTCAAGATATTTTGCCATTTTAACTCTCTTTAATTCAGGGTATCGGCAACGGAAGCGATTAAAACTTCGTTAAATCAATTCATGAAATTTTAAATTTCATTATCTAAAGGTTGTCTTCTTAATTTGAGGGAAAAGTCGTATATATTGTTGTTTTCTTTAAAGTTAATTCCTTTTTACTTAACCCTTTCTTTCATTTTTCCTGTTTAGTCTCCGGGAATTACCGTTCAGGTATTATTTCAAAATGATATGATATGTATGAGTGTAAATGAAGTGTAGTCTTGTACAGTCTCATTTTGACCATTCCTGAGATCTGTGGTTAGTTGAAACCCAACTGCCAAAGAACACCGGTATCCACGATCTAGTATTCAAATCCGTATAAAAGTAACTTCCAAATCAGCTGATTTTTTTAGTTAACCCATATTAACAAAACTCCCACTCTCCGCAAACCCAAATACCTGTTCCGAAAAATAATTTTTGGCTTCGATAAAGTAAGAACAGTTATTGCTCAGATTTTACATAAATTTAACCGAACCGTTAGCATAAATAAGAAAAATGATAATGCAGTTCGCCGGGCTTAATTGTACCGGATCAATTTTCTTGTATCTGTAACTAAATGTGAGGTAATTGAACTCGATCCTCCAAATAGTTAGTTCAAAGTTTTAAGCCCGCTCCAAGAATTCCAAATTTTTTAGTCGAATAAAGTTATTGAGCATTATGGGGGATATAATGAAATGCTTTGGTTATGTCTAAGCAGACTGTCATGGGTTTTTTAACTTTAAAAAGATTTTTTGTTTTGAAATTAATCATTGAATCGTCTTTTGTTACAATAGTAACATTAACACCATTTGGCAACCAGTCCATTGCAGTAACACCCTCTTTATCGTAAGCGAAAATCATAATTTGCTTCGCTTTCGATTGCATGCGACATTTCTTTGGTCTCGGCCAGTGTTGTTGATTCTTTCAAACACTGCTTTGTGACATCATTTTTGGTTCAAGATCACGTATCCGTATTTCATCGAAAGCGATTATTCGATTCAAAAATTGCTCGCATTCCCTTTCATAACGTGTTAGCAGTTCTTGAACGGTTTCGAGCCGCGTCGCTTTTTGCTGTGCATTCAGTTTATTTGGTATCCATCGCCTTCCGCCCTTTTTTTATATGTACAAACGTTCTGTTAAAATCCGGTGTGCTGTAGTTTTTGGTATTTTGGTTTACTTTTCAGTCTTTTTCTTCGACATGCAACAGAATTCGTCGATTACAATGGCAGCAATAGCGATGCTTGTACTGTCCGTAGCAGTTATAGCAGCAGACGATCGACCAGAGCGTGGTTCATCTCCTGTACTCTTTCTACTCTCCCTAAACCTTTTAATCCGACGCTGTATGATACTGCGATATACTGTATCATCACCGTACACTTCTTGTAACGATTTATTAATCTATGACACAGATTGTATATTATAGTTCCGATTCTGATGTTTGCGCCTCGCTCGAATGTTGTTATTTAACCCGAGTTCATTTCTGCCTTTTCTTCGGACCGTGCTCTGACACCGTTACGCATTTAATAAACCCTGAACAACTTATATCGTATGCTTCATGACACTTCAGGCTATACACTGCCGGTTGCCGCGAGTCGTTCCGTTTATCATTTTTGCGGGCATACACACAATGCATTTTTTTGGGACGACCACTATAGGAATAAAAAATGGTTTGGAGATAAAAATAGCCGTTTAATATATAGTGAGTTTGTTTAAAATTTGATCCCTACATCTTTGAGAGATATATTTAAATTTTTCTACACCGCTAAGAAGAATAAATTTTAATTTTCAGGGCTTCTAGATTTCAAATTCCGATGTTCTTTCGTTTTTTAATATGTAATTTTCAGTTTTGTATTGAATATATTCAGTTTTTAACGACACTATTTATCCTGTTACAGGATTAATTACATTCTTCGAGAACATTCGTTTTTTATATAATTGTTTAATTTGTTATGAAATACTCCCTTTCTACTCGTATTGCGACCTCACCGTTTCCTATTTTATGAGCACATCTAATTTCCCGAAAAAAATTACATTTCAAATTCCAAAGTGGTCTTTTATTTTCTAAAAAATTATTTCCAATCTTTTTTTATCTCGTACTAGCAAACTTCATATCTCCATTAAAGTTTTCTTTGTTATTGCCGATCCGCTTATGATTTCTACTTTACTTAATCCATCCTTAGAAATTTGCTGCTTAAATGTCAAAATTCCGTTACTGCTGCAGTATTATTTACCCATTAATATTTTATTCGCATCATTATCTTTCCTTTTTCATGTATATACGTAGCTACATAAAAATATGTTTGTATGTTGGAGATCCATACATACATACATAAAAAGATATTAAATGTGTAAATTTTACAAACAATAGCAGATAAAAGCCTCTCTCAACACGCTTGAGCGTTATGAAACAATAATTAAATTTGATAAAGACTTCGTGGTAATGATGAAACAAAAGCAGATTGGTTTATTATTATTATTATTATATATAAAGCTTATTATTATATGTTAAAGCTCTGAATAAATCCTTTGGAACTACAATTTCACATATTTACAAAATTATCTTACTTTTTAATTTACAAGTTTCTCTTTCATTAAAATTCAATAGTATTTATATAGCGTTATAAAACTGAATGCAGTATTATTGTAACTAGCGTTCAGTATGTTTAAAATACGTCTGACAATAAGAAAAATTTGACCGAGAAATAGTTTTCCTTAATTTTTATTTTTGTACTTTTTTGCCTTTTAATTGTTATTAAAATTATTCGCAAATAGTTTCTATTAAAATTATAAATGTTATACCGCTTCCGTGTCAGATCACCGCGGTGAAGTGTTTTTGATTCGGAGGTTTCGGGTACGACTCAGTTAGGTACTGAATTTTTCACTTGTAAAAATTCTTACTACAGTTAACAGGCGTCACTTGCTTGAAATGAAAACTTTTTTTGTAAGATTTTTTTTAAAATCTTTCTCTTGACGTTTAGATTAATAAAAAAAAATATGAATATTACTTATTTATCATAAAAACTAACAATGTTTCTTTTATAATTAATTTCACGTCGGCGTGTTTGCCAAGTTGTACTCAAGAGCGCCAGTAATAAAGGAAAATATATATTTTATTTTTTATTTTTTAAAATAAGACCATACTGCTTGCTGCTATTACGCGTAGTTAATCAATGAATTATTATTGTTGCGTAATCTCACTTTCATATTAAGGCTGTAATAATCGTACATACACATACATTATTTTTTACTTCACTGGCATCATCGCTCTAGAGTAGCGATTTCCAATTTTTTTTTCGTGTACCCCTAAGACCAAAATAATTATTAGTTGTACCCAATATATACACACAGACAAAAAAAAAATATATATATATATATATACGTATATATATATATTGTGTGTGTGCGCGCGCGCGCGTTTGCGTGTGAAGTAAAAAATCAAATTATTATTTATACTACTTCTTTGGATTACTCCCAAGTATCACTTTGCGTACCCCCTGGGGTACGCGTACCCCAGGGGGTAACTTTGGAGACTACTGCTGTAGAGATATGATGGAAAAAGGAAAGTATAGTAATCAGTTAAAAAATCGGGTATGGGTATTTGCATTTTTGGACGTTTCCCAGAACCCCAAAAACCAAATAAAGTGGGGAAAATGTTCGTAAATACGTATGCACGTGTGTTAGCGTGATTGAAGTTTAATAAATTTCGACAGGATAAACCGATTTTGATTAAATTTGGCAGACTCGTGTATATGGAGCAAGTTGTAAGTTTGGGAGTCAGTGTCTCCAGAAAGGTGGGGTAGATATTTTTTTGTGGTCAATTTTCTCAAAATTTCGTAAAACGTATTCCCGCTTTATAATAGCCCGGTAAGTGTGTACGTATTCTTACAATTTAAAAAAAAAAAATTCCCGAGGTTCTTCCTCTTTCCCAAAAATCGAAAAAAGTAATATTTTTACTTCTTGCATATTTTTTTAATGGAATTTTTAAATTATCATTTTTTTTTTAATTTTTGGATTTTTAAATTCTTTTTATGTATTATTTTTTTAGAATAAATAATCAATTCCAGGAAAGCATTACAACTTTCTTGTTAGCTTTTTGTAAATATGGTAGAAAAAAATTTTCCGTACGATATTATAAACGTTGTTGAAATATAAAGATTCATGTGTATTAAAATCAGACGGAAGCATTATAGATTTTTCCGAGATTTTACTTGTAATAGATATTTTAACAATAATTAAGTAATAAAAATAAAAGACAGTATTACTAAACTAAAAACAGTATTACCATAAATAAGCTATCAATATTGTATTTAAAACTTTATATTTAAAGAGATAGTCGGTTTTAAACAACAGCTGACGAATTGACCTTGACCTTGACCTTGACCTTGACCTTTCCATGCACAAAATAAACCGTTCCGTTATAATCTTGCCTGGGCAAGGATTGTTGGCAGCTGCACAATGCATGCAAACAACCACTATTCACAGCTACACCCCAAGTTAACCTTCCCCGCACAATTCATACCCTTTCAACTCTTCTGTATTTTTTTTTATGTTCTTCCTTTGCTTCCGTAATATCTCTCTTAAATATATCCTGTTAAATAAAATCGTCATTTTTAACTTGTTTTTTTTTTTTTTTTTTTTAACAGTATATTTATTGTGAAGTACGACAAATTCATGGTATTACATTTCGTATTTCACATAGTTACATGCATTATTTTAGACATAGCTTTAAAGTTTATTTAAACAGATAAATATTATCATTGTAAAAAAGGTATTTCATTGTAAACTTAAAATTATAGTTTTTATCCTTAAATATTTCTTCCGTTTTGTAAGAATTACGTAAAATTATTTTCATCGTGTAATGGGTGGAGAAAAATTGTAATGCATTATTATTTTCCACAGAACTAATATTATTCTCTTTCGTTCCATTCTTTTCGGTCGTCAAGCATGTAAAGCACTAGGTACTAGCGATAACTATAATGTGATTGTATGAAAGTTCCAAACGGCTTCACTCGCTAAATCTTCGACACAGTTAAGAACCCAACAGAAAACCGCTTCATGTTTCTTTTCCCTATAGAGCCTTGTACGAAAGGCTTTTCATTCTTGCAAACGTCAATGCTTGTTAGTGACTTGTATTCCATGTTAAGGCGCCTTTCTTTCTCTTCTGTTTAGCCTGCGGAACCACCGTATTACTCACGGATGAATGAGGATATGTATGAGTGTAAATGAAGTGTAGTCTTATACAGCCTCAGGTCGACCGTTCCTGAGACGTGTAGTTAATTAAAACCCAACGACCAAAGAACACCGGTATCCACGATCTATTACTCAAATCTGTATAAAAGTAACTGCCTTTACGAGGAGTTCTAAGGTTCATAGAACTCTCGACTTTGAAATCAGCTGATTTGCGATGACGAGTTTACCACTAGACCAAACCGGTTGGTCATTTTACGGTGCCTGTAACCATTAACGTACACGTTATTGTTGCGGAAAGAAAAATTATTATACGCCGTTGTTACGTGTGCGGGAAGCCCCTTTACGCTAATTATGAAATTATTATGATAGGTACAGCTTACCTTCTATGGATCTAAAACGTCTTGCATGGGTTCCACCACGTTGTTTGCACAACTGTATTTGCCTCCAAGTTCGGTTGTATATCCACAACAGCATATTAGGGATGATCGTTTCAAATGCTGACCCAACAGCGTCTTGGAGGTACTCGTTATTGATGTATCAGCGTTTTCGGTTCTTTTTTTTTAAAAAACCGTAGTTCATTGTTAGGTGTAGTGAAGTCAGCTTTCTTGCTGGCCAATGCGATTGCCGGTAACTCTTCTGACTCAACGTCCAGCGATTCGGAAAAATTTCATCGAGGCGTCGCAGACATTCAAAGCAAAATTCCCTGAAGCACTGTCTTGATGAATCCCTTTTGCCGTTAATCGGGAAGCAACCGTTCGTCAATCACTCTCAGATAACTGTGTTGATCGACTGTGCCGTCAAAAAAATAAGGATGAAAGAGATAGTTCAGCTGTCATCCCGGCTCAAATCAAAAAATAAAGGGGATGTTGTTCGATTTCCTCAAAAAAGTGATGATTATCTTTCACCCAGAAAAAAAAAAACATTGCAGTTACGAGATCTTCGATAAATCGCACATTCGTCTGCGAATATAACAACGAACGAAAAGCGTTCAAGCAGTAAGTGACAAGTATAAGCACATCGATCAAGGACAATGTCACTCGACTCATTCGTTACCTGTGGCTGGACGAAAACGTTTGACTTTCAAGTTCTTCCACGAACGGTCTCGCATTGCCGATCTTGGAATGTCTAACTCTGCAGAACGTTTCAATTCTACAAATCGCGGTAATTTCATCGGTTATCGTTGAATCGATGCGGCAAACATCTCAGCTCGAGTCTCGGCCTTCCGCTGCGTGGCTCATTAAGAACACATTCCGTTGCAAAAGCTTTTTTCTCTCATGTCAGTAACGTTTGCCTTGATAGCGACTATTTTCCAAAAAGACAAAGAAGTCATTCGTACTTTTCTCCAATGTTTTACCGTTATGTGGACCCGCACACAAGCTAACAAACTCTCTTCGACAGTGAACGTAGTTGTATCTGCCGCCGTTCCAAACTCGACTATGACTAAGGTCGTCCCACCACGAATGTACACACCGGACGATCCCCACAAAGGCTTATTCTCCCCACCTTTTCCAACAGCAGTGAGCGATATCAGCGGTGAGAATTGGCAACAGTAGAGCCCGATCAAGCTGGATTTATTATAGTGTCAAGGTATTTCCCGCTCACTCCGTACGTTCAGTAAGTTGTACCTGGGCTACTTCGTGTAAACCCACCGGGTTGGTCTAGTGGTGAACGCGTTTTCTCAAAACAGCTGATTTGGAAGTCGAGAGTTCTAAGGTTCACCTAGTAAAGGCGTTACTTTTTTATACGGATTTGAATACTAGATAGTGGATATCGGTGTTTTTTTGACGGTTGGGTTTCAATTAGCCACAGATTTCAGAAACGGTCGACCTGAGACTGTGCAAAACTACACTTCATTTACCCTCATACATATCATCCTCATTCATCCTCTGAAGAATTATCTAAAACGGTACTTACCGGAGGCTAAACAGGAAAAAGAAACGGCTTCTTCGTGTAGAGGATTACGGTGTTATAGAACTATTTTTTTTTATTTACGCATTTGCCGATCATACAGAGAAATATTAATTTTCAATTATTGTTTATTTTATGTTCTTTTTTAGTTTTAGCCACTGTGAATTATGTTATTTTAATTAATTAATTCATTTTTTTTAGTTTCTTTTTCACCCGCATCTCCTTCATCAAATCCCGGTGTATTTATTCTTTTCTTCTGTCTAGATATAGTTTTTTAGTTGTTTTTGTTTTTCCTGGAAATAGAAGAAATTTTTTAAAAACCCAGTCTCCTATGTTGAACTTTCTTTTGATGACTTCGTGTGTTATTTTCAATTATTCTATGTCTCTCAATTTTTCTGATACAGTTGTTATTGATTTTTGGATATTTAAATCGTATAAATATTTTGTTTGCCTTCCTATTATGGTTCGTTCTTTATAGATGATCGTTGCAAGCGATTTTTCTTTTCTGATTATATCCTATATTTTCTCCTATAATGTTCATTTACCACTCATTGTTGTGTCTTCTTCTTTTATATTCTTCTCCATTTTTGATGAGCCTTAGGACCGTTCTGAGTATTTTTGGTTCTTTTATTTAAAATTTATCTCTTAGAAGTTTGTTGTTAAATTTCAACGTTCAGATGCAAGCACAATTTTCAGACGGACGACTGTAGCCTAAGGTCTTCTTTACAGTTCGTCGGTAATATTTTCTAAACGTTGGTAGTCTTAGTTAATCGATAGCCTAATTCTATTTTATTAATTCTCGACCTGATTATTTCCATTTCAGAAACGTTGACTTCAGTAATCCTCCCTAGCTCTTTTATTTTTTTTTAAATTTTGGTAATTTTTCTGTATGCCGGTATCACAACAAAGCAAATAATCTTACTACAAGCAGAAAAGACAAAGCTTCCTTCGGGAATACAGAATTCATGGTGTATATCAAATCACCCACCACCCAAAAATCTAATAACGGCATACGGGAAAATTACCAAAATTTAAAAATGAAAATAGCTAGGGAGATAACTGAAGTCAATGTTTCTGTAATAGAAGTTGCGTGTGTATTAAATCTATTATGATAGCCAGATAATCGGTGAACGTTAAACAGTCTATATTTATGTTGTTTTTCTTGTATCTCAGTCTGATTTTGTAGCTTGTTTTTATGCACTTCCTCTCTTTTCTTCATTCTTTAATAACTTTATCCAGTACACAGTTAAAAAGAAGAGGTAAGAGCTCATTATCATGCCTTACCCCGGTTTTTATTCGGTACGGTTTGAGATTTCCCCTCGGTAATTTATTTTAGAGCGAGTATTTGTTAATATTATTTGACGAGTTCTCATGTTTCATACGTAGGCCGAATAAATTTCCAGATTTTAAATTGGGTTTTTCTATCTATTTAATCGTACGTTTTTAAAGTCAATAAATATAACTGCGTACTTCTCGGCAATCGGTTTGAGATATGCGACACTGAGTTTTAAATTACGAATCTATTCTGCGCAGGAGCGAGCTTTTCTAAAGCCTACTTAGTATTCTCCTAGCTGCAGGTCCAGTTATTGTTTCTACTCTTATTTAATAATGCTTTTGAAAAGATTTTTTTATGTTACTTGTAGTAAGTAGTGAGATCAAACTAAAATTTTTAACATATGTTTTATCGCTTTTTTGGTAGCGGATAGTTTACTATTGTTTTCCAGTCAGGCGAGATTTTTCCAGATTTTTTATACGTTTTATTTTTGTATTTAGATTTATTTTTTCTAATTCACGTACAAATACTGATTATGGTGATAATCGGTTAACGATGGGAATATGTATTTAATTCTATAAAAATATTATATATCCACATTTGTTAATTATTCGGTTAGTTATTTCTTGCTATCTTGTTAAGAAAACAAACTGATATCTCTTGGAAATAAAATTCATTTATACAAGTTTTTAATTTTTAGTTTTTCCTGAAAAGTCGTTAAAAACGTTATTCTTTGCAAATGAAAGCAAGTAGAAAAAACGTAACGTTGTAGTAGGTTATACCCTAAGGAAATAGAGCTATTAAAATTTCCCGATAGTTATTAAAAGCGACTGGTAGTATAAACAAATATATTATTCTATTTTACTTCTATACTACTAATAGTGTTTACCGTCGTTCTAATTAGGGTTTTTGATTATAGCAATTCTGTGATGCTGCAGGTTAAAGTTTAATTTACGTAGATATATTTCAACTTCTGTGTAACTTGCATCTCCAGAGGGGATCTTGTTCAAAATATTCGCACGGCGAACGATTTTGATAAAGACGAAAACTTTATGTAAAAATCCTAAGTCTGTGCTTTGAGGCGTATCCTTGGACAAATGTAGTTTTTCCGTGACGTACGAGTTCTGTAAATAAAGTAATGAAATTGGTTCAGAAAAACGTTTTATTTACAATCCAATTACACACGGACTCTATCACCTTTGAAATAGTTCCCTTGGGAAGCCACGCAACGCTTCAAACGGTTTTCCCATTCTTCATAGCAGTGTTGGAACTCAGAAACCGGAATATACTTCAGACGGTCGGTTACATTTTTTTAATGTCTTCTACTGTTCCAAAATGGTGTCCTTTGAGGTGTTTTTTTAAAGTCTGAAACAGAAAAAAGACGCAGGGACTCAAGTCAGGTGAATAAGATGGTTGAGGAACTACAGGTTTGTTTTTCTTTGCCAAAAACTAATTAACTGAGAGTGCAGTGTGACAAGTTACATTGTCATCATGCAGTATCCAGTTGTCTTTGATGGCTGGTCTCACGCGGGCGACTCTTTTCCGCAGTCTTTCAAGAATTTCTCAGTAAAAATATTAATTTACAGTCTGTCCTGTAGGCAAATCTCCTTATGAACAATGCTATTACTATCGAAGAAACAAATTAGCACGGTTTTGATTTTTGATTTGCTCATTTTTTTGTTTTTTGGAACGTGGTGAGTTGAAGTCTGCCACTCCTTGCTTTGCCGTTTTGATTCTTGGTCGTTCTCAAATATCCAAGATTCATCACTAGTAATAACATTTTTTAGAAAATGAGGATCATTTTCAATTCGCTTCCACCCTGCTCTTTTTCTGTTCAAAAAACAGTTTGTTGGGACCAATTATGCACAAACTTTTTTCACGTCAAATTCGTTTGTCAAAATTTGATAGCTTGTGGTACGGTGCAAATTCAGTTTCTACAAACATTCTGACAGTTAATCACCGGTCGTACCATATCATGTTTTTGATTCGCTCAACAATGTCGTTACGTTTCGATATTAACGGTCTTCCAGAGCTTGGATTTTTCGTAACTGATTCCCAGCCGTCTGAAAATGCTTTAAACCCCCTAAAAACTTGAGCTCGTAACAGAACATCATCTTCATACGCCCTTTTAATTTTGAAAAAATTTCAATAGCATTCTCACAGAGTTTAACACAAAACTTGATTGCACAACGTTACTCATAATTAATATCACTAATTTTTGTAACGCACAACAAAAACTCGTTTCACGAAAATTTGTTTACTCGCTCATGGACTACGGGTTCCTGTACAGCGGCAGTAAAAAATGGCTGACGTTATTATAGTTACATACCGGGTAAAATGTTAACCTCAATAATTTCTGATAAAAACGTACTTGACAGTTTTTTAGATCCGTTAGAGGGTTCGATTAACAAAACAAAATCTAAAATTATGTCAACTTCGATAAGAATAACACGTACGTGCTTGTTGCAAATGCTTATTTTAAAGAGAAATTAAAATATGTAGATCCTTCTAACATAAATAGTCGTGGTCAGAAAGGAAAAAACTGAAAAATGTTAACCGTACCAAACAAACATTCTATTTCTGAATCGTTTCAAAAATATTCCGTAAATATTCCTATAATTTGTTTATAAATATTACAGATCTCCTGGAAATATCCGATCCAGGGGTTTAAATTTATTTTATACATATTGATTTTACAATATAATCCGAACATTTTGTGATGACTAAACAAGTCGATTCTTTTAAGTATTTAATTACAATTTTGTCTTTCTCAAGATTTTTTCCATTTAGAGTAATTTTTCTAAAAAATTATTAGAGTTTATTCAGTATTTAATTCAACTTACGCTTCTTAAAGAGGAATTAAATTTTTTGAACATTTGAAATATTTTAAGATAAATTTATAATTATGTTTTTATATTATCATAAATTTAACAAAAAAATAATTATTCAAAAGTAATATTTTTTTAAGAAATTTTATCTTTGATATTCTACACTTTTTAAAAAGAAAACGATACTCGTACAGGTCTGAAAAATCATGATTTCCGTTAAAAGAATTTTCCTAGTATTATCCAGATTATCTTTATTTTTCTTATATATAGTAACTTAACTTTAGTAAAAATAGAGATACTGTGTTTTTTTTAAAATATTTTTCGATAAATAGAAAAGAATTCACATTATATTTAATATGTTAAAAAAATCTATTTTTAAATTAAATTTTAATAATTTCGCTACCGTTAAATTGTATAAAAAAAAAAAAAATTAATCGTGTAAAGATTTCATTTACGATAATAATTTATGTTTTACATTCTGTTTACAGGTGAGTAATAATCCTTCATCATTTTTATATACACTGAAGTAATCTCCCACCACCAGCAACTCCACAGGAGAGTTGATTGATAGCTTTAACTTCCTTTTTTTTGAAAGTAAGAACAAATACGTATATAATAATATATAAACTTGTACGTACACTCGTTTGTGCTTTATATAGATTCGTGTGGAAGGTGATCCTTATAATTTTTAATTGCTCTTCATCATCATCATCACCCTTAAACAGCTCCCTTTCATCACGTCTGTTTTTATTCTCGTCTATCCCCAGCTAATCTTTTAAATTCCTAATATTCGTAGATTCTATTTTTTTTTTTTTTAGCTCGCTTATAATTTTTAATTTTTTTCAGCCTCTCTTGTTTACACATTCTTCTAATCATTTTAGCGTTGTTTTAAATAATTCTTCTTGCGTATTACGTCCGACCTGAATTAGTTCAGCTAATTGCTTGCGTAAAAATGTTGAAACATTCATTCATACTCTCTTTGCAGATGACTCAATTGTATATCTGAGAATAACTATTTAAAAAGACTTAAAAATTCTATGATAGTAGTTTAAAAAACTATTCACTCGATGAATTATAACATGTAACTTTAAATATTGCAAAACCGTTGCATATTCTTAGATAAATGATAGATATTCTTAGATAGATTGCTGTTCGTGTGAACAGAATTCTAATTAATAATAACGATGGTATTTCTGTTGCCCGTAGAGCAAAACCGTTTGGTGTTTTATAAGATGACAAATTCTCTTGGGATGATTTGTAAAAAAAGTTTTGTTTGTAAAAAAAATCAATCCGTATTGTATTGCTTTAAAACTTCTTAACAAATTTATATCATTATTAAATATTTATTATAGCTAATGTGTACTCCCATTTGAAGTATAATATGGGGTACATGGGTTTTTCTGAAAAAAATCAAAAATAATTTTTCAGTGTACAAAAGTGAACTCTCAGATCATTGTATTGCACTACAACTAATGAAACTTATCAGTTTACCTACCGACCTAATTAACAATTAAAATGTATTCTAAAATCAAAATTTATAGTGTTGCTATTGACATTGATTTTTCATTGAAAGTAATGTTTTACTGAAATAATTTGGTTAGGTTTTCAAAGATATTAAATTTGTTTCTCGGTGCGGTTATTTTACCAAAACAACCGCTCCCACTATAGTATCAATTTCTTGAAACTTCGAATCGTTTCGTAATTTTTAATTATAATGTTCATGAAATTTTCGAGAGGATTTAAATTTGTTACTTGTAATCTCGTATTATCTCATATTAAGTGTCTCCTTCCCGCCCCATCATCTTAACTTCAGAAAATTGAAGGCGTAACTCATTAGTTACGTCAATATTTAACATCTAGCTAACTTTAATCGGCATGTCTACTATAGAATAATGAAGCGTTGATTTATATTCTTCATGTAATAAACCATTCGATTTCTGTACCATCTATTTACATTACCGTAAAATTAATGAAAATTACATTATCGATTTAAAAAAAAAAACGAAATTTTTTTGATTATATTCTAGATTTTTTTTTTGAGCTACTATCAGTGTAAAGACCGATAATGAATGTTATTCAGAATTCTTTGAATAACATAATAAACAAATATAATATTTTTAAGTGATTTTAGACTCGTTTTCAGATTGGTAGAATTTATTTCTTCGTATCAGTTTCGGAGCTAATTATTAGCAAATTAAATATTTGATGGAATTTTTTAACATCAGTACTACCATTTTGAAGAAAAAGATGCCAGTCTTAGAAGAAGATCCATCAACGTGAAAGGGTGTCGTTTCATTTTATATTATTGAATCGTTTATTATATGAACGAAATAGTTTATATTTCATCTTAATTATCATAAATCGATTTCATAAAAAACTGGTCAACGAAATTTAATTTTTTGTTTCTTAACAAAAAAATGTTTTTTGTTTCTTCATTTTTTACCCACCCAAAATCTATTTCTTTTGGATTTTCTGCTGTAGATAGATACCTTGTTAGATTCCAACAGTAGTCAGGTAACATTCTGGGTTCAATTTTCCCTGCTATCGTTTTTCCATTTTAGATATCACCTGATGAAAGCGTTCTCAAGATTTATCACTGATATTGCCGAGATTATTAAGGAAAAAATCCAAATATTAATCTAAAAAATGGATTTTGAGTGACATGTTACACTCAAGTTCTTTATAGTTTTGAAGGAGTTTACTCCAAAGTTCTCTGTAGTTACTAGCCTTATGGTTTCAAAGGAAGTTGTTTGCCACATTTTGAAAGATTTTCATGCAGCAACCTCCAAGTCATTGAAACATTCTTTAAATGCCAGATCGCTCATTATTTTTCTTATTTGTGGTTCGGCAAATATACCTTCCTTTATTTTAGCATCGCTTATATTAGGCAATTTGTTTTTTTAAAAACTGAAACCGTGCACCGTTACAATCAATTGCTTTAACAACATTTTTGAATAAACCTAACTTAATGGGTAACGGTGAAAGATAGACTAATCGTATTTACTAATGCCCTGACTAACCACATTCTTCTCTCCTACAGTCAGTACCTCTCTCTTTGGCCACTGCTCTTTTATGTAATGGTTTTTTCTATTCCTGTTGTCCCACTCGCACAAAAAGCAACAGAACTTGAGTATAATGAAGTTGTAGTCCGACTAAAAGCGCTATTACTTTCAGATTTCGAGAAATCTGCCGTAAATATTTCTCATACTGAGTCCTGCTCAATACAAGTTTTATATTTTCATAAGACTCCTTTATGTGAACAGCGAATTGTAACGGTACCGATTCGTATTTATTTCCAATGTGAAGTAGAACAGCTTTTAAACTAAGTTTTGAGGAATCTATAAAAAGTCGCCATTCGTCAGGATGGTGCATATGTCCCAAAGGTTTCAGTAAAGAATCCATATCATTACAGTATACTAAGTTTTCGTACCGAGAGAAGAAATATACAAATTCTCACTGTCCGTCACGGAAAGTAGTTATTATTAGTGTTTTTTTGATTGCAAAAGATGCCGTCTTCAATCTTGATTTAAGTATTGCTAAAACTCGAATTAAAATTCTTATTTATTTACTTTTTACTTCCTTGTATGAAGAAAAGGAAGTGTTGTGATCGCGAAAAATTTCAGTTTTCAGATTTCAACGGAAATATTCATTTTGACCATTACTGAATTCATTTTCACTAGTTTCGGCGTGACATCTGTATGTAGGTATATGTCTCGCATAACTCAAAAACGATTAGCCGTTGGATGTTGAAATTTTTGATTTAGGACTGTTGTAACATCTAGTTGTGCACCTCTCCCTTTGATTCAATCGACTGAACTAAAAATGTCCAAAAAAGTAAAAAATCCAAAAAAAAATTGGATTTGAACTTTTTCTTAACTCCAGTAATACGCCCTTATTGAGAGCTTTTCAACGATATATAATAAGTGGTACTTATTTTCATCGGTTCCAGAGTTATAGCCAAATAAAATTTTAATTAATGAAATATTTGGATCTTACAAGGGAAGGCATCGGTTTGGATCTTACATCGGTTCGAATCAGACTTCATTTCCTTAATTTTGTTTTTTACTTTTTTTTTTTAATTTAAATATATTGATTTATTAATAATTATTAACATCTGATTGTAAATTTTTTTATTAATGTAATAAAATTTTATGAAATTTTCATTTTAAATAAATATGTATATGTAATTTAATAGGCGTACAAGGAAATCATGTGGAATACACATCAGATGTTTTACAAAAAAGAAAAGTGGCTCTGTACTTTTTTAAATTGAAAGTATTACTTAGATCTCAGTTACTGTCACAAGAAATTCAAATTGAAAATTTATTAAAATCTCAAGATTTGTGTTGCGTCTTATATAAGTAAGCTAACATACACAAAACTAGATGAACTAAATTACTTAAATGTAAAAACATCATAAGAAGTGAGAGAGAAAATTTTGATTTTATACAACATATAGTTTCCACTAAACAACATGGATAATGAATTTGATTTAGTTAAGACAATGTTAACGTACGGGCGACAATCGTACACACCATCCAGCAGTCATTAGCGCTAAAGTAGGCTCCATTCTATAGTCTCTTGTTTGCTTTAGACTTACGAGTAATGTAAAACTTTGGAACTGGTAATTGTAGACGTTACGCATTAAGGTCATTAGGATTGTGCGGACAAAGTTCGCAAGAGGTCAATGATGATGAGGACGCTGAGTGAATTAATAGAAGTGAGAGAGAGTGTAAGAGAGTTTGAGAGTACGATAAAGAGCGTCAAAGCGTTGGGGTACATACCTAAATCTGTAATATAGCTTACAAATGGGGCAGCGTTATTTTAGAGATACAAATGGTGGTGGTGTTGGTGGCTAAATTTAATGTTTACTTGCTTGTGAATGAATAATGACGAGATATAATTAATAAACATGCAAATGTTTTCCTCTCCCGTGGCATTTACCAATTATTGTTGTAATTATTAATAATAATAATAGTATATACGTATATTATGATATATTTATGAAAATTTGTTTGTTGCACATACACATACTTATGTTGCGAACTGGATTCGCCCATATATTGACACTTATGCAAATATTCTTTATGTCAATCGATTTGGGTTTTTGAAAACAAATCGGTTTAAAAAAATATATATAATTCTAATCTTTTCAAGATTGATGTTTATTTTTATTAATAAAAATTTTTGTCCTCAAAAACTGATCCTCAGAGAATAAAAACGGTACAGGGTTTTCAAAATTCATATTTTTTTGTACCTATTTACAATCCTTTGTTTTATTAGGAGAGAATATATTCAAAAGGTAATTAGAATAAAACGTTTCTACTAGTGGGATTTCAAAATGCTAGCCGATAAAATGTTTTAATCATTAATATCTACGTATTTTAATTTTATAATATTATTTTGTATTGAATAAAATGTTAACCGATTTATTGTGAATAAAATGAGACGTGATTTGTTCAAATTTGGTTAAAAACAACTGAAATTTAAAAAACGGATAGCAAAAACTATGCGATCTGATAATTTTGCGCATGTTTTCACTTACTAATAACACAAATTATAATAAAATTTTCTTAATCCGATTAGAGAAGTGTAATTTTAGTATAAAAACTTATTTAATTTGTAGAAGGTGGGTACATTACCTCCAAATTCCATTAAAATTTCTCTGTCTGTTCTTAAGATAAAGCGATTTTAATTTTATTTAACTCTATAAAATAGCAAAAAGAGGGAAAAATTAACCAAGATAGATATGTTATTATCGAAGTATCGAAATTCGATATTCCCCGTATTATCAAAACATTGTTTCTACTTCCTTGTACGAAGGAAAGGAAGTATTGTGATCGCGAAAAATCTCGGTTTTCAGATTTCAACGGAAATATCTTTTTTGACCATCCCTGAATCCATTTTGACTAGTTTCTGCGTGACTTCTCTACGTACATATGTAGGTATCTCTCATGTACGTACACCTACGTACGTTAGGTATGTATCTCTCATAACTCAAAAATACGATTAGCCGTTGGATGTTGAAATTTTGGATTTAGGACTGTTGTAACATCTAGTCGTGCACCTCTCCCTTTGATTCAATCGTCTGAACTAAAAGTGTCCAAAAAAGTAAAAAATCCAAAAAAAATTGGATTTGGACTATTTCTTAACTGCAGTAATAAGCCCTCATTGAGAGATTTTCAACGATATGTAATACGTAGTAATTATTTTCATCGGTTCCAGAGTTGTAGCCAAATAAAATTTTAATTAATGAAATATTTGGTTCTTACAAAGGAAGGCACATCGGTTCGAATCAGATTTCATCTCATTTTTTTTAACTTTTTTTTAAATTTAAATATGTTGATTTATTAATAATTATTAACCTCTGATTGTACAAAAAGTTTTATGATAAATATCAATAATAACAATGAAAACAAAAAAAGTATCAGAAGTTATTAATGAAATAAAATTTTATATACTTTTCATTTAAAAAAATGTGAATATGTAATTTAAAGCGTTTAAGGAAGTCATGTGGTGTCCACATTATTTTTTATTCATAGTCATATCCTGAAAGTTTTTTATCAGACTAATTTGGTTTTACATAAATTACGATATAAAAGTATTCTCATTAGTAGGCAGTGACGTTAAATTTATTAAATCACTATATTTTAGGTCTGAAACATTCTAGATAGAAACGGATTAAATTTTAGGACAAGTTTTGGTAGTGGAAATAAAGAAAATACGTTCATATGAACGATAGGTAAAGAAACCGCTTTGTTAAATTAAAAGGACAACGAATAAAATATAATAATGATGCACACAAAGTACACATAAATTTACAAGTAATGAAACAGAGCAAATTAGGATAAATCATCAACAGTTAAATCGTCAATATAACAAAGAAAAGAGCAATATTTTCCGCACAACAGTCTTAAGATCCAGCACGTGCAAACATTTCAGTCATGTTTATGCGTGTTGAGCTTAAGTATATACTTTGAGCTTAAACCGTTGAAAATCTTCGGAAAGACGGCATCCCTAGGTAATCGTAGACGTCCTTGTTCTTCGTAAACCGTGTAGCCTTTATACGTTCCTGTGCGCTTTGTTCTTGAACCTTTGGACGATTTCGGTATCGCTATTACTTGCCGTACCCCAAATTTGTAACCCGTAGGCCAATATCGGCTTTAATATACAACAACAGTTTGTTACTTAACGGCAACACGGACTTGCTTCCTAGTAACCGGTTCAACCGACTGAGTTTAACATTTAATCGCTTTCTTTTTTCTCGCG
The DNA here is from genome assembly GCF_047948215.1 of Lycorma delicatula. Lineage (NCBI taxonomy): Eukaryota > Metazoa > Arthropoda > Insecta > Hemiptera > Fulgoridae > Lycorma > Lycorma delicatula. The sequence continues at coordinate 161,043,262 of NC_134460.1, forward strand.
TGATTTTTCAATGTTATTGGTGTTCCAAATGAAATCCTAGGTATCGTACGTTGTCCGAACAAGGGACGTGAACTCCATCTTGACAGACTCGACTCCCCATCCCAAACGTCACACTCGACTCGGCTTTACAGTTTAACGTATTTATCTTCCACTTAGAAATTCACTGAGAAGTTCTAACTGTGGAGTTTCTCCGACGCTATTGTTGGGTTAACGTCAACCGCTATGAAAAATTGAATGAAATCGTGTAGATCGCCTACTCCTTTACAGTACCTGTAAACAAGATTTATGTCTGCATTTGAAAACCGAAAAGCTAATTTTAGAAAGTACGCATCGTAATTTTCTTCAATTATGAAAAATGCAATACTCAAATTAAAATTATTGTGTTAATGTTAATAACATAACTTGTAATTAACTAATGTTAATGTTTATGATAAATTTAGTTATTCAAAACTATTTATAAATAATAAATTTTCATTACTAATACTTCTAACAAAACACATTATATTTATATAATACCATAAAAATGTATAATATCCAATATTGGAATGATCCTTTCCAATAAAAAAGGATAATACAGCGTACAGCATATTTAAGATAATAATACAGCATATTTTTTGTTTCATATCGGTCTGTGTTTTCTTTTAATGAAAATCCAATTTAAATTCTTCTTGTTTAGTCAATGTTTCTTACTTTGGTTTTTTCAGAAATAAATTCTCTAAAAATTTTGTTAGAGAAAATAAAAAAATTAAAAGCTTTTAATTTTTCTAACAATTAAAAACTGATTTTTTTTCTATACTAATCGATTGTGTTTTACATTTTTTTTAAAATTGCAAATGTACAATTTTGGGTCTTGTTTTACTCGGTTTTTCAATTTAAAAAAAAATTAAACTATCAAATTTACCCCTTTATTTTTAAAAGAATTTCATTATAGCTTATTTCAATTTTTCATAAGCTACAGTACATATAAAAAATAATATATGCTAGCAGACCCGGCAATGATTTTCTATTGCTAGATTTGAATATATATATATATATATAGATTAAATGAAGACAATTGAAAGTTTGATAAAACATTAACAAAATGAATTTTACGGAACTTCACAAAATTTAACCTTACCCTTTCCCCATTTCGTCATTTCCCTTATTTCCCCCCATTTCTCTTTCCTTTATTTCCCTTACATCTTCCTCTTTTCCCCTTTTATTTTTTCACTTTTCTCTTTTCATTTTCCCCTTCCTTTTCCGATTTATCCTTTTCCTCATTTTCCCCTTTTTTCTTTTACCTACTTCTTCTCACTTACCTACTTCCCTTTTACCTTTTTCTATTTTTCCCATTTCCGATTTTTCTCTTTCTCCCTTTTCCCCGCGCGAAAATCGGTCCAGTAGCTTTTTAGTCTATAGTGAACACACATATCGGAAACATTGAAATGAAATCGTAAAATATTTTGTATACCGGCGTGTTGTACTTTTACGTCCAACAAACAGCGCTGTTTTTCAAAAAAAGCATGTTTTTGTCTGTCACAGGTGTGATACCTTAAGTATATAAATAGTAGGTATATAAAAATACGCACGAATTCGAATGCAACGTTGTGTCAAAATTTTAAAGCGATCGGTGAAGAACTTTGGGGGATTTAATATTTTGAACAAACGAACATTTCATTTTTATTTATGTAGATAATTAAATACATAAACAACAATATTAGGTCCCGTAAATTTATTAATTTAAGTGACGTGACCCGAAACACCGTTCGCTCCAGAAAACGTTATTGTTTTCAAAGCTACCAAAACATCCAGGTTTACCAGAGAAAGTGAGAAGTTAAACGGTTTCCCTTTGCCTTTTTCACCGAGATGAATAAATTGCTATCATCTGTATGCCAAGTTCATCAAAATTCAATGAATTTTCACCTATATTAGAATTTAAAAAACCGATTACGAAATGTAACCGTAGGACGATCGATAATTTATCACTGATAATTATTTTCTGCCGAATTCCAAATGTACCTGGTACATTATTAGTCTTAGAGGGTTATGAATGATTGATGACAGTTTGCAAACAGGTACATCATGCGGTTTAACTTCGAAGATATACGCGTAACTATTTACGACAACAAAGTTAGTCGATAATCTCTTACGTTATTCTAAACAACTAGGGAAGTAATGACAGACATATTTCAGACTACCTTTCGTGATGCTATCAAAATATTTCTGATTAATTATGCCCTCACGTAGCCTAGTCTTCAAGTACTTCGAATATTAATTTAAGCAAATTTGAAATTATTTTTATATCCGAGTCGATTATTTTACGTATATTTATATATATAAGACCGAACTAAGATAAAACTTGTCACTCTTAAATTGAGTAACAGTTTTCGAGAATATCATACATCTTAGGCAAGGTTTGGAAATGAAAGATTGAAGTAGCTTTTCGTTAACTTATTAATTCAGTAAAATATACTGTTACATATCAGTACCGTGCCAACAAATTTACAAAAAATTCCAAGGAAATTCAGCTTTATCAGAATCACAGTCGTCACCCGCAGGAACTATCGCCAAAAGAAATGGCTGCCAAATGAATATCATTACTTTCATTGAAAGTAATTTTGAGTATTGCTTCTCGCACTGTATGTGCTTTAGAGGTAAAGCACATGCAGTCAGAGGTAAAGCAATCTTCCTTAAGAGTCAGTCTTAAGAAAGATCGGTAAAACATTGTAAAACAATAAATTAAAGAACTGAAACAATATTTTAAATAATACTTATAATAATACTTTATAATAATACTTTATAATAATATTTATAATAATACTTTATAATATTTATAATAATACTGCCTTAAATATTTACGAAAAATTTTTATTATTTAAAGAAAGAAGTTAAAAAAAAGTTCTAATTTTATCTGGTAAATAATAAAAAAAGTTAGAAAAAAGAAAAAATTCGGGTGGGGCTGTGTCGGGGCGCACGGCCGTTGGTTTAACGTGAAACGTTACAGACCTTGAATGAAGTTCCTTCGAGCTACTGATCGACCAACTTATCTGTACAGTTAAATGGAAGAGCCACTATCGTATTTCTTTTTTTGAACTTAACTGAAAGTCTCCGATGGAAAATTTTAGTTCCTTCATTGACAACTCTGCAAATAAATTGGTCGGTCTTTACGTCAGTGAGTCGCTATGTCGGCGAGACGCTAAATGGTACATGATATTTATTTCGACTAATAATCGACGACAATTTTGTTCATTATTGATCTGTGATATGAGAAGTAAGAGATATCAGGCGTAATAAGCAGCGGTAGAGGTGCTCGTGCCGTCGGCGTCGTTCACTGAGCGCGCCGTGCCGGCTTTGCGACGCTCCCGAAATAGACTCGCTCGCACGGCACCGGACATGGGGTATCTGTGCGTGACCGATAAACTCCCCTTTCCAACGATATGCGTAATTTATTTTTCCGGCTGGCTTTTGCAAGGGCTGAGGGTAACATATTGAATTTTAATATTTTTTTACATGTTTACTTTAATTTTTTCCCCATAATATTGTCCAAAATACACTTATTATTACTTAAATCGATCTTCTTGACACATTCTAATCACAAACACACGAATCATCGCGCTATCTATGTCGTGAGCTACACTGAATGGTAATGTGTGAGAGCGTATGTTTCTGTTGATTACAAAGCTAAAGCTATTTGCGTAAATTCTAAAACTAGATTTATTCCGTTTGTTAAACATGTTAAATAGATAACCTTCTTTTCATTTGTTAATCATTATCAGAAAATATTGCGGAATTAATATAGAAAAACTTAATTAATAGTTATGTAAATAAATGAAAGATAGTAATAATAATAAATGGGGAAATCATCCCGGAACGGAAATCGTAAACAATGAAACACTTAACATGCTCAAAAACGAACTTACCAAATACCTAGGCTTCCATCAGAATATAAAAATCGATCACATACACACACGCGCGCGTACATAAAAATACAACTCAAAAACGAATTCCAAAACCGGTTTATTAAACTTCTAAAAACAAAATTCTAAAAGCCTAACCGATGCCAACCAGCCATGAACACATTTGCCATACTCGTTCTCACTTACTCCTTTATCATAATGAAGCGATCACTCTTGATCATTCATCAATCATTTTCCACATCAGATGTAGAAAACATTAATACCCTCGTCGCTTGGAACTCAGTAAATACAGGATGTCACATCCCAAACATGTAACACGTGCAAGAAAGATTCACCGTAGAGAGAAAACAAAGGAGAGGAATCATTCACATACCGTCACTGCACGCAAAACAAATAAAAACGATCAGGAATTACTCTCATTTGCAGCAAACCTGCCTACATACAGCGATAGTAAAAGCAGACAAAAACTAGACACTCTCGCCCTATCCCGTACAAGCCACGCAACAGAAACAATTACAACAAGGATATATGAACATCTGGTCACAAAAATCGCTTCACGGAAAATACAATAACTACGTCACATAAGACTATATCGTCAAAAAACTATCATAATCCTGGTTACAGGACAGTCAGCTTTTTTTCCCCGAAACAGAAAGTTTCATAATTGCCGTCAGAGACCGTGCGATAGCAACCCGAGGTTTTAAAAATTACATAATCGGTGACCCACTCGTCACAAATGACACATGCGGGAGATGTCATCAACAGTAGGAAACAGTAGATTACGTCATAGGTAGATGCAGAATTCTAACCGGAACCGAATACACAGTCAGACGACACAGCAGCTAAAATAGTACACCAAGCACTAGACACAGCATAAAAACTCATCGGAAACACAGACATTCGTACTCGAAAATACTAAATACAAACTGCACTAGATATCGTACTAGCAAGCAGAGCTTAATTTGAAAGTATACGGATAGGTAGGTTTCTATGTTAGACTGTTTATCCTTTTGATTAATTGTGTCAGATCCTGAGGAACAAATATCTATAACACCGGTCGATATTAAAGAAAATGCAAAAATTATGACTAAAAACATATTGTCACAGAAATTTATTGTTTAACGTATTTTTTGGAATTTTTTTAAAAAATATCCCGTAAGAAATGTATTTCTATCATTGGTGTAAATCAATGCTGGAGACATAACTTATTTCGTACTCCTGCATTAATGGCTATCCTTATACGCTCGTTGTACAACGCACTATCATTTAACATTGTTACTTTTAAAGATTTGTTTTGATTTAATTTTTTTTCTTTTATATACAGAATGTTTCTAAAATGGTGGGCTGGGTATATACTTTTACGGATTCTACTTGTAAAACTAAACAAAAAATATCTTAAGGAATTATGACAATTTCTCCTTCGTTCTCCCCCTGACCGCCAATTTTTTATTTTTATATAAAAATGTATTTCTTAAGTTCGGTTAGAGCAATCACATTAATATTATTTAAGCGTCTTTGTAATAAATTTTTAAAATTAGCAAAAAATCAGGACTTAAACACCTTCGGAAATTAAAAAAGGGCGGCCATGTTTATTTTTAAATCTGTTATATGTCCATTAATATTAGTTTTATCAAATTATATGTTCTGCTAAAATATTAAGCCTCTTATTTTGAACAAAATAACATTTTATTTTTTTAAATCGGTTAACAAATAGCCGATTTATGGCAGAAAATTGCCATAAATTGGGATAAAAGACGCTGTTTTTTTATGCTTGAAGTACAATAACTTAGTTAAATGGGTTATAAACATATAAAATATTTTAAGGCGTCCTGTACTGTCACCTGACCTACGCTAAACTGCATCGATAATAATTTCATCAATACCACCGTCTTGTTCGACAGATCGTTCGTAGCTGGTACAAATAATAGGTACTGAACCTATTTCTCGAAGATCGTGAAAAGTCGCGCTAATTATTTTGGGATTTGGAATCCTGCGGGTCGATAAAAGTATTACATAATCTACTGCACCAGCTGTAGCATTACCATTACACATGAAAATATAATTTTCTCATAATTAAATTCAGTATTAAATCCAGAAACATCTGATTTCTCAGAATTAAATTCTTTACAATTTTTAAATTGTTACCCATTTATTAGTTATTTACCATGTTTTTGTAATACAAACGTAAAAAACCTTATTTTTGACTACAATTTTTTCTGTTTTACGTCGAATATTATAAAAACTATTGATATTTGACTGATTGACTATTGATTTACATTGACTTATGGTCTGGTCAGAAGACATAGCAACCAATCAAGGTTCCTAGAATATCAGCACGGTTTTATTTCATTCTTTTCTCAGAAGTAAGGGCAAAATATTTCACTAACCGTAACTCGCTAAAGGAACGTTTCGGGACCCATTTTTATAAGAATCTTTCATAATTTTCGTTAGTAGCATGAGCTCAGAAAGCGCCAGTAACACTACGTGAATCACTCTATACATACGGGATGTGTGAGAAAAGTAATGAGACTGACTTTTTACTTACCAAAGTTTTTTTTTCAAACAACAATATTATCCCCTTCAAAGTAGTTCCCTTGGGCAGCTATACACCGCCGGAGTCGTTGTTTCTACTCCTGGTAGCAGCGCTGGAAGGCTTCAACTAGTAGGGCTTTTAACTGGTCGGTCACAGTCTTTTGAATGTTCTCCAGAGTTACAAAATGACGTCCTTTTAAGACATGTTTCAATTTCGGGAAAAGGAAAAAGTCATAAGGACTCAAATCAGGTGACTAGAGGGTTGAGGAACTGCAGGAATGCGCTTTGAGGTCAAAAATTCCCTGATTGAAATGGCCGTGTGACACGGGGCTTTGTCATGATGAAGCATCCGCTGGTCTGCAATGTCTGGTCTCATGCGAATCACTCTTTTCTGAGCCTTTCAAGGACACCTTTGTAAAACACTTGATTGGTAGTTTGTCCTGGAGGAACAAATTCTTTATGAACCATACCCCTACTGTCAGAAAAGCAAATCAGCACGGGTTTGATCTTTGATTTGCTCATTTGACATTTTTTCTGTCGAGGAGGTAACGGAGTGTGCCACTCTTCGCTTTGCCGCTTTGTCTCTTTGTTTCAGGATCATACTCAAATATCCAGGATTCATCACCTGTGATCACACAATTGAAGAATTCTTGGTCATTGTCAATCATCTCAAGAATATCAACGCACACGTTTCTTCAATTGTCCTTCTGTTCCGTTGTGAGGTTTTTCGGCATCAATTTCGCACAAACCTTTCGCATGTCCAAATCGTCTGTCAAAATTTGATGTACGGTTAATGGGTTTAAATTTAACTGATCACTCATCATCCTTATTGATAAACTACGGTCTGATCTCACAAGAACCCTCACACGCTCAACGTTTTCATCAGATTTTGAAGTTGAAGGTCTTCCTGAGCGAGGTTGATCTTCAACGTGTTCTCGGCCTTCCAAAAATGATTTGTGCCAGCGGAAAACTTGTGCTATTGACAAGCAATATTCTCCATAGGCCTGTTTCACCTTGTCAAAGGCCACACCCGCGAATTCCCGAAGTTTAACACAAAACTTGATTGCACAACGTCGCTCTAAATTCCGATTCTCCATTTTCGTAACGCACAACAAAATCACAACTTCGCTGATGGCGCTGTGAAAAATAATGTGATGGCTGAACGGAGTTGAAACTCGTACTGAGCATGTGGAAGGGATGAACAAACCGGTCTAGCACAGACCGGTAGACACAGCGTTGTCAGATCGCTGGCAATGTTATCAATCTCATACCGTTCTCACAGACCTCGTACATATACCTTGGTTATCTATTTTAAAATGTTCACGTTTTTCGATTGCAATAATCAGTCTGTAATTTGAGGTAAGTAATTAATTATTTTACGCAGTTAGAGTTCATTTTTTTAGTGTAACTCTGTAATTTATAATTCCTTTGATGCTTATATAAAATGTAACCTATATGTAGACAGTAAAAAAAACCACGATGATAAATAAATAACAATGTAATAATTTAATATTAACAGTGAAATCACATTATTTTAATAATATAATGATAGATGATAAAGATTTGTTGGATGGAAAGTTTTCTTTCAGGTCAAATCAAGTTACAAATGATTTACGACAGATACCTTTTTACATATAAATAATTATTACATGCATAAATTGTATTTCGTTACAATTAACTTGGTCTCCAGCATTTATATTCATACTTTATTTCACATTCTCTCTGTCACATATTTTCTTTCTTTCTCTTCCCCCTCCCTACCGAGTATAACATGCACACGTGATACAGTCGTTAAAAGTTTTGTTCATACGTAATCCGTGCATTATTTAATAGAACAAAAAACAATTTGCAAATTATCCTTTTTTTTATTTTGTAATACCATATTGATTTTACTTATTTATTAATTTTTTTTTTTATTTTTTATTTTTATATCTTTGTTCTCTTTTTAATTACTTGTAAATATATAGATTACATCTGCTACATACAAAAAATTCATAAATACATTTCGTTTACATTTCCCTATATACCAACTTGAAAACTTGCTTTATACTTTTTAGTCATACTTTAATCAATTTGTTATCATACATTGCATGAATTTAATTAGTAGGTTAATTTGTATTTCAAAAGATAACATCATATATTGAAATTTATAATATATTTACAAAATATCAAACAAATTTTCGATCAAACATTTACTATACAAAGTAACGAAATATAGTGAAATTATTTTATTTACTTAGTAAACTATCACAATTTTTGAGAAACGTTTTTATCACTTTTAATAAAAGATATCTCATTCTATTCATCTCTGATAATGCATTATTATTGCAAGGTTTTCTTCCTGTTGTCCAGTTCTTCGATCCTAAATCCATCGAAAGATCTAACTCGGCTAAGGCTGACATACGCTTGACTTCTGCAAAGCGCTTTGAATCCAGATAAACAACTGCGTAATCTACGGCGCTGCCTTGCATTTTTTTGGACGGATGATGCCCATGATAGAATTAACGGTAGCATTCAGCATTATACGAAATGTTGTCAAATTCGAAAACACAAAAACTCCCGTACCAAATTTTTGTCATTTTTCATGTCAAACGGCTATCGGATTTGTCATATGCGACCCTAAAAACCCGGTTAGCAGTTATCAATTTTTTTTACGCCTGCACCATCAATTTACTCTCATACGAGGGAATTTTTGCAAAATTAATGGTTGAATATTGTACAGGGTTATCATAGAAGAATAGTGAGGTTTCAGTAATTTATAGGAAGATTGTAGGGAAATTTCTAGGTGTTTTATTGGTATCCCTGAAAGCCTCCAACCCAAAAGTTTGTTTATCAGCATTTGTAACCACAACGTCAGTTCTTGTATTGTTGTTGCGTTGAGTTTAGTGAGTTACTATGTTTTCAGATAAGGACAAAGCAAAATGGGGTTTTTTGATTCCTGAATTAAATTCCGTAATTTTAGTTCAAGGTGCGTTTCGACGTGAATTCGGAAGAGATCCACCGCACAAAAATAACATAACACGTTGGTTGAAACAATTTGAAGTAACTGGATCAGTTAAGAAACAGAAATCAACCGGCAGACAAAGTATACCAGACGAATCGGTTGAACTAATTAGACAATCGGCAATTAGAAGTCCTGGGAAGTCCATCTCCCGTCGAAGCGTCGAATTAGGTATTCCAAATCAACAGTTCACATAGCTTTACTAAAAAAACTGAAATTACACGCTTATAAAATCCATATACTGCAGGAATTGAAACCCGATGATGGTGTAAAACGTTACAATTTCGCTGTTTAAATGTCAGACAGAATGAGTGAAAACGAATCATTTTTAAACGATATAATTTTTACAGACAAAGCTACATTCCATGTGAATAGATGTGTTAACAGACACAATTCAGGAATATGGGGCTCTGAAAGCCAATACGTAATTATTGAGAAACAACGTGATTCGCCTAAAGTTAATGTTTGGTGTGATGGCGTGATGAAAAATCGTTTAATAGGGCCTTTCTTCTTTGCTGAAAAAACAATTAATGAAGTCATGTATCTTGACATGTTAACCAATTATTGTTTTCTTCAGCCGGATGAAGTCGAAAACATTCATCAAATTCATTTCCAACAAGATGGTTCTCCCCCGCACTTCAATGCATCGGTCACGGACGCTTTGAACGAAAAATTTGGAGATCGATGGATAGCCCGGCAAGGACCCATACTTTCGCCTCCAAGGAGTCCAGACCTGACACCTTGCGACTTTTTCTTGTGGGGGTACATCAAAAGCGTTGTTTATACACAAAAAATTCGCGACCTAAACCACTTAAAAACTTGATTAATGAAGCAATGACAACCATTAACGAAGAAATGTTAACCAATGTTTGGAGAGAAGTTGACTATCGTTTGGACATTTGTCGAGCGACTAAGGGCGCACACATTGAAATTTATTAATTATGTAAAAAAATGTTTGAGACGACAAAATTAAAAAATAAAAAACAATAAACTGTAAGTAATTCTGTTTTAATTTAAACCATGTTCAAAACAGCACCATTCTTTTATGATAACTCTGTATTATCACCTGATCTCAGTAACTATGCAAAATTTCATCAGTCGGTAATGTCAGGAAATATGTTACATTAAGGATGCAAGATTTAGGGACAAACATGAAAAAAAATCATTGTGAGTTAAACAAAAGCAAGTAAAAAAAAAAATTAATTCTTAAATAATTATTCATTTCGTCATTAAACATCATTTGGTTTTATACTTGGAACCATATATCTTTCACTCTCCAATAAATAGGATGGTGTATAGATTTGTTTGTTTATTTTTTGTATGCGCTCGCATTTTTATTTTAGCTACTGTTATGAACGATCTCGTCTGAAGACCGTTAATACGTTGCGGTAGATTTTAGAGCGAGGTTGGACTGTATTTTCATAGGTGATGAATTGAAACAACGCCTTGTTGTTTGTTGAATTGCTATTTAATTACTTGTAGTCTTGACGTATCGATAATGTATAATTGAACTTAATAAGATATAAACATGAAACTAAAATAAGCGTTCATCCCAACATGTCCATCCGGACTGAATGTGCAGCACGACTGCTCTTTGCAGGATTCGGGCGCCGAATGAGTAGAAGTCGCTACGTCATAATGACCACTCCTTGCGGTATTATGACGTAGGACATCGCGTGATCAGATCGCCTGACCAAGCTTGTGGTGAGGTCTCTTGCCCCCGCTAGGTAGCAGCACCCGAGGGCACAAGTGGAACGGAACAGCTGAATTGGCGCAGAGCGGACCGCTCTGCGCCACATACCATTGGTCCAATGGTATGTGCCGGATGGCTGCACGCAGCACATGAACGATTCATATTTCTCGAACGAATAAATCGTTCGATTTCTACTACTGTATTTGTTTTTTGAGTTTCCGATCTTTTAACACAGCTCTAACCCGAATATTTTTCTTTTTTATCCCCAAAACACAAATATAATTTTAGATAAATTATTCGTTAGAATAATTTATTCTAACCAGATCTGGTGAATACGGTGAGTGATCGACCAATTCAAAGTGAAATTCTTGAATTTTAGCCATGGCGACCTTGGAAGTGTGAGCAGGCGCATTTTCTTGATAGAAAAACACTTTCTTCTTCTTCAAATGTGGTCATTTTTTGCAGTTTTTGCCTTGTCAAGTAATGATGCGTAACACTGTCCCTTCATTGTTGTACCTTTATGAAGGTAATCTATAAACAAAATTCCGTTACTATCCCAAAAAACAATCGCCATCATCTTCCTGGCCGATGTAACAATCTTCGCCTTTTTCTAAGCAGCTTCACCCATTGCAGGTGTTTTGACTGTTGTTTCGTCTCAGGAGTACAGTGATGGATCCATGTTTCATCTAAAGTTATGAATCGACGCAAAAAATCTGACTCGTTTTACATAAGCTGCTCCAACAGGACCTTAGGATTGTTCATTCGAATGCGTTTTTGGTCCAAAATGAGCAAACGCAGCACCCAACGTGCGGATAGCTTACGCGTATTCAATTCTTCAGTTAATATGTGACAAACACGTTCTTTTGATGTACTCATAGCCTCTGCTATCTCTCTAATTTTAATTTGTCGGTCGTCTAGTACCATTTGGTGAACTTTTTCGATGATATCGATGGTGGTTAAGTTTTTGGCCGTCTCGAATGCTCATCATCAACCAAGCTGGTACGACCATGTTTAAATTCAGCCGTCCAGCTTTTCACGGTGGCAAATCATGGAACAGACTCCTCGTAAACAGCGTCCAACTCGGCTTTAATTTCCGTAGGCGTAAATGGAAGTATTTAATCGCGGCACGATGTTCGATTTTTTCCATTTTCACAAAAATACTGACCATGACTTACGCAAACGATTATCAAACGACAACTGAGCATCCAGAATGGCTGAAACTTTAGTGAGTACCTTTCAACGCACGCGCAAATACATTCCCTAACTTTTGTTGACGAGTACCGCCGTCTTGTAAATTGCATCTCGTAAATGCAATTTCGTTCCCGTCTTCTGAGTGATTACTTTGAAATAACTTCGTATATTTTCTTATTCGGATTCAAAATACATTTTACCTTTTTTCAAAAAACTTCTGCCAACGGAGATAATTATTTCTTGAAAAATCGACGATAACTGTAATATCGTTGATAAAAGTTTTCAAATCGGATGAAAACAATGAGAGAAGGTTAAGTTATTAATCAGGTAATAGTAGTGCGCTTTTAAAGATTATTTTCGTGCATATTTCACGCGGAGGTAAACTCGACGATCTGGAATAAAAGTAGTTCTTTAAATTTTTAGAGAAAAACTTCAGTAATAAAATAAAATTTCGTAGATTGTTATCCTACGTGGACCAGCGGATGTCTACCAAGGACGTTGACCCTACGTCACTCCCTTTTGTTTTTATGTGATCCCCCTCCTTCATTTCCTTTCCACTATAAATAAAATTAAATTAAATTAAAATTAAATTACTTTCCGAGTAATTTATTTTTCTTCACTCAACGGTATAATTAAAAAATAAAAGCATTATTTTTTTTATTATTTCATCACGAAAAAATTTATTTTTATAAGTATATTAATGGATATAAAATAAACAAATACGTGCCGAAACCGCAACGGAATTTTAGAGAAAATTTTATTTCACTCGTTTCATTTTATTCGAAATATTGTACATTTTCGTCTCGTTAACTTCCTTACCGTTTAGTAGGAGCGGAATTGCTTCTGCTTGATGAAGTAAAACTGACACCAGTTTCACGGGCCAAAGCTTCTTCATTAATTTTTTTTTTTTTTTTATTTGATCGGTTTCAATTTATTATTATTACTGCAATTTTAATTATAATATTAAATAATAAAAATTATTTTTATAGCGTTTAATCAAATTTTATGAATATATTTACGAATTTATTTAATAACTCATTTATATTGAAATGGAAATAACCTTTCAAGACGAAAATCGGTCCGGATTTTTTTGTTTAATTTTGAACCCACCAATAACTTCCACTTCAGTCTTTGGTCTGCGGTTTTAGGTTACAGTACAAGGTTAACAGAGAAGATCAGTGTCTTATAAGGGATACCGGGAATCGATTGCGGTTAAATGAAACGAGATAGTAAGCTTCAAACATAATATGGTGTGTCAAATAATTATTGTGCACGACACGAATCGGTTTTTATTGCGGTTTTCAATTATCGTTCTTTGTTCATTTAGATTTCTTAATTTAACATTACTGCCGATTATAATAATTTTAAACGATCTGCAATAGACCGGCATATAAAACATTTGTTATTCTTTGTAACAAAAAACCGTATAATATTACCCCTCCATCCTTATAATATTTTATAAGGATAATTATAAATTTTTCGTAATAAATTATCCGAATAATAATTAACTAAAAAAATAAACATTTACTAAAATCACGATTAAAACTTAGTTTAAGAATACTTGTTTAAATGTCACAAAATTTACCATTTAATTTTCACATCCGATGTCTTTATCGTTTCGAAGGTACTTACACCTTTTAATTCTGTTTATTGTAATACTGTCAATATAGTGTAAGGTAACACTATAGAAAAGCATCTAGACTATAAATAACTTTATTTTCTTGTTGGCGATACATATTTAACGGAAATATATCCAACATATTAGAAATGTATAAAGCGCTTTTAAAGAGAACTGCCTCTTGTTATCACTTCTACTTACCCTCAATTAGGAGAACGCTTTTCGGAGTAATATAATTCTGAATAATGCCGGTAAGCTTTGAATTATGTAGGAAGACAAAGCTAATTTATTCTGGATTAATAATATTCATTATAACGATCGTACAATAATACCGTTTGCTAACACATCATCAGCGACTAGGTTAATCGAGGTATTAGAAATTCTTTTGCGCTTTGCTGAAATCATAAAAAATGAAAACTTATTTATACTGTAAAAGCACTGCGGGTTCAAAGCACTAAAATTGATATTTAAAACCGAAGCTTGGATGATTCTTCATTAGGAGATAGGTTACTTAACTTAATGTGGATAAATTTAATGTTCGTGATAGCGAGAGACATAAATCTTTTAAAAGAAAGTGTAAACATATTTAATGGATCTCGGAGTGAAAATATTGTTTGATAAGAAAAAAAAGGAAAACATGATTGATTGAGATAAGGGAAAGAAGGGTTTTTTCGTGGGCGTGTGTGTGAGAGGGGTGTTTGTTAGTGAATTAGGTAATTTTTGTAGTAAACTGCTTAAAATAATCCTTATACGAAGGTTAGAGGGTTTGATTAATATCGCGTTAATCTATATTTATAACTTTAAATAACGCTTAAGGTTTGTTGTAAATTTGTTGTAAGGTTTGTTTGTTGTAAAGGTCTGTTTTTGTGAAGTACTAGCCGATAAAAAGTTTTTAGCTGTTTAACAGTAAACGGATAAGAATAGGTAATTATTTTTTCTGACATATGCTCGCTTTTAACGCAGATAAACCTTTCATCCCGAGAAACCCGATTTGATCACCCCCAGGCATTTTTTCTCCGCTTTGTCCCTTGAAAAAATAACTTTTTATCTTCTTTGTAAAAACAAGAAATTCATTAAAAAAAAGCTGACAACACACTTGTAGAACTTTTCCTTCACGCGGTTTTTTTTCCGATGCACGGCTTACACACAACTTAAAAATATTTATCGTTTTATTTGAATATAATATTCTTCGTTTATTTAATTCAGTTATTCTAATTAATGCGCGCACGCATACCGTATTTCATTCGCGCGGGTGTGGCGGTACTAGCGGCGATTTTAAATACTTTTTTACACTTTAAATATTATTCGTTTATTTAATTCTACCGCTCACCTGTGACGTTACAACATAACAGTCGACTACAGCGAATACTCGATTGCGGATAACGGTGTTCTTTGGTGCTTGAGTTTCAATTAAACACATATTTCAGGAATGGTCGACTTGAGATTGTACAAGGCAATACCTTACGGTGGGTTCAGGAGGCTAAACAGAAAAAGAGAGAGACGACTACAGCAGCTGTACGTCAGTGCTACACTCGCGTTCCTTCTGTGGAGAGGGGTAAAAAATGAATGAGAATATAATTTTACCGTTATAAAATTTTAAATAATATTTCCCAATATATTTGATATATAATATCTTGTTTATACTTAGATCCCGGCAAATGTTACCGCACAAAATGTCTTCTACCCCATAATGGTTGCTAAAGCTAACTAACATGCTTGCGACTTGGTGAACTACAAATTATTTAAGAATTTGAGGGGATAATAAATACATTATTTGTGGAAAAATACCACTGCGAAACGTAATAATCGATAATTTCAAACCATATTAATTATTCAGTATTTATTATTGTTTTCGGAACCGTTGTATAATTATATTATATATAAATTGGTTTGTTTTTCTTCTGTTACGAGTCGTCCGGCTCCTTCGTCTGCGTAACACTTGTGCAATCATTTTTGAATTTTTCAATCCATTCGTAGACACTTCGTTGCGGCAACACACTGTTCCCGTATTGTACCGCAAGTCTTCGATGAATTTCGGCCCCTGATACACCTTGCGGATAATAATTGACTTACCCTCGTAATGAATATTTGGTTAGTTAATAGGAAAGAAATATTATGACATTATACTACTCTCTACATAATATTCTGTTGTTTTCCTATCTAAACACTTACATTTTGAAAACCATTAAATAATTAAATATTTTATTCTGATAAGATCATAATAATAAATTAAACAGATCGCGTCAGAAATGGACAGATGTGCTGTTTCACGAATATAAAAAGGAACTGCCCCAGCAATTGCCTAGATGAATCAAGGGAAACAATGGTAAAACCTTGACCGGAGCGTATTACAAAATTAAAATATAGATATAATCCAAGTTCTTAATAATTATTTAAAATTTATATATATTTGGTCATGAAGATTCTAATTATTAAAAAAGAGCTACAAAATTATTTCAATTCAGAAGGCATTAATGAAAATTGTATGATATTATTTTACCTATTTATGTAAACGTTTAACGGGTTGCAGAAAATTCCGGTTTATTTAAATTTTTTTAATTCGTATTATCTAAAACTCTATGGATCGAGTAATATTGTTTCAGTAAAATAAAATATTTTAATTATATTTTAAATAATTCGGTAGGCAAATCTTTTAAAATGGTTCTGTAATTTATTAAAAATTGTAACCGAATAACAATAAGGACCTTTCTAGTAAGCATTCTAATATTGTTTTGAGTTACACGGAAACAGTTCTGTTGTTTGGTTTGATAGAGTTGGATGCTTCTTACTTTATGTTTAATCTCCGAGACCACCGTCAAGTATTGATTCAGAGGATGAGATGAATGATTTGTAGCGTGTGTGAAAATGCCATGCCTGTCCGGGTTTCGAACCCGGGACCTCCGAATGAAAGGCCGAGACGCTACCACTCGCGCCACGGAGGCCGGCGATAGAAGTGGAAAAAACTACGCCATTATAGTTTATAAGTATGTAGAGTATCATAACGGTAATGGTTTGGTACGTCAAAATCATTCAGAAAAATGACATATTCATTCCCGTGGAGCGACTCGTGACAGCCCTTAATAAAGGTGTCAAGGATTGCCATGAAAGGGAATAAATCGGTTTACCTTCCTCACCGAATATCAATATCAAAACGCATGTGATATTCAGCTCTACAAGTAACACCTATATTCTATTCCCCTCAGGGACTGGGTGTATAGTAAACATCATCAAATTCAGTAAAAGCAATTTTTATTTTGCCTTTTATGCAATGTGTAAACGCACGTACGGACGCAAATTTTGTTGCGGAAATTTCGATGCCATTTATCAGTTTTCTGGTGTCCTTAGGGGGTTCAATTCGTCAAGATAACCATACTTTCCCTTCTAATTAGCTATAGTTACTACATAAACGGGAAAGTAAAATGCGATTAAACAATTTGAAGTTCCTAGAAATATAATAAATTATTAAATTTAATTTTAATTTATTTAATATCGTTTACTAATTAAATTTGCAAGGGAGGGTTTTTTGATTCATTGTTTTTTAAAGAATATAAAACAGACTTTTTAAAGAAACAAAGTGAACTTAAACTGTTCATTCGTTCCCAATATGCAGACAGAACTAAATCAATATAAAGTCTTTCATCGATAAAAAAAAAGTGATTCGCGAAGAATGTAACAAACTCTGAGGACATCTTCTTCTAGTGAAAATAAAGAAAGTTCATTTAAATATAGTTTCAGAAACGCTTCGTTGGCGAGTATAGGTCGGAGAAAGATTTCACCGTAATTTCTGCGTCTTTGATAAATTAGACCAGATTATCATTCTTGTGAATCAAATTAAGGAGTCTTATGTGAAATCAGACCTGAAAAATTGAAAAATCATAGGTCAGAAATATAACCCACCGGGTTGGTCTAGTGGTGAACGCGTCTTCCCAAATCAGCTGATTTGGAAGTCGAGAGTTACAGCGTTCAAGTTCTAGTAAAGCCAGTTATTTTTACACGGATTTGAATACTAGATCGTGGATACCGGTGTTCTTTGGCGGTCGGGTTTCAATTAACCACACATCTCAGGAACGGTCGAACTGAGAATATACAAGACTAGACTTCATTTACACTCATACATATCATCCTCATTCATCCTCTGAAGAATTATCTAAACGGTAGTTACCGGAGGCTAAACAGGAAAACGAAAGATTGGTCTTAGAAATATATTTTTAGTATTTTTTGAGAAATATTGGGTAAAAAACAAAAGATGAAGGGTCGTAAACACACTATTTTATGTTTGGCGTAAAATTACTTTGTTAAACGGGTAATAAACACGTAAAAGTTTTAAACAGAACTTGTAGAGAATTTGATTCTGAATAAAATGGTATGGATAAAATATACAGAAACTAAGTACAAAAGTAAACGTTTTGAAGTTTATTAAAAACAAAACATATCAAACGTGGGAGATTTGGGAATCGTAGCGTTATACATGTCTCCTTTCGGTACGAAGAAACAGTTTAACATATAACCTAATATGACAAATTTATACTTATATTTATACCGTAAAATCGATTGTACCACGATTTAAAAATAACATCTTTTTTTCTTTGTCTATATTAAGCCCCATATAACTTGGCGGGCGACTTAGCCGTGTTACTTTGTCGTCAAAAGATCATACAAATTTTAATTGCCTACCTCCGTGGCGGAGTGGTAGCGTCTTGGCCTTACATCTGGAGATCCCGGATTCGAATCCCGGTCGGGCATGGCATTTTTCATACGCTACAAAATTTCCAAATTGATATCCCACGCACAAGCTTAAAGCTTATGCGGGCGATATCATCAAGCAAAAAAAAAAAAAATTTTCCATTCGACTAATCAAGTTAAAACTGCATATACCTTAACGAGAGATTTACCTTCACCTTTTTAAATGATAAAATATTTTAATTTCTACGTCCATCACGAGTAATTTTATATGGATTTCAACTTGTTACATTAGAATTTGTGTTCCGCTTATCATTCCAACGATAAAAAATTTATTAAAAAATGACTATTAGACCCGCTATACAGTTCTTTTACAAATTATATGCGTTTTAAAAATTGTTTAATCAAACTGCTTCTCGGAATAGTGATAAATAAGAGGTAGATTTCACAACGTGTTAATATTTAACATTTTAATCGCTGTTGGTTAATTTTTTAAGGCCGTTTCGTTTTAATTTTCCGAGTCTCCTGAAAATCCCTATATGTATATATTTTTTTTTTATTTTACGCCAATAAAATGACAGATAATTACTGTTTTATGCAATTTTCACAGAAAACATTATTAAATTTAACAGCGTAATTAAATTTCTTGTATGATTATTTTTTTTTTTATGAACAGTAACATGACAAATTCACCCGCCAAGTACCTGGTACTACTTAATGTCGTATAAAGTAAACAGAAACGGCGGTGCTGCTTCATTTGTATAAACTCTCTAACCTTTGAGTTTTTGTAAGAGGAATTAATTCCTCTTTCCAAATATCTAAAAATTTACATGATTTCTGCTGTCGGGATTTGTCTGTGTCTGTAATGGAAATAGGGCATCAGAAGCAGGATGTATTTTAAAATTTTATTAAGTTTTCAACTCATCTGTTCATACACCGATTGTCATTCACAAGATTGGGAAAAGAGTATAATACATTATTCATGAAAATTCAAAATTTAAAATTTCATGTAATGAATGTTCTTTGAACCACAATAATATATTCTTCTTTTTTTTTGTTTATAATATTTTTTTTTTTAGTTTTAATATTTTTTAATGATTTATTTAAATATTAAATCATGTTGATGAATATTATTTTTTTTACCTTTGATCTTTTATATTGAGCATATATTTAACACAGGTTAACAAATTAAAATTAACTATTTTTATCGGTTACTTAAATCGCTGTTTCTATTAAAGTGACAAAAAATGACGATATCTTTTAAAATTTATTCGAACATATGCTCTTCTTGTTTTGGAAAATTCACATCAAATCCTTCGACTCCAATCTTTCCTTATTCCGTTCCGTTTTTCTTTGATCGGTGGCCATAACAGATTCAGTAGTTTTCGTATGCGCTCCTGAAATCCGATTTACATCATTTTCCCCATGATTACAGTTAAATGTATGATTGCATACGTACAATTCAATTTTATTTATACAACGATAAACTTCCCACAAGTCAGGTATCGTGTTATATTTTTTACATGTATTTTTTTTTAATATGGAGTATTAAAACACGCTACTGAAATGTCGACGTATAGAGTATAAAACTTCCCAACGCAGACTTTCATAAACCGTTGAGGACATCTTGCCTCTATTATACTTTCGTTAATTTCAACGATCGATATTTTCTGTCGATTTTGATACGGTTCGAGACTATCTCTCAAATAATTTTTCCAGCCGGTAATCATAAAAAAAGATTTTTTACTTGTCGGGCTATAAATTTGTTTACGTTCCATTAGCATAGCTATAAAGGAAAAGTATAGCGGTCGGCCAAATTTTAAATAACGAGACTTTTGCAAACGTCGACATTTCAAAATCCCCTTAATCAAAATGCCATTAAATTATGGACAAAATTTAATAAGTATAAAACTATCGTTAATATTACCAAATAGATAGTTTTCGCCATTTTCAACTTTTTCGTTAGCTATCGTAGAAAATTGATCGTTACTACGATGACTGTACTTATTAAGTTATTTACAATTTCAAAGTTTTAAGGCCATCGTTGGTCTAGGTAATGTTTGTCTTAAATTCCTGCAGGATGTCTGGATTGCTCCTATAAACAATCTCTTTTACGTAACCCCGCAAAAAGAAATTTTGACTAGTCAGATCAGGGAATCTTGGTGACCATAATCCTTCAGAAATGATTCTTCCACGAAAAAAAAAACCTGTTCATATTCATTAAAGGCGAGCTGTATGGCAACTGGCGCTGTCCTGTTGTAACCAGCAGTCACGCTCATCCCCTGGCAGTAAGGCTGTGAACTTTTGAATGATTTCTTGATACAGGACAGCAACCACAATTTTTTTTTTACAAAAAGGGTTCTATTATTCGTCGCCTTGAAATCGTACATCATAGGCCTATTTTTTTGTGGGTGTAGGGAAAATTCAAAGAAAATGTGCGCGTTTTAACAAGCAACAACAGACGATAACGCAGTCTTGCTCAAAAGCCAGTGCTCGACACAGACCGGCAATACTCAAACGTGCAAGCAATAAACAGTCCTCCCCAATCAGTCACCAATCGTACCAACATCTTCCACATTATTTTATCCATCTCGCACAATATATGCGTTTAGTTGAAACTACGAGTGATGGCCGTGGACCTCGGTGTACAAAAATTGAATACAACCCAGCTCTGGCTTGATTGACCATCTCATTAGACAAGGGAATATCACAGAACATATACGTTTTTTATAACTTGAATTTTTTTAGCTTTGTTGAATAACATTGTATCAAATCGGCTTGACTTATCGGATTAAATATGTACATCAACAAATAAACTTTTAACTCCCCCCGGAAAAGAGCTGAATGAAACTTTTACCTAAGATATAACTTTTTTTTACTTTATCACGTATTAATTTAAACGAAATGGGAAGGTTTTTAAAAATGGTTTCTCACATGACACTGATTTAAGAATTTAAAAAAAAAATAATTAATTTTTTTATCTGATACTTAATTGGTTTTTCAAATTGTGAGTGTAATTAAAAATATTACATGAGATAGATAGTAGTTAAATGAGACTCAAATATTTTATTAAAAATATGTTTTGTTTTTTATTTTTATTAGTTATACCCTAAAAACATTTGGTCAAGGAGGTCGACTGCCCTTTTAAAAAGGACCCAACCTTTTTAATAAGAATTTAAGATTTTTCTTAATTATATTTTTAATATTGCATAATTTTTATGGTAAAACCTCATTTGATTAGAGTGATCCCAAATCGGACTCGATCTAATTATTGAATATTTTCAACTTTTTCGTAATTGCGGGCCAAATTTCCTTCCTGTATCAGATCAGGAAAGGCAATAAAAAGGCTGTTTTTACTATTAATAATATTATTAAAATTTTACATTTTTATTTAAATTACATAAATTTTAGTCAATTTATTTGTATTACTCTCATTTTAAAATTTTGTTGAACATAAGAGAGCGCCGGGAAAGTTTTTCCAGCTTTGTAAACCCAATATTTTTAAACAAAAATTTAGCTGCGTACGTTCCAACTTCGGTCTGATTTTCCACCCGTCATACAAGGGAGCATCACGGTACCATTTTACTTTTTTACTGAACTGTACATTTTTTTCCATCTTAAAAATAAGTAACAATTAAATAACATTGCACCAAATTAATACGACTTATTGAATTAAATAATTACTTCAATAAATAAAATTTTAAGCCCCAGAAAATAAGAAGGTTTAACGTGACCAAAACTTAGATACAAATCATTTTTAAATTTCATTTTTAAAAAAGAAAATCGAGCAGTATTTTGAAAAAATTTGATTCCATGACTTGGAAATTTTAAACTATTTTTTTATTTTTTGAAACTTATCAGAAGAATTGAGAGGAGAGTGGAAGAAGTGTTAGGAGAAGACCAATTTGGTTTCAGGAAAAGTATAGGGACAAGGGAAGCAATTTTAGGCCTCAGATTAATAGTAGATTGAAATAAAATGTTCAGCATTTTAAAAAAATTAGGGTTCAAATACAGAGATAGAAGAACAATTGCTAACATGTACAGCAACCAAACAGCAACAGTAATAATTGAAGAACATAAGAAAGAAGCCGTAATAAGAAAGGGAGTCCGACAAGGATGTTCCCTATCTCCGTTACTTTTTAATCTTTACATGGAACTAGCAGTTAATGATGTTGAAGAACAATTTAGATTCGGAGTAACAGTACAAGGTGAAAAGATAAAGATGCTACGATTTGCTGATGATATAGTAATTCTAGCCGAGAGTAAAAAGGATTTAGAAGAAACAATGAACGGAATAGATGATAGATGAAGTCCTACGCAAGAACTATCGCGTGAAAATAAACAAGAACAAAACAAAAGTAATGAGATGTAGTAGAAATAACAAAGATGGACCACTGAATGTGAAAATAGGAGGAGAAAAGATTATGGAGGTAGAAGAATTTTGTTATTTGGGAAGTAAAATTACTAAAGATGGACGAAGCCGGAGCGATATAAAATGCCGAATAGCACAAGCGAAACGAGCTTTCAGTAAGAAATATAATTTTTTTACATCAAAACTTAATTTAAATGTCAGGAAAAAATTTTTGAAAGTATATGTTTGGAGTGTCGCTTTATATCGAAGTGAAAGTTGGACAATCGGAGTATCTGAGAAGATACCATCAAACCAGTCAAATGACTGAAGACAAAAAAAAAAGAAGATACTTATCTAGTTTTCAAATCGTTGTTCTTATATGATATATGTATTGAGCATCTGACCCAAATTGTTTTACTGAACATTTTGAATATTTTGACAAGTATGGATTCAAATTTCGTCAATGTACTCATCATCAAAACTCTGTTTTCACAACTATTAAAAATATCAAGTACTCTGCGCCTCGATCAGGATATTGAGAGGTTGGTGACATTTTAGAATATTTATATAATTGCAGTTCATTGGTTTAAAATGTTCAAATTACAAACAGACAAATCAGTATTAATAATGGTGATAAATACAATAATAATAAAAACACCTAATGAATACAAATATTAATATAGTAATTATATCCTCAATCATAGTCAGGATAAGAGTAGTAAACGAGAATTACATCACATAAAACATAACATAATAAAAATAGTAAACATGACATAAAAACTGAGAAAAATAAATAAAGTAATCAACATAAGAACAAGAATAACAATCAAAATATAACACATCAAATAGTGATTTATGTCAATACTAAATAATATATACAGATGACACATAAGACAGAATTCAAAATAAATAATCGTTCGGAATTTATTTCAGGTATATAAGCAGAAAATTAGTACACAGACCCATTAACAAACGAAACCGCTAGTTTTAACCCTTTTTAGCCACTAGGCTTACATTAACAAACAATTTTATAAAATTCATTTGCAAATCCCTTTTGTTGTCTACCCTAATAGTTTACGAATGAAGTCTGTTGCATTAATTCTTTCGCTTATACATTATAGTATTACTGTAACTCGCCGATACAGTTTCTTGGTTACTGGAATTACTCGTCGTGTCACGTTAATCGTATCGAACTGGATACTCTCCTCGCTGAACTGAACTGACCTCTCGCAGATTCACACCTGTGACTGGATGGACCGTCGTCGTACGACTCGCTAGACTGGTTTGCAGAACTCTGCCGAACCCGCACGATTTCATACAACACGCAGCCTCTCCTCGCAGAACTCCCCTTGCGGAACTAACGCCGTAACTCCTCGCAAACTGGTTCTGATAGAACTCTTCGAACTAATTTTTAGCCGGTGTTCCAAAGCTATTTATACTGTTAGCCTCTTTAGCAGCCCGACCGGACACAAGTAGAAGCATGAGAACAGTCGACCGAGGTTTTTGTTCCCGTGAATTCCAAACCTGGTCTCTTGTCATCTTACAAAAGGTGTTCATTATGAGTTAGGGGTAGTATAACAAAAGAGAATTGTAAAACGCTTATATTTTACAAAAAGGGTAATCCGGTACTTAGGCCCGCTATACCGGTCTTTTTACAATAATAATATTCCCAGTTTTTTTTTTCATTTTTTTTTTTGTTTAGTCAAATTATTAACTTCACGAAACTAAATATTGTTTGATTTTTGCATTCCTAACTCGAATAATAATATTAAAAATAATTTTATTTTAGATTAAATAAATTTTTAACTTTTTTTAATACGTTATTTCAATTTTAGTCTTTGCGTACGTAAGGAATAACGCAGAGGAAGTTTTATAATCATTTTATACCTTTTCTTTTATAGATATCTGCAAAATATAATTAAGTCATGATTTTCAGTCTATACAAAGAAAATAAAAGTTTTTTTGTACATAAAATTATTTTTCATGTTAAATGATAAATTTGTTATCGGTTTTAGTTTTGCTTGTTATAAGAAAATAAAACTTTCAATATACTCGTATTTATTATAAATTAATAACTACATCATTGTTATGTAAAACTTGAAATTATGTAATTAATTAGATTTTTTATATTTTATAATAAGATTTTCTTTTATACTTTGCACGATTTTCTTTATACTCTTAGTTAGTTATAAAATACTCTGTAAATACACAAAGGAACGTACGATGACACATTTTTAACTTTAACTTTATTTTAAAAGAAAGAAAAGCAAACTAAATTTATTATCTTCTTTTTTTTTTATTTCTGTTTAGAAATTTCTTTAGATTAATTTCTTTTGTTTTGGGCTTTTTGCTTGTTTTGTGAATTGTAAAGCTTTTTCAAAATAGTAGACCTGCCTGAAAAAACAAACACAAAAATGCATTCTAAGTCGACATACATTTTTATAAAAGATCTGTATGTATTTGTTAAATTAATATTAACATTATAATTAATGAAGTTACATAATTTTTTTTTTTCAAGTCCTACGCCAATATTTTAGATATTTGTAATCAAAATTAAATTAAGTAAGACTGGCTTCATAATTACGTTCCCTATACCGGATTTATTTCGATTATTGTCGTTTATTTTAATTATAAATAATACTTTCTTCACAGCTTATCAAAAAAGTTATGTCAATATTTTATATAAAAAAATAAAAAGTAACCGTTCTTGACTGGAAAAGTTATAATTTTAAAAAGGGACTTATCCTAAACTATTGGTTCATTAACTCTCTTATTAGGCATTTTATATATATATATATACACACACACACACACAAGGTGATGAAAAAATAAACGGAAATTTCTTGGGGGCTGATTCTATAGGTAAAAAGAGGAAAAAAGTTCTAATAAAAATAAGCTCAAAAACGCTTCGTTAGCTAAATAGATACAGCTAGCGAAATATTTCGCCTGGATTTCGGTTCCCCCGGGAAAATGAAGACTTCTTGAAATTCTGAAAAGGTAAATTAAAGGGCAAATTTAGTTGTTACTTTTGGTTTTTGGCCTGAAAATATTTTTAAAAATGGGTCACATAGCCATAGATATATGAAGTAAAACACAAAACATGGGGGTAAAAAATAACACTTTTTTAGATTTAACGTAAGAAAGCTTTGTTAAATGATTAAGTTGTCGTTTTTTTTAATTAGAAATGTAGAAGATTTAATTTTGAAAAGATTCATGTAAATTAATTAAGGAAAAATTGAATACAGGTTATTGAAATTTAACTTTATTAAAACAACAAAACAGACTGAATTGTGAACCAAAACTTTAACAACATGAAATAACTAATTTTGTTCACAGGTTGGAAATAACTTTTAACTTAAACGTAATTTAACTTTGAAAAAAAAAGACATTAAAATTTAGAGAAGGCGTTATTAATTACGTTCGAAATTTTTCGAAGCGGCCCCCGTTTTGTCAAAATATATGATTTCGCTTGACGAATCAATTCTTTTCTTGCGCGTCTCATAACGTTAGAAGTATTCTTAATAATTTCTGCAGCTTCTATGATACGCTTCCGTAGTTTCTCTTTTATGTTAATCCGTTTTGAATAAGCAATTGACTTCATACAACTCCATAGAAAAAATCTCAATGGTCCGTTTCGACCAGTCTACCGTATGGCATTACTTAAATGTCCACCGTATGTCTTATTTAAATGAATCCTTTACATTATTAGAAAAATGTGGAGGTGCTCTGTCGTGCATGAACCACATCTCAATCTGATTTTATTAGAAATATCTTCCTAGAGGTTGATCAGGTTTGTTTTCAAAAGGTTTTAAGTACGCTTCTTCTGTAAGCCTCCTTGGTTAAAAAATAAACCGATCAAAAAAATATCACTCGAAACAGCAAATTATAATTGTAAATGTATGCTGGAAATGTCTTTTTGCAATCTCATGTGGGTTTTCATCCGCCCAAATGTGGGTGTTACGAAAATTTACTATTCCATTTCTAGTGT
Organism: Lycorma delicatula; assembly: GCF_047948215.1. Lineage (NCBI taxonomy): Eukaryota > Metazoa > Arthropoda > Insecta > Hemiptera > Fulgoridae > Lycorma > Lycorma delicatula. Next base: position 161,070,212 of record NC_134460.1, read on the forward strand.
ATTTCATCAGTTACTAAAATTCGACAAAGGAAATTGCGATTTCCTACCCGTTTTCTAGTTAACCATCGGCAGAATATCTTCCGTTTATAGTGATGTTGCGGTAATAAGTCTTGACCCGTGTTACGTGAAACGGTTACGACTGAGTCTCAAGAAGTACTCGCCATACGCTTGATTGTGAAATATTTAATGCTGTGATACACGTTTGGTGCTTGTAGTTGGCGATAATTGTACACCATTTATTATTGCTTGTTTTTTATTACGGTTTCTCCTCGCGCTTTGTTGACGACCAGTATCTACTCGTTTTAGTCTAAAACTGTCGGTTTCTCTAAATCATCTCTCCACAGTTTCAATAGTTCTACGATCAGGTGCTTTTCACTGCGGATAAGTATCACGATATTCTTGAACCGCAGCCAAACCGTTCTAGTTTACCTTACTGTAAAATAATATCATGTCTGTATACTCTTCAAACGAAAATATATTTGAATTATCACCCGTCGTGTATTAAAGAAAATTTTACTAAATTTTGTAAAAACTGTTTTCTGAATTGTACACAGATATCTTATTTAATGCAATACAAAAACCATCAAAATAATTCAAACACTGAAAAAGTTAATTGTTGATCGGCTGATATTGCCAACCTATGAAAAAAAAATTAATTCATAAGCAATTCTGATAAAAAAATAGGAAATAAATGAACAGCTGTTATTTCTAACTTACGAACAAAATTAGTTATTTCGATTTTTTTTTACAATTCAATCTGTTTTGTTTTTTAATAAAGTTAAATTTCAGTATCCTATATTCAATTTTTTCTTAAGTAATTTACATGAATCTTTTCAAAATTAAGTTTTCAACATTTCTAATTGAAAAAAATACAACTTAATTAACCATTTAACAAAGTTTTCTTATGTTAAACCCAAAACCGTGTTTGTTTTTTTACCTCTAATTATTGTGTTTTACGCCAGATATCTTTAAAACTAGTACAGTTCTAGGAACTATTTTTTTTTTTATATTTTCAGGTCAAAAACAATAAGGAATTAATTTATCCATTAATTTATCTTCCCAAAATTTCAGGAAGTCTTCATTTCCCGAGAGAAACCGAAATCCAGGCGAAATCTTTCGCTTGCCGTAAATCGCTGACCAAGCGTTTTCGGGAATATGCGTAATGGACTTTTTTCCTACTTTATAAAATCAGCTTCCGAGAAATTGGCGTATAGTTTTGAATCACTCTGTGTATATATATTTTTAATTTTGGGATAAAAAACTTTATTAATGATTATTTGTAGTTTTAATTTTTGGAAATAAGTTGTTTTATTTTTTAGAAATTTTTTCCCGTAGGTGTAAATTTGAGTTAGGTTAAAAAGGTAGATTAAGAGTTTATGCTATATGCTATTGCTAACTTTCCCTTATTATTGGGTCATCAAAAAATTAATCGTTAAAAACTTGTAATTATACAATTAGAACCGTAAATATGTTCTACTTAAAATTGATAAAATAACACTTATACAGTTTTCTGTTCGTTTGTTTATCGGCGAATAAATGAAAAAATGCGGTTTTTTCTGGAAATTAAAAGGAAAAGTAAAATTTATACAGCAATTGAAAAAAAAAAATAACAGACTACGATAAAAATTTTACATCTCTATAAATAAAATGTAAATGTTTGTTTGTTCAAAATCTTAAATCTCTGAAAGTGCGTCACCGATTAGTTTGAAATTTTGACACAACATTGCATTCGAATACGCGCGTATTTTTATATACCTAAGATGTCACACCTGTGATAGATAAACACAAGCTTTTTTTTAAAAACAGCGCTATCTGTTGGACGTAAAAGTAACCCACGCCTTACTAAATATTTCATGATTTCATTTCAATGTTTTCGATACGTGTCTGCTATAGCCTAAAAAACTACTGGATCGATTAACGTGCGGGGAAAAAGGGAAAAATTGGAAACGGGAAAAATCGAAATAGTTAAAAGGGAAGAACAGAAAAATGGCAAAAAGAAAAGAGGGGAAAAGGATTGAAAAGGTGAAAAGAGAAAAAGTAAAAAGGAAAGGGGGAAAGGAAATTAAGGGAATAGAAATAGGGAAGGAAAGGAAAGTAAGGGAAAGGTAATATGGCAAAGTGAAAATGTGAAAAGGAAAATGGGGAAAGGGGACAAGTAAAAGGGAAAAGGACAGAGGAAAGGGTGAATGGGAAAAGGGGAAGGTTAAATTTAGTGAAATTCCGTAATGTGCATTTTGTTAATGTTTATAAGACTTTCAATTGCGTTCATTTATTATATATATACTCAAGGTCATATCATATATTGATCATATATAATCAATTTGAGTATATATATATATATATATATATATATACATTCAAATTTAGCAATAGCGAAGCATTGCCGGGTCTGCTAGTATTAATATATTTTTCAACTAACTCTTGTTTATAAGTTTGTCAAGAACCTGTTCGATAAAAGGTGATTTCTTTTACAAAAGAAGTCCGTTCATGGATCTGACGGAAGTTTTGCAATAAATGTTTTAACATTGGAATCTACAGTCCAAAAAAATTATCTATTAAAACAATTTGACTTCGAAATAAAATTGAGAATCGTGTTGATGGAGATCTTAAACTATTTTATGAATTTAAAAAATCGCTCGTGGAACGGCTTTTTTATGGTTTAAGTAGACACAGTTTCAACTGAACAATGCTACTGGTAGAACGTCCTCTGACAAATCAATAAACAAGTTATTAATAAAAAATATTCAATCGGAGTGTTCTGTATATTAATTGCGCTTATTATAGTTATATTCATGTTATTAATAAACAAATTTAAGAAATTAATGGAATTGAATTGATAAGTAGAAAAGTGTTTGTAAATAGATCAATTTTTCAGTTTAATCAGTTATTATGAATCTAATTATTTATTGAACTTAAAATTCATCGGCAGAGATAGAATCAGATTGTTACGTAGAAATAATTAATATTGACGTGAGGGGAACAAATAACATTTACGCAAATACAATTTTGTTTATTGTTAATAAACTCGTAATTAATTAATCTATAATTAATTTATTGATATTACGAATTAATTTATTAACTCATAATTAATTTTATGTATAAAAGTAATTAATTTTATGTATAAAAGTAATTAATTTTATGTATAAAATTAATTACGTGTTAATTAATTAACGCATCAATGTTCTATTTTTCTAATCTGTTAGTGTCATATCTTTGCCGATGAGTGTAAAAGTTAATTATTCGCTTCATAGAAATAATAAAGAAGCACGAACAGTCTACTTAACTAATCTATTTTATTTCTAAAATATTTCTTTAAAAAAAATAAAACAATATTATTGGATTCCCTTCTTGTAATCAATTAATATACACAATAAGACCTGAGTTAACGGAATCCTGTCTACAACGGAAAACTGGTCCCGTGAATTTTACCAAAGATATGATGTTAATTTTTCCTGAAATAAGGGAAACCTGGCTGACGCAGAAACGGAAAAAATCTCTCGAGTTAACGGAAACGTTTTTTTGAAAATCGTAAATAGTACTGTAATTTATGCAAAAAAATACGTTTACACATTTAACGCTAGTCATAAAATACAGTACTAAATTTAACCGCATTATAAAATAGAAAACGTATACTGTACAGTACTACACATACTTTATACCGTATACTACACCGAGTTATTGCATAGACAAAAATAAAACTTAGTCGTGTCAAAGTAGCAACTGATAAATTCGCATTTAACACTACATAAATGTTTACATTTGCAGTAATAAATCGTAATAAATAATAAGCGACGACAGAAAGACAGACAGTGTTGAAACCTTGTACAGGTGACTGCACACAGTCATCGTTATTTTGGCTGCTTACAGTAAACTAGCCTTTAAACCTACTGCCCTGTGAATCATAATTTCACACATTCATCATTCCTTACCTCGAGTCACAATTTTTATTTAAATTAATTATGTAATGCCGATAAAAGTAACTTATCCGTGCGTCGTTTTTGTCCGTTACAACAAAGTCTTCTTTACTGTTCGTGATTTGTGTATGCGTTTCTGTTTTGCGTTCATTCGCTGAATTTATCACTTTAATTTTAGTCGTTTAGTTTTACGAATACGTATTACAGTTCAGTACCTGAAGTACAGAATTGTACTGTGCGATCGTTAGTTTAGTGTTCTTCCGGATATTAGTGTAACAAGTACGGCTTCGAAAAAAACAGTTGTGTTGGACTTAAATACGAAATTCAAAATAATCGAAGCCTGCCAAAAAGACTAACTGTCCGTTTCATATGCAAAAAACTGGCAACGAAGAAATTATTAAACTTTTTGGGAGTGGTTTGTGAGTGCGAGGGCAAGAAATTTACCCGTTTCAGGAGTAATAGCAAGCAACAGCAGCAAAATTGTACAACAGCAAGCAAAGCAAATGGCAGAGAAATTAGATAGTACCAATTTCAGTGCTTCAAACGGTCGGCTGGAAAGTTTTGAAAAGCGGCATCAAATTGTGTTTAAAGAAATATGTGGCGAGGCTGGGGATGTATGGGACGAAACAGTAACCGACTGGAAAACAAAACTTGCTACTTTGACTGAAAATTATGAACCCAGAAATATTACAAACCGGGATGAAACCGGACTTTTTTATCGTGCACTATCGAGGTAGATTCTTTGCTTGAAAGGAGAACGTTGAACAGGAGGGAAGCATTCCATCTCAGGTGATTCCATCTAACACTATTTCGAGGTATCTTATTTTTACCTGTTCTACATGAGACAGTTACATGTTGTCAGTTAAGAAATTAATAAAATCAGCGTGCAATTTTAACAGTTAATTTAAATTTGGTTTCATAAATTATTTAAATTGTTTGAAAATAAAAATTTATTAGAATCGTTTTCAAGCTTTCATACGGTTGATTAAGTCGAGTTAGTTTAGAAAGTCGTCGCGAATGGTAGATATTTTTTTTTAGTTTTTTTTGTAGATTTATTGCAGTAATAAAATTAAATTATCTCCATTACTTAACGGAAAAGTAACTGGGAAATAAAAATTATTATAAAGCTTAAAACTTTGAGATTAAAATTCATCGTCACATATGAGACTAGTAAGCGATGTCAATAAACATCGATAGGACGGTATAGCGACTGAGTTTAATTGTGTGAATTATTTTTAACGGTGCCACTTAAGTCATTTCGCGCGCGCTGGTGTGTGTTTTTCTTCCTCTTTAACATTCTCTCCCTCTCTTTCAGTATGCTTTTATACGTATCACTGAGGGCAACTCATATGTATCTGGGATTTTAATCTCGGTTCGTAGGATCAAGCAATTCGCCAAAACTGATTGTTGGTCGATGCACGGAACAGTATTCTCCAAATTTGTCGTTAAATAAACTATTTTTTTATATTGTTGATCGCTTGTTAATATTATAAGTACGGGATTTAAAGTTCTACAACGTCCTTCAACTACGGTTGTTTCTGATGCACGGGTTACACAGACAACTTAATTTAAAACATTTGTAATTTTATTTAAATATAATATTTTTTCGTTTAATTCAATGATTCTAATTAAAGCGCGCGCGCATAACGTATATAATTCGCGTGGGTGTGGCGTTACTAGCTCCGACGGTCGGCACTAACTAAACTAATGTAATTTCACAACTTACATAGAACAAATTTCGCTTGTACGGTCGGCATACCGGTGTAGCCGCGAGGCTTAACGCACCAGGTACCGAGTCAATCGGGTGATCGACTTCGAGACCCGGCCAGACCGAGTTACTTTTTTACACTTTAAATATTATTTATTTATTTAATTCTACCGCTCACCTGTGACGTCGCAACATAGCAATCGACTGTAACAGAATTTTTTGAAGTGGAGAAAAAATTTATTTTTGCAAATATTGTTATTTTTTAATCGTTAGCAAATGTGCCTAAAAAAAGGTATGATTTTATTTAGGTGAAATCTCGAAATAATGAGGATGACCTTGCTCTACAGCTTCACCCATTTCACCTTTTAAGTTGAAAATTTAATGGCATCACTGCCCCATATATATAAGTAATCTGACTAAGTTTGGTCAATATCGGTCCAGTAATTCTGGAGATGTAAAGTGATGTAGATGCCAACACCGAACACACACACACAAACGTATGTACGAACTCCCGGAAAATTTCAATTCGGTTTTTTGGGTTCGTTAGGTGTCAAACGTCAAGATCCGGTGAAAACCGCATATGCTCAAATTGGACCGATTGCAATACTTTCCCTTCTATAGCTATAGCATCATCTAGACGGGAAAGAAAAAAATTCTTTGTGTAATTTATTACTCGTAACTTTTATTAGATTGTGTTATTTATTTAAAGAGCGATTAATCTTCTTTTTTTTCAATAATTATAGACTATTCACCGGATTACAGCGCAAGTTAGATGAATTTTTTTCGTGTATGAAAAATTTCAAGCCTGATTGGGATTTGAACCCAGGATCTATCGAATAAAAGCGGACAAACAACGACTTTGCATGGAGTGTTAGTATCTACAACCTTGAAATTAAACCTTAAACCTATAATCATGAAATTTGTTATGTTTATTTTTATACTGAAAGGAGTTCTATCATTCTATTACTTTAAAAAAATCTAACATGTGACAACGAAATACGTAGACTATTATATCGAAAACTGGTTTGGACTGTTTTTTAGGTTTGGTTTGGTTTGATGAAAATTTTAATAATTGATTTTTTTCAAATTGGACTGTAAAAAGAAAAATTCAAATACAGATAATAAAAACTGTGAAGAAATTTTAAAATAGATTTTTCCCCCCAGCACGATAATGGAAGTAGAGAAAAATTTAATAAAAGTTAGAAATTTTCAAATATTTAATTTCTTAGTTTGTTAATTAATTAATTAATATGTCGTACAGGTAACAAGCAGATTTATATTTTATTGTTTTATTAAAATAACTTATATCATTATAATGTTAGGCGGTTTTAAATCGATGTTATAGTATCTAATAAGAAAATATTATGTAAGAAGTACGATATAATAAGTTGACGAGTCAATTTTCTCATAAAATTCGTAAAATCTAAAAATTGGATTTGAAAATAGTGGAAAACATTTCATTACACCGTTCGATCCAACAACATTTTATGTGTAAAATTTATAAAGCAGCACTTCCGTATTCATTTCGCGTTTACTGAACACTTAAAATAGAAAAAAATGTGCGAAGTTATAAAAAAATCACCGTTTTTAAGGTGATTTTCGGAAGAGTAAAATTTAAACGGTTATAAAAAAAATAACCGACAGCGATAAAACTTTGGTACTCTAACTTGTTGTTTATCTAATCGTTATTTATTACTTAGCCGAGTACAAGATCGATTGAACAATTTTTAAAACTCCCACGACGTTTTTACAAAAGAAGTGCGTTCTGGAATCTATTGGATATTACGTGATAAATTTGGCATCGTTGGACTCGTTTCAGATATATGTCCAGCACTTGTCATTTTATTTAGCTTACAGAATGTTAAAAATTAATCGTAAAAAAGATAATGACGCTGCCGTAACTGTAAAGCTGATCGTTACATTGCGATGTTGAATACGTTTTTCATCCCTGAGTTACGAAACCGGGGAATCGATTTTCAAAATGTGTTTTCCAGCAGGATGGAGCTACAGCGCACACAGCGAGGGCAACGATGGCTGTTCTCCGTAACTTGTTTCCGGGACGAATCGTTTCCAGATTCGGCGACATTCTTTGGCCCCCTCGGTCCCCCGACTTGAGTAGTTGTGATTTTTTTCTGCGGGGGTTTCTAAAATCGCGTGTGTACGGAAATAAACCGCGTACATTGGAAGACCTAAAGATCGCAATTCGTCATCACGTCACCCAGATTGATGTAGACATGCTGCAAAGAATTGAGGCCGGTTACCGTGAAAGGCTACAACAATGGATTGACCAAAATGTACATCACTTGCCGGACATAATTTTCCGTTCATGAGTAAGTAACAAATGCTTTGATTTAACAAGTGTTTCAATACCAATAAAACTTTTTTAAATAAATATTCATTTTTTTATAATTATTTTAAAAACATCCGGTTCCCGTGATTGATCCTGTATAAGCTCTGTCAGAGAAGGGATTATACCTAAACATTGATAACACCTGACCATGGGATTAGTTTTAATATATTATTCATTAATAAAAAATATATATATATCACAATGTTCTCCGGGACATTCATAACCTATTCTATTCGTTAAAGCAATGAAAAGTTCATGTAAACATGACTTAAAATGCTTTGTTTGCGAGTTATGCCTAGTGAAAGATATCGCTGCTCAGATTTCAACTACCCCGGTGAAATGAGGTCTTAAAGAAAATTTTAGGGCGTTAATCAAAGGGCATAATTAATGATTTCTTATGCTTTTTGACCTGTAATGGAGTATAAGATAGGTCGCAAAACCATATATGCGGTAAGTTCTGAGAAATCTGAGATGAAATCTAATAAATTAAGTAAAAACTTTTATTTTATATGTTTGATAACAATAACTTTGTTATGTGGGTAATAAACACGTGAAAATTTTGAACAAAACTTGTAGAGAATTTAATTTTCAGCAAAATGATGTAAGATTTTAAATAAAACAAACAGCAAATTTTGAATTTTATTTAGAAACAGTACACTTGACCAAAGTGCATTAAACGAACAGTTTATAATAAATGTTTAAAAATGAGTCTTTCAACACATTTCTTGGCAGGCTTATGTACTGCTGTTGTTGATGTTTATAGTTATTTACGGCTGTCCTTAAGTTCTTCAGCCGCCTCCATAATGTTGAATATCACACATTGACTCAAACACGGTGTTTAAAATTGCCTTCCATAAGGATTTACTTCTGTCCACGTATATTACAAGCGAACCGTCTCCTGGATGTAGATATTGAACTTGCTGTTTATGATAAAGATAAAACTTGTTTAAGTGTCCTCCAAACCATCAGCTGCGAAAAAAATTTATATATAAAGTGTCACGAAGTTCCCCGGGACTTTCACCGCATATTCTACTCGTAATAAATTGGAAAAGTTTAAATAAACATATGTATTAAAATACTTTGTTTGCGAATTACGGCTAGTGAAAGATCGCTCGGACTTCAACTACTCGTATAGTAACTTTTATGGCGTTAATTAAAGGGCACAATGAGTACCGCTTAGAAACCAGCATCGATAATAATTTAATCAATAACGGCGTCGTGTTGGACAGATTGCTCGTAGCTGGTACGAATTCTAGGTAGTGCTTTACCAAAGTTTTCAAAAAGTCGCGTTAATTGTTTTAGAATCTGGAATCCTGCGATTCGGAAAACGTATTTCATATTATACTGTACCACTGCACCGTAACACACCCACAATGAATACCACATCTGCGTATTTCTCTGTTGTAAATAAGTACGGCTTTACTTAAACGGCAAACCGATCACGTTCAAACCAAATTTTCACGGAAAACCTTCGCTAATGACAGCACAGTTCACAATACCCGGTACGCTTAATTTATCTTACAAAATGATTTAAACACTAATATAGTATTGCGCAACTGTTGTCATTTATTGCCATCTTTGAAATTATATTTTTTCAAATAATTTATTGTATTTCTGTCGTTAATAAAAAAAAAAATATAGAAGGTAAATTAAGTAAAGTAAATGTAGGTAAGTAAAGGAAGTATTGTGATCGCGAAAAATTTCGGTTTTCAGATTTCAACGCAAGTATACATTTTGACTAGTTTCGGCGTGACGTCTATACGTTCATAAGTATGTATCTCGCATGACTCAAAACGATTAGCCGTAGGATGTTTAAATTTTGGATGTAGGACTATTGTAACATCTGGTTGTGCACCTCCCCTTTTTATTGCAATCGAATAGAACAAAAGTGTCCAAAAAAGCCCAAAATCCAAAACAATTCGGATTTTTCTTAACTGCAATAATAATCCCTCATTGAAAGCTTTTCAACGATATACATAAGTGGTACTTATTTTCATTGGTTGCAGGATTATAAGCAAATGAAATTTTAATTAATGGAATATTTGGATCTTACAAGGGGAAGGCACATCGGTTCGAATCAGACCTCATCTCCTTTTTTTTTTTTAATTTTATTATATTGATTTATTAATTATTAACCTCCGATTGTAAAAAAAGATTTTTCTTTCGATAAATAATAATTCAGTAATAACAATAAATAAAAAAAAATATGATAAATATCAAAAGTTATTAATGAAATAAAATATTATATATTTTTCATTAAAAAAAAAAATATATATATATATATATATATATAATTTAATAGGCTTACAAGGAAGTCATGTGATGTTCACATCAGATTTTTTTTCTTTTTGGAGTATTGTGTAATTTCCCCTTTTTTATTCTTTGTTTTTTTCCCAGCAATTTTTAACAGTACATTTTCTTTTTAAAAATGTTTCATATCACCAAAAAAAAATGGTTTATATTTACATTAAATAAGTTTCTGACAAATGTAGCAATGTACTGTTTCAAAATAAAATTCGAATTTTTATAACTTTTCTTTGTTTTATTCAACTTATCTTACATCATTTTGTTTTAAATTGAATTTCTGCATGTTTTTTTTTTTTTAACTTTTACGTGCTTATTCCCCATTTGACATGATTATTATACGTCAAACATAAAAAACAGGGTTTTTTACTCTTTTTTTATTGGATTTCACTCCAGATTTTTCAAGAACTACTACAGATACGGTTCTGGGACCTATCTTATACGATACTACGGGTCAAAAATCACAATAAATCATTGATTTTGCCCCTTAATTAGCGTCCTAAAAATTTCAATACGATCTCATTTCACCTGGGTAGCTGAAATCCGAACGAAATCTTTCAGCAGTTGTAACTCGCAAACAAAGCATTTTAAGACATATTTTTATATGAACTTTTTCCATTATTTTAACAAGTATAATAGATTATGAAAGTCCCTCGAGAACTTTGTCATACAGTTTGTAAATATATAAATATAATAAACCCAAAATTCTAATTGTAAATAAATTATGAAACTTTATTGAGAAACTTATACAATATTTTAATGTTTTCAAAATTAAAAGTAACGTTAATTTCTAGATATAAGTTGACCAAATAAAAAGTAGCAACGAAGTTATAAAAAGAAAAGAATTGAAAAAGGGAGGAAAAGTTAAAAACTTACTTCATTATTATAAAATAAAACGAGACCAGTAAAAGAGTAAATATTTAAGACTTTAGCATCTTAATGGTCCTTTGATGAAACTTATATTCTCTTTTTATTTTATTTTATTAACTTTATTTATTTTATTTATTAATTTTTAACTTTTCTTTAATGATCATTTAAATATCTTTTGGTTCTATTAATACGTAAAAAGAATTAAATGGTCTCGCAATGTTTGTTTTTATCGTACTTTAAAATTTAAATTGCTAATTGGCGTCACTCGAATTAACGGCTCAAAGACGAGTTTTATGCACGCATTAAATTCAACTGAATTACTTTCTCTGGAAATATGTAAAAATTACCTTTATTGGATGTCCTTAATTAAAGTGTTTGTTTTTTTTTTATTTTATATTATTTAAGATATCTAAAATTAAAATTATCTGTAACTAAGATTTCCTGCTTACTGAATGATCCGGCGTTGAGGTGATCAGATCACTAGAATAAATTAAGCACTGACCCGACGAAACAGAACCCATCCCGGTTTTCATTAAAACTACTCGCATAAACGGGTAGGGCACACCTTCTACACAACGTAACGTGTAAATTAATTGGAAGTACCATTCTGTTTTTAAGTGTAAATTTTTGTTGAAGTTATCAGGTGAGGTGGAGACGTTTAGAGAGTGATAGGTGTGATTGCGGGGGAAGATCCAGACGATGGAAAATCTGCTCTTATGCCCAAATACGGGAGAGTCTTGCACACATGAAAAAAACTGCCGGTACCAAGTGACAAGGCGATCAGAACTCCTGAGTACTGAAAGTGGAGAATATGATTGTGTTTTTATTCCTGAAATAATTTTATTTACATTTATGTTAGTTAATTCTAGTATTAAATATGATACTCTCCCTCTAGTTCCGACAACCATTTTTATTCATTTTGAATTCCCCTTCGTTATGATATAACACTTATATAATTGTTAAAAAGAAATGCATTTTGGTTTAGCAGTTGAGGTGTCTCTTCATAAATATAAACATCATATAATTAATAAATTCTCAGTTTGGTTTAAATCTGAGGAATTTCAGGTCAATCAACGATATTTACATAATTTTTTTGCATAAACCTTTTTATAAGTTCTAAATTGTTGGCATAATGATTGATCATGCTTGTAATGTACACAGCCGTCAACGAACGTTTGCATAAAAGGTATAATTTTATTTTTTTCTTAATTTCTATTGACTTCTTTCTTTTTCTTTCTTTTTCCTGTTTAGCCTCCGGTAACTACCGTTTAGATAATACTTCACAGGATGAATGAGGATGATATGTATGAGTGTGAATGAAGTGTAATCTTGTACAGTCTCAGTTCGACCGTACCTGAGATGTGTGGTTAATTGAAACCCAACCGCCAAAGAACACCGGTATCCACGATCTAGCATTCAAATCCATGTAAAAATAACTGGCTTTACTAGGACTTGAACGCTGGAACTCTCAGCTTCCAAATCAGCTGATTTGGGAAGACGCGTTCACCGCTAGACCAGCCCGGTGGTTATTTTTAGGAGTGTTTATGTTCTAACTTCCTAACTCACCGTTTTCTAAGAATATTGTATATCAGCACGAAGAGCCCAATGTAAACATTTTATTGTAAAAAATATTCGTCGTATTTATAACGTTAATTAAAAATTCACATGTAAAATTATAAGAAAATCGTGATAATTACTTAAAACATACAACAGTTGAGACCACCAAATTGATAGGACGTTTACGCTGATATAATTTTAAAACATATGACGACCAACTGTTTTCAGCAATTTAGTTATATTTTTGTTTATGTTGGTAGTACTGTCGTGTTGCGTAGATGACGCATGCGTGGTTTAATTAGTATTATGTCTGTGCAGGTTTGATCCATATCTAGGTTAGTTCCATTATCGCTGCCCTGGCGTTACCCATGGCTCCGCTTTCTATTTGCACCAAAGAAGAGCAACATTCAGCGATCCGTTTTTTTTGGTCAAAAGGTGTATCATGGGCCGAAATTCATCTAAGACTTACGGTACAGTACGGAAACAGTGTGTTGCCGCAACGGGATGTCTACGAACGGATTGAAAAAAATCAAATCAGCTGATTTGGGAAGACGCGCTCACCACTAGACCAACCCGGTGGATTAATTTCTATTGACTTAAATAAATTCTTCATTCCTTCTATGGGCTATTCAGGCCTATTAGATGTGAAATAATCCCGAAACGTCTTATTGGAGTGTACTTGACGGTATAGTGAAGATGCTCCACTCTCACTTGTTAATCACCGCTTCGTCTAACAACTGTTCTGAACTCTTGAGCTAAAACTGTGATTAATTAATGAATTTTTCCTTTTTCCAGTTATTACAACTCCAAAAATTGATAATTTCTGTCCAATCCAAACGTTTTTCTTTATTACGTGTGTAAGTAATGTTTTTTATCTGCTTTGCGGCCTTTCGACCTATTCCAGTAAGTTATCATCATATTGTTGATGAATCACTTCTGTTAACCGTACCCAATTAATCTCCCTGGAAAATTCTTAATTGACTTTTAAGAATAAATTTTGCTGGTTTCCGGTAGAATTTTATATCCCGGCCTCCGTGGCGCGAGAGGTAGCGTCTCGGTCGGTCCTGGGTTTGAATCCTGGTCAGGCATGGCATTTTTCACACACGATACAAAACATTCATCTCATCCTCTGCAGAATAAATTGCTTGAGTGCGAACCCGGAGGTAAAACAAACCAAAAAAAAAAGTAGAATATCCTTAGAATTATTTACCTTTTTTATACTCTGTTTCCTTATGTTTTAGCTAAATTGTTCTAAACCGCTGCGTCTACCTATTCTGCCGACAATAGATTTTCGAACACCGACCGTAGCAATAAATATATCTCACAGTTATAGACGGACGCTAATTATCTTTGTTCTGTTGTTATGAGTATTGTCTGTTTATTACAAACAGCAAGTATATTATCAATTAAAATATATACACATGCTACAAAATTGGAAACTCCAACGAGATAAAGCAGTTGTAGTTGAATAAAACCGGTCGGTGTAGTTTCTAATAGTCAAGGCCAATCTCCCACAGTATCCCAAAATAGTTAAAAGGTATTTTCAGACAACCGCTTTGAGTAAAATGAAAATTTAATGAAAAAAATTGACTTCTGCAGATTAATTTACGCACTACTGTGTAAAAATGTATTTGTAAACTTTACAGGTTCTTCTGAAAGAACCTACTATAAAATCTTTATCTGTTGTCTTATTTAATTTCAATATTAAAATCTAATGATGATAATTAGGTTCAGTCGTTCATGAATCTTTTAAATATCATTCGTTGACCGTTTTGAAAATCACCCAAAATATAGGTTTAATCGATTTTTACGAGGAGTGGCTAAAATATAATGCACATTCGTTCATAACTCGCAACCGAAAAGAAGTAGTTAAATTAAACGAATATGGCATAAATTACGTTCTATTTACTACAAAAACTTGCATTTATTTTTTCACTTCGTTACCGTACACTACACATTTCTTCCGATGGTGAACCGATATTCTCATTTCGTCAATGAAGAATGTTTTCTTTCCTTGGTTTACGATCTTACTGAGTACTTTATACATATTATCATCCGTGGTGAAATACCCTTTTTTATTGGAGAAAGAAGTGAGAATTGCGAGACGCCATATTTGGTGAGTATGTAGATTATGAGATAAGGTTTAAATTCCAACTTCACAATAGCCTCAGCTGTTGCACGCGATGATGTATGTGGACGAGTATCATTCTGTTGCTGAATCTTCGACTCCTTGGCTTTTTAAAGAACCACAAGTCTCCTAAGGTGATTTAGCATGTGATATAGAAACAGCAAAAAGAGGTGGAAACACATCTTCATCATTTACAGAAACTGGTCTACCACTGCGATTTTCATCCTGAATAGTCGCTTTACCATCACAAAATTTTTTGACTACTTACTCCTAGGTATTTGATCAACAGTTTCATCACCATAAATGGTTTTCAACGACTACGAATGTCACCAGCGTTCACTTTTCCGCTGTTAAAAATTCAGTCACTGCACCATACTTTAGACGCGTTGACATACTTAGTAGTATGGGAATAAAACTAAAAGTTAGCAACAACTGCCGATTTTTGCGACATTTTGTTCTGTTACGTTTCAGTTTGTATTCTATTTCAACCGCCATATATAAAAAAATCTATTGGTATCTATACCTTGAACTTGAAATGCTGAAAAATTGAAGTAGATTGAATTTTAGAAAATTTAAACTTTTAGGTTAAAAGTCTTGATATGTTTAAGACATGTATACTCAGTCAGAGTATAAAAATAGGAAGAGAAAAAATTAGGAGAGGTAGAAGAATTTTGTTATTTTGAAAGTAGAATTACTAAAGATAGACGAGGCAGGAGCGATATAAAATGCCGAATAGCACAAGCGAAACGAGCTTTCAGTAAGAAATATAATTTGTTTACATCAAAAATTAATTTAAATGTCAGGAAAAGATTTTTGAAAGTGTATGTTTGGAGCGTCGCTTTATATGGAAGTGAAAATTGGACAATCGGAGTACCTGTGGAGAAAAGATTAGAAGCTTTTGAAATGCGGTGCTATAGGAGAATGATAAAAATCAGACGGGCGGATAAAGTGACAAATGAAGAGGTGTTTCGGCAAATCGATGAAGAAAGAAGAATTTGGAAAAACGTAGTTAAAAGAAGAGACAGACATACAGGCCACATATTGAGAAAGACATCATGGAATAGTCCCTTTGATATTGGAGGGACAGCTAGATGAGAAAAATTGTGCAAACAAAAATGTAATATTTAGAATATGTAAAGCAAATTGTTATTAGGATGTAGGATGTAGGAGGTATACCGAAATGAGACAACTGACACTAAATAGGGGATCTTAGAAAGCTGCCTCAAACCAGTCAAATGACTGAAGATAATAAAAGAAATACTCGGTGAAACTCTTGTGCAATATTAATGTTTTTTTTATTTACATTCGGTTCAATTTCTAGCTTAAAACTAACGATCTTATTTATTTTGATTATTAATCTTAATCTTGAATCAGCAATAATTAACGAAATAAAAGATTCGGGTTAAAGTACGTGTACAAAGAAGAAAGTTTAGAATTTTTTGTCACACTTCGTGAACCGAGAAATGGTGACGAGAGATTTTACGAAAATTATTGGCCTATGTTAACTTTCAAGAGAGATTATTCGCTTGACAAAGGAATGGCAAAACTAAAATGCTGTGATGAGATGTTCGATTCCATCCGTTTTATAGAATTCTTGTTTTTTATTACATAGTTCATCGATCCTACTCCTTTTTTTATGTTCATTGTTTTCCTCTCAGCTTACATTTGACCGAGTTCTCAGTTAATGTTGTGTTTCTGACTATTTCTCTCACAGGCATATCTCAATTGCTCGACGAGATTTTCAACAGTTACATAACTTTGTACCTTTTTATTCTAATAATCATCGTGTCATATTTCCCTACAACTTCGGAGGACCTTACAAAACGGATGTTGAAGCGTTCAGTAATATATTTTGTACATTAGTACTTTGATATAGTATATACTTTGAGTTATTATGAACAATACCGTAATGAAATATAATTATAAAAGTGTCTTGAAATTCACAAAAAAAAATTTCCAGCGATTTGGAACATGGATAGAGCGGTACTCAACAATCCACGACGTATCCTCCTCTCAGAAGTTGGAACTAGACGCTGCAGCGAGACCACCAAAAACCAGTAAACACGAAGATACACGTATTTGTAAACTTGATCTAGAAACAAGAGGATCGCTGTATTGACATAGCCTTACAAATGACATTAACTCGGACAAGAAGAATTGTTTAAAACGTTTTCATGACGAGAAGTAATATAGTTATTCAATTATTTCATAACTTCACAATTGGATTGTTATTTGTCCTCTGTCGGGAACTGAGCTAAGAAATCAACCACACACCTCATGTAACAGCTGTAGTCGATGATCATAGCATAAACAAAGTTACTTTTTTCAATTTTTTTTTAAAGAATACAGTGTTTTTAAAAAGTGTATATGTTTGATTAAATTAAAAAAATAAATTCAGAAATAAGAATTAAAAATTACCTTAGAACAAAGAAATTACTTAGGTAATATTTTTATAAACAAGAGTTTTCATTTAAATTTTAATTTTAAGTGTGCCACCATTGTAATCTCGTAAATTAATAAACTCATTAAGAATTTTAAACGGAAGAATTTTGAGTGGATAAACTGTACTCTACTGGGATGCTTGAAATATCCGTGAAAATTAAATTTAGCGCCTCAGTGGAACGAGGCACAAATATCTTCTTTTTTTTTTTAAATTTAAAAGTCCCCAATTTTATAACATTTTCGGAAACCGTTGATTAATTCAGGACATTATTCTTAGGGATTTTCTCCTAAACCCAGTCGTTCAGGAGCTACACCTTATCTTCAGTTGTACCTGTAGATAATGCAACACTTTAAATCACTTACCCAAATTCTTTATTAATGTCATTATTGTAGCAAAAAAAAATAAAAAAATAGGTATAATTTACCTTCGTTTTATTAAAACAAATTATTAATTTAATGAAATTGACAAATTGTTTTTCATTAGAATATACGAAAACAGAAATAGTATACTCGAGACAACACAAAAAATACTGGAAAATGTTTTATCAAAATTTAGAAAAATTAATTAAAATCCGTTTTTTAAAAAAACTGCCAACGCAATTGTAGGACTTTACCGTCACGTGGTTTTTTCTGATGCATGGCTTACACGCACAACTTAATTTAAAATATTTATAAATTTATTTAAACATAATATTTTTAGTTTATTTAATTTAATGATTCTAACAAAAGCGCGCGCGCATATCCTATATTTAATTCGCATGGGTGTGATACTAACGGCAACTTTAAATACTTTCTTACACTTATTGAAATATGTAAATATTATTAAGTTATTTAATTGTACCGCTCGTCACAACATAGCAGCCGACTACAGCAGCTATACGTCAGTACCTAGCGCTTCTTGTGACTAGAGGGGGATACTATTGACGCAGTATACACCTACTTAGTCACTAGTTTATTTAGAGCATTTTCTGGAAAGAAAATGCGACTTTGCAAAAAATTAAGAAAATTATAATTATTTAATTAATTTATTAATAAATTAATTATTAATTTATTTTATTATCTAATTATTAATTGTAATTATAAAATTATAATTTAATTTTAAAAAATAAATTTTTTCAAATATTGTTATTTTTTAATCGTTAACAAATATGCCTAAGAAAAATAAGATTTAATTAGACAAAATCTTTAGATATTCTGTTTGATCTTGCTTTACAGCCTCACCCCCTTGACCTTTTAAGTTATCAATGTCCCATATATAGAAGTAAACTGACCAAGTTTTTTATCAAAATCGGTCCAGTAGTTCTGGAGTTATAAGGTGATTTAGTGAGAGACATAGAACATACATATGTACATACGAACATTAACATCTGGAAAATTTTCTCCGGTTTTTTGGGTTCCTTAGCTGTCATAAAGTAAAGATCCGGTGTAAACCGCGTATGCCCGAATTAGACCGATTACAATACTTTCCCTTCTAAAGCTATAGCGCTAGACGAGAAAGTAAAAATAAAATCAATAAAAAAGGGTCAATTTTATATTGAAAATGTATTAAATATAGTACAATAGAAAGTGTATAAAAATTTCATAATCGTGTGTAAAAATCTAGTGAATCTCACTTTTCGAAAAAGGTGTTGTAAAATGTTATACAACGTGTAAGTAATATGTAACAACTGGAGGTGAGTTGTAGCTCCTGGACAGTTCATTTTAGGGGAAAATATTCGCGAATAAACAATAACTTATAATCGGTGTTTTGCATCCGAAAATATTACACCTAAAATTGAAAGTTTTTATTTTAAGGTAATAAAATCTGTAGCTGTATTAGAAAAATGGCGGAGACTTAAATTACATCAATAGGATATTGTAATGCACACTTTTACTCGCAAAAATGGAGGAAAGGTTTCCTGTTTAGTTATTTGTAACTTGTCTTATTTAAGTGATCTTCTCGAGAAAATGAACTCTCTGTATTCCGAATTTAGCAGTTTAATGTTGTAGTGTTAAATTATGCAAAACATTAGATCTAAGGTGAGATATATTTAAAAAAATGATCTGTTGTTTAAATTTTTAATGTTACAGGATGTACAAAACAGAATATCAGGATTTTAAGGCCGATAAATATGTCATAACTTATCAAGGAAAGTCTCCTTGATACTTCAACATTTCCTTCATTGGTTTTCCTTCCTCGGTTGTTATCACGTACTCTTTCATTTACACAGAACTCTCGTTTCAAACCGATTATGCCACCGACAAATGTTATTTTCACTCGGAGAATCGCAATTAAACTTTCTACATAGTGCGTGTTCAACTGTAACTACTGACTTACTTTTGAACTGCGGAACACAGATGACTTTTTCTTCAGGAGTGGCGATCTAGTTTGCTAGTGGCGCTATCCAACGGAAAGGTAGAAAATCAATTACAGCCGGGCGCGCAACTAAAACTTTCCTTTTAGCCCATTGATTCTAGCCTTAAATAAATACTGTATACCTCATCCAAGAGATATTATAACAGATTAATTCCCGTTATTCTTTTTTTGTTAACCGGTGTTTCAAACTAATGTCAACAGACGTGCAATAATTGTCATTTAATTTTATTAGAATTCAAATTATTTATAGCTGTTTACACCGTTTTGTAGTTATTAAATAAAATGTTGAAATGGATTTTATGACTGATTTATTTTAAGATAATAGTAATAGTTACTTACCGTTTATCGGATACGATGGAAAAATTCAATTTATAGCACTTCCAAATTTTTCGTCGTTTTCATAATTTTTTTTTCAACTTTCTTTACTCAATTTTTACAATTCGGTTGTTAATAGTCCAAAACAAGAAGTATAATAAAAACACTTTTTCTTTTCACATTTTACATTAATATATATTGAAAGACGATACTATCGTGGTTTATAAAATGTTGTTACCTTCATTTTGTAACATTCATTCTATATATCATATAATACAAAACAAGCTTTGTAATATAAAATTGTTTTCAAATTTTTCTAACACGCTTTCTTTTATTTTTTTAAATTGAATAATTGTCTTATTTAAAAAAAAAGTAATAAAATTATAGGTTTTTTTTAAATTACTTTAATTAAACAAAACTATGCAATTTGGATTAATAAAATAAGTTAATGATGTAATTAAGATTTTTTTTAATATTCTTTAAAATCATCTTTTTTTGGTTTATTTTAATTGTTCTTCTCTAGAAGACTTTGGCTGTCTTTTCCTGTAATATCTATTTTATTTACTTCTCTAACAGTTCATTGTCGTGTCAACAGCACTTTTTTTCCACCGGTGAGATTAATCGTAGTTCAGTCCGGTCTCCTACACACATAAATCTAACTTAATCCATCTATGTTCAGACATATATCCTTCGGGATGTCGAACTTTAATACAAAAGTTTCCTGCTTGTTTATCTTCTAGACACCACAATATATATATATATATATATATATATATATATTTCGTATATATATATATATATATATATATATACGTTTGTAATATTTATTTATA
The DNA here is from genome assembly GCF_047948215.1 of Lycorma delicatula. Classification (NCBI taxonomy): domain Eukaryota; kingdom Metazoa; phylum Arthropoda; class Insecta; order Hemiptera; family Fulgoridae; genus Lycorma; species Lycorma delicatula. The sequence goes on from NC_134460.1 coordinate 161,090,989, forward strand.
AAAATCATTTTATAAAATAAAAATACAAAGGGGTAACTATGTATTGAATTAAATTTGAAGTGGTAAATTCAAATCGTTTCCGTAATTATTTGAAATTTATAAGAATTATAAAGGAAATAAATGTGATAAATACAGTTTCAAAAATTTATGTTCTTTATAAAGTTTGCGCAAAAGAGATAACTTTCTTATTAACAATCAAATTTTTAAATGTTTGTGTTGCGAGTGACAGAGTATCGTCTCGTATATGTCAAATATATATCGAAGTAGTAGCGCATCTCAATTTAATTCGGTGGTTCCTGATGTCGAATGCTTGGCATTTTTTACAAAATTTATTTATCATTTATCACCTGCTGAACTTGCGCAATTGACCCTGTAGTCGCTTTAAGAAAACAAAGGAATGGATTTTTATTTCACTTTTAAGAAATAATTTAATATTTGTAAAGCCCCTTCATTCATTTTTTATTTCGTAATAAATATTTCGTCTATTTTGTTTTAAACTTTTAAAATAATTTAGTAAGCATTTAATTGTACCTCGTGTAACAGTTCGACTGTAACGCAGGGTTTTCGTGGTCGGTTTTTATTTTTCATTTAAAAATCGGATTTAAGGTCACTCCGTAACGTTTGTTTTGGTTTTTAAACTAAAATCAACCGTACTATTCGCTTATCATTAAATTCTATTCACACTAAAATAAATTGTTTTGTTAACGATCGTTAAAAATTTTATCCTAGCCACAATAAGAAAAAAAAATTTCTTCACGTACCAGTTATTGCGGAAATATCTATGTAAATATATAATAGTAACATTTTTTATCTTTACTTCGTTTTTTAACTTATAAATTATATTTTGAATAGCATATACGTAAAAGCTGACCTTTTTTATCATTTTAGGGACGTCGTGGAAATAAAAGAGATTCAATCTGAACGGTAATGATGCAAGAAGTTCCGACGGAATTACGGTGGGTCCCTTCTCATACAAGTTCTCGGATTCGGTTCCGGTCGAGTACTCGTTTCTGTCTCGTTTCATTTTCTAAATATTCACTTATTCCCTTTAGCAATTTATCTGAAGTGTACATGGAGGGTATTTTGATATTTCCTGAATATTAATGTTTAGCAGCCTATACCATCAATTCATACGGAAATGCGATCGTTATAACAAAGTATGTATATGGTAGAAGCATTTCATTAATTTATTAGTACGACTATAATTTTTCTTAAAAAATACAAAGGGGATAAATAAAAACCATGAACGTTTCCCTATAAACACAATGCTCCTTAGATACACATACGAGAGTACAGCTTAGAAATGTAACCACTTAAGTAATTTGGCACATGAATTTTCTTATTACGTCTAAAAAAATATGATTTGGACAACACATGACTTCCTCCACCTAAGTACATAAAATTTTATTTCACTAATAACTTCTGATATTTTTTCTTTTTTTGTTACTGAATTATTATTAATCGTAAAAATTTTTACAATCAGAGGTTAATAATTATTAAAAAATCAATATACATTTAAACAAAAGGAGATGAATTGTGGTGATTCGAACCGATGTGCCTTACCCTAACATCCAAATATTTCAGTAATTAAATTTTATTTGGCTATAACTCTGGGACCAATTAAAATAAGTAGTACCACTTATGATATATCGTTGAAAGCTCTCAATGAGGGCTTATTATTCCAAATTTTTTTTTCTTGGTTGTACGTACTTACAGACGTCACGCCGAAACTAGTTAAAATGGATTCAGGGATGGTCAAAATGGATGTTTCCGTTGAAATGTGGAAAGCGAAATATTTGCCATCACAATACTTCCTTTATTTCGTACAAGGAAGTAAATATCGTTTAAAAAGTTTAATTCTACCACTAGAATCAAAAATGTTTTCTACTTAAAATTTACAAAATAACACGTACTGTTGTAATTCTTCGTTTTCTTTTTTTTGGGCAAGAAAAAAAAAACAAGATCTTTTAAGGAGAATTTCGAAAAATTAAAATTTTAACAGCTATAAAAACAGCGAAAAAAATTTCAAATAACTTTAATAATTAAAATGTAACCCTTTCCCGTATATGATTATATCTCAAGAGTTTAATTAGGTTTTAATTATCTTCTTACATAATGCAAAAAGATTTTCAGTCGACCAATTCGACCAATATGTGGGAATTAACAAGCCCAGATTAATGAAATCATGCCTCCTCTGACGTGAAATACAGTATCGGGTTTATCAGTTTATCAAAAATATTTTTGAGAAGCCAGTAATAATAGTTAAGAGGTTTCTCTTTGTGTTTCTTCTAAAGTTGTTGTATAGCCGTTACACTTTACGGCTTCAAATTTTAATATCAAAGAATTTTACGACAAGATTCTTAATTAATTATGAGATAGTGGCATTCGAAAATTTTTCCGCGAACATTTGACGCGTTTCTTGAAAGGATACAGAAAGCGCATAAGCTTTAACTGTAGCAACACTTTCCTCGATCGAATAAGGTATTTTAGAAAAATACAACTGGAAAGATTGAAATTACAGTACATTAAACCATGAACAATTTATAACTGACAAAAATATGATAATATTTACATGCACAACAATAGTGGAGCATGAGTAGCAGCGTTAAAGGTGTCCTCAAATAACCGGTTCGGATTTAAGTCGCTTACTTATTATGTAAGCATAATAGTCATTGTATAATTTTTAATTAAGTTTTCTAATTATTTAATTATCGTATATTATTGATACGTAGAATGTGGGAATGACAATGGATTTGCGATCGCCTAATTTCAGTATTTATATTTGGAGATCATTACTTACATCTTTATCCTATTACTCGTACTTTCCCGCCTACCGCTGTAGCAGAACTACAGAAGGGAAAGTATGGTAATCGGTTCAACTTTTTACGTTTTGACACTTAAAAACCCAAAAAACAAAAAATTCGCGTGGAAATTTTACGGATCTTTGTATGTACGTGTGTGACCCTAACCACCCTTTTCCTGGGTTCGGTGTTAGCCTCTAAATCTCCGGAACTACTCGACCGATTTTGACCAAACTTGGTCATATTACTTCTATATATGAGGCATTTTATATATTGGCCATTACATTTTCAACTTAAAAAATCTACGGGGTGAGAATGTACAGCAAGGTCGTCACTCTCAGTATCTCAAGATTTCGCCTAATTAAGGTCTTATTTTTTTAGGCACATTTGTTAACGATTAAACAATAATATTTCCAAAAATGTTTTTGCAGAATTGCACCCTCACCCCAATAGATTTTCTAAATAAAGTAGTGGTTAAGCGTATAGGTGTTAATAGTACGCCCTCTCACCACAAGGAACGCTAGTGTAGCACTGACGTGTAGCTATTGTAGTCGTTCGATATGTTGGAATGTCACAGGTAAGCAGGAGAATTAAATAAATTAATAATATTAAAAGTGTAAAAAATTATTTAAAGTGGTCGCTAGTACCGCCACACCCGCGCGAATGAAATACGTATTCGTATGCGTGCACACTTTCATTAGAATGATTGAATTAATTAAACAAAAAATATTATATTTAAAGAAAATGATAAATATTTTTAATTACGTTGTGTGCGTACGTGTGTAAACCGTACATCAGAAAAAAGCCGCGTGGCGGGAAACTCCTGCAACTGTGTTGTCACCTTTTTTTTTATGTATTATAATTAGGTTATGGAAAAATATTTTAAATAATTTTTTTTGTTTTAATAAGTATCAAAATATCTGAGAAGCTGTTTGGGTGGAAAAATTATTACATTACATAAAAATACTTCTAAAGAGGGGAGTTTCAAAAATCAAATTAATTTTCATTTTGCAGCACTCGCTATTGTTTTACGCTTAATCTTGAAGCGGCAACAATTAGGTTTTAGTTTACTCATTCCCCGTCAGAGAGCAGATTTAGACTGTTGCACAGGTCAAGCTATTATGAAAGCGGGCTTTAATATCTTGGCGTCGTCACATGAGAAAGTGCGCGTACCGGTTCTCAGAAACAAACTCAATGACCGTCGTACACAGAATTCTGTCCGTCCTTAATTGTTACTTGATTGCACATCGATAATAGTTACTCTGTATTCATTTTCCTTACGTACGAAGAATATCGCTAAAGTAAAGACCGCTGAGAAATTTCTCTCCTTAAAGTCGGCGAACCTGTGTCGTTCATGGCCACGCTAGTAATGTACACACAGTATTGTTGTCTGTAAGTTGTCGCGTTTTAGTATCTTTGATTACGTGTAAATAATTACGCTATAAACTGAATAGGAAAATCGATGTTGGCTCCGACTCTGAAATACGTGAAGTCATTAGTTTTTTAAACCATCAAAACGTTAAGCCGGCTTAAATTCATAGGCGGTTGGTTGCTGTGCACGGTGATAATGTAATGAATGAAAGAAACATACGGAATTGGTGTGAAAGGTTTGGAAATAAACAATTAATGTGCACGATGAAGAACGTTCAGGGAGGCGCTCGATAATCACCGAAGACTTGTTGAAACGCGTCGATGATGAAATCAAAAAAGATCGTCGCTCAACGATTTCCGACCTTGCCGTTCTTTTTCCTGATGTTTCAAGAGCTGCTATCGGTCGCATTATTCATGACCATTTAGGCTTCAGAAAGGCTTGTGCACGTCGGGTACGGCACGTATTAACGGAACTTCACAAAAAAATCCGAATGGAATCTGCTTTGGGATTTTTGATGCGCTACACAGAAAAAGGTGATGAGTTCCTTAATTCGATTGTTACCGATGATGAAACATGGATGTCGTATTATACGCCAGAGAAAAAACGGCAATCAAGTGAATGACGTCATCCTCTATCACCAACAAAACCGACAAAGTCACAGCCATTTGGACGGAAACTGATGGCCACAGTGTTTTGGGATCGGTTTGGCATACTGCTGATCGATTTCATGTCGCGTGGAACGACTATAAATGCAGAAGCGTACTGCGAAACTGCGTAAGTTACGGAGCACTATTCAAAATCGGTGACGTGGACGGTTGACCGACGGCGTCGTCCTGCTCCACAATAATGCACGTCCACATGATGCGGGTACGACGCGTGGTTTACTGAGAGCATTTGGATGGGAAATTTACGATCACAATCATATAGTGCGGACTTAGCTTCTTCTGATTACCATTTGTTTGGGAAATTGAAAGAATTTTTGAGTTGTAACCGATTCACGGGTGACGATGAACTTAAAAATGTTATTAATTATTGGCTAAATGAACTGGCGGGAGAAGAATGTGACGATGGTATATTGAAGTTGGTGTATCGCTACGATAAATGTCTAATTCATGTGGCGATTATATAAAGTAGTATAAGGTATGTAGTTGAAGAGAAATAAAAAAATTCATTTTTTTACAATGGAACGGTCTTTAGATATAACCTCTTGTATATTAACACTTCGTTTCTTGCTTTGCATCGCTTGCAAAATTTTTTATTTCTTTTTCCTACCTTTTAATTAGTATTATTTTCTATTTTATAAACCATATAAGTTTTTTTAGAGTTATCACATTTTGTAATTTAAATTTTAGTCAGTTTAAAATATATGTTTACAACAATAAAGCGCTATTTTGAAAATAAAAACTCAGTTTGTAAACCGTGTAAAACAAGAAACTGAATATTGATATAAATTAGGAAAGTGAATACAGAGATAATATTACCGAGTGTGAGCGCTAGAGCTCTCTGGATCGTAGAAAATGTATAATTTTTCCAATTTTAGTGTTACAATCAATTTCTTGAATTTATGCCCAAAATTACTTACAGTATCAAAATAATATCAGGAGCAATCTGAATGTAATATATTAAAATAAGAGTATATAACAAAATTTCAAATCATTTATGTAGACAGCGGTAGATCTTCTTAAGAAAAAACTTTAACTTACATTTTCTGGGTAGAAAACGTCTTTGATATATAAAAATTTGAATCGTCAAAATAATGTCCTTTAAAATAACGTATCACAATCGCATCCTTTCTATTTAAAATTTTTGAGCTGCTCCCCATGGAGCCTGAGGTATGGTGTATTATACCGAAAAATAGATAAGTTTCGAGCGTTTACCGATTACGTTTTTTGTTTAAGACAAAAGTTATTTATGCAATACCCTATTTAGTTAATTGTGTGAGTGCGCGCGCGCGCATGTGGCGTGCGCGCGTCTTTTTAACTTTTTTGTGACATATTTTCTTCTGTATGTTTAATATTCTTGGATTATATAAATAAAAAGATGCTCTATCAGGGAATTTTATTTAGGATATTTATTTATCTTATTTGCTATTAAGTTAGTTATAAGATAGCTTATTAAAAAGTTTTAAGTTGAAAAAAAAAGCTTCGTCTTTGAAAGTGATTGGCGCAAAATTACGGCAGTATTCACAAGAAAGTGAAATATAAATAAATGTATATATATATATATATATATATAAACTTTTGGATTGGCGGTGGGATTTTTTGGGACGGTAGGACTGACGTTTTCGGATCTGGAGTTGTAAAAACGCGAAGGTCGAAATTTTCTAGAAGTTGAAACATGGTACCCATTACATAGGTAGCTTTCTTATGAAATCCACCTAAAAAACGCATTTCCCAAATTTTTTTTCTCTGTAATCTGATATTTTCAGGCATCGTTTTTATTCTACGAGCGACTGAATTTCTTCATAACTGAAAATCTTCAGTAGTTGACATAATTTCCTTCTTAAATTTAAATTCTTGAAAAAATGCTTCTCATCCAGTCGTCAAAGGGTTTTTCGTGTATTCAAAGTGAATATGCAATCTTAAATTAAGCAATTGTAGTACCTTTTGATTTAGTCATGGACATACAAACTGTCAAGCGATCGATTTAGTTTACAGTTCTTTCATTTTAAATTTTCTTTAACTGCTGCTGATAAGATATTGAGAATCATATTTTTTAATATTAAAATTATGATATTAGTATCATATTGTAATCGCAAAAAATTTCGGTTTTCAGATTTCCACGAAAATATTCATTTTGACCATCCCTGAATCCATTTCGACTAGTTTCGGCGTGACGTGTGTACGTACGTGCGTATGTATCTCGCATAACTCAAAAACGATTAGTCGTAGAACGTTTAAATTTTGGATTTAGGACTGTTGTAATATCTAATTGTGCACCTTTCCTTTTGATTGTAATCGACTGAACCAAAAGTGTCCAAAAAATCCTAAAATCCAAACAAGTTTGGATTGTGGACTTCTTCATAACTGCAAGGATAAGCCCTCTTTGAGGGCTTTTCAACGATATATCATAAGTGGTATTTATTTTCATCGGTTCCAGAGTTGTAGCCAAATAAAATTTTAATTAATGAATTATTTTGATCTTACAAAAGGATGGTACGTCGGTTCGAATCAGACTTCATCTCTTTTTTTTTTAATAATGTAATATATTGATTTATTAATAATTATTAACATTTGATTGTAAGAAAAGTTTTACGATAATTAATAATTCAATAATAACCGTTAGAAAAAAAATGAAAAATTTAAAAAGTTAATTATGAAATTAAATTGTATGTACTTTTCATTCTATAAAAATGTGTATATGTAATTTAATAGGCATACAAGGAAGTCATGTGGTGTCCATATCAAATTTTTTTCTTAAAATAAATAAAAATATAAAATATTGAGGAAGGTATATTTTATAAAATATAAAATATACCTTCCTTCTCATATGAAATTTCTAAGTCTATTTTCTTTGTTTTTTTTCTTTTAATCGGACTTATATTTAGAGATAATTATGGTAACTGTAAGATATAGTTTAGTTTTTCAAACACGGCACCATTTGATATAATAAGTGTTATATATTATTTTAAATATATAGTTTTTTTAAATTAGTATGTTTATTCTTAAGAAAAATCAAACATATATTTTTATACCTGGTTGAAACTTTGTATATCTGGCTTCTGGTTGAAACCATCCATCGATTCATAAACAAATTCAAAGTTCGTTCGGTATAAATAGGCAAACGAGTGAAATATAACGAAAATAAAAATATACGACCACTATAAATAATATACGTACACTATTCCCGCGGCGAATGATAACTCGCTGCGTTAAAGGAAGCTGAGAAGGGGGAGGTTGAATAGATATTCATGTTGTGCGCATCGTTCAAGGTCAGACGATTGTTAGGCGAGTCATTTGGGATGAAATGGACGACTAAATGACGACTTCTTTTTCTAATTAGCCTCCGGAACCACCGTAAGATTTCTTCAGAAAATGAATGAGGATGATATCTATGAATGTAAATGAAGTGTAGTCTTGTACAGTCTCAGGTAAACCGTTTCTGAGATGTGTGGTTAACTAAAACCAAACTACCAAAGACGAACACGGAGGCGATCGACGTAGAGTCTACAGTAGAGACCATGCTGGCAAGTGAGGAGAATTTTCACACGATTGCAACGTTCGTGTCGGGAATACTAAAAGAAAAAGAGTGGGAAGCGTGGGGATGAGAGACAGCCTCGGCTGGAGTCGTCGTCTGTTCGTGGGAACGTGTTGCACGGGTGGGCGGTGGCGATGAAGGTCGAGGACTCTCGAGTTTCCTGAGCTATTAAGACCGAGACCGGGCAGGGGTTCCACTCGGGATTACTCCTGTTAGAGGCAGGTCACAAAAGACGAAGACCCGGTTGCGGAGGTGGGGTGGCTGGGAACGGCAGAGCCGAGCCTGGCTGCCCGCCCTCGTGGTTAGAGACGAAGGCACTTCCCGGAGCTGTGTGATGATTTAATACGTATCCAGCTCCGGGAAGCAGGGGGAAAAACCACCAAAGAACATCGGTATTCGCGATCTAGTATTTAAATCCATGTAAAACTAACTGCCTTCACTAGAATTTGAACCGTAGATCTCTCGACTTCGAAATCAGCTGATTTACGAAGCTTCAATGGCGGCTAAAAAAAAAAGTTAATTTATGTATATATACTTGAATAATTATTTTAAGTTATTTTATTTTTAATAAAGTTGATGAATCTCAACAAGCGAGCAACATGGCTCGCAAACTACGGTTTGGGCATCGCCGTTCTGTATTGTAATTTCACCCAGGCTTCTTTTAAACCACCCAGGTATATTTTGGGATAGTTCCTTTTTATTCGCGGGGTAGCACATCCGCGTCTTCTCAAAGCTGTTTTGGAAGTCGCGAGTTTCAGCGTTCAAGTCCTAGTAAAGGCAATTACTTTTATACGGATTTGAATACTAGATCGTGGATACCGGTGTTCTTTGGTGATTGGGTTTCAATCAACCACACATCTCAGGAACGGTCGAACTGAGACTGTACAAGACTACACTTCATTTACATTCATACAAATCATCCTCATTCATCCTTTGAAGTAATACCTGAACGGTAATTCCCGGAGGCTAAACAGGAAAAAGAAAAGGGGTAGCGCACCTAACGTGAAGTAATGTATTATTATTTACCGATCAAAATAAAAGATTTATTTTATTTTTATATAATAATTTTGAATAGTAACATAGAATAGTTAAAAAGTAATTTTAATTGCTTTGAAAAAAAACTGTGCTAATATTTTTGGTTTATTTATTTTTCCATTGAATTTAAAATTCGTAAGATAAATTTATTTTATAAAAGAAATTTTGTTATGTTGAACTTTACGTATTATATGATGATATATATAAAAAATTTTAATAAAATTATATGTACATAATAGTTATTTTTATTTTTATTATTTTGTACAGTTTATTGTAGTTACATGAAGTTGAAAGTCGTAAAACTTGTGCACATCATAAATTCTCTAGTATTATTTCTTTTTATATATCTTCTTCAGTATTCTATCTTTGAACACATCGACTCGCAATTAAACGGTGACCTTGAAATAATTTTATTTCTAACAATGTAAAGAAAAATCAATTCAAGTATAATAAATGTATATATTAGTTTGTATAAGTATTTTAATATCTTTTATAGATTTTAACAAGCTATCATTTTGAACTTTTCATGAAATAGAAGACTTCTGTTTAAAGTTTTTCAACTGATTTTCAATATCGACCAGCTATTGTAACTGTATTTTTTTATCTCCTTAAAACATTGTTTGAGTGCCCACAGTACGGGTATTATTTTATTAATCTGCGAATCAATAAACGGGTACCGCTTTAAAAATTATTGATCTCAGGCTAAATCAAACCATCTAAAAGACAGTAAACGACTCTTGCGGCCTGTTTTCAAGCAGTTTATACCTATTTTTACTTCCTTGTACGAAGTAAAATAAGTATTGTGATCGTGAAAAATTTCGGTTTTCAGATTTCAACGGAAATATCGATTTTGACCATCTCTGAATCTATTTTCACTAGTTTCTGCGTGATGTGTGTGTGCGTACGTATGTATCTTGCATAACTCAAAAACGGTTAGCTGTAGGTGTTGAAATTTTGGATTTAGAACTGTTTAAACATCCAGTTGTGCACGTTCCCTTTAGATTGCAATCGACTGAATCAAAAGTGTTCAAAAAATCCCAAAATTCAAAACAATTTTGATTTTGGATTTTTCCTTAACTGCAGTAATTAGCTCCCGTTGAAAACTTTTTAACTATACATCATAAGTGGTATTTATTTACAGTGGTTCCAAAGTTATAGGCAAATAAGATTTCAGTTAATGAAATATTTCATCTTACAAGGAGAAGGCACATCGATTGGAATCAGACTTCACCTCATTTTTTTAATTATTTAATTAATTTATTAATAAATTTATTATTCATTTATTTTATTATCTAATTATTAATTGTAATTATAAAATTATAATTTAATTTTAAAAAATAATTTTTTTTCAAATATTGTTATTTTTTAATCGTTAACAAATATGCCTAAGAAAAATAAGATTTAATTAGACAAAATCTTTAGATATTCTGTTTGATCTTGCTTTACAGCCTCACCCCCTTGACCTTTTAAGTTATCAATGTCCCATATATAGAAGTAAACTGACCAAGTTTTTTATCAAAATCAGTCCAGTAGTTCTGGAGATATAAGGTGATTTAGTGAGAGACATAGAACATACATATGTACATACGAACATTAACATCTGGAAAATTTTCTCCGGTTTTTTGGGTTCCTTAGCTGTCATAAAGTAAAGATCCGGTTTAAACCGCGTATGCCCGAATTAGACCGATTACAATACTTTCCCTTCTAAAGCTATAGCTCTGCTATAGCGCTAGACGGGAAAGTAAAAATAAAATCAATAAAAAAGGGTCAATTTTATATTGAAAATGTATTAAATATAGTACAATAGAAAGTGTATAAAAATTTCATAATCGTGTGTAAAAATCTAGTGAATCTCACTTTTCGAAAAAGGTGTTGTAAAATGTTATACAACGTGTAAGTAATATGTAACAACTGGAGGTGAGTTGTAGCTCCTGGACAATTCATTTTAGGGGAAAATATTCGCGAATAAACATGTTTATTCGCATAAACATATTTATGTTTTGCATCCGAAAATATTACACCTAAAATTGAAAGTTTTTTATTTTAAGGTAATAAAATCTGTAGCTGTATTAGAAAAATGGCGGAGACTTAAATTACATCAATAGGATATTGTAATGCACACTTTTACTCGCAAAAATGGAGGAAAGGTTTCCTGTTTAGTTATTTGTAACTTGTCTTATTTAAGTGATCTTCTCGAGAAAATGAACTCTCTGTATTCCGAATTTAGCAGTTTAATGTTGTAGTGTTAAATTATGCAAAACATTAGATCTAAGGTGAGATATATTTAAAAAAATGATCTGTTGTTTAAATTTTTAATGTTACAGGATGTACAAAACAGAATATCAGGATTTTAAGGCCGATAAATATGTCATAACTTATCAAGGAAAGTCTCCTTGATACTTCAACATTTCCTTCATTGGTTTTCCTTCCTCGGTTGTTATCACGTACTCTTTCATTTACACAGAACTCTCGTTTCAAACCGATTATGCCACCGACAAATGTTATTTTCACTCGGAGAATCGCAATTAAACTTTCTACATAGTGCGTGTTCAACTGTAACTACTGACTTACTTTTGAACTGCGGAACACAGATGACTTTTTCTTCAGGAGTGGCGATCTAGTTTGCTAGTGGCGCTATCCAACGGAAAGGTAGAAAATCAATTACAGCCGGGCGCGCAACTAAAACTTTCCTTTTAGCCCATTGATTCTAGCCTTAAATAAATACTGTATACCTCATCCAAGAGATATTATAACAGATTAATTCCCGTTATTCTTTTTTTGTTAACCGGTGTTTCAAACTAATGTCAACAGACGTGCAATAATTGTCATTTAATTTTATTAGAATTCAAATTATTTATAGCTGTTTACACCGTTTTGTAGTTATTAAATAAAATGTTGAAATGGATTTTATGACTGATTTATTTTAAGATAATAGTAATAGTTACTTACCGTTTATCGGATACGATGGAAAAATTCAATTTATAGCACTTCCAAATTTTTCGTCGTTTTCATAATTTTTTTTTCAACTTTCTTTACTCAATTTTTACAATTCAGTTGTTAATAGTCCAAAACAAGAAGTATAATAAAAACACTTTTTCTTTTCACATTTTACATTAATATATATTGAAAGACGATACTATCGTGGTTTATAAAATGTTGTTACCTTCATTTTGTAACATTCATTCTATATATCATATAATACAAAACAAGCTTTGTAATATAAAATTGTTTTCAAATTTTTCTAACACGCTTTCTTTTATTTTTTTAAATTGAATAATTGTCTTATTTAAAAAAAAAGTAATAAAATTATAGGTTTTTTTAAATTACTTTAATTAAACAAAACTATGCAATTTGGATTAATAAAATAAGTTAATGATGTAATTAAGATTTTTTTTAATATTCTTTAAAATCATCTTTTTTTGGTTTATTTTAATTGTTCTTCTCTAGAAGACTTTGGCTGTCTTTTCCTGTAATATCTATTTTATTTACTTCTCTAACAGTTCATTGTCGTGTCAACAGCACTTTTTTTCCACCGGTGAGATTAATCGTAGTTCAGTCCGGTCTCCTACACACATAAATCTAACTTAATCCATCTATGTTCAGACATATATCCTTCGGGATGTCGAACTTTAATACAAAAGTTTCCTGCTTGTTTATCTTCTAGACACCACAATATATATATATATATATATATTTCGTATATATATATATATATATATATATATACGTTTGTAATATTTATTTATAAAAATCATTTTATAAAATAAAAATACAAAGGGGTAACTATGTATTGAATTAAATTTGAAGTGGTAAATTCAAATCGTTTCCGTAATTATTTGAAATTTATAAGAATTATAAAGGAAATAAATGTGATAAATACAGTTTCAAAAATTTATGTTCTTTATAAAGTTTGCGCAAAAGAGATAACTTTCTTATTAACAATCAAATTTTTAAATGTTTGTGTTGCGAGTGACAGAGTATCGTCTCGTATATGTCAAATATATATCGAAGTAGTAGCGCATCTCAATTTAATTCGGTGGTTCCTGATGTCGAATGCTTGGCATTTTTTACAAAATTTATTTATCATTTATCACCTGCTGAACTTGCGCAATTGACCCTGTAGTCGCTTTAAGAAAACAAAGGAATGGATTTTTATTTCACTTTTAAGAAATAATTTAATATTTGTAAAGCCCCTTCATTCATTTTTTATTTCGTAATAAATATTTCGTCTATTTTGTTTTAAACTTTTAAAATAATTTAGTAAGCATTTAATTGTACCTCGTGTAACAGTTCGACTGTAACGCAGGGTTTTCGTGGTCGGTTTTTATTTTTCATTTAAAAATCGGATTTAAGGTCACTCCGTAACGTTTGTTTTGGTTTTTAAACTAAAATCAACCGTACTATTCGCTTATCATTAAATTCTATTCACACTAAAATAAATTGTTTTGTTAACGATCGTTAAAAATTTTATCCTAGCCACAATAAGAAAAAAAAATTTCTTCACGTACCAGTTATTGCGGAAATATCTATGTAAATATATAATAGTAACATTTTTTATCTTTACTTCGTTTTTTAACTTATAAATTATATTTTGAATAGCATATACGTAAAAGCTGACCTTTTTTATCATTTTAGGGACGTCGTGGAAATAAAAGAGATTCAATCTGAACGGTAATGATGCAAGAAGTTCCGACGGAATTACGGTGGGTCCCTTCTCATACAAGTTCTCGGATTCGGTTCCGGTCGAGTACTCGTTTCTGTCTCGTTTCATTTTCTAAATATTCACTTATTCCCTTTAGCAATTTATCTGAAGTGTACATGGAGGGTATTTTGATATTTCCTGAATATTAATGTTTAGCAGCCTATACCATCAATTCATACGGAAATGCGATCGTTATAACAAAGTATGTATATGGTAGAAGCATTTCATTAATTTATTAGTACGACTATAATTTTTCTTAAAAAATACAAAGGGGATAAATAAAAACCATGAACGTTTCCCTATAAACACAATGCTCCTTAGATACACATACGAGAGTACAGCTTAGAAATGTAACCACTTAAGTAATTTGGCACATGAATTTTCTTATTACGTCTAAAAAAATATGATTTGGACAACACATGACTTCCTCCTACTAAAGTACATAAAATTTTATTTCACTAATAACTTCTGATATTTTTTCTTTTTTTGTTATTGAATTATTATTAATCGTAAAAATTTTTACAATCAGAAGTTAATAATTATTAAAAAAATCAATATACATTTAAAAAAAAGGAGATGAATTGTGGTGATTCGAACCGATGTGCCTTACCCTAACATCCAAATATTTCAGTAATTAAATTTTATTTGGCTATAACTCTGGGACCAATTAAAATAAGTAGTACCACTTATGATATATCGTTGAAAGCTCTCAATGAGGGCTTATTATTCCAATTTTTTTTATTTTGGATGTACGTACTTACAGACGTCACGCCGAAACTAGTTAAAATGGATTCAGGGATGGTCAAAATGGATGTTTCCGTTGAAATGTGGAAAGCGAAATATTTGCCATCACAATACTTCCTTTATTTCGTACAAGGAAGTAAATATCGTTTAAAAAGTTTAATTCTACCACTAGAATCAAAAATGTTTTCTACTTAAAATTTACAAAATAACACGTACTGTTGTAATTCTTCGTTTTCTTTTTTTTGGGCAAGAAAAAAAAAACAAGATCTTTTAAGGAGAATTTCGAAAAATTAAAATTTTAACAGCTATAAAAACAGCGAAAAAAATTTCAAATAACTTTAATAATTAAAATGTAACCCTTTCCCGTATATGATTATATCTCAAGAGTTTAATTAGGTTTTAATTATCTTCTTACATAATGCAAAAAGATTTTCAGTCGACCAATTCGACCAATATGTGGGAATTAACAAGCCCAGATTAATGAAATCATGCCTCCTCTGACGTGAAATACAGTATCGGGTTTATCAGTTTATCAAAAATATTTTTGAGAAGCCAGTAATAATAGTTAAGAGGTTTCTCTTTGTGTTTCTTCTAAAGTTGTTGTATAGCCGTTACACTTTACGGCTTCAAATTTTAATATCAAAGAATTTTACGACAAGATTCTTAATTAATTATGAGATAGTGGCATTCGAAAATTTTTCCGCGAACATTTGACGCGTTTCTTGAAAGGATACAGAAAGCGCATAAGCTTTAACTGTAGCAACACTTTCCTCGATCGAATAAGGTATTTTAGAAAAATACAACTGGAAAGATTGAAATTACAGTACATTAAACCATGAACAATTTATAACTGACAAAAATATGATAATATTTACATGCACAACAATAGTGGAGCATGAGTAGCAGCGTTAAAGGTGTCCTCAAATAACCGGTTCGGATTTAAGTCGCTTACTTATTATGTAAGCATAATAGTCATTGTATAATTTTTAATTAAGTTTTCTAATTATTTAATTATCGTATATTATTGATACGTAGAATGTGGGAATGACAATGGATTTGCGATCGCCTAATTTCAGTATTTATATTTGGAGATCATTACTTACATCTTTATCCTATTACTCGTACTTTCCCGCCTACCGCTGTAGCAGAACTACAGAAGGGAAAGTATGGTAATCGGTTCAACTTTTTACGTTTTGACACTTAAAAACCCAAAAAACAAAAAATTCGCGTGGAAATTTTACGGATCTTTGTATGTACGTGTGTGACCCTAACCACCCTTTTCCTGGGTTCGGTGTTAGCCTCTAAATCTCCGGAACTACTCGACCGATTTTGACCAAACTTGGTCATATTACTTCTATATATGAGGCATTTTATATATTGGCCATTACATTTTCAACTTAAAAAATCTACGGGGTGAGAATGTACAGCAAGGTCGTCACTCTCAGTATCTCAAGATTTCGCCTAATTAAGGTCTTATTTTTTTAGGCACATTTGTTAACGATTAAACAATAATATTTCCAAAAATGTTTTTGCAGAATTGCACCCTCACCCCAATAGATTTTCTAAATAAAGTAGTGGTTAAGCGTATAGGTGTTAATAGTACGCCCTCTCACCACAAGGAACGCTAGTGTAGCACTGACGTGTAGCTATTGTAGTCGTTCGATATGTTGGAATGTCACAGGTAAGCAGGAGAATTAAATAAATTAATAATATTAAAAGTGTAAAAAATTATTTAAAGTGGTCGCTAGTACCGCCACACCCGCGCGAATGAAATACGTATTCGTATGCGTGCACACTTTCATTAGAATGATTGAATTAATTAAACAAAAAATATTATATTTAAAGAAAATGATAAATATTTTTAATTACGTTGTGTGCGTACGTGTGTAAACCGTACATCAGAAAAAAGCCGCGTGGCGGGAAACTCCTGCAACTGTGTTGTCACCTTTTTTTTTATGTATTATAATTAGGTTATGGAAAAATATTTTAAATAATTTTTTTTGTTTTAATAAGTATCAAAATATCTGAGAAGCTGTTTGGGTGGAAAAATTATTACATTACATAAAAATACTTCTAAAGAGGGGAGTTTCAAAAATCAAATTAATTTTCATTTTGCAGCACTCGCTATTGTTTTACGCTTAATCTTGAAGCGGCAACAATTAGGTTTTAGTTTACTCATTCCCCGTCAGAGAGCAGATTTAGACTGTTGCACAGGTCAAGCTATTATGAAAGCGGGCTTTAATATCTTGGCGTCGTCACATGAGAAAGTGCGCGTACCGGTTCTCAGAAACAAACTCAATGACCGTCGTACACAGAATTCTGTCCGTCCTTAATTGTTACTTGATTGCACATCGATAATAGTTACTCTGTATTCATTTTCCTTACGTACGAAGAATATCGCTAAAGTAAAGACCGCTGAGAAATTTCTCTCCTTAAAGTCGGCGAACCTGTGTCGTTCATGGCCACGCTAGTAATGTACACACAGTATTGTTGTCTGTAAGTTGTCGCGTTTTAGTATCTTTGATTACGTGTAAATAATTACGCTATAAACTGAATAGGAAAATCGATGTTGGCTCCGACTCTGAAATACGTGAAGTCATTAGTTTTTTAAACCATCAAAACGTTAAGCCGGCTTAAATTCATAGGCGGTTGGTTGCTGTGCACGGTGATAATGTAATGAATGAAAGAAACATACGGAATTGGTGTGAAAGGTTTGGAAATAAACAATTAATGTGCACGATGAAGAACGTTCAGGGAGGCGCTCGATAATCACCGAAGACTTGTTGAAACGCGTCGATGATGAAATCAAAAAAGATCGTCGCTCAACGATTTCCGACCTTGCCGTTCTTTTTCCTGATGTTTCAAGAGCTGCTATCGGTCGCATTATTCATGACCATTTAGGCTTCAGAAAGGCTTGTGCACGTCGGGTACGGCACGTATTAACGGAACTTCACAAAAAAATCCGAATGGAATCTGCTTTGGGATTTTTGATGCGCTACACAGAAAAAGGTGATGAGTTCCTTAATTCGATTGTTACCGATGATGAAACATGGATGTCGTATTATACGCCAGAGAAAAAACGGCAATCAAGTGAATGACGTCATCCTCTATCACCAACAAAACCGACAAAGTCACAGCCATTTGGACGGAAACTGATGGCCACAGTGTTTTGGGATCGGTTTGGCATACTGCTGATCGATTTCATGTCGCGTGGAACGACTATAAATGCAGAAGCGTACTGCGAAACTGCGTAAGTTACGGAGCACTATTCAAAATCGGTGACGTGGACGGTTGACCGACGGCGTCGTCCTGCTCCACAATAATGCACGTCCACATGATGCGGGTACGACGCGTGGTTTACTGAGAGCATTTGGATGGGAAATTTACGATCACAATCATATAGTGCGGACTTAGCTTCTTCTGATTACCATTTGTTTGGGAAATTGAAAGAATTTTTGAGTTGTAACCGATTCACGGGTGACGATGAACTTAAAAATGTTATTAATTATTGGCTAAATGAACTGGCGGGAGAAGAATGTGACGATGGTATATTGAAGTTGGTGTATCGCTACGATAAATGTCTAATTCATGTGGCGATTATATAAAGTAGTATAAGGTATGTAGTTGAAGAGAAATAAAAAAATTCATTTTTTTACAATGGAACGGTCTTTAGATATAACCTCTTGTATATTAACACTTCGTTTCTTGCTTTGCATCGCTTGCAAAATTTTTTATTTCTTTTTCCTACCTTTTAATTAGTATTATTTTCTATTTTATAAACCATATAAGTTTTTTTAGAGTTATCACATTTTGTAATTTAAATTTTAGTCAGTTTAAAATATATGTTTACAACAATAAAGCGCTATTTTGAAAATAAAAACTCAGTTTGTAAACCGTGTAAAACAAGAAACTGAATATTGATATAAATTAGGAAAGTGAATACAGAGATAATATTACCGAGTGTGAGCGCTAGAGCTCTCTGGATCGTAGAAAATGTATAATTTTTCCAATTTTAGTGTTACAATCAATTTCTTGAATTTATGCCCAAAATTACTTACAGTATCAAAATAATATCAGGAGCAATCTGAATGTAATATATTAAAATAAGAGTATATAACAAAATTTCAAATCATTTATGTAGACAGCGGTAGATCTTCTTAAGAAAAAACTTTAACTTACATTTTCTGGGTAGAAAACGTCTTTGATATATAAAAATTTGAATCGTCAAAATAATGTCCTTTAAAATAACGTATCACAATCGCATCCTTTCTATTTAAAATTTTTGAGCTGCTCCCCATGGAGCCTGAGGTATGGTGTATTATACCGAAAAATAGATAAGTTTCGAGCGTTTACCGATTACGTTTTTTGTTTAAGACAAAAGTTATTTATGCAATACCCTATTTAGTTAATTGTGTGAGTGCGCGCGCGCGCATGTGGCGTGCGCGCGTCTTTTTAACTTTTTTGTGACATATTTTCTTCTGTATGTTTAATATTCTTGGATTATATAAATAAAAAGATGCTCTATCAGGGAATTTTATTTAGGATATTTATTTATCTTATTTGCTATTAAGTTAGTTATAAGATAGCTTATTAAAAAGTTTTAAGTTGAAAAAAAAAGCTTCGTCTTTGAAAGTGATTGGCGCAAAATTACGGCAGTATTCACAAGAAAGTGAAATATAAATAAATGTATATATATATATATATATATATATATAAACTTTTGGATTGGCGGTGGGATTTTTTGGGACGGTAGGACTGACGTTTTCGGATCTGGAGTTGTAAAAACGCGAAGGTCGAAATTTTCTAGAAGTTGAAACATGGTACCCATTACATAGGTAGCTTTCTTATGAAATCCACCTAAAAAACGCATTTCCCAAATTTTTTTTCTCTGTAATCTGATATTTTCAGGCATCGTTTTTATTCTACGAGCGACTGAATTTCTTCATAACTGAAAATCTTCAGTAGTTGACATAATTTCCTTCTTAAATTTAAATTCTTGAAAAAATGCTTCTCATCCAGTCGTCAAAGGGTTTTTCGTGTATTCAAAGTGAATATGCAATCTTAAATTAAGCAATTGTAGTACCTTTTGATTTAGTCATGGACATACAAACTGTCAAGCGATCGATTTAGTTTACAGTTCTTTCATTTTAAATTTTCTTTAACTGCTGCTGATAAGATATTGAGAATCATATTTTTTAATATTAAAATTATGATATTAGTATCATATTGTAATCGCAAAAAATTTCGGTTTTCAGATTTCCACGAAAATATTCATTTTGACCATCCCTGAATCCATTTCGACTAGTTTCGGCGTGACGTGTGTACGTACGTGCGTATGTATCTCGCATAACTCAAAAACGATTAGTCGTAGAACGTTTAAATTTTGGATTTAGGACTGTTGTAATATCTAATTGTGCACCTTTCCTTTTGATTGTAATCGACTGAACCAAAAGTGTCCAAAAAATCCTAAAATCCAAACAAGTTTGGATTGTGGACTTCTTCATAACTGCAAGGATAAGCCCTCTTTGAGGGCTTTTCAACGATATATCATAAGTGGTATTTATTTTCATCGGTTCCAGAGTTGTAGCCAAATAAAATTTTAATTAATGAATTATTTTGATCTTACAAAAGGATGGTACGTCGGTTCGAATCAGACTTCATCTCTTTTTTTTTTAATAATGTAATATATTGATTTATTAATAATTATTAACATTTGATTGTAAGAAAAGTTTTACGATAATTAATAATTCAATAATAACCGTTAGAAAAAAAATGAAAAATTTAAAAAGTTAATTATGAAATTAAATTGTATGTACTTTTCATTCTATAAAAATGTGTATATGTAATTTAATAGGCATACAAGGAAGTCATGTGGTGTCCATATCAAATTTTTTTCTTAAAATAAATAAAAATATAAAATATTGAGGAAGGTATATTTTATAAAATATAAAATATACCTTCCTTCTCATATGAAATTTCTAAGTCTATTTTCTTTGTTTTTTTTCTTTTAATCGGACTTATATTTAGAGATAATTATGGTAACTGTAAGATATAGTTTAGTTTTTCAAACACGGCACCATTTGATATAATAAGTGTTATATATTATTTTAAATATATAGTTTTTTTAAATTAATATGTTTATTCTTAAGAAAAATCAAACATATATTTTTATACCTGGTTGAAACTTTGTATATCTGGCTTCTGGTTGAAACCATCCATCGATTCATAAACAAATTCAAAGTTCGTTCGGTATAAATAGGCAAACGAGTGAAATATAACGAAAATAAAAATATACGACCACTATAAATAATATACGTACACTATTCCCGCGGCGAATGATAACTCGCTGCGTTAAAGGAAGCTGAGAAGGGGGAGGTTGAATAGATATTCATGTTGTGCGCATCGTTCAAGGTCAGACGATTGTTAGGCGAGTCATTTGGGATGAAATGGACGACTAAATGACGACTTCTTTTTCTAATTAGCCTCCGGAACCACCGTAAGATTTCTTCAGAAAATGAATGAGGATGATATCTATGAATGTAAATGAAGTGTAGTCTTGTACAGTCTCAGGTAAACCGTTTCTGAGATGTGTGGTTAACTAAAACCAAACTACCAAAGACGAACACGGAGGCGATCGACGTAGAGTCTACAGTAGAGACCATGCTGGCAAGTGAGGAGAATTTTCACACGATTGCAACGTTCGTGTCGGGAATACTAAAAGAAAAAGAGTGGGAAGCGTGGGGATGAGAGACAGCCTCGGCTGGAGTCGTCGTCTGTTCGTGGGAACGTGTTGCACGGGTGGGCGGTGGCGATGAAGGTCGAGGACTCTCGAGTTTCCTGAGCTATTAAGACCGAGACCGGGCAGGGGTTCCACTCGGGATTACTCCTGTTAGAGGCAGGTCACAAAAGACGAAGACCCGGTTGCGGAGGTGGGGTGGCTGGGAACGGCAGAGCCGAGCCTGGCTGCCCGCCCTCGTGGTTAGAGACGAAGGCACTTCCCGGAGCTGTGTGATGATTTAATACGTATCCAGCTCCGGGAAGCAGGGGGAAAAACCACCAAAGAACATCGGTATTCGCGATCTAGTATTTAAATCCATGTAAAACTAACTGCCTTCACTAGAATTTGAACCGTAGATCTCTCGACTTCGAAATCAGCTGATTTACGAAGCTTCAATGGCGGCTAAAAAAAAAAGTTAATTTATGTATATATACTTGAATAATTATTTTAAGTTATTTTATTTTTAATAAAGTTGATGAATCTCAACAAGCGAGCAACATGGCTCGCAAACTACGGTTTGGGCATCGCCGTTCTGTATTGTAATTTCACCCAGGCTTCTTTTAAACCACCCAGGTATATTTTGGGATAGTTCCTTTTTATTCGCGGGGTAGCACATCCGCGTCTTCTCAAAGCTGTTTTGGAAGTCGCGAGTTTCAGCGTTCAAGTCCTAGTAAAGGCAATTACTTTTATACGGATTTGAATACTAGATCGTGGATACCGGTGTTCTTTGGTGATTGGGTTTCAATCAACCACACATCTCAGGAACGGTCGAACTGAGACTGTACAAGACTACACTTCATTTACATTCATACAAATCATCCTCATTCATCCTTTGAAGTAATACCTGAACGGTAATTCCCGGAGGCTAAACAGGAAAAAGAAAAGGGGTAGCGCACCTAACGTGAAGTAATGTATTATTATTTACCGATCAAAATAAAAGATTTATTTTATTTTTATATAATAATTTTGAATAGTAACATAGAATAGTTAAAAAGTAATTTTAATTGCTTTGAAAAAAAACTGTGCTAATATTTTTGGTTTATTTATTTTTCCATTGAATTTAAAATTCGTAAGATAAATTTATTTTATAAAAGAAATTTTGTTATGTTGAACTTTACGTATTATATGATGATATATATAAAAAATTTTAATAAAATTATATGTACATAATAGTTATTTTTATTTTTATTATTTTGTACAGTTTATTGTAGTTACATGAAGTTGAAAGTCGTAAAACTTGTGCACATCATAAATTCTCTAGTATTATTTCTTTTTATATATCTTCTTCAGTATTCTATCTTTGAACACATCGACTCGCAATTAAACGGTGACCTTGAAATAATTTTATTTCTAACAATGTAAAGAAAAATCAATTCAAGTATAATAAATGTATATATTAGTTTGTATAAGTATTTTAATATCTTTTATAGATTTTAACAAGCTATCATTTTGAACTTTTCATGAAATAGAAGACTTCTGTTTAAAGTTTTTCAACTGATTTTCAATATCGACCAGCTATTGTAACTGTATTTTTTTATCTCCTTAAAACATTGTTTGAGTGCCCACAGTACGGGTATTATTTTATTAATCTGCGAATCAATAAACGGGTACCGCTTTAAAAATTATTGATCTCAGGCTAAATCAAACCATCTAAAAGACAGTAAACGACTCTTGCGGCCTGTTTTCAAGCAGTTTATACCTATTTTTACTTCCTTGTACGAAGTAAAATAAGTATTGTGATCGTGAAAAATTTCGGTTTTCAGATTTCAACGGAAATATCGATTTTGACCATCTCTGAATCTATTTTCACTAGTTTCTGCGTGATGTGTGTGTGCGTACGTATGTATCTTGCATAACTCAAAAACGGTTAGCTGTAGGTGTTGAAATTTTGGATTTAGAACTGTTTAAACATCCAGTTGTGCACGTTCCCTTTAGATTGCAATCGACTGAATCAAAAGTGTTCAAAAAATCCCAAAATTCAAAACAATTTTGATTTTGGATTTTTCCTTAACTGCAGTAATTAGCTCCCGTTGAAAACTTTTTAACTATACATCATAAGTGGTATTTATTTACAGTGGTTCCAAAGTTATAGGCAAATAAGATTTCAGTTAATGAAATATTTCATCTTACAAGGAGAAGGCACATCGATTGGAATCAGACTTCACCTCATTTTTTTAATTATTTAATTAATTTATTAATAAATTTATTATTCATTTATTTTATTATCTAATTATTAATTGTAATTATAAAATTATAATTTAATTTTAAAAAATAATTTTTTTTCAAATATTGTTATTTTTTAATCGTTAACAAATATGCCTAAGAAAAATAAGATTTAATTAGACAAAATCTTTAGATATTCTGTTTGATCTTGCTTTACAGCCTCACCCCCTTGACCTTTTAAGTTATCAATGTCCCATATATAGAAGTAAACTGACCAAGTTTTTTATCAAAATCAGTCCAGTAGTTCTGGAGATATAAGGTGATTTAGTGAGAGACATAGAACATACATATGTACATACGAACATTAACATCTGGAAAATTTTCTCCGGTTTTTTGGGTTCCTTAGCTGTCATAAAGTAAAGATCCGGTTTAAACCGCGTATGCCCGAATTAGACCGATTACAATACTTTCCCTTCTAAAGCTATAGCTCTGCTATAGCGCTAGACGGGAAAGTAAAAATAAAATCAATAAAAAAGGGTCAATTTTATATTGAAAATGTATTAAATATAGTACAATAGAAAGTGTATAAAAATTTCATAATCGTGTGTAAAAATCTAGTGAATCTCACTTTTCGAAAAAGGTGTTGTAAAATGTTATACAACGTGTAAGTAATATGTAACAACTGGAGGTGAGTTGTAGCTCCTGGACAATTCATTTTAGGGGAAAATATTCGCGAATAAACATGTTTATTCGCATAAACATATTTATGTTTTGCATCCGAAAATATTACACCTAAAATTGAAAGTTTTTTATTTTAAGGTAATAAAATCTGTAGCTGTATTAGAAAAATGGCGGAGACTTAAATTACATCAATAGGATATTGTAATGCACACTTTTACTCGCAAAAATGGAGGAAAGGTTTCCTGTTTAGTTATTTGTAACTTGTCTTATTTAAGTGATCTTCTCGAGAAAATGAACTCTCTGTATTCCGAATTTAGCAGTTTAATGTTGTAGTGTTAAATTATGCAAAACATTAGATCTAAGGTGAGATATATTTAAAAAAATGATCTGTTGTTTAAATTTTTAATGTTACAGGATGTACAAAACAGAATATCAGGATTTTAAGGCCGATAAATATGTCATAACTTATCAAGGAAAGTCTCCTTGATACTTCAACATTTCCTTCATTGGTTTTCCTTCCTCGGTTGTTATCACGTACTCTTTCATTTACACAGAACTCTCGTTTCAAACCGATTATGCCACCGACAAATGTTATTTTCACTCGGAGAATCGCAATTAAACTTTCTACATAGTGCGTGTTCAACTGTAACTACTGACTTACTTTTGAACTGCGGAACACAGATGACTTTTTCTTCAGGAGTGGCGATCTAGTTTGCTAGTGGCGCTATCCAACGGAAAGGTAGAAAATCAATTACAGCCGGGCGCGCAACTAAAACTTTCCTTTTAGCCCATTGATTCTAGCCTTAAATAAATACTGTATACCTCATCCAAGAGATATTATAACAGATTAATTCCCGTTATTCTTTTTTTGTTAACCGGTGTTTCAAACTAATGTCAACAGACGTGCAATAATTGTCATTTAATTTTATTAGAATTCAAATTATTTATAGCTGTTTACACCGTTTTGTAGTTATTAAATAAAATGTTGAAATGGATTTTATGACTGATTTATTTTAAGATAATAGTAATAGTTACTTACCGTTTATCGGATACGATGGAAAAATTCAATTTATAGCACTTCCAAATTTTTCGTCGTTTTCATAATTTTTTTTTCAACTTTCTTTACTCAATTTTTACAATTCAGTTGTTAATAGTCCAAAACAAGAAGTATAATAAAAACACTTTTTCTTTTCACATTTTACATTAATATATATTGAAAGACGATACTATCGTGGTTTATAAAATGTTGTTACCTTCATTTTGTAACATTCATTCTATATATCATATAATACAAAACAAGCTTTGTAATATAAAATTGTTTTCAAATTTTTCTAACACGCTTTCTTTTATTTTTTTAAATTGAATAATTGTCTTATTTAAAAAAAAAGTAATAAAATTATAGGTTTTTTTAAATTACTTTAATTAAACAAAACTATGCAATTTGGATTAATAAAATAAGTTAATGATGTAATTAAGATTTTTTTTAATATTCTTTAAAATCATCTTTTTTTGGTTTATTTTAATTGTTCTTCTCTAGAAGACTTTGGCTGTCTTTTCCTGTAATATCTATTTTATTTACTTCTCTAACAGTTCATTGTCGTGTCAACAGCACTTTTTTTCCACCGGTGAGATTAATCGTAGTTCAGTCCGGTCTCCTACACACATAAATCTAACTTAATCCATCTATGTTCAGACATATATCCTTCGGGATGTCGAACTTTAATACAAAAGTTTCCTGCTTGTTTATCTTCTAGACACCACAATATATATATATATATATATATTTCGTATATATATATATATATATATATATATACGTTTGTAATATTTATTTATAAAAATCATTTTATAAAATAAAAATACAAAGGGGTAACTATGTATTGAATTAAATTTGAAGTGGTAAATTCAAATCGTTTCCGTAATTATTTGAAATTTATAAGAATTATAAAGGAAATAAATGTGATAAATACAGTTTCAAAAATTTATGTTCTTTATAAAGTTTGCGCAAAAGAGATAACTTTCTTATTAACAATCAAATTTTTAAATGTTTGTGTTGCGAGTGACAGAGTATCGTCTCGTATATGTCAAATATATATCGAAGTAGTAGCGCATCTCAATTTAATTCGGTGGTTCCTGATGTCGAATGCTTGGCATTTTTTACAAAATTTATTTATCATTTATCACCTGCTGAACTTGCGCAATTGACCCTGTAGTCGCTTTAAGAAAACAAAGGAATGGATTTTTATTTCACTTTTAAGAAATAATTTAATATTTGTAAAGCCCCTTCATTCATTTTTTATTTCGTAATAAATATTTCGTCTATTTTGTTTTAAACTTTTAAAATAATTTAGTAAGCATTTAATTGTACCTCGTGTAACAGTTCGACTGTAACGCAGGGTTTTCGTGGTCGGTTTTTATTTTTCATTTAAAAATCGGATTTAAGGTCACTCCGTAACGTTTGTTTTGGTTTTTAAACTAAAATCAACCGTACTATTCGCTTATCATTAAATTCTATTCACACTAAAATAAATTGTTTTGTTAACGATCGTTAAAAATTTTATCCTAGCCACAATAAGAAAAAAAAATTTCTTCACGTACCAGTTATTGCGGAAATATCTATGTAAATATATAATAGTAACATTTTTTATCTTTACTTCGTTTTTTAACTTATAAATTATATTTTGAATAGCATATACGTAAAAGCTGACCTTTTTTATCATTTTAGGGACGTCGTGGAAATAAAAGAGATTCAATCTGAACGGTAATGATGCAAGAAGTTCCGACGGAATTACGGTGGGTCCCTTCTCATACAAGTTCTCGGATTCGGTTCCGGTCGAGTACTCGTTTCTGTCTCGTTTCATTTTCTAAATATTCACTTATTCCCTTTAGCAATTTATCTGAAGTGTACATGGAGGGTATTTTGATATTTCCTGAATATTAATGTTTAGCAGCCTATACCATCAATTCATACGGAAATGCGATCGTTATAACAAAGTATGTATATGGTAGAAGCATTTCATTAATTTATTAGTACGACTATAATTTTTCTTAAAAAATACAAAGGGGATAAATAAAAACCATGAACGTTTCCCTATAAACACAATGCTCCTTAGATACACATACGAGAGTACAGCTTAGAAATGTAACCACTTAAGTAATTTGGCACATGAATTTTCTTATTACGTCTAAAAAAATATGATTTGGACAACACATGACTTCCTCCTACTAAAGTACATAAAATTTTATTTCACTAATAACTTCTGATATTTTTTCTTTTTTTGTTATTGAATTATTATTAATCGTAAAAATTTTTACAATCAGAAGTTAATAATTATTAAAAAAATCAATATACATTTAAAAAAAAGGAGATGAATTGTGGTGATTCGAACCGATGTGCCTTACCCTAACATCCAAATATTTCAGTAATTAAATTTTATTTGGCTATAACTCTGGGACCAATTAAAATAAGTAGTACCACTTATGATATATCGTTGAAAGCTCTCAATGAGGGCTTATTATTCCAATTTTTTTTATTTTGGATGTACGTACTTACAGACGTCACGCCGAAACTAGTTAAAATGGATTCAGGGATGGTCAAAATGGATGTTTCCGTTGAAATGTGGAAAGCGAAATATTTGCCATCACAATACTTCCTTTATTTCGTACAAGGAAGTAAATATCGTTTAAAAAGTTTAATTCTACCACTAGAATCAAAAATGTTTTCTACTTAAAATTTACAAAATAACACGTACTGTTGTAATTCTTCGTTTTCTTTTTTTTGGGCAAGAAAAAAAAAACAAGATCTTTTAAGGAGAATTTCGAAAAATTAAAATTTTAACAGCTATAAAAACAGCGAAAAAAATTTCAAATAACTTTAATAATTAAAATGTAACCCTTTCCCGTATATGATTATATCTCAAGAGTTTAATTAGGTTTTAATTATCTTCTTACATAATGCAAAAAGATTTTCAGTCGACCAATTCGACCAATATGTGGGAATTAACAAGCCCAGATTAATGAAATCATGCCTCCTCTGACGTGAAATACAGTATCGGGTTTATCAGTTTATCAAAAATATTTTTGAGAAGCCAGTAATAATAGTTAAGAGGTTTCTCTTTGTGTTTCTTCTAAAGTTGTTGTATAGCCGTTACACTTTACGGCTTCAAATTTTAATATCAAAGAATTTTACGACAAGATTCTTAATTAATTATGAGATAGTGGCATTCGAAAATTTTTCCGCGAACATTTGACGCGTTTCTTGAAAGGATACAGAAAGCGCATAAGCTTTAACTGTAGCAACACTTTCCTCGATCGAATAAGGTATTTTAGAAAAATACAACTGGAAAGATTGAAATTACAGTACATTAAACCATGAACAATTTATAACTGACAAAAATATGATAATATTTACATGCACAACAATAGTGGAGCATGAGTAGCAGCGTTAAAGGTGTCCTCAAATAACCGGTTCGGATTTAAGTCGCTTACTTATTATGTAAGCATAATAGTCATTGTATAATTTTTAATTAAGTTTTCTAATTATTTAATTATCGTATATTATTGATACGTAGAATGTGGGAATGACAATGGATTTGCGATCGCCTAATTTCAGTATTTATATTTGGAGATCATTACTTACATCTTTATCCTATTACTCGTACTTTCCCGCCTACCGCTGTAGCAGAACTACAGAAGGGAAAGTATGGTAATCGGTTCAACTTTTTACGTTTTGACACTTAAAAACCCAAAAAACAAAAAATTCGCGTGGAAATTTTACGGATCTTTGTATGTACGTGTGTGACCCTAACCACCCTTTTCCTGGGTTCGGTGTTAGCCTCTAAATCTCCGGAACTACTCGACCGATTTTGACCAAACTTGGTCATATTACTTCTATATATGAGGCATTTTATATATTGGCCATTACATTTTCAACTTAAAAAATCTACGGGGTGAGAATGTACAGCAAGGTCGTCACTCTCAGTATCTCAAGATTTCGCCTAATTAAGGTCTTATTTTTTTAGGCACATTTGTTAACGATTAAACAATAATATTTCCAAAAATGTTTTTGCAGAATTGCACCCTCACCCCAATAGATTTTCTAAATAAAGTAGTGGTTAAGCGTATAGGTGTTAATAGTACGCCCTCTCACCACAAGGAACGCTAGTGTAGCACTGACGTGTAGCTATTGTAGTCGTTCGATATGTTGGAATGTCACAGGTAAGCAGGAGAATTAAATAAATTAATAATATTAAAAGTGTAAAAAATTATTTAAAGTGGTCGCTAGTACCGCCACACCCGCGCGAATGAAATACGTATTCGTATGCGTGCACACTTTCATTAGAATGATTGAATTAATTAAACAAAAAATATTATATTTAAAGAAAATGATAAATATTTTTAATTACGTTGTGTGCGTACGTGTGTAAACCGTACATCAGAAAAAAGCCGCGTGGCGGGAAACTCCTGCAACTGTGTTGTCACCTTTTTTTTTATGTATTATAATTAGGTTATGGAAAAATATTTTAAATAATTTTTTTTGTTTTAATAAGTATCAAAATATCTGAGAAGCTGTTTGGGTGGAAAAATTATTACATTACATAAAAATACTTCTAAAGAGGGGAGTTTCAAAAATCAAATTAATTTTCATTTTGCAGCACTCGCTATTGTTTTACGCTTAATCTTGAAGCGGCAACAATTAGGTTTTAGTTTACTCATTCCCCGTCAGAGAGCAGATTTAGACTGTTGCACAGGTCAAGCTATTATGAAAGCGGGCTTTAATATCTTGGCGTCGTCACATGAGAAAGTGCGCGTACCGGTTCTCAGAAACAAACTCAATGACCGTCGTACACAGAATTCTGTCCGTCCTTAATTGTTACTTGATTGCACATCGATAATAGTTACTCTGTATTCATTTTCCTTACGTACGAAGAATATCGCTAAAGTAAAGACCGCTGAGAAATTTCTCTCCTTAAAGTCGGCGAACCTGTGTCGTTCATGGCCACGCTAGTAATGTACACACAGTATTGTTGTCTGTAAGTTGTCGCGTTTTAGTATCTTTGATTACGTGTAAATAATTACGCTATAAACTGAATAGGAAAATCGATGTTGGCTCCGACTCTGAAATACGTGAAGTCATTAGTTTTTTAAACCATCAAAACGTTAAGCCGGCTTAAATTCATAGGCGGTTGGTTGCTGTGCACGGTGATAATGTAATGAATGAAAGAAACATACGGAATTGGTGTGAAAGGTTTGGAAATAAACAATTAATGTGCACGATGAAGAACGTTCAGGGAGGCGCTCGATAATCACCGAAGACTTGTTGAAACGCGTCGATGATGAAATCAAAAAAGATCGTCGCTCAACGATTTCCGACCTTGCCGTTCTTTTTCCTGATGTTTCAAGAGCTGCTATCGGTCGCATTATTCATGACCATTTAGGCTTCAGAAAGGCTTGTGCACGTCGGGTACGGCACGTATTAACGGAACTTCACAAAAAAATCCGAATGGAATCTGCTTTGGGATTTTTGATGCGCTACACAGAAAAAGGTGATGAGTTCCTTAATTCGATTGTTACCGATGATGAAACATGGATGTCGTATTATACGCCAGAGAAAAAACGGCAATCAAGTGAATGACGTCATCCTCTATCACCAACAAAACCGACAAAGTCACAGCCATTTGGACGGAAACTGATGGCCACAGTGTTTTG
This sequence comes from Lycorma delicatula, assembly GCF_047948215.1. Lineage (NCBI taxonomy): Eukaryota > Metazoa > Arthropoda > Insecta > Hemiptera > Fulgoridae > Lycorma > Lycorma delicatula. Next base: position 161,122,170 of record NC_134460.1, read on the forward strand.
GGATCGGTTTGGCATACTGCTGATCGATTTCATGTCGCGTGGAACGACTATAAATGCAGAAGCGTACTGCGAAACTGCGTAAGTTACGGAGCACTATTCAAAATCGGTGACGTGGACGGTTGACCGACGGCGTCGTCCTGCTCCACAATAATGCACGTCCACATGATGCGGGTACGACGCGTGGTTTACTGAGAGCATTTGGATGGGAAATTTACGATCACAATCATATAGTGCGGACTTAGCTTCTTCTGATTACCATTTGTTTGGGAAATTGAAAGAATTTTTGAGTTGTAACCGATTCACGGGTGACGATGAACTTAAAAATGTTATTAATTATTGGCTAAATGAACTGGCGGGAGAAGAATGTGACGATGGTATATTGAAGTTGGTGTATCGCTACGATAAATGTCTAATTCATGTGGCGATTATATAAAGTAGTATAAGGTATGTAGTTGAAGAGAAATAAAAAAATTCATTTTTTTACAATGGAACGGTCTTTAGATATAACCTCTTGTATATTAACACTTCGTTTCTTGCTTTGCATCGCTTGCAAAATTTTTTATTTCTTTTTCCTACCTTTTAATTAGTATTATTTTCTATTTTATAAACCATATAAGTTTTTTTAGAGTTATCACATTTTGTAATTTAAATTTTAGTCAGTTTAAAATATATGTTTACAACAATAAAGCGCTATTTTGAAAATAAAAACTCAGTTTGTAAACCGTGTAAAACAAGAAACTGAATATTGATATAAATTAGGAAAGTGAATACAGAGATAATATTACCGAGTGTGAGCGCTAGAGCTCTCTGGATCGTAGAAAATGTATAATTTTTCCAATTTTAGTGTTACAATCAATTTCTTGAATTTATGCCCAAAATTACTTACAGTATCAAAATAATATCAGGAGCAATCTGAATGTAATATATTAAAATAAGAGTATATAACAAAATTTCAAATCATTTATGTAGACAGCGGTAGATCTTCTTAAGAAAAAACTTTAACTTACATTTTCTGGGTAGAAAACGTCTTTGATATATAAAAATTTGAATCGTCAAAATAATGTCCTTTAAAATAACGTATCACAATCGCATCCTTTCTATTTAAAATTTTTGAGCTGCTCCCCATGGAGCCTGAGGTATGGTGTATTATACCGAAAAATAGATAAGTTTCGAGCGTTTACCGATTACGTTTTTTGTTTAAGACAAAAGTTATTTATGCAATACCCTATTTAGTTAATTGTGTGAGTGCGCGCGCGCGCATGTGGCGTGCGCGCGTCTTTTTAACTTTTTTGTGACATATTTTCTTCTGTATGTTTAATATTCTTGGATTATATAAATAAAAAGATGCTCTATCAGGGAATTTTATTTAGGATATTTATTTATCTTATTTGCTATTAAGTTAGTTATAAGATAGCTTATTAAAAAGTTTTAAGTTGAAAAAAAAAGCTTCGTCTTTGAAAGTGATTGGCGCAAAATTACGGCAGTATTCACAAGAAAGTGAAATATAAATAAATGTATATATATATATATATATATATAAACTTTTGGATTGGCGGTGGGATTTTTTGGGACGGTAGGACTGACGTTTTCGGATCTGGAGTTGTAAAAACGCGAAGGTCGAAATTTTCTAGAAGTTGAAACATGGTACCCATTACATAGGTAGCTTTCTTATGAAATCCACCTAAAAAACGCATTTCCCAAATTTTTTTTCTCTGTAATCTGATATTTTCAGGCATCGTTTTTATTCTACGAGCGACTGAATTTCTTCATAACTGAAAATCTTCAGTAGTTGACATAATTTCCTTCTTAAATTTAAATTCTTGAAAAAATGCTTCTCATCCAGTCGTCAAAGGGTTTTTCGTGTATTCAAAGTGAATATGCAATCTTAAATTAAGCAATTGTAGTACCTTTTGATTTAGTCATGGACATACAAACTGTCAAGCGATCGATTTAGTTTACAGTTCTTTCATTTTAAATTTTCTTTAACTGCTGCTGATAAGATATTGAGAATCATATTTTTTAATATTAAAATTATGATATTAGTATCATATTGTAATCGCAAAAAATTTCGGTTTTCAGATTTCCACGAAAATATTCATTTTGACCATCCCTGAATCCATTTCGACTAGTTTCGGCGTGACGTGTGTACGTACGTGCGTATGTATCTCGCATAACTCAAAAACGATTAGTCGTAGAACGTTTAAATTTTGGATTTAGGACTGTTGTAATATCTAATTGTGCACCTTTCCTTTTGATTGTAATCGACTGAACCAAAAGTGTCCAAAAAATCCTAAAATCCAAACAAGTTTGGATTGTGGACTTCTTCATAACTGCAAGGATAAGCCCTCTTTGAGGGCTTTTCAACGATATATCATAAGTGGTATTTATTTTCATCGGTTCCAGAGTTGTAGCCAAATAAAATTTTAATTAATGAATTATTTTGATCTTACAAAAGGATGGTACGTCGGTTCGAATCAGACTTCATCTCTTTTTTTTTTAATAATGTAATATATTGATTTATTAATAATTATTAACATTTGATTGTAAGAAAAGTTTTACGATAATTAATAATTCAATAATAACCGTTAGAAAAAAAATGAAAAATTTAAAAAGTTAATTATGAAATTAAATTGTATGTACTTTTCATTCTATAAAAATGTGTATATGTAATTTAATAGGCATACAAGGAAGTCATGTGGTGTCCATATCAAATTTTTTTCTTAAAATAAATAAAAATATAAAATATTGAGGAAGGTATATTTTATAAAATATAAAATATACCTTCCTTCTCATATGAAATTTCTAAGTCTATTTTCTTTGTTTTTTTTCTTTTAATCGGACTTATATTTAGAGATAATTATGGTAACTGTAAGATATAGTTTAGTTTTTCAAACACGGCACCATTTGATATAATAAGTGTTATATATTATTTTAAATATATAGTTTTTTTAAATTAGTATGTTTATTCTTAAGAAAAATCAAACATATATTTTTATACCTGGTTGAAACTTTGTATATCTGGCTTCTGGTTGAAACCATCCATCGATTCATAAACAAATTCAAAGTTCGTTCGGTATAAATAGGCAAACGAGTGAAATATAACGAAAATAAAAATATACGACCACTATAAATAATATACGTACACTATTCCCGCGGCGAATGATAACTCGCTGCGTTAAAGGAAGCTGAGAAGGGGGAGGTTGAATAGATATTCATGTTGTGCGCATCGTTCAAGGTCAGACGATTGTTAGGCGAGTCATTTGGGATGAAATGGACGACTAAATGACGACTTCTTTTTCTAATTAGCCTCCGGAACCACCGTAAGATTTCTTCAGAAAATGAATGAGGATGATATCTATGAATGTAAATGAAGTGTAGTCTTGTACAGTCTCAGGTAAACCGTTTCTGAGATGTGTGGTTAACTAAAACCAAACTACCAAAGACGAACACGGAGGCGATCGACGTAGAGTCTACAGTAGAGACCATGCTGGCAAGTGAGGAGAATTTTCACACGATTGCAACGTTCGTGTCGGGAATACTAAAAGAAAAAGAGTGGGAAGCGTGGGGATGAGAGACAGCCTCGGCTGGAGTCGTCGTCTGTTCGTGGGAACGTGTTGCACGGGTGGGCGGTGGCGATGAAGGTCGAGGACTCTCGAGTTTCCTGAGCTATTAAGACCGAGACCGGGCAGGGGTTCCACTCGGGATTACTCCTGTTAGAGGCAGGTCACAAAAGACGAAGACCCGGTTGCGGAGGTGGGGTGGCTGGGAACGGCAGAGCCGAGCCTGGCTGCCCGCCCTCGTGGTTAGAGACGAAGGCACTTCCCGGAGCTGTGTGATGATTTAATACGTATCCAGCTCCGGGAAGCAGGGGGAAAAACCACCAAAGAACATCGGTATTCGCGATCTAGTATTTAAATCCATGTAAAACTAACTGCCTTCACTAGAATTTGAACCGTAGATCTCTCGACTTCGAAATCAGCTGATTTACGAAGCTTCAATGGCGGCTAAAAAAAAAAGTTAATTTATGTATATATACTTGAATAATTATTTTAAGTTATTTTATTTTTAATAAAGTTGATGAATCTCAACAAGCGAGCAACATGGCTCGCAAACTACGGTTTGGGCATCGCCGTTCTGTATTGTAATTTCACCCAGGCTTCTTTTAAACCACCCAGGTATATTTTGGGATAGTTCCTTTTTATTCGCGGGGTAGCACATCCGCGTCTTCTCAAAGCTGTTTTGGAAGTCGCGAGTTTCAGCGTTCAAGTCCTAGTAAAGGCAATTACTTTTATACGGATTTGAATACTAGATCGTGGATACCGGTGTTCTTTGGTGATTGGGTTTCAATCAACCACACATCTCAGGAACGGTCGAACTGAGACTGTACAAGACTACACTTCATTTACATTCATACAAATCATCCTCATTCATCCTTTGAAGTAATACCTGAACGGTAATTCCCGGAGGCTAAACAGGAAAAAGAAAAGGGGTAGCGCACCTAACGTGAAGTAATGTATTATTATTTACCGATCAAAATAAAAGATTTATTTTATTTTTATATAATAATTTTGAATAGTAACATAGAATAGTTAAAAAGTAATTTTAATTGCTTTGAAAAAAAACTGTGCTAATATTTTTGGTTTATTTATTTTTCCATTGAATTTAAAATTCGTAAGATAAATTTATTTTATAAAAGAAATTTTGTTATGTTGAACTTTACGTATTATATGATGATATATATAAAAAATTTTAATAAAATTATATGTACATAATAGTTATTTTTATTTTTATTATTTTGTACAGTTTATTGTAGTTACATGAAGTTGAAAGTCGTAAAACTTGTGCACATCATAAATTCTCTAGTATTATTTCTTTTTATATATCTTCTTCAGTATTCTATCTTTGAACACATCGACTCGCAATTAAACGGTGACCTTGAAATAATTTTATTTCTAACAATGTAAAGAAAAATCAATTCAAGTATAATAAATGTATATATTAGTTTGTATAAGTATTTTAATATCTTTTATAGATTTTAACAAGCTATCATTTTGAACTTTTCATGAAATAGAAGACTTCTGTTTAAAGTTTTTCAACTGATTTTCAATATCGACCAGCTATTGTAACTGTATTTTTTTATCTCCTTAAAACATTGTTTGAGTGCCCACAGTACGGGTATTATTTTATTAATCTGCGAATCAATAAACGGGTACCGCTTTAAAAATTATTGATCTCAGGCTAAATCAAACCATCTAAAAGACAGTAAACGACTCTTGCGGCCTGTTTTCAAGCAGTTTATACCTATTTTTACTTCCTTGTACGAAGTAAAATAAGTATTGTGATCGTGAAAAATTTCGGTTTTCAGATTTCAACGGAAATATCGATTTTGACCATCTCTGAATCTATTTTCACTAGTTTCTGCGTGATGTGTGTGTGCGTACGTATGTATCTTGCATAACTCAAAAACGGTTAGCTGTAGGTGTTGAAATTTTGGATTTAGAACTGTTTAAACATCCAGTTGTGCACGTTCCCTTTAGATTGCAATCGACTGAATCAAAAGTGTTCAAAAAATCCCAAAATTCAAAACAATTTTGATTTTGGATTTTTCCTTAACTGCAGTAATTAGCTCCCGTTGAAAACTTTTTAACTATACATCATAAGTGGTATTTATTTACAGTGGTTCCAAAGTTATAGGCAAATAAGATTTCAGTTAATGAAATATTTCATCTTACAAGGAGAAGGCACATCGATTGGAATCAGACTTCACCTCATTTTTTTAATTATTTAATTAATTTATTAATAAATTTATTATTCATTTATTTTATTATCTAATTATTAATTGTAATTATAAAATTATAATTTAATTTTAAAAAATAATTTTTTTTCAAATATTGTTATTTTTTAATCGTTAACAAATATGCCTAAGAAAAATAAGATTTAATTAGACAAAATCTTTAGATATTCTGTTTGATCTTGCTTTACAGCCTCACCCCCTTGACCTTTTAAGTTATCAATGTCCCATATATAGAAGTAAACTGACCAAGTTTTTTATCAAAATCAGTCCAGTAGTTCTGGAGATATAAGGTGATTTAGTGAGAGACATAGAACATACATATGTACATACGAACATTAACATCTGGAAAATTTTCTCCGGTTTTTTGGGTTCCTTAGCTGTCATAAAGTAAAGATCCGGTTTAAACCGCGTATGCCCGAATTAGACCGATTACAATACTTTCCCTTCTAAAGCTATAGCTCTGCTATAGCGCTAGACGGGAAAGTAAAAATAAAATCAATAAAAAAGGGTCAATTTTATATTGAAAATGTATTAAATATAGTACAATAGAAAGTGTATAAAAATTTCATAATCGTGTGTAAAAATCTAGTGAATCTCACTTTTCGAAAAAGGTGTTGTAAAATGTTATACAACGTGTAAGTAATATGTAACAACTGGAGGTGAGTTGTAGCTCCTGGACAATTCATTTTAGGGGAAAATATTCGCGAATAAACATGTTTATTCGCATAAACATATTTATGTTTTGCATCCGAAAATATTACACCTAAAATTGAAAGTTTTTTATTTTAAGGTAATAAAATCTGTAGCTGTATTAGAAAAATGGCGGAGACTTAAATTACATCAATAGGATATTGTAATGCACACTTTTACTCGCAAAAATGGAGGAAAGGTTTCCTGTTTAGTTATTTGTAACTTGTCTTATTTAAGTGATCTTCTCGAGAAAATGAACTCTCTGTATTCCGAATTTAGCAGTTTAATGTTGTAGTGTTAAATTATGCAAAACATTAGATCTAAGGTGAGATATATTTAAAAAAATGATCTGTTGTTTAAATTTTTAATGTTACAGGATGTACAAAACAGAATATCAGGATTTTAAGGCCGATAAATATGTCATAACTTATCAAGGAAAGTCTCCTTGATACTTCAACATTTCCTTCATTGGTTTTCCTTCCTCGGTTGTTATCACGTACTCTTTCATTTACACAGAACTCTCGTTTCAAACCGATTATGCCACCGACAAATGTTATTTTCACTCGGAGAATCGCAATTAAACTTTCTACATAGTGCGTGTTCAACTGTAACTACTGACTTACTTTTGAACTGCGGAACACAGATGACTTTTTCTTCAGGAGTGGCGATCTAGTTTGCTAGTGGCGCTATCCAACGGAAAGGTAGAAAATCAATTACAGCCGGGCGCGCAACTAAAACTTTCCTTTTAGCCCATTGATTCTAGCCTTAAATAAATACTGTATACCTCATCCAAGAGATATTATAACAGATTAATTCCCGTTATTCTTTTTTTGTTAACCGGTGTTTCAAACTAATGTCAACAGACGTGCAATAATTGTCATTTAATTTTATTAGAATTCAAATTATTTATAGCTGTTTACACCGTTTTGTAGTTATTAAATAAAATGTTGAAATGGATTTTATGACTGATTTATTTTAAGATAATAGTAATAGTTACTTACCGTTTATCGGATACGATGGAAAAATTCAATTTATAGCACTTCCAAATTTTTCGTCGTTTTCATAATTTTTTTTTCAACTTTCTTTACTCAATTTTTACAATTCGGTTGTTAATAGTCCAAAACAAGAAGTATAATAAAAACACTTTTTCTTTTCACATTTTACATTAATATATATTGAAAGACGATACTATCGTGGTTTATAAAATGTTGTTACCTTCATTTTGTAACATTCATTCTATATATCATATAATACAAAACAAGCTTTGTAATATAAAATTGTTTTCAAATTTTTCTAACACGCTTTCTTTTATTTTTTTAAATTGAATAATTGTCTTATTTAAAAAAAAAGTAATAAAATTATAGGTTTTTTTTAAATTACTTTAATTAAACAAAACTATGCAATTTGGATTAATAAAATAAGTTAATGATGTAATTAAGATTTTTTTTAATATTCTTTAAAATCATCTTTTTTTGGTTTATTTTAATTGTTCTTCTCTAGAAGACTTTGGCTGTCTTTTCCTGTAATATCTATTTTATTTACTTCTCTAACAGTTCATTGTCGTGTCAACAGCACTTTTTTTCCACCGGTGAGATTAATCGTAGTTCAGTCCGGTCTCCTACACACATAAATCTAACTTAATCCATCTATGTTCAGACATATATCCTTCGGGATGTCGAACTTTAATACAAAAGTTTCCTGCTTGTTTATCTTCTAGACACCACAATATATATATATATATATATATATATATATATATATATATATATATATTTCGTATATATATATATATATATATATACGTTTGTAATATTTATTTATAAAAATCATTTTATAAAATAAAAATACAAAGGGGTAACTATGTATTGAATTAAATTTGAAGTGGTAAATTCAAATCGTTTCCGTAATTATTTGAAATTTATAAGAATTATAAAGGAAATAAATGTGATAAATACAGTTTCAAAAATTTATGTTCTTTATAAAGTTTGCGCAAAAGAGATAACTTTCTTATTAACAATCAAATTTTTAAATGTTTGTGTTGCGAGTGACAGAGTATCGTCTCGTATATGTCAAATATATATCGAAGTAGTAGCGCATCTCAATTTAATTCGGTGGTTCCTGATGTCGAATGCTTGGCATTTTTTACAAAATTTATTTATCATTTATCACCTGCTGAACTTGCGCAATTGACCCTGTAGTCGCTTTAAGAAAACAAAGGAATGGATTTTTATTTCACTTTTAAGAAATAATTTAATATTTGTAAAGCCCCTTCATTCATTTTTTATTTCGTAATAAATATTTCGTCTATTTTGTTTTAAACTTTTAAAATAATTTAGTAAGCATTTAATTGTACCTCGTGTAACAGTTCGACTGTAACGCAGGGTTTTCGTGGTCGGTTTTTATTTTTCATTTAAAAATCGGATTTAAGGTCACTCCGTAACGTTTGTTTTGGTTTTTAAACTAAAATCAACCGTACTATTCGCTTATCATTAAATTCTATTCACACTAAAATAAATTGTTTTGTTAACGATCGTTAAAAATTTTATCCTAGCCACAATAAGAAAAAAAAATTTCTTCACGTACCAGTTATTGCGGAAATATCTATGTAAATATATAATAGTAACATTTTTTATCTTTACTTCGTTTTTTAACTTATAAATTATATTTTGAATAGCATATACGTAAAAGCTGACCTTTTTTATCATTTTAGGGACGTCGTGGAAATAAAAGAGATTCAATCTGAACGGTAATGATGCAAGAAGTTCCGACGGAATTACGGTGGGTCCCTTCTCATACAAGTTCTCGGATTCGGTTCCGGTCGAGTACTCGTTTCTGTCTCGTTTCATTTTCTAAATATTCACTTATTCCCTTTAGCAATTTATCTGAAGTGTACATGGAGGGTATTTTGATATTTCCTGAATATTAATGTTTAGCAGCCTATACCATCAATTCATACGGAAATGCGATCGTTATAACAAAGTATGTATATGGTAGAAGCATTTCATTAATTTATTAGTACGACTATAATTTTTCTTAAAAAATACAAAGGGGATAAATAAAAACCATGAACGTTTCCCTATAAACACAATGCTCCTTAGATACACATACGAGAGTACAGCTTAGAAATGTAACCACTTAAGTAATTTGGCACATGAATTTTCTTATTACGTCTAAAAAAATATGATTTGGACAACACATGACTTCCTCCACCTAAGTACATAAAATTTTATTTCACTAATAACTTCTGATATTTTTTCTTTTTTTGTTACTGAATTATTATTAATCGTAAAAATTTTTACAATCAGAGGTTAATAATTATTAAAAAATCAATATACATTTAAACAAAAGGAGATGAATTGTGGTGATTCGAACCGATGTGCCTTACCCTAACATCCAAATATTTCAGTAATTAAATTTTATTTGGCTATAACTCTGGGACCAATTAAAATAAGTAGTACCACTTATGATATATCGTTGAAAGCTCTCAATGAGGGCTTATTATTCCAAATTTTTTTTTCTTGGTTGTACGTACTTACAGACGTCACGCCGAAACTAGTTAAAATGGATTCAGGGATGGTCAAAATGGATGTTTCCGTTGAAATGTGGAAAGCGAAATATTTGCCATCACAATACTTCCTTTATTTCGTACAAGGAAGTAAATATCGTTTAAAAAGTTTAATTCTACCACTAGAATCAAAAATGTTTTCTACTTAAAATTTACAAAATAACACGTACTGTTGTAATTCTTCGTTTTCTTTTTTTTGGGAAAGAAAAAAAAAACAAGATCTTTTAAGGAGAATTTCGAAAAATTAAAATTTTAACAGCTATAAAAACAGCGAAAAAAATTTCAAATAACTTTAATAATTAAAATGTAACCCTTTCCCGTATATGATTATATCTCAAGAGTTTAATTAGGTTTTAATTATCTTCTTACATAATGCAAAAAGATTTTCAGTCGACCAATTCGACCAATATGTGGGAATTAACAAGCCCAGATTAATGAAATCATGCCTCCTCTGACGTGAAATACAGTCGGGTTTATCAGTTTATCAAAAATATTTTTGAGAAGCCAGTAACAATAGTTAAGAGGTTTCTCTTTGTGTTTCTTCTAAAGTTGTTGTATAGCCGTTACACTTTACGGCTTCAAATTTTAATATCAAAGAATTTTACGACAAGATTCTTAATTAATTACGAGATAGTGGCATTCGGAAATTTTTCCGCGAACATTTGACGCGTTTCTTGAAAGGATACAGAAAGCGCATAAGCTTTAACTGTAGCAACACTTTCCTCGATCGAATAAGGTATTTTAGACAAATACAACTCGAAAGATTGAAATTACAGTACATTAAACCATGAACAATTTATAACTGACAAAAATATGATAATAATTACATGCACAACAATAGTGGCGCATGAGTAGCAGCGTTAAAGGTGTCCTCAAATAACCGGTTCGGTTTTAAGTCGCTTACTTATTATGTAAGCATAATAGTGATTGTATAATTTTTAATTAAGTTTTCTAATTATTTAATTATCGTATATTATTGATACGTAGAATGTGGGAATGACAATGGATTTGCGATCGCCTAATTTCAGTATTTATATTTGGAGATCATTACTTACATCTTTATCCTATTACTCGTACTTTCCCGCCTACCGCTACAGCAGAACTACAGAAGGGAAAGTATGGTAATCGGTTCAACTTTTTACGTTTTGACACTTAAAAACCCAAAAAACAAAAAACCCGCGTGGAAATTTTACGGATCTTTGTATGTACGTGTGTGGCCCTAAAGACCCTTTTCCTGGGTTCGGTGTTAGCCTCTAAATCTCCGGAACTACTCGACCGATTTTGACCAAACTTGGTCATATTACTTCTATATATGAGGCATTTTATATATTGGCCATTACATTTTCAACTTAAAAAATCTACGAGGTGAGAATGTACAGCAAGGTCGTCACTCTCAGTATCTCAAGATTTCGCCTAATTAAGGTCTTATTTTTTTAGGCACATTTGTTAACGATTAAAAAATAATATTTCCAAAAATGTTTTTGCAGAATTGCACCCTCACCCCAATAGATTTTCTAAATAAAGTAGTGGTTAAGCGTATAGGTGTTAATAGTACGCCCTCTCACCACAAGGAACGCTAATGTAGCACTGACGTATAGCTATTGTAGTCGTTCGATATGTTGGAATGTCACAGGTAAGCAGGAGAATTAAATAAATTAATAATATTTAAAGTGTAAAAAATTATTTAAAGTGTTCGCTAGTACCGCCACACCCGCGCGAATGAAATACGTATTCATATGCGTGCACACTTTCATTAGAATGATTGAATTAATTAAACAAAAAATATTATATTTAAAGAAAATGATAAATATTTTAAATTACGTTGTGTGCGTACGTGTGTAAACCGTACATCAGAAAAAAGCCGCGTGGCGGGAAACTCCTGCAACTGTGTTGTCACCTTTTTTTTATGTATTATAATTAGGTTATGGAAAAATATTTTAAATATTTTTTTTTGTTTTAATAAGTATCAAAATATCTGAGAAGCTGTTTGGGTGGAAAAATTATTACATTACATAAAAATACTTCTAAAGAGGGGAGTTTCAAAAATCAAATTAATTTTCATTTTGCAGCACTCGCTATTGTTTTACGCTTAATCTTGAAGCGGCAACAATTAGGTTTTAGTTTACTCATTCCCCGTCAGAGAGCAGATTTAGACTGTTGGAAAGATCAAGCTATTATGAAAGCGGGCTTTAATATCTTGGCGTCGTCACATGAGAAAGTGCGCGTACCGGTTCTCAGAAACAAACTCAATGACCGTCGTAACAGAATTCTGTCCGTCCTTAATTGTTACTTGATTGCACATCGATAATAGTTATTCATTTTCAATTTATTCATTTTCAATTCATTTTTCATATTCAATTTGTATTCATTTTCCTAACGTACGAAGAATATCGCTAAAGTAAAGACCGCTGAGAAATTTCTCTCCTTAAAGTCGGCGAACCTGTGTCGTTCATGGCCACGCTAGTAATGTACACACAGTATTGTTGTCTGTAAGTTGTCGCGTTGTAGTATCTTTGATTACGTGTAAATAATTACGCTATAAACTGAATAGGAAAATCGATGTTGGCTCCGACTCTGAAATACGTAGAGTCATACGTTTTTTAAACCATCAAAACGTTAAGCCGGCTTAAATTCATAGGCGGTTGGTTGCTGTGCACGGTGATAATGTAATGAATGAAAGAAACATACGAAATTGGTGTGAAAGGTTTAGAAATAAACAATTAATGTGCACGATGAAGAACGTTCAGGGAGGCGCTCGATAATCACCGAAGACTTGTTGAAACGCGTCGATGATGAAATCAAAAAAATCGTCGCTCAACGATTTCCGACCTTGCCGTTCTTTTTCCTGATGTTTCAAGAGCTGCTATCGGTCGCATTATTCATGACCATTTAGGCTTCAGAAAGGCTTGTGCACGTCGGGTACGGCACGTATTAACGGAACTTCACAAAAAAATCCGAATGGAATCTGCTTTGGGATTTTTGATGCGCTACACAGAAAAAGGTGATGAGTTCCTTAATTCGATTGTTACCGATGATGAAACATGGATGTCGTATTATACGCCAGAGAAAAAACGGCAATCAAGTGAATGACGTCATCCTCTATCACCAACAAGACCGACAAAGTCACAGCCATTTGGACGGAAACTGATGGCCACATTCTTTTGGGATCGGTTTGGCATACTGCTGATCGATTTCATGTCGCGTGGAACGACTATAAATGCAGAAGCGTACTGCGAAACTGCGTAAGTTACGGAGCACTATTCAAAATTGGCGACGTGGACGGTTCACCGACGGCGTCGTCCTGCTCCACAATAATGCACGTCCACATGATGCGGGTACGACGCGTGGTTTACTGAGAGCATTTGGATGGGAAATTTACGATCACAATCATATAGTGCGGACTTAGCTTCTTCTGATTACCATTTGTTTGGGAAATTGAAAGAATTTTTGAGTTGTAACCGATTCACGGGTGACGATGAACTTAAAAATGTTATTAATTATTGGCTAAATGAACTGGCGGGAGAAGAATGTGACGATGGTATATTGAAGTTGGTGTATCGCTACGATAAATGTCTAATTCATGTGGCGATTATATAAAGTAGTATAAGGTATGTAGTTGAAGAGAAATAAAAAAATTCATTTTTTACAATGGAACGGTCTTTAGATATAACCTCTTGTATATTAACACTTCGTTTCTTGCTTTGCATCGCTTGCAAAATTTTTTATTTCTTTTTCCTACCTTTTAATTAGTATTATTTTCTATTTTGTAAACCATATAAGTTTTTTTAGAGTTATCACATTTTGTAATTTAAATTTTAGTCGGTTTAAAATATATGTTTACAACAATAAAGCGCTATTTTGAAAATAAAAACTCAGTTTGTAAACCGTGTAAAACAAGAAACTGAATATTGATATAAATTAGGAAAGTGAATACAGAGATAATATTACCGATTGTGAGCGCTAGAGCTCTCTGGATCGTAGAAAATGTATAATTTTTCCAATTTTAGTGTTACAATCAATTTCTTGAATTTATGCCCAAAATTACTTACAGTATCAAAATAATATCAGGAGCAATCTGAATGTAATATATTAAAATAAGAGTATATAACAAAATTTCAAATCATTTATGTAGACAGCGGTAGATCTTCTTAAGAAAAAACTTTAACTTACATCTTCTGGGTAGAAAACGTCTTTGATATATAAAAATTAGAATCGTCAAAATAATGTCCTTTAAAATAACGTATCACAATCGCATCCTTTCTATTTAAAATTTTTGAGCTGCTCCCCATGGAGCCTGAGGTATGGTGTATTATAGCGAAAAATAGATAAGTTTCGAGCGTTTACCGATTACGTTTTTTGTTTAAGACAAAAGTTATTTATGCAATACCCTATTTAGTTAATTGTGTGAGTGCGCGCGCGCATGTGGCGTGCGCGCGTCTTTTAAACTTTTTTGTGACATATTTTCTTCTGTATGTTTAATATTCTTGGAATATATAAATAAAAAGATGCTCTATCAGGGAATTTTATTTAGGATATTTATTTATCTTATTTGCTATTAAGTTAGTTATAAGATAGCTTATTAAAAAGTTTTAAGTTGAAAAAAAAAGCTTCGTCGTTCCCCGAATCAAAAATTTGAAAATCTTTCCTTTTCACAAAGAATGAATGAGGGTTTTTTTTGCGTTATGTATTTTTTTTATTTACCGATCAATTTTATTACATTTTATTATAAATACCAGGCTTAATTCTTTCTTAAAAAAATGAAAACACGGTCAATTACATATTTTTTGTACAAAAAGTAATTAAATCAGTTCAGGCCAGATAGATAATCTTTCCTTTTCATTTTCCTATTTAGCCTCCGGTAATTACTTTTCAGATAATACTTCAGAGGATGATATGTATGAGTGTAAATGAAGTGTAGTCTTGTACACTCTCAGGTCGATCATTCCTGAGATGTGTGGTTAATTGAAACCCAACCGCCAAGGAACACCGGTATCCACGATCTAGTATTCAAATCCGTGTAAAAATAACTTAGATAACTCGCATCTGACTCATAATATCCATTAAAAATTATTTTCATACGCAGAATATCTATTATTATTATTAATAATACTATAATATATCTGTTATGCAGAAGGAATAACAAATTTTATCGGATTTAAGCGCCGCTCTTACTGATTCAAAGGAAATATAACAACTTAAAGGCAACAAAATTTATGTAAATTCATATAACTTGTAATTATTATTCAGCGATTTATTATTGAATATTTCACTATTAATATATATATAATTAAATATTTTAACCCGTGACAAATTTGAGAATCCCGGTTTCAATGGGAAAAGTCTATAACATTCAGATTGTTTTATTTTATCAACTGAGTATATCCACGATTTATTGATCAAATTTTTACGAGTCGTTAATTTACCTCACACCAAAAATATGAATCAAATATTTCGATTATAATAATATCTATGTAATCTTATATGTAGAGCCGAAAGTTCATTTGTCTGTCGGTCTGTTTTTTATGTTGTCACATCACGGAAGAAAAGACCGACCGATTGCTTTCAAATTTCCAGAATACATTCCTGTTATCACAGGGAAGGTTTTAAGCCGTAAACCGAGGCCCTAGACCCCTTGGGGATAAATTATTCAATTAAAAACATTAATTACACAATAAAAAATTGATTAATAATTAAAGATTTAATTATTTTCTGTCACCATGACAACAGAAATAAGATGTAAAGATTTCCTTATTTTAAAGGTGCAGGTGTTTTAGTTACCGTAGTTATGAACTACTAATCCGTCTTTTGTAATGTAGTTACTTTTCCGGGTTTCTGTAAAACCTGAATATTATAATTATTATATATCAGTATTATTCTCACAACCATGAGAGTAACGAACACTGCAGGGGTTAAGACCCTGGATGGACGGGAATGGCGAACTAAGCGAACCCTGACCCTCTAGTGTATAATATTTTAAAAGCAGAAATATTTATACAAAAAATTTTACAATAACAGTGAAATAGCAAATAACTATCTAATTTAAATAACAACTATTCTTAATACTTATGTTAAGTAATACGCTGTTTATTTCAATAAACAGACGGCCCATAAATTGTGTATATGTGTGCGCGCGCGTGCACGTTTATACAAGCCACAAATGTACGAATATACTGACTTCCTAATAAACATAATCGTATTAATATTATGATAAATAGTAGCTTGTTACAACAATTACTCATCTAATATTTCGTAATATCATGAAGCGTTAGTATTTTCTGTGGCAATACTAATGGTAGAAGGTGGTTTGACGCTAACCGGTGTTAACGTGTAATTTACTGTAAATAAGATAAAATATGTGTAATAAGATACCAAAAGCCATATTATTTTCACGTATAGTGTTTAAATGACTAAAACTTTCGTTCAATATTTCATAGGAATACCACTTTAAAAACTTATACGCTATGCGGTTACAATTTTACGTTTTTCTCCGCACCTCGGAAAATTAAATTTTACCATCCAACACTAAATAGCAAAATGGTTATAGAACAACAGGTGCAGAACAAAAAATTTAATAGTTTTTATGAACAGCTCTCTCTTTTTCTCTCTCCCTCTCTCTCTCTCCGTTTATATATATATTTTCTTGTGATATAAATCGTGCTTTTTTCGGAGAATATAAAACAAAAATAATACAAAATACGCTCTAATAATTAACCCAGATATACAGAAATTAATATTTGTACTAAATATTTTAGAAGACAAACCGAACTCATATCCATCTAGAAGTACATGAATTTTGGAAACATAGATTGTTATGAAATAACACTTTCGGAGGAGAATCTAATTTTCCACATTACCTTATATTAAATGGACTTGCATTCTTATACATTAACCACAACATAATTTTATTTCTTTTGTTTTTTTTTGTCTTCAGTCATTTGACTGGTTTGATGCAGCTCTCCAAGATTCCCTATCTAGTGCTAGTCGTTTCATTTCAGTATATCCTCTACATCCTACATCCCTAACAATTTGTTTTACATATTCCAAACGTGGCCTGTCTACACAATTTTTCCCTTCTACCTGTCCTTCCAATATTATTTCTTTTGTATATTCTATAATGTAAAGACGGAATCAATATACCTGTCAGAATTAAATTATAAACATTCTATCTCGTAAAACTTAACAATTTATTGAACGAATTATCGTTACGCTTAATATAATGCACGGGTTTCCTAACCATTTCAAACAAGAAAGCACCAAAAAATTCCACTTTCGCAATTAAACCGTAAAGATATATGTTAGGTAGTAAAACAAAAAAAACAAAACATTAGATGTATTTACTCCCATCAGTTCTCTACGATAGCCAATCAAAAGCAGGACATTCTCCGTCTGTAATTATAAATATAAAACACACTAGTTAGTAATAATTTCACATCATAATCGAAAATGAAAAGTCTTTAACGTGAAAATCTTTAAATTATATTTATTCTGGTGCGATGTCTCAGTTCATAACATTATAAGAAATTTAAGTAACGTATTGCTCTTCGTTTAGTAAGAAACAGTAAATCAAATTTCCTGCATAGACCTTCATATCCTAAATCGCATATTTCATGGGAAAATTTAATGCGGAGCCAAGAAATAAATTTCCGCTGTGCACCTTCCAACATTTCATCTCGGTATTCTCCTCGTCTAACCCGTATAACTGAACCGTATTGATGATAACTTACTTAAGCCGGCGTGAGGTAGTTATCATTTATTATGGAATATATTTTTACTTGTATATGCGAGTTGTTTTATCGCCTGAACGCTTGTATTAGTGTTTTAATACGTCTGTTTTTCCTTGTGTGAAAAAATATTGCCTAATTATTTTTTTAAATATCGTTTATCCTACCGACAAGTAAGCGATTATATAAAAATCGCTTTTTTATAAAATAAAGTAGGAACTTTAAACAAATTCGATATTTTACTTAATAACAAAGTTATAGCGATATTTTTTTTCGAAAAAGCCGCCTATGTTCACCCCCATGGTCCGAGTTTGCCTATTAACTAACTCGACTGTCATTTTGGGTCGTTATATTTTTTTATCAATTTGAAAGTGATTGGCGCAAAATTACGGCAGTATTCACAAGAAAGTGAAATATAAATAAATGTATATATATATAAACTTTTGGACTGGCGGTGGGATTTTTTGGGACGGTGGGACTGACGTTTTCGGATTTGGGGTTGTAAAAACGCGAAGGTCGAAATTTTCTAGAAGTCGAATCATGGTACCCATTACATAGGTAGCTTTCTTATGAAATCCACCTAAAAAACGCATTTCCCAAATTTTTTTTCTCTGTAATCTGATATTTTCAGGCATCGCTTCTATTCTACGAGCGACTGAATTTCTTCATAACTGAAAATCTTCAGTAGTTGACATAATTTCCTTCTTAAATTTAAATTCTTGAAAAAATGCTTCTCATCCAGCAAGCATTGCTTCTTTATTTATGTTGCCGTCGTCAAAGGGTTTTTCGTGTATTCAATGTGAATATGCAATCTTAAATTAAGCAATTGTAGTACCTTTTGATTTAGTCATGGACATACAAACTGTCGGGCGATCGATTTAGTTTACAGTTCTATCATTTTAAATTTTCTTTAACTGCTGCTGATCAGATATTGAGAATCATATTTTTTAATATTAAAATTATGATATTAGTATCATATTGTAATCGCAAAAAATTTCGGTTTTCAGATTTCCACGAAAATATTCATTTTGACCATCCCTGAATCCATTTCGACTAGTTGCAGCGTGACGTGTGTACGTACGTGCGTATGTATCTCGCATAACTCAAAAACGATTAGTCGTAGAACGTTTAAATTTTGGATTTAGGACTGTTGTAATATCTAATTGTGCACCTTTCCTTTTGATTGTAATCGACTGAACCAAAAGTGTCCAAAAAATCCTAAAATCCAAACAAGTTTGGATTGTGGACTTCTTCATAACTGCAAGGATAAGCCCTCTTTGAGGGCTTTTCAACGATATATCATAAGTGGTATTTATTTTCATCAATATTCATTCCAGAGTTGTAGCCAAGTAAAATTTTAATTAATGAATTATTTTGATCTTACAAAAGGATGGTACGTCGGTTCGAATCAGACTTCATCTCTTTTTTTTTTTTAATAATTTAATATATTGATTTATTAGTAATTATTAACATTTGATTGTAAGAAAAGTTTTACGATAAATAATAATTCAATAATAACCGTAAGAAAAAAAATGAAAAATTTAAAAAGTTAATTATGAAATAAAATTGTATGTACTTTTCATTCTATAAAAATGTGTATATGTAATTTAATAGGCATACAAGGAAGTCATGTGGTGTCCATATCAAATTTTTTTCTTAAAATAAATAAAAATATAAAATATTGAGGAAGGTATATTTTATAAAATATAAAATATACCTTCCTTCTCATATGAAATTTGTAAGTCAATTTTCTTTGTTTTTTTTCTTTTAATCAGACTTATATTTAGAGATAATTATGGTAACTGTAAGATATAGTTTAGTTTTTCAAACACGGCACCATTTGATATAATAACTGTTATATATAATTTTAAATATATAGTTTTTTAAAATTAGTATGTTTATTCTTAAGAAAAATCAAACATATATTTTTATACCTGGTTGAAACTTTGTATATCTGGTTTCTGGTTGAAATCATCCATCGATTCATAAACAAATTCAAAGTTCGTTCGGTATAAATAGGCAAACGAGTGAAATATAACGAAAATAAAAATATACGACCACTATAAATAATATACGTACACTATTCCCGCGGCGAATGATAACTCGCTGCGTTAAAGGAAGCTGAGAAGGGGGAGGTTCAATAGATATTCATGTTGTGCGCATCGTTCAAGGTCAGACGATTGTTAGGCGAGTCATTTGGGATGAAATGGACGACTAAATGACGACTTCTTTTTCTAATTAGCCTCCGGAACCACCGTAAGATTTTTTCAGAAAATGAATGAGGATGATGTTTATGAATGTAAATGAAGTGTAGTCTTGTACAGTCTCAGGTAAACCGTTTCTGAGATGTGTGGTTAACTAAAACCAAACTACCAAAGACGAACACGGAGGCGATCGACGTAGAGTCTACAGTAGAGACCATGCTGGCAAGTGAGGAGAATTTTCACACGATTGCAACGTTCGTGTCGGGAATACTAAAAGAAAAAGAGTGGGAAGCGTGGGGATGAGAGACAGCCTCGGCTGGAGTCTTCGTCTGTTCGTGGGAACGTGTTGCACGGATGGGCGGTGGCGATGAAGGTCGAGGACTCTCGAGTTTCCTGAGCTATTAAGACCGAGACCGGGCAGGGTTTCCACTCGGGATTACTCCTGTTAGAGGCAGGTCACAAAAGACGAAGACCCGGTTGCGGAGGTGGGGTGGCTGGGAACGGCAGAGCCGGGCCTGGCTGCCCGCCCTCGTGGTTAGTGACGAAGGCACTTCCCGGAGCTGTGTGATGATTTAATACGTATCCAGGTCCGGGAAGCAGGGGGAAAAACCACCAAAGAACATCGGTATTCGCGATCTAGTATTTAAATCCATGTAAAACTAACTGCCTTCACTAGAATTTGAACCGTAGATCTCTCGACTTCGAAATCAGCTGATTTACGAAGCTTCAATGGCGGCTAAAAAAAAAAGTTAATTTATGTATATATATACTTGAATAATTATTTTAAGTTATTTTATTTTTAATAAAGTTGATGAATCTCAACAAGCGAGCAACATGGCTCGCAAACTACGGTTTGGGCATCGCCGTTCTGTATTGTAATTTCACCCAGGCTTCTTTTAAACCACCCAGGTATATTTTGGGATAGTTCCTTTTTATTCGCGGGGTAGCACATCCGCGTCTTCTCAAAGCTGTTTTGGAAGTCGCGAGTTTCAGCGTTCAAGTCCTAGTAAAGGCAATTACTTTTATACGGATTTGAATACTAGATCGTGGATACCGGTGTTCTTTGGTGATTGGGTTTCAATCAACCACACATCTCAGGAACGGTCGAACTGAGACTGTACAAGACTACACTTCATTTACATTCATACAAATCATCCTCATTCATCCTTTGAAGTAATACCTGAACGGTAATTCCCGGAGGCTAAACAGGAAAAAGAAAAGGGGTAGCGCACCTAACGTGAAGTAATGTATTATTATTTACCGATCAAAATAAAAGATTTATTTTATTTTTATATAATAATTTTGAATAGTAACATAGAATAGTTAAAAAGTAATTTTAATTGCTTTGAAAAAAAACTGTGCTAATATTTTTGGTTTATTTATTTTTCCATTGAATTTAAAATTCGTAAGATAAATTTATTTTATAAAAGAAATTTTGTTATGTTGAACTTTACGTATTATATGATGATATATATAAAAAATTTTAATAAAATTATATGTACATAATAGTTATTTTTATTTTTATTATTTTGTACAGTTTATTGTAGTTACATGAAGTTGAAAGTCGTAAAACTTGTGCACATCATAAATTCTCTAGTATTATTTCTTTTTATATATCTTCTTCAGTATTCTATGTTTGAACACATCGACTCGCAATTAAACGGTGACCTTGAAATAATTTTATTTCTAACAATGTAAAGAAAAATCAATTCAAGTATAATAAATGTATATATTAGTTTGTATAAGTATATTAATATCTTTTATAGATTTTAACAAGCTATCATTTTGAACTTTTCATGAAATAGAAGACTTCTGTTTAAAGTTTTTCAACTGATTTTCAATATCGACCAGCTATTGTAACTGTATTTTTTTATCTCCTTAAAACATTGTTTGAGTGCCCACAGTACGGGTATTATTTTATTAATCTGCGAATCAATAAACGGGTACCGCTTTAAAAATTATTGATCTCAGGCTAAATCAAACCATCTAAAAGACAGTAAACGACTCTTGCGGCCTGTTTTCAAGCAGTTTATACCTATTTTTACTTCCTTGTACGAAGTAAAATAAGTATTGTGATCGTGAAAAATTTCGGTTTTCAGATTTCAACGGAAATATCGATTTTGACCATCTCTGAATCTATTTTCACTAGTTTCTGCGTGATGTGTGTGTGCGTACGTATGTATCTTGCATAACTCAAAAACGGTTAGCTGTAGGTGTTGAAATTTTGGATTTAGAACTGTTTAAACATCCAGTTGTGCAGGTTCCCTTTAGATTGCAATCGACTGAATCAAAAGTGTTCAAAAAATCCCAAAATTCAAAACAATTTTGATTTTGGATTTTTCCTTAACTGCAGTAATTAGCTCCCGTTGAAAACTTTTTAACTATACATCATAAGTGGTATTTATTTACAGTGGTTCCAAAGTTATAGGCAAATAAGATTTCAGTTAATGAAATATTTCATCTTACAAGGAGAAGGCACATCGATTCGAATCAGACTTCACCTCATTTTTTTAGGTTTTCTTTTAATTTAAATATATTTATTTGTTAATAATTATTAACCTCTGACTGTAAAAAAGTTTTAAAATAAATTATAATTCAATAATAACAATTAAAAAAAAAAATATGAAAAAATATCAGAAGTTATTAATAAAAAAAATGTATGTACTTTGCAGTTTAAAAAAATGTGTATATGTAATTTATTAGGCATACAAGGAGATCATTTAGTGTCCACATCAAATTTTTGTATTAAACAAAAAACCGTTAAAGGATTGCCAAACTTTCCCATTCCTGTCCATTAACGTTTAAACAAATTTCAAGTATAAATAATGTTATAAAATTAAGTTAGTGATTAAAATTTATTTAATTTTAAATAGAAATAATAGTAATTGTTATTATTATTTTCCTTTCTCGGTTTCAAACCTGCAAAGGATCCGTCATGAACGGGTTAGATTGGTTCTTTTATTGTCTAGAAACTGATTATTCTGCTTGTTTCTAACATTGCGGCTTTTTTGGATTGTAGTATGAGTGTTTACTAGAATTTTCAGTTAAGGTAGCCTTCAAAGTCTTTTGTGGCGATTCCTGTTGCGGATATAACTACTGGTACTATAGTCACTTGATTTTGATTCTGAGTTCTTTTATTTCTTCCTTTAAGAGTAGTATATTTTAAAAGTTTTCTCGTCTTATTTTACTGTCGTTTGGAGTGTCTCTATGAAACAGGTGTTTTTATTCTTCTTATTTATTAAATTTATTAATGTTCGGTCTATTACCAGTAACAGTTTTATCCGTAAATAATATCATCTCCCGGTATAGTTTTGCTGTTTTATATTCTAGGATTGATTCTGGGGTGTATTTGTAATACGAAGTTTCTGTTGTAACGAAGCGTGTAGTTTGCTGCGATTTGCTGGTGAATAATTTTTACATATGTCATGCACTTCTATGTAGTATGTGCCTGCTATATTTTACATCCTCCGGTAATATGGTCTGTTATTTTAATGGCCATGTGAGTTTCCTGCATTTGTCGGTCTGGATTGTACCGTGCAGTGTAAAGTTGTTATTATTATTATTATTATTATTACTCGGCTTTTACGAACTGAAAAATGAAATAATATTTACGCTCTGAAGTTAATAGTTTTATTAAATAAATATATAAAAATTTAAATTGTGCAATTTTTTTTTGTCTTCAGTCATTTGACTGGTTTGATGCAGCTCTCCAAGATTCCCTATCTAGTGCTAGTCGTTTCATTTCAGTATACCCTCTACATCCTACATCCCCAAACAATTTGTTTTACATATTCCAAACGTGGCCTGCCTACACAATTTTTTCCTTCTACCTGTCCTTCCAATATTAAAGCGGCTATTCCAGGATGCCTTAGTATGTGGCCTATAAGTCTGTCTCTTCTTTTAACTATATTTTTCCAAACGCTTCTTTCTTCATCTATTTGCCGCAATACCTCTTCATTTGTCACTTTATCCACCCGTCTGATTTTTAACATTCTCCTATAGCACCGCATTTCAAAAGCTTCTAATCTTTTCTTCTCAGAAACACCGATCGTCCAAGTTTCACTTCCATATAAAGCGACACTCCAAACATATACTTTCAAAAATTTTTTCCTGACATTTAAATTAATTTTTGATGTAAACAAATTATATTTCTTACTGAAGGCTCGTTTCGCTTGTGCTATTCGGCATTTTATATCGCTCCTGCTTCGTCCATCTTTAGTAATTCTACTTCCCAAATAACAAAATTCTTCTACCTCCGTAATCTTTTCTGCTCCTATTTTCACATTCAGTGGTCCATCTTTGTTATTTCTTCTACATTTCGTTAATTTTTTTTTGTTCTTGTTTATTTTCACGCGATAGTTCTTGCGTAGGACTTCATCTATGCCGTTCATTGTTTCTTCTAAATCCTTTTTACTCTCGGCTAGAATTAGTATATCATCAACAAATCGTAGCATCTTTATCTTTTCACCTTGTACTGTTACTCCGAATCTAAATTGTTCTTTAACATCATTAACTGCTAGTTCCATGTAAAGATTAAAAAGTAACGGACATAGGGAACATCCTTGTCGGACTCCCTTTCTTACTACGGCTTCTTTCTTATGTTCTTCAATTATTGTCGAAAATCATTATCAAATATTAGTTTATTAATGATTGTTATCATTAATAAAGTAATACGTGATTAATTTTAGTACTTCATAATAATGTTTTAATGTTTTGGATGACCAGGTGCAGGAAACAGATTTCACCAACAGTTGTGGAAATATGTTCAGGAAAAAAGATTTGGGCCCAATTTGACCTGTCTGATCAAATGATGTTTTTACCTTTAAAATTTTTGCAGTGCCAAAAAAATAGTTAAAAAAAAAATCTCAACGCTTGGTAAAACATTTTGGACTCCGGTTGACCAAATGACGCTTGTCATCAAAATTATACTGAGTATACGGTACATAATATCTAAAAATATTCAAAATCTTTAGTACGATAATTTGGATCCCTGACCCTGTAAGTGAAGACACTCCCTCCGTTCCGAGCCCTTATGGGCTTTACCGAGGACATCTTCGAAACCTCGGCTTTTGACATATTCCAGTCTGCCTCGGCCAGAATGCCACGAGTAACATTCCCACGATGTACTACTATATAATTAACGCAAAACAAAACTCATTTCATCGAGTCTTAAATAAGACTGAAAGGACCATTTCACCCTCTTTTTTCCTAATTTGACCCCTTTTTCGACAGCTACCTCACGTAACATTTACAATAATAGCCACAATTTCAAGAATTATTCAAAATTCTAAAGTTGTTTAAAATTCTTAGGCCGGGTTCCATGGGATCCCTTAAAAAATATAGGGATTGCCATACAAGAATTTCAGGCAATGGGAGTGGCAAAAGAGGCCTTTTTTCAGCCTCATTTTACCAGTTGCGTTGCTTCTAACGATCTTGTCTGTTACCTGAAGATGGTAGTTCATTTGAGTGGCAAAGTGAATGGGATGCCACCACGAACAATAAACTTCGCCCAATAAGGAACACCCCGTCTCACCGTGGAGCAGCTCATGGAGACGTAACCGTCGAAAGAAGGTTATTTATCTGCTAACATTCGAAATATTTTAGGGGATAATGAAACGAGATTATCTTTCGTTTTAGGTTCCTTAGGGCCGTCCGTTTATATTCAAATATTTTATTATATTATCAGATGGTAATTTTATTATATTATTATCTTCAGTATACGCTACAGGTTTTTTTCATTTTAAGATGGTTTTTGTTGTTAATCAATTTTTAATTGTGAATCTTTAACACATATTTTTTTCTTAAACAAATACATCTTCGGGCGATGATAACATGAAAGTATTTTTCACCCTGAAAAACAAAAAAAAAAAACCTTTATAAAAAGACTTTCCATGTCCTATTCATAATACTAGAAACAGTGCGATTTTTAATCTTGAAAATTAAGGTTTAATAAAATTAATATTTCAAGTACGGATTCAGCTTCCTTGTTTATTGGAGCTTAAAAATTTACTATTGGATTAATTGTTGACTTCATTTAATCGTTCTGATTCGGAACTATGTTATTCCACAAGGCTAAAAAACTTACAGTTGAAAAAAAAATCTGTAACTTGTCACCCGTTTGTCCGACAGTGTCGAAAATCAGGTCAAAGATAGTGTATATATATATATATATATATATATATATATATATATTAATTATATAACAACTTCCACTTGCCAACTATTTGTATTATGTCCGAATGCTTTCGGATATTAATCCATCATCAGGAACATTTATGTGTTATGCATTATAATTTCCTTCACAAATTAAAATATTAAATGAATTTTGAATTTTAAAAACAAAAATTATAAATTTAGAGGAAATAATTATAATGGATAACACATAAATTTTCCTGATGATGGATTAATATCCGAAAGCGCTCGGAGATAATGATAAAAATATTTTAAAAGTGAAAATTATTATATAATTACTTTATATCAACGCCAACAGGCCATTATATATATATATATATATATATAATATTAAATTTCAACTTTTTTGGTCAACGGATTTTCATACATGAGAAAAGCTATGGGTTCCTCGACGAGAGATGGATTTATTAGGATTTCTGATCGTCTAATTCGTTTAACACTTTGTTCTGATACTGGTGGTCTTCCAGGCGATTTTTATCTGAGAACAAATCCTGTTTTTATGATCCTGAACCTTATATCATTTTTATGTGGTGGTTTCTTTTCATATGCGCATCGAAATGCACGATGAACTAAAATGATTGACTTCAGTTAGTCGAGCAACAAAACACACTGTGCTTTTTGTTGGAAGAGAAAATATCGAAAATAGATAAATACATCTCAGTAATAATACACAGTCCGATACAGTGATTAAAATAGCTATTACACAAACTTTCTGGGTTTAACCTTTTAGTAGTACCAACATACTTTCTCTAATTGTCCCTAATACTTAGGTCTGAGCTACTGAAACCCCATCATCATTTCTTCTGACTCTTTATAAGTAAACTCTATTAAAAACGAGATAAAAGCCAACGGGTGGGTAAAATAAAATGTACGGATGGTATTTTTATTCCTTTAAGCGCTTGACCCTGTAACATAAGAACGATTGAACCGATTTTTATGAACGCACTGTAAACAATTAGCCTTGTATTTCAGAGGTATACTGTGTAATTATATTTAAAAAAATATAAAATGGCCGACAGAGAATGCCATTTTTCTTATCGAAGTTCTATACGTTTCAATCTTATCAAATTAGTTTAAAATAAAACTCTTTCAAGGTAAAATTGAAAAATATAAAATTATGCAGCTCTATAGTTTAAAAAATAATAATTTTAAAAGTTAGTATTTATAATTTATTAGAAATATTTATGAAATTAATGGAGGAAGTGTTAGGAGAAGACTAATTTGGTTTCAGGAAAAGTATAGGGACAAGGGAAGCAATTTTAGGCCTCAGATTAATAGTAGAAGGAAGATTAAAGAAAAACAAACCGACATACTTGGTGTTTATAGGCTTAGAAAAGGCATTCGATAACGTAGACTGGAATAAAATGTTCAGCATTTTACAAAAGTTAGGGTTCAAATACAGAGATAGAAGAACAATTGCTAACATGTACAGGAACCAAACAGCAACAGTAATAATTGAAGAACATAAGAAAGAAGCCATAATGAGAAAGGGAGTCCGACAAGGATGTTCCCTGTCTTCGTTACTTTTCAATCTTTACATGGAACTAGCAGTTAATGATGTTAAAGAACAATTTAGATTCGGAGTAACAGTACAAGGTGAAAAGATAAAGATGCTACGATTTGCTGATGGTATAGTAATTCTAGCCGAGAGTAAAAAGGATTTAGAAGAAACAATGAACGGCATAGATGAAGTCCTACGCAAAAACTATCGCGTGAAAATAAACAAGAACAAAACAGAAGTAATGAAATGTAGTAAAAATAACAAAGATGGACCGCTGAATGCGAAAATAGGAGGAGAAAAATTATGGAGGTAGAAGAATTTTGTTATTGGGAAGTAGAATTACTAAAGATGAACGAAGCAGGAGCGATATAAAATGCCGAATAGCACAAGCGAAACGAGCCTTCAGTAAGAAATATAATTTGTTTACATCAAAAATTAATTTAAATGTCAGGAAAAGATTTTTGAAAGTGTATGTTTGGAGTGTCGCTTTATGTGGAAGTGAAACTTGGACGATCGGAGTATCTGAGAAGAAAAGATTAGAAGCTTTGGAAATGCTGTGCTATAGGAGAATGTTAAAAATCAGACGGGTGGATAAAGTGACAAATGAAGAGGTACTGCGGCAAATATATGAAGAAAGAAACATTTGGAAAAATATAGTTAAAAGAAGAGACAGACTTATAGGCCACATACTAAGGCATCCTGGAATAGTCGCTTTAATATTGGAAGGACAGGTAGAAGGGAAAAATTGTGTAGGTAGCCCACGTTTGGAATATGTAAAACAAATTGTTAGGGATGTAGGATGCAGAGTGTATACTGAAATGAAACGACTAGCACTAGATAGGGAGTCTTGGAGAGCTACACAAACCAGTCAAATGACTGAAGACAAAAAAAAAATGAAATTAATAACAAATTGGTATTTTTATTTTATATTTTTCAGAATAAAATAATAAATATGGAAGTGAATTTAAATAGGTAAGTTAAGATAAATTTCGCCTGAATCTCTTGGAATTCCTTAAAGAAATAATATGAAATCGATCTAAAAAAATCAAAACGAAAAATATCTCATCGTAATTGTTTAAACTAGTATATATTTTTGGTGCTTTAATTTTATTGTATGATTCGTGCAGAATATCTATGAAATAAAAAAACAGTGATATGTAGTCAAATAATAATTAAAATATGAGTTAGTACTAATTAAAGTAAATTTAAAAAGTAATTTAATCGATTACTAACACTAAGAATTAATAAGAAGTCATAATTTAAAATTAAATAGCTGAAAGTTTTTTGAAAAGAATTTGATTTTGGTGTCACAAGATAAAATAAATTTTCGAAATCAAATAAGAAAAATAACACAGAAAAAAGAAGGTAACTACTATCAAGTGTGAGTAAAGGCTATCTGGAATTAAGAGATATGAATTATCGTTTTATATTTATTCACCTCTAGTTTCAAGTAATTTTAGTTTCAAGACTATGCACCCAGATCATTACTTGATTGAGTCTTTAAACAACAAAACTGCCGGTACTCTCCTTATACCAACAAAACAAGTGTTGATTGCAACATCTCAATTCCTCCCTGAGGGAGAAGAACACCCTCATCGTATCGTCTCTGATCGCTACATCACCCCCTCCGTTCCTAGCTATGATCGGCTTAATCGGAGGACATCTTCTTGCCCTCAAACTCATCACATACCACAGTCATCATTCCGGCATCGATACAGATGCCTCGAGAGACATGCACATCGGTAAATTCCGCCTTAGTGAAGTTTGCCTTCAAAGAAGACATCAGACACCTAACTCTACCACATAGCCCTCAGGAACTAAGCTAAAAAAGCCTACATGCGGAAGATCAAAGACACCGCGCCTAACTCTACAGATTCTATCACCACCTAAACCGAATATACCCACTTTACAAACGATTGCATATAATATAATGCTACGACAGCATATCAGTCCAGCCAAAAATTCATTGCCACGACGGCATATCATAATTAAATTAGTGGTTGGTATTGATCGCAACAACGAAAATATTGTCCTAGAATTCAATTTACTCCAAGTCCTCCTGATTTACTTAAAAATCAAAAAACAAATCCTCAAATGTAATAAGCCGCAAATGAAAACATACCCATTTTGTATCAAATGTATCTCCCATTGCCATAAATAACGAGACGGCAAAATATCATTACGCTGTAATATAATCCGATATAAATAATCGTGCCAAAAAAATATTGCGAAAATATTTGTTAAAGTCGTAAAGTTTCTTTAATAAACATTCTTTTTACCCACGACGTAACGGAGACGGTATATGCGTTTGGTGTAAGAGGTTTTGTGTATGTGTTACCATTTTCCTCAAAAACTACTTGACCGACTTCGATGCGATTTTCTTTGTATCACCTCAGAGCAGGTTCCTAGATTAGTTTTACGGTTATAAGCCGCCAAGGGGTGCTGCAGTAGATATATTTCTTCAAAATTTCTGCCTGAGTTTTTTAACGTATTTAATTTTATCGCGTGTTTAGAAAATCTTTTAGTTTTCTATCGATTGAAAAACTTCAGCTGGTTTCTCATCGACTGCACTGTTACCAGTATGATGTCACATTAGGAATTGATCAGGAATAAACTTTAAAAATTATCTGCTGTGATATAGCAAAACAATGCAAATAACCTGCTAGTAGAGAAAATTGTCGGATAAAGGTATTGGATGCACCCGTTTGTCGTATTATTTCACTACAATTAACGTTCGACAGACGATAATGGTGAGTGTAATCGATCTTTTTCTAAATATGTTAACAAATAATCGAAGAAATTCTTCCCGTTTAATTAAAATAAGCAACGAAGATATGTTTAATATATATATATGATTATGCACCTATTTGTTTTATGATTTCAGTTAAAACGAAAGAAAATCAAATATACAAGAGTGCTTTGGAAAATAGTCTTTTTACATAAATAAAAATCTGATGTGGACACCACATGACTTTCATGTACGCCTATTAAATTAAACACATTTTTTTAAAATGAAAAGTACATAAAATTTTATTTCATTAATAACGTCTATTTGTTCATACTTTTTTTTATTTGTATTATTGAATTATTATTTATCGTAAAACATTTTTACAATCACGGGTTAATAATTATTAATAAATCAATATATTTAAATTAAAAAAAAAAATGAAGTCTGATTCGAACCGATGTGCCTTTCCCTTGTAGTATCCAAATATTTCATTAATTAAAATTTTGTTTGGCTATAACTGCGGAACCAATGAAAATAAGTACCACTTATGATATATCGTTGAAAAGTTTTCAACGAGGGCTTATTACTGCAGTTACGAAAAAGCCCAAAATCCAACTTTTGGGCTTTTTTGGACACTTTTGGTTCAGTCAATTTCAATCAAAAGGGGAGGTGCACAACTAGATGTTACAACAGTCCTAAATCCAAAATTTCTACATCCTACGGCTAATCGTTTTTGAGTTATGGGAGATACAGACGTCACGCCGAAACTACTCAAAATTCGGGGATTCGGGGATTTGGGGATGGTCAAAATGGATATTTCCGTTTAAATCTAAAAACCGAAACTTCGCGATCATATTACTTCCTTTACTTCGTACAAGGAAGTAAAAATTTAAAATTTTCATGAAAATGTGGTATAAGTTATTTCCTTCGCGGCTTATAAATTTCAGTAAATCCATACCGATGAAACAAAAAGTATTTTAAATTATTTGACCGTTATTACATAAAGCTTTTTAAAGGCAGAGAATTCCATCACCATAAATGTTTTCTATTTTCTTAATATATTTACTACTCGAATAAATGTATTTGTAGATTCACGTGTAAAACAGTAAACGAATAAATATATAGT
The DNA here is from genome assembly GCF_047948215.1 of Lycorma delicatula. NCBI lineage: Eukaryota > Metazoa > Arthropoda > Insecta > Hemiptera > Fulgoridae > Lycorma > Lycorma delicatula. The sequence continues at coordinate 161,153,691 of NC_134460.1, forward strand.
GTTAGCATTATATTTTAGTTAGGTTCTATATGACGGAGGAAAAGAAAAACAAATCAGCTTTCAAAGTATATTCGGTAGTGTAATATCAAGGGTGAGATTCAATGTAGTATATACATATATTTATTTGTGCACTATAACTTACACGGTTCTGTTACGGCGAGAGAGTTAACAATATACCGACTAACTTGTATTCTATGTACAGTACCTGTAATATACATAGCCTTCGTGTACAAGAAAATGCTGCCTTGCTCTTGTTAGATACGTAGCGGGGTAACACTCACACGACACTAAATCCTAATACTGGATGATACCCCAAGAGGGAAACCCCCTTTACCTATTAAGTTCACTTAAAACTATCCCGGCTAGTATAACTCTGAACCCGTACCCATCTTCACCCCCTTTTGAAAACTTCTAACACATCAGCACAACTACTCATTCTCCCTCGCCCTATATATATATATATATATATATATATATATATATATATATATATATATACTTCGCTTCCAACTCAGTTCTCTTATATCTCCCAAATCAATTGAGTACCAAGGGTGCTGTTACCCCAACTCAGAAAAATAAATTATAAAAACCACTGCTTGCATAAAAAAGAAAATAGAAAAGTAAATACATTACAATAAAAGCTTCACTAATGAAATTTCCTTTAATTTCAGAACTATTTTAAAGATAAAAGTATATATATAATCTTCATTGGCTTGTAAATAAATGACACAAACATAATTATGGCCCATAAGTATTTTAAAGCTGATTATATTTATTTTAATTAATATTGCAAATTTTTGTTATGTAATTCATTAATTTCATATATAAAATATGATGTAGTATATAAACGATGTACACCGGGTATCCAAAAATTATCTGAACAACTTTGATACTGAGTAAATAATTTATTTATTGAATTTAGAAACATTAAAACTGAAATTTTTTTTTATCTATAATCAAAGATCTTCAACGTTTACATCAGTGCTCTTTGGCGTAACAACTAATAATATTTTTTAGAGATTAACGGTACACATAACTTCTAAGAGCGGCTTTTCTATTCTTTACTATTCTTATTGACGGAATTAATTGTTTTTATTATTTTTATTTTAATAAAACTTATCAGGATAGAAATAGTTTACCAGAGGTTTATGAATAATAAATTCTCCTTCCAAAAATAAGAATTACTTAAAAGTATCGACTTTGAATTATTTTTTTCTAAATTAACTGTTATTAAAATGGAAAAACAGTTTTCAGTAAATTTTATTAGGGGTTATTTTGAAATTATTTTTTTGAAAAATTGCCTCAAAGGATTGTTGAATTTTATTTTAGTCATTTTATATTACCTTAAAACAAATAAATTAAATAAAGGGTTGATTTTATTCTAAGAGTTTTAAAGAAAATAAAAAAAAGTAAATAAATCTTATTAATTTTCTTTAGTTAAAAAAAATGCAAATTGTGAGGATAATTAATTTCAGTTTTTTATCGCTTAAAGAAGTGTCAATTGTAAGCTCCGACAAAATTTCAAGAAAAAGTGAACTGACAGCGTTCCTTTACTTCAGTACCCGTTATTTTAAACTATTTCTTTATAAAAAGATTCCATAATTTTTATATTTATTGGTTTATAAAATCTGTTCTTGTTAATTCTAATTAATATTATAATAATTTTTATTTAAAAACAAAAGTTAAATAGATTTTACTTAACAACTTAATTTTATTGCATCGTTTCCATTTTAAATTTTTTTAAATGTAAGGGATTGCAGTGGGAAAGTTTGACAATCCTTTAACGGTTTTTTTAATATAAAAGTAGGTATATACTGCTGAAAACAGGCCACAATTGTTTTTCACTATCTTGTAGGTGGTTTTATTTAACCACAGATCAATAATGTTTAAAGCGTTATCGTTTATTGATTTGTAGCTTAATAAAATTGTACCCGTAATAGGGGCAGTCAAACAAAGTTTTAAATAGATGTGCAGTAAATGAAACACTAAAAAAATACAGCTAGAGGGTCGATATACAATAAATTTGAAAATTATATATTAATTTTTTTATTTTATAAACAGTTATTCTTTTTGTTATAAACCGCCGGGACAGTCTAATGGTAAAACTCGTCGCCGTAAATCAACTAATTTTGAAGTAAAGAGTTCTCAGGTTCGAATCTTTATAAAGTTGATTGCTTTTATTTGAATTTGAATACTAGATTGTGGATACCGGTGTTCTTCGGGGGTCGGTTTTCAATTAATCACATGTCTTAGGTACGGTCGGCCTGAATCTGAACAAGACTACACCTCACACATATCATCCTCAATCATCCTCTGAAATAATACCTGAACGGTAATTCCCAGAGGCTAAACAGGAAAAAATAAGCAAGTCTTGTACAGGGACGCGGCTGCCTTCGGGCCCCGAATCGAGAAATCCCTATAGGATATCTGGAGACTTCCGGAATATTCATAAGAAAACAAGATATTTGTTATTATTATTATTATCATTATTATTATTAATTATTATTATTAATATTATAAATTTTCAAATATCTTTAGTTTTATATTTAGGCGATACCAGATACCACCAGATTATATCGACCTCAGCCTACCTCACTCTGACGGTGGTAAACGGGAGTATAATCGGCAAACAGACTCATGTGAACTTGTTATTAGGACGGTAGACGATATTAGGAACAGTTAATTCCCTTAGAATTTATGACGTCCGTAAATATAGAGACTACTATAATCACAAATCATATAATTTTCTTTTACCTCATCTTTCATAATAACAGGTTTTATTTCCGACAGATTTACTTGTATAATTTAGGAAAGATTGAAATGAAAATAGATTGATTGATTGAAATGAAAATTTTTAGTAGCGTCGCACATTTTTGGATGGGCATTGAAGAAGTCCGATCTATAGGTTTCGAAGTGAAACATTTCGATCGTGTAAACTCTGCTTAGCTGAATTTAACAGAGTGCAAGAGATAGTTTGCCGGGTAGTGAATATGTTTGATCCGTAAAGCTTTGTTGTGATAACGCTCATTCGGGTAAAGTCGGAGGAAGCGAATCTATCCGAGCGAGAAAGAAACGGTCAGTTGCGTGTGGCTTCTGTGCTTGGCTGTGTTTCATTTTACATTAAATACATTTCTAATTGTTGTTCGGTGTACGTGTAATTATTCGTGTGACTACTATATCTTCTTTCAGTGTAAACGTTTAGTGTAATTTCATTCTAATACTGAAAAATATTATTGAACAATAATTATTCAGTCATTGTGTATGTAAGTAAATAACCTATTTTCACGTTTATATATATATAATGTTAATTTATACCTTGTTCTTAATTCATCCAAATAATGTCATCCATAATATTAACATCATTAATATAACATATATAAATTTGAACGATTACGATCGCCATAGACGTTTTTACTTCGACCGAGCTCACATTTTTTTTTTTTTATTTGAGATTTATTTCAATCAAATTTTATATTATTTTTAATAGCCTAAGTTTACAGTTAATTCTTGATCCGTCGAAGTTTTTTTTACATCAATTCATCCTTAGATATGCCTGGCACATCTTCATCAATATTTATATATATTATTACAGTGTGAATTCGTGGTTTTACCGGAAAAGGACAGGTAAGAATTTCAGAAGCTAAAAGTAAGAAAAAAATTCACATAAACATAACTCCAGAAATGCTTTGTTTTTTGTTTTTTTTTACTCACTCCTCTAAAAAACATTTCACCGCGATTATTTTCTCCGTTAAATAATATAAAATAATACTAGAATTTTATTGGTCCATAATTATGATAAAAAAGTTAGTTTATTTTTATGCTATTTGATTCCAAATTAGAAAAAAGATATTTCACAGGACTATTTATCTAATATATTTGAGAAAAGTTATCTAAAACTAAAAATATTCAAATTAAAAATCACAATTTTTTAGGTTTGCCTTAAATGAAACTATATAATAAATTTTGCTGAGAATTTAATTTTGAGAAATGTGAAATATTTAAAGTAAATAAAATAAATCGAGAAATTAGACTTTAATTAAAAGTAAACTATGTCAAAACGTTTTACGATTCTAAGTAATAATCAAACAAGTTGTATAAAAATTAGAAAATAGTGTAATTTATTTTTTTTTTAAATAGTAAAATAAATTTCAGTAGTTTGAAATGAACGTTTAAAACTTCTATCACTAAATTCCGTGCACTTTGTATGAATCTTGCTTCACATTTAATTGATCGACTAACAAAACATCGTACCTTACTAAGGTGCCGGATACATTAAGAAATAAAAAAAATTCTCTTTATAGGTTAGATAGTTAATTATTTATTTACTTTGATTAGATTTTATTTTAATTCGTGTTAATTATCGACAATTACGCAATAATTAAAATTTAATTGTTTATATGATTATTCAAATATTAATTTATAACAGTACTTATATGTTTACTTACATATACTTATATATTTACATAGTTTATTTTATAAAGTTCAATTATTAAGAGTTAGAAAAAGACTAAAACAGCGAAATATGTTCTTAAATAATTAATTTTATGTTATACAAAAAAAAAAGTAGTTATACTTTTTTTGTCTTCAGTCATTTGACTGGTTTGATGCAGCTCTCCAAGATTCCCTATATAGTGCTAGTCGTTTCATATCGGTATTCTCCTACATCCTACATCCTAACATTTTATTTTACATATTCCAAACGTTGCCTGCCTGCACAATTTTTTCCTTCTACCTATCCTTCCCATATTAAAGCGACTATTCCAGGATGCCTTTATAGGAGACCTGTAAGTACGTCTCTTCTTTTAACTATATTTTTCCAAATACTTCTTTCAATTTGGCGCAACACCTCTTCATCTGTCAATTTATCCGCCCGTCTGATTTTTAACATTCTCCTGTAGCACCGCATTTCAAAAGCTTCTGATCTTTTCTTCTCAGGTACTCCGACCGTCCAAGTTTCACTTCCTTATAAAGCGGCGCTCCAAAAATATACTTTCAGAAATGTTTTCCTGGCGTTTAAATTAATTTTTGATTAAAAAAAAGTAGTTACAAAGTAATTACATGAAGAAGAAATACATGTGATATGATGTTCAAACACACTTCTTAAGCCGTTTTTGTAGATATTGTATTGCTCGTCTCAAAACATCTTCACGTTTCTTTATGAGAGCAGCAGTATTTAAAAGTCAAGCGATCAGTTTATCTCTCGAATTAACTTTCACTACGTAAACCTTAGTTTTAATTCTACAAGCAATAACCTAATTAAGGAAATTCTGGAGACCACATTCCAGCAAAATGTTCATTTAAAAATTTTTGTTTCATTATGATTAGCATGCGGAAGATCTCAACTGTGTTCAAACACACCCATTCGTTCGGGCAGTGGGTAATATTTTCCAGTTTAGAAAAAAATTCTGAATAACTTTTCCTCATTACAAAGCGTTTAATAGTTAGCGATTTATAAACGTATTTTGCAACCGTAGCTAAATATTGAGCTTATGACTAATTGTTTTAAGTTTTCCTTGAAATTTTCTCAAAAAATGTTAACATGCTGTTCTTGGAAAAAATATTTTCTTTTAATTTTTAGGGTAAATAACATAAAAAAATACCAATTCTCTTACCATAATGGATTTTTTTTTTTTGAAAAATATATTAGTTCTGCATAAGATTACGAAAGGAGCAAAAATTTGGGTAAAATATTTCTGTAGCCATAATTTAAAAAAATAATCGTTTACCAATCTACGTTTTTACGATTTTTTATTTCCTTGTACGAAGTAAAGGAAGTACTGTGTTCACGAAAAACTTTTTGGAAAAAAATTCATTTTAGGATCGTAAGTTTTTTGCGATAAATTTGGTATCGTTGGAATCGTCCCTTCAACATAAATTTCACTATAATAATTTTAAATCAAAATAAAATGATAACGTAGATGACGCCTGATTGACGTAGATTTGAATCGATTTTATGAATAAAGAAGGCACGCGTAGAACGGGAGTTTTCTTGTTCAAGTAGTCTGATTGCAATGTATTATGTTGTTGCAATTTGTTATTATTATTAACTTGCGTATTATTGACTTAATTTATATTTTATTATTGGCAATTTAATGTATTATCAATTGACACTGTGTGTACTTTTTACCTAGTTGAAACTCTGTGATGATAGAATAACAAGATATCACCGTCGGTTATTTCTTTTATAATTTTATTTTTCAGGAAAATCTCTTGACTAATCGTTTTTTTCTATTCTCATCTAATTAGAAAAAGGTAATTCTACTCTTTGTTGTTCAATATATTTTAAGCAGAAAAGATTTGTGATTCTAATGTTAATTACATTTTTCCTTTTTACTTCCTTGTACGAAGTAAAGGAAATATTGTGTCGCGAAAAATTTCGATTTTCAGATTTCAACGGAAATATCCATTTTGAGCATCCGTGAATCGGGTATGTATCTTGCATAACTCAAAAACGATTACACGTAGGATGTTGAAGTTTTGGATTTACGACTCTGGTAACATCTAGTTGTGCACCTCCCATTTTGATTGGAATCAGCTAGCCCAAAAATGTCCAAAAAAACCCAGAATCAAAAGATTTGGATTTTTTATGCAGTAATAAGCCCTGATAGAGAGATTTTCAACGATATATCATAAGCGGTACTTATTTGCATTGGTTCCAGAATTATAGCCAAATGAAATTTTAATTAATGAAATATTACTATCTTACAAGGGGAAGACACATCGATTCGAATTCGAGTTCATCTCCTTTTTTTAACTTTCTTTTTTTAATTTAAATATATTGATTTATTAATAATTATTAACCTGTGATTGTAAAAAAAACGTTTACAATAAATAATTCAATAACAATAAAGAAAAAAATATATATGAAAAAAATCAGAAAATATTAGTGAAATAAAATGTTATGTACTTCTAAAAATGTGTATATATAATTTAATAGACGTACAAGGAAGTCATGTGGTGCCCACATCAGTTTTTGGTATTAATGTAGTAGGCGATTTACTTCAGTAGTTAGTTCTTAGATGGCACCACTCAAACGCTATTTTGAAATAAAAAAAGAATGAATAAATCGACTAATTTAAGAATAAATTGAATTATTTTTATTTAATTAATACTGAAATTATAATTTTTTTTCTTTTACTTCCGCTTTCGCTTCCGCCCCGGGGAGGATCCGCACTCAAGCAACTAATACTCGCTGTGGAGGGGTTTTTCTCAGATTCTAATGGGCCTTCCTATCTACCGGCTGTAAGTACGGCATCGCAGGTCGGCCCGCCGGTTCCGGATCATTTGCCATTTGCGTGCCATCTTTCTCTAACCCTCGGCAGGGGGGAAAATAGGCCCAAATATACTGTTCCTAGCGCACTTTGCCTTAGGCCGGGTCTATTTTTTTTTTTTTTTTTTTTCATAATTTAAGTAAACTTAACCTACTCTCGATAACCAAGGTTAGCGAGCAAAGCGAGCGTTGTTTAAGATTTATAATTATAAGCGTATAATTATAAAATGAGCAAGGTTAATTTATTCTTAAAATTAATCCATTTATTCTTTCTTTTTTGTATTTATTTTCTTATTTCAATATAGTGTTTCAGTGGTGCCACCTAGAAACTAACTACAGAACTAGATCGCCTACTACATTAATACCGACATGTTTATATGTTAAATCCTAGAATCACCTTCCGAAATAGTGTCCTTTCTTGGTGAATCGCTCAATCTTTTAGTTTAATAAAAAAAAAAACCTAAAAGTTTCATTAAAATCTGTTCTAGTATTCTTGATTATCGATTAGAGAAACGGATATAAATCGAACTAATTAGATAATTTATTTCATTTTGACACACTACTTTCAAATACACAAATACATTCTGAAAAATCTATAATTAATGAACGAATATAATTTTAATATAATATTTCTGTGGGTAAATTATAATAATAATTTAAATTACTTACTTTAAAATAATCCGTACTATAATTTTTTTTTTTTTTTTTTTTTTTATTAAATTCTTGATAAATTTTATGTTGTGAATATAAGAAAACATTAATTATAATTTTAATAATTAAAAATAGACAGGTAATAACGTTTGTCTCGATTTATTTACATCAATATCGGTTTGTCATTTTTTTCAGATAGGCAGTAAAAATAAAGAGTGATTTTAGCTTGTCACAGTAAATCAGATTATGTTTTCATAAATAGTACTGCTAAATAATATAAAATCATTTTTTATTCTGCTATCAACGATCGGTTAAACAATTCCCTGGATACTCTGTCATTTAGGATTTTTTTTTATTAATCATAAAAGTAGGGTAAAAAGTCTCTCCTTCTCTTTTACAGTATCCCACAACCCTTGTTTAGTAGTAGCGAAAAACTACGAAGAGAGAATAAACGATTTTACAACAAATCCTCAGTTACACCTCAGTTTTCAAAATTCCTCTTGGGAATCTAACGGCCTATTGTAAAATAAAGGTATATTATACAAAAATAAAAATTCTGCTTATTATGTGAATCGAATAACGACTACTTTTTTTATATTCTGTTTCGAGTTAACTATTTTATAAAATATAAACCGCTAAAATTTTTTAAGATAGAACCTACTAAAAATGTATTTTATTATTCACCAAATTAAAGATTGATGATCTCAAAATTATTTAATTACGTACACATTTAATAATAATAAACTCGATATTAACATTTTCATAATTTAAAAACACGATATTTAAGCCGTTTAATTTCCAAGCTACGTAAAAATTAAAAAAAAAAAAATTGAATAATATATGTTATAAAGTAAACATATAATAAAAATGAAAACCGCACAAAAAAATAAAAATAAATTTGGTACAATATTATAAAGAAACAACTCGGTAACTATTTTTTAAATACCTTTTTAATGTTTTTATATGCTTTTCTTTAGTTTACTTTCGTTCCACGGTTAACGGTTTACGGTCCCATGGAGTAGTTCACATGCGCAGTAGGTACATTGTTGCAGCCACCGGGTTGGTCTAGTGGTGAACGCGTCTTCCCAAATCATCTGATTTGGAAGTCGAGAGTTCCAGCGTTTAAGTCCTAGTAAAGCCAGCTATTTTTACACGGATTTGAATACTAGATCGTGCATACTGGTGTTCTATGGTGGTTGTGTTTCAATTAACCACACATCTCAGGTACGGTCGAACTGAGAATGTACAAGACTACACTTCATTCACACTCATATATATCATCCTCATTCATCCTCTGAAGTATTATCTAAACGGTAGTTTCCGGAGGCTAAACAGGAAAAAGAAAGAAAAGGTACATTCTTGCATATGTTTCGGTATATTTTAATATATTAATAACACTAGGCAACAAAAAACAATTTTTTTGTCTCGGGAAGAAAAAATATGCGATTCTGATATTTTTTCTCCTGAATTCAAATATGAAATCGGTTTTTTCCCATCACGCAAGGTTTCCGAGAGACAGGCATTTATAATTTCAAACATTTTAATACTTTCTGCATTCTTACCTATAGAATATTCAAATCTGACTCACCTGCAAAGTAAGAAATGACAATTTTTGTTATATTTTGCCTGTGCATCATCCCTCTTGATGTTCCAACAATAATCGGCCGGCTTATTAGAATTCAATTTGCCTTGATATTCTTTTCCATAGCTTAAATCTCCTGATGAAAGTGTTCCCCGTGCTCATCGCTCAATGCGCCAAGATTCTCCGAAAAGAAATTTAGGTGTGAGTGCAGGAAGTGTACTTACACTATAACGATCCTAATTTTTATAAGATGTAAAATCGTTGACAATATCACGGTAATTTTCCGCCTTTCGATTTCCCAAAAAACTCTGAGTGACATTTTTGAATACTTGCCAACCTGCTTTTTCCAGTGGATTCAATAGTTCCTCAAACCTTTCATCATGCAATGGAGATCGTATTTGTGGACACAAAAATTTCCTTTTTTAATTTCTGCATCGTTAATTTTAGGAAACTTCTGTTTTAAGTGCATGAAACCAAGAGTATTGTCCACGCCCTTTACAAAATTCTTCCTTAATCTTAGTTTGATATGTAACGGAGGTAGATACACGTTTTTAGGATTACATTACGGGTTATATTTCACATTTTTCTGTTCAGGACTGAGTGATTCGCGTTCAGGCCATTCTTCTCTAATGAAATGTTTTTTTTTTCCTACTCTCCTATTCGCACAAAAAAAGAAGTACTTTGTGTAACCAAACTGCAGACCAAAAATAAGTGCAATTACTTTCAAATCTCCACAAATATTCCATTCATACACTGCATATTGAACCTTTTCCAATATAAATTTAAAGTTTTAATACCTTTCTTCCATACTAGCAGAGTGAGCCACAAGTACCGATAGGAATTTATTGCCATTATGGAGAAGCACAGCTTTTAAACTAACTTTAGAGGAATCGATGAACAAGCGCCGTTCTGTTGGGTTATATTCATTACAAGCGTCCTCATAAGAGAAGAAATGTCTTTACAAACCATTAAGCTATTTTCTTCAGGAAAATAGTCTTTAAATTTAGAATGACGATGACAAGTACAGCAAATGAGGCTCAGATGAACAGCTGCGTTCAAAATTTGTATCACTAGAATCTGTTTCTTTTTCTTCCTTACTTTCATCCGACTCTAAGCTCTCTTCATCTAATATCACATGTACTGAAGGCTTTGGTAAAAGTAATTCTTCGCAGTGTACATCTGGTCTCATAGCAGATTACAAGTTAGGGTACACCACTGTATATTTTGATTATGACGTAATCCCTTTAATGCTTGTTAAGCAAAAATAACAGTCAGAAGAGTGATCTTTGGGTTTCCTCCAAATCATAGGGGTAGCAAATGGTGGCATGTGGCGCGTGCCATTTTTCCATGTAGTGAAAAGCCTATAACACGATAAACAACAGATATGTGCGGCCCAGGCCCTTGTTTGGTCGCCGAGTTTACACCGAAAATAAAGTTCATAACACTTTTTTACTAATGGAGTAAGGTTTCGCCTTTGGGACTTGAGCGTCACTTCACTACATACATAAAAAAATTTGTTAGGATGATTTAAACAAACTCTAGGCGTTTTGTAACTAACGACTAATTAAAAGAAGTTGTAAAGATGTAATACACAATAATTCAGACACACAAAGCACTCACAATGACGTGTTTACTGGTTCACTACTATCTCACAACTGGCATCGTTCTGATGAATGTATCCTATACTGGAGTACGTTTGTACATATCTATACATGTCTGAACTTGCACAACAGTAGTAACGCTACCCTTTAAGTTAGCTCATTTGGTTCCATCATATTTACAATGTTCTAGGAGATTTTACTTGACAGTGGACAAATGGACTAAAAAACGTTTTAAAATATTTAAAAAAATTAAAATAACAAAAAACTATGGGTGATGGAGAAATTCCGGATACATATTTGAAAACAGGATAAAACACTGCATTAATTACACTTATTGGTACTCGTGAAACAAAAAACATGTTGACCAGTGTAATATTAAGTTTTTTTTTGTTTTAGTAAACTTATGCTAAAAATATTGTAATTATATATGTAATTAATATAAAATTTACTAATAAACTAGTGTTGTTTCATAAAAATTTCATTTGATGTGACTGAAAAGTGCAAAATAAAAAGAATTAAATTTTTAAAAACATGGCTTTAATGCTTTTAAAAAAAAGCATGGGGCGCGACCTCAGTTCTATTTTTCACCTTAACTTTAGTTCATCCAAAGAGAGTTACTAGATATTATATATTGAAGCTATCATTTCCATTTTTAATCTAACCCTTTTTCATATTTAAAGAATGTAGATATTGAATATTGAAGCGCGCCCCATGCTTTTCATTGTGGTTTTACAAAAATAGACAACTTTATACATACTTTTTTGTGTAAAATAAAATTATCTTTTATTTATGTTTACTGGGAAATCCATTTTTTTAGATTTTTTGAAAACGTGACTTTAAAAAACATTTTTTTTTTATTTAAGTTTTTTGTATGTAGCAAGTTCATGTACTTTTTTTACGAATATCCTCATAAAAACACGTGTAACTTTATACAATTTACTTTACTTTCTCCTACGCGGATCCCTTAGAGAAATTTTAACCTTACCTTCGACATATCTACATTAAGCAAAACTGGGGTTAAGCGGTACTCTTAAGTTACTTCTCGACTTATATTAAACTGAACACAGTGTGTGCATCATTTATTTTTGTAGTACTGTTTTGATTTAAATACTATTTTTTAGTTAATCTATCTTTTCCATCTATTTCTTTTTAATTTTAACATCTCAGTTTATAATTTATAACACTTTCGAAATTATTTTTTCGTATTTTAACGTACACTGTTCCTTTACTTCTTCATATACATAATGCCCCGGGAGGTGTTAACCGAATTGCGCAGCGAAATTGAACGATGTGTCTCTGCAATTCCTCAATAAACGTTCCAACATTTGTTTAAGATCATGCAACGCCGTATTCAATTATATGAATCGGATAATGGAACCCACTTTCAACAACTATTGCAACATACTCATTTTCCATAAGGCACTTTTTGAACAGCCTGTATTATATTATTATTTTATGTTTTTACTATTATATTAATAATTTATATTATCACTATCTTGTAGAAAAGTATAAAATTGTCAGACTGCATAATTTTTTAGATAAATTTTAACAATTTCAACCACATCTCAGCTGTTTATCAATTGATTTGAACAAATGTGACGTCATTTGTTTAAAATAAAAGGATTAAAATTTCATCTAATAAAACATAATTTGATTAAACAAATTTTTATGGCGCTATTAATAATTTTAAAAAAAACTTAAACGATGGTCATTTTTTGACATAATGGTTTGGGCAACACCTTTTGTGTTTCCTGTTTAGCCTTCTGGAATTTCCGTTTATGTATTACTTCACAGGATATATATGAGTGTAAATCAAGTGTAGTCTTGTACAGTCTCAGTTCGACCATTCCTGAGATATGTGGTTAATTGAAACCCGACCACCAAAGTACACCGATATCCACGATCTAGTATTCAAATCCGTATAAAAATAACTGCCTTTACTAGCACTTGAAAGCTGGAACTTTCGACTTCCAAATCAGCAGATTTGGGAAGGCGCATTCACCAGTAGACTAACCCGATAAATCTGAGAAACATTTCCTGGGACAGACTATAAATCTCTAACATATAATTTTATTAATCTGCATGCATTTCTTTTGCCTTTCGCTTCTTAAAAATATACTATTCTTCAGTAACTGTTTGCTCCATTTTTATATTAATTTTCTGTTGAGAATTCTCAGAGGGTCCTTTTTGCTAAATTCGAATTAGCTAATTTTCTTGTGCCAATTGTGCACTGAGCTGATTGGAGATCGAAAACATGATTGTTTTAAGAAAATCATATGTCCTCGCTGTTCTGTTTTAGATTAAGTAATACAGTTTCATCGCTTCCTGTAAAACTTCTTTTTCATTAATCGATAGTTCATCAATCACATAACTTTTTCATTCTGTATATTTTTTATAGCTTGCAAAAAAAGAGAAAAAAACGATTTCTCTTTTCATTCGGATTTTAAAACGGTTGTTCTTACTGTTATCCTCTTCTATTTCAACCTCTAATTTTCTATGGAAAATCATTTGGCTTTCTGTTTGACTGGTGTAGAAACTCCATTTATTCCTTCCACTTTTTAAATTTTCTTCTTAATATAACTGCTTTTCTTTACTAGTAATATTTTTAGTGGATGTACTTCTTCTCCAAATAACCAAATTATCTCTTCCTCTTTTTAACAATCTAGATAAATCTTTATTTGATTTTTTTATCAAAGTAAGAATCTTTATTAAAATAAAATACTTACATAGAAAATGTAAATTTAAAGATAGGAGAAAGTTTAACAAACGAATGTAGTATTCTTAATTAATCGTTCTTCGTTTAAACAAAAATAAAAATTTTTGAAAATGTAAAAATTTTATTTCAGTTGTAAATAAAAGTATTAAAAATGAGTCTTGTACGCGCAATAAAATATTATCTCTTCCTTTCCGTCCACTCCACACGGCGCTACTCTTTCGGTTTAAAGGACCGATGTTTCTCGGGGTTTGATCTGCTAAGCACTAATCTTTTTGTCCGATTGTGTAACCCTTCCCTGTTTATATTTTATAACATCTCCCTTAGGGTAAGTTGTGAGGTTAAACCTTATTGATCTGACGCAGGTCAGGGAAGCGACCCCGTTTTTCTCGCCTTCGGCCTAAGGACGTATTTTATCTGTTGGTTTTACTTTTTCTTCAAATATTTAGCGACTGACGCCACGAGAGGTTTTTAAATATTTTAACTTGTAGACTGTTTTTAATTCAGATTAATTTAATATTAGTTCTTTGTACGCTCCTACTAGTTGGGAGCCATTTCCTGATAGGTCAAGTGAAGTACACTGTGGGTTTTCTTAATACATTTGGTTAAACATTTCTTATAGGTCACTCAGCCTCCTTGCTTAGATAAGTTATCTTCATGGAGGTTGAGATGGCTGTAAGAGGTGACTTGGATGCAAAAAAAAAATTATAATATTATTATTATTAATTATTGGTACTCTTCTATTATCCCGATTCCATTGATACATACTTGAATACAAAAGCCCTTCTATCTTCCAGTTACACTGTTATTTCCAAAAACGGTAATTTTGCATATCTAAACCAAGAATTAATTACACATTTACTAAATTCAATTTTATGATGCAACGTCCAACCAGGTCGAAATAATCGGCATGAACCCGCGGGTAACTGATATTATTATCTTTCCGATTCCGATTATCTAGACTCCCGAAGAAAGCTGTTTACGTTCGTAGATTTGATGCGTTTACGGAGATTTTTTGTAAGGGAGATCAGTTCAAATTACGTAATTACGAAATTACGATTAACCTATTATTGTCCTTCTGTTAAATTCCGATAACGTAAATATTTCGATAAACTGCTTAAATGATTTACTTTTGGTGTTTGTATTATTGTTTCAACCCCTCTTTATACTTACTGTTTCCATCCATTTGCGCAATGAGGCAGTGGAATCTTCCAATTTCAGAAGAACAACCTGTTACTTTTTTGAAAGAGCTCGGGCTCTTCCCGGGAATCGAGTTTGCAAAAATCGTTCAGAAACGTATTGCGCTTCAGTAAATTACCGTTTTTAAAGTAGAATGTCAAATTTTGCAAGCAAAATATCGGGATGCGTATACAGAAAAACGGTCGTTAAGTTCTCGGGTTTTTGTGACTGTCGGTAGAATATGTGTAAGATCACCGTTGTCGACTGGAAAATGTATTTGCAAGAAATTTGTTTCGTATGTTTTCGCAAAATTATGTGACATTAAAATTTGCGGTACCAGATACATTGTCAAAATCGCAAAAGCCTAATTAATCGCTCGTCAAAAATCAGATGCGTGCAGAGTACGGTTTCAATAGTGGATTTTCAATGGAAAATACGTAAAGAAAAAACAGATTTTTTTATTGCTGAAGTTGCTAACGGTTGGGCTAAAATCTTACTTAGAATTATCAAAGAAAGAATAAAATTCGGTTTACAGTTTACTCAGATCGCTGGAAGGCGTACACGAGGAACTGGTGGCAGCAAGTTTCACGCGTGAAACTGTTAACCGTAAGTATTATTTTGTAGATGATGAAAGTGATATAACACACACAGCATATAAAACGTCTGTAGGGCTTTGTTAAATGACGTTATGATGGCGTGGCATGGCACGACATCATACAAAATCGTGTTACCGAATTCATGTTTCGTGCTAAACATTCCAAAAATAATCGAAAAAATTATTCATCGTCGGTGAATTTTCACCTCCCAAGAAAATTTAACGCTTACCCCTGTGTTATTTATTTATTTATTATTTTTTTTGTAAAAATTCTACGAGTTTAAAATAAAGTTAGCACCTTAATATTACGGGTAGAAATAATGTACTTATAGTCGGCGCATATATCTATTATATCTACCCCCTGTTACACCGTCGTATAAAATGCAATTAGTTAATAAATCACTTAAACCGCAGTCCGTAATTACTTTTCAAATAAAAAGAAAACCATTTTTGTTTTAGTCATAATATCTAACGATGAAAATTATTTTATTTTACGAGAAAAGAGAGAAGTTCGAGATAATAGAAAAGTAAATTATTATTATCCTGGGTGCCCGTACGGTGATGCAGGAGACGCACCTTTTTTGAATGCGAATGATGGAGCGCTATCTGAAACCAGTTGTAAATTGATATCGGTGATGTAATGCTAGAAACTCTGGTGAAGAAGATGCTCACTTTCGACTGTAACTGCCAGAAGAAAAAGAAATGTTGAATCAGGACGAAATAAGCAAGAGAAAGCGGCAGGTGTAAGAGAAGGCAAATGTAGACACCACCCCAGAGTAAAGCGGTAAGCGGTTCCGGAGTGGATTAATTGTCCGCAAATAAAGTCGAGAGTTCCAGCGTTCAAGTCTCAGTAAAGTCAGTTATTTTTACACGGATTTGATGACTAGATCGTGGATACCGGTATTCTTTTGTGGTTGGGTTTCAATTAACCACACATCTATGGAATGGTCGAACTGAGACTGTACGAGACTACACTTCATTTACAGTCATACATATCATCCTCATTCATCCTCTGTTGTAATACTTGAACGACAATTTCCGGAGGCTAGACAGGAAAAAGAAAATAGGGGTTAGGTTTTTTTGGGAGTCCCACACACTGGAGAACATCAGTTCCCTATTGTTGCATAACGCACTTTTCCTCCACTATAATAATAAAAATAAAATAAAAATTATTTTTATTTATTTATTTATTTTTTTGAGTTTACAGGCATTAGTTGCTTTGGTAATTTTGCCCTATGAGAATGGAAATTTGTAGCGTATGGAAAAAAAATTATTACTGTTATTATTGTTACTTTCAGTTGAATTAGGAACAATATAATTTCACGGTTGAAGCAGATTAGTTTCTTCTTTTTATTTTGTTATTGGTGAATTGAATTTATTCGCTTGTCTGTTAGTTATTGACCGACGCAACAAACTACAAGAACAGATGTTGTATTAAGTCTAGTAACCAGACATTTCGAAGAGGGACACATAACTTACACAGAGAGAAAACTAGAGTAAAGAGAAGAGCGACTGACGAAGGAGTTTAGTATTAGTAAGGTACACTCTGTGTGTGTGTGTGTGTTTCTGCACGCGCGCACGCAAAAGCAGACATCGTGTGTGCGTTTGTGTGTTGGTTCAAGGGTAGTTTTAGTGAGCTGCCTGGCCTTAAATCACTTTTGCCCGCAGGTCTCCTGTGTAGTAACGTAAACATGTACTACTACATGTCAAGAACGTAACTCATTCTAATGCTGTTATTACTATTATTATTCCTAGAAATAATAGTAGTAGTTTAGCTACGACTACGGTAGCATTTCGAGCTTCAAGGCCGATACAAGCTAGAGGGTAATTTCCTAAAGGTGGATTGAATTTCCTTCCAAAAACCATCTTGTTGAGCTTGTTACCACCTTACCTACTAGACCGCACCGTGCTGTGGGTTACGGGGCGGTGAACGTAATCGGTTTTCAAGTAGTAACAACAAATTGCTATTACAATATGGCCGATGCTCGTTGCTGTTCTTCGCTCACAAATTATAACTCGACTCTGTATTAAGATTACCGTTAAGTAAAGACGCTACCTTTCTCTTGAATAGAGAAAGGTAGCGTCTTGACTACGTTTTAAGATTTCACCGAAAAAAATTATATAATTTTTTAACTATTATGATATTCTATCTATCGACTGGAGATTTTTACAGATATAACATAATCTTAGCAACTAAAAAAAAATCAACAGTAAATTTTTCACCAACATTAACAGAAGAAATCACATGAATTATATATAATTTTAAAAACAGCTTACCTAATTCCAATTTGTTTTCCTCGAGCGCTTTCGTTTATTCTGCCATCTTCAAGAGGAGTATAATTACGATTAATATATATAAAAAAGTACAAACCTCCTTAATTAAATTATACAGTGTTTCTAAAATCAAGAAACACCGGCTATACTTTTTCGAATTCTACTTGTAAAACTAGACATATAAAAATTTATATAAAAATTTATATCTCGACTTCGGATAGAGAAATCAGATTAATATTTTGTAAGCGTTTTTGTAATAAAGTTTTAAAATTAACCAAAAACAGAATTTAAATACCTTCGCAAATTACAAAACGGTGGCCATTATTATTTTTCAATCCGTTATATCTACATAAATATAAGTTTTATCAAAATGTGTGTTTGTTAAAATATTAAGCCTTTTATTTTGAACAAAATGACATTTTATTTGTTAAAATCTGTTAACAAACAGCGGAGTTATGGCAGAAAGTTGATGTAAATTTGTGTCCGTTTTCATGTCCACTTTACGTTCAATTCGATTAAATCTTAATTGTTTTTATTTATTGTTAATTCTAATATTGTAAATTAGTACCTAACTAACTAATAATTTTATTACAATAATAGACCTAATAGTTAAAAAAATAAAATAACTACCTGCGATTATCACGTTAATTGTTGTAGAACATTAGATGTCCTTTTTTTAAATAATTATTTAAAAATTATTAAAAGTTATAAGAAGAGGAGTTTAAAGTGTCCACCATTAGAAATTACACAAGTTTCCTGTCTTTTTCTGAAAGAACCGTTCAAAAATTCTGGGAGTACTCCTAATTTCTTGAAATCCATTTTGGATCCTTTGCTGAAGATCCTCAACGTTGAGTACTGGAGTCGAATAAACAATATGTTTTAAACGTTCCCGCAAGTAGAAGTCAAGAGGGTTGTCAGGTGATCGGGCAGGCCAGAACACTCGCCCTCTGCGGCCTATCTGTTTTTTCATGGAAAGTTTCGCGCAGGAATTCTGATACCGACTGACCGAAACGTGCTGGAGCTCCATCGCGGTGAAACCACATATTTCCTCTTAATTATAGAGGTATGTGGAAAAATGTGGAAGATTTTTGGTCAAATGAGCAAGATAATCTTCTCTGTTTAAACTATTTGGTACAATGACATTACCCAAAAGATAGTAATTAAAAATACCTGCCCATATGTTCAGGGAAAATCATTGTTGACGGTTACTTGAAAGTACCATGAGGATTGATGAGGTTGTGATAATTTTGAACAACATTCCTGTTGAAAGGAGCTTCATTTTTACATTATTAACACGATCAGCAGTAATAGTGGCCGTGTAAAATTATTCAAAAGTGAAAAATTAATTTCAATTGTTTTATTATTATTATTTAATATTAAATTTTATCGAGAGAAAATTATTATTTAATTCGATATTAATTTACATACTAGAATTAACTATTGTTAATTGCTTTATTAATCAAGCCAATTAACATTTAATCGAATTTGATAAATTCATTAATTTAATTCATAAATATTCATTCCCTAATGAATATTTTATTGTTTAGTTTTATAAGTAGAATCCGAAAAAATATACCCAGCCAACCGTTTTAGAAACATTCCATATAATTTATTTTATTCGAGTTGCAGAAAGTTTGAATTTTATTCTGGCATGTTAATATAATTTAAATATTTATTAATAAAAAAGTTTGTAACCGAAACCGATAAATTATATGTTGAAAATTATAACGATAAAAATTGTTTTATATTGTGATTACAAATGCTAAACGATAAAAATAAAATTGGAGTTCTTTAATCTATTCAATATTATATGTATCCGCAATATACGATTATCTTAAAGAAGAAATAAAAAATGGAAAGAGAAAAATTTGTCTTTGACAGTCTTGACAAATTGTTTAACTTCTGTATAGGATTTTTCTTCTTTAACATACGCTAATATATCTTTTGCTTGTCAAGCCCTCGAAAACATGAAATACGGTATACCTACGTTAAATGAATGATTCGTGAGCAAACTGTGTCGTGTAACCCAAAATGTATCTTCTGTACTGTGATCACGAGGTCGCTTCTTATCTAACGCGTACCCATTTTTAATAACAGTATGATGCCGGTAATTGAAGTAGACGTTTTAATAGCGTTATAAGTATTATAATTATGTAAATACTTCGAAAATAAATTACTTCAATTCAAATTGTGATGATCGCAACAGTAATTATATTAAAAAAATAAAATTATTAAAATTCTTTCATATCATTACTGTATATATCTTTATATATATATATATATATATATATATTTCTTGTGTGCGTGTGTATGTCACTGAATTCCTCCTAAACGGCTGGACTGATTTTGATGAAATTTTTTGTGTGTGTTCAAGGGGATTAGAGAATGGTTTAGATTCATAATTTGGTCCACTGGAAAATGTTTTATTAATTAATTTTTTATTTATAAGTAGTTGTTGATTTTGGAATGTTTTACATAGGATCCGACAGATTGCTCTACCATCGCGGTATCGAATATTCAATATTATTCTATTTTAATTTTAGTTTGTCCCGATAGTTGGTGCTGCGATCAAATTGAGAAAAATATTTCGTAATTTTGTGTTATTATTGTGTTACAAAATATCGCGAGAAAACAGTTTTTTAATAAATAAAGAAGCTAATAAATCAGATGGAAATGTAAACAAAGGAAAACCAATCAGATCAATGCAAGATGGTCGCTGTCAAAGATGGTCGCAAAGAGCCCGTATGGCCGTTGCAAATGTAAACAAAATCACAACTGATTAAGTAACAAGTAGGCAGCACTACGATCGCGTTTAGAATTGTGCGCGTATTGAGAAATATTATATTATATTATTATTTATTGAAATAGCGTTTTAAAGTGTAATTAAAAAATATACATTGTACAAATTTGTAAGGTACAGTATTGAAGTGAAAATGTTTTTTTAATTTATTTATGTGTTTTTAACCTTGGATGGTTAAGGTTCACAATTGGGTCCGGTAGGCAGAGCTGCGATCGCGTTTTAGAAGTTTTTTTTTTTCATTTTTGGTGTATCGGTCAAACCGGGTAGTTGGTGCTGCGATCGGATTCTAGGAATTTTTTTTATTTTGTTGCTTTTTCGCATATCAGTTACTTGCGTCTTAGCTGAGTGTTGTTCTTACATTAAAATTTGTATTTTTAACGGACTACTGTGTTTAGAGAATACTTTGAATTAAATCCGATAGGTAGTGCTGTTCTGACAATTGTTAGTTCTGACATTATTTACATTCTAACTTTTATAAAGTGAAATGTTAAATTTTCTTAAATTGCTATTGTTCAGTTTTTTAAGGTTTTATGAAACTTTCAGTTGTTGTCATTTAATCTGTATGTATACTCAGATCTAGCAATAGCGAAGCATTGCCGAGTCTGCTAGAATTGCGCGCTTATTGAGAATATTATATTATATTATTATTTATTGAAATAACGTTTTAAAGTTTAATTAAAAAATGTACATTGTGCAAATTTGTAAGGTGCAGTATTGAAGTGAGTTTTTTCATGAATTTTAGTGATGTATACACGTGCATTCAATAACAATCAACTTAACCTACAAATTTAAATTGTCAGTTCTCATTTGAATCTATACAACTTACGAAGTATTGAACGGCTCTTTGAAAATAAAAATTTAAGTTAGTAAAATAAATTATAACATTTATAAAATTAAAATATAAGTATATTTATAAAATTGAATTTATAATGCTTTACCCGATTAATTTTATAAAAAGTTTTCTAAAATTATTTTTAATTTACAATTATCTAAAATTTGGTAAAATAGATGTTAAAATAAAGAATGAGAAAAGTGATAAAAGTTTCTACTAAAATTTTAACTACGTTGATTTTTTACAGTGCTTTAATTTTTTATTAATTGATTAATTAAGCTATTACATGATTATGAAACATCAAAATTATTAAATTAAATTTTAAAAAAATATCTAGGAGGTACTTTTTTAGAATGATGTTAAGTGAAAATTAGTAGTAATGTGGATGAAAATTTATTAATTACACTAATTATTAATTTTACGACGTTTCGATTTTTTAATTCAGTTTTCATCGGACATCTCAATATTTAGTGAAAATAAATATTAATTAGTCAATAAACCCATTACAATAATACAACAATCACAAACTGATAATAGTCATATTAATGAAATTTCGTCCATATTCCTGCTAATTTTAACTTAATTAATTTACTTATATTTATGTGTGTGCATTTATTACAGAATAATGCCGCAACAGGATAACGTCTGTCGGGTCCGCTAGTACCCGACTAGCGGACCTGACAATTGTCAGCTAGTACGGGACGGTATTATATTTGTGTATATGTGTGTTACGATGAGGATTATCGGTAGGCTTTGAATATCACAGAACCGCTTTAAAAATACAAATAATTAATTTTATATACCAGTATAATTGTTTTTATTCATCCAAAACCTCTTTAAATAAAGCTTAATATAAATTGTGGCTTTAATCTTAACGTATATTTCCGGTAATAATATAATGAAAAGAGAATTCTTAAGAGCGTAAAATCAAAGGAATTATTTCCCTTCATATTTTAATTTTAAACTCGGAAATTATTTTTCTATTGTTTTCAGTTATCTTTTAATTTTGATTTAACGTTCCTACCAAGGATTTTTTTATAGCCTCAATAGTTGTTCGTAATTTACAAACAGATCTATAATAACAAACGTTTTAAAGAAAAGAAAAAGATACAAAAAAAGAAAGCGGTAAAAAATTATTTTTATAAACACTTACAATTAATATATTGACCTTTAAATTTGTGCTTATTTTAAAAAATCCGATCTGGACTATTAAATTACACATACACATTTTTTAAATGAAAATTATACAAAATTTTATTTCATTAATAACTTCAGATATTTTTTCATTTTTTTTTTTTTTATTATTGTTATTATTGAATTATTATTTATTGTAAATGTTTCTTTTACAATTATAGGTTAATAAAAGATTAATAAATAAATATATATATTTAAAAAAAAAAGGAAATGAACTCTGATTTGAATCGATGTGCCTTACCCTAGTAACATCCAAATATCTAATTAATTAAATCTTATTTGGCTATAACTCTGGAATCAATGAAAGTAAGTACCACTTATGATATATTGTTGAAAACCGCTAAATAAGGGCTTATTACTACAGTTTAAAAATCTAAATTTTATGATTTTTGGGCTTTTTTGGATATTTTTGGTCCAGTCGATTGCAATCAAAAGGAGAGGTGCAAAACTAGATGTTACAGCAGTCCTAAATCCAAAATTTCAACATTCTACGGCTAATCGTTTTTCAGTTAGCGAGTTACATACATAAGTACGTACAGACTTCACGCCAAAATCAGTCAAAATGAATTCAGGGATGATCAAAATGAATATTTCTGTTGAAATCTAAAAACCGGATTTTTTGCTATTACAATACTTCCTTTACTTCGTACAAGGAAGTAGAAATACTTGAGGAAAATATTATTTTTTAGAACAGTTTTTTAAAGTGTATTTAAATGTATACGAATATGTACATATATATATAACTCACAAGAAACGCAGAAAACAACAAAAATGAGTCTTTTTAAAAATAAGTAAAGAAGTTTAGAGAATACTGTACTGAGTGTGATGTGATGGTTTCAGAATGGGGGAGTATGGGCATTTTTCTTTTTCATGCATTTTTCGTTTTTTTTTACCGTAAGTAATTGTCTTTAATAATCTTCTTTAATTTTCTTTGTAATTGTCTTTAATTTTCATGTAAAAATCATTATGACATCTTAATTAAAAAAATTTTAATTTTTCTGAAAAAAATAATTAAAATAATTTTTCTGGAAATCTTACTTTACTTTTAACTTTAACTTTTCTTTTTTTTTACTTTATCTTAAATATATGTTTAATAGTTTCATTTAGGAGCGATTCTTGAATGTTTATTTATTTTAAAAAAAGGCTGTTCATAATGATAGATGAATTTTGTAGCTATGAAAAATTCCAAGCCTGACCGGGATTCAAATTCAGAACTTTCTGGAAGAAACGCAGAGATGGCGGAGCTACCTACCTCTTCGCCAAGTTGATTGACGGAGAATGCATCTACACACGCGCGCGCGCACACAGAGAGAGAGAGAGAGAGAGAGTATGTTATAAAAGAATTGAAACCTTTAGTAACTTTTCAATATATAACATAGAAAAATTAAATCTAGCTAATAGATCAGTCAGTAAGGTTCAAAAAGGACGAGTTTGTTACCCGGAAAACAGTTGCGGTATATTTTGAAGTACGTTTCCTAAATGAAAACGTACATATTTTAAACTCGCAATTCGGTGTAATAAGTGTTTAAATAATGTTTTCGTGCAATAGTTGCTTTTTTTTTCGTTTTCTGTTTGTAAAGTGAAAACCGATAGAGCATAAGTTCTAAAGACTATTCAATAAAGTTCTGGAACATTGTAAAACCTGTAAAATGAAACCTTATGCGTTTGGATTGATGCACTTTCGCCGAGAAAGTGCATCAATCCAAAAGTGGTTTTTTAGTACGAAAATTTCTAACTATGTTGTTTTTGGGTTTGAAGCATCAGCTTATAGGTAAAACATAGGTAATGTCTTAAAGAATATGTGTGCACAAGCCGGTTTCTATCGGATGCACACTTTGTGCACAATAGACATTCTAAATTTTTCACGTCTCTTTTCCTGCAGCGCTCATTCTCATACGGTCTCTTAAATGAAAGTTTAAGACAGATTCGGAAACTAGAGAAGCTAAACAACAATTCATTAATTTACTTCCATTCGTTAAAATGCTGTTAAATTACTTCAAAATTCACTCAAACCTCGAGTGTTACATGCGAGTACACCGAGCGAGGCGGTGGTATCGTGGGAATACGGCAGCAGCGGGGAAGTGCAGCACAGTGCTCGCATCAAACATATGCCTCCAAACGTATAACGTATCAGCAAAGAACGAAAAAAAAGCATTTTTTTCACAGAAACATTATTTAAACAATTGTTACACCAAATTGCAAATTTAAAACGTATACGTTTTCATCTACAAAACGCATTTGAAAATATCCCGTAATCAGTTTCGGGTAACAATTTTGTCATAATAAATGTCCTGTTGGACTGGTCGGTCTATATTGCTGCTACCACAAAATTTCTATTCTTTAGTATAAAACTGTCTAGCTTATGTAGTGATATCAAATTTAAAAAAAAAAACAGTAGTTAACTTTTTAACCTTTTAACCAGTAGTTAACTGGTTTGTCTTAGGCAGTAGTCTAAAGTATCTATTTAATAACAGTGAAACACTAAAATAAATGAAATTCAGAAAATCGTCCAGCCTCATAACGATTTATTTGTAGGTGTGAAATCATTACTTGCGAAATACTGTACGCCAGTTTCAAAGTTAGCTGTGAAAGATATCGTAACAAGACCGGTTAAAACGGATCAGCGTAACGGATTTATTCCAATTAATAAGAAAGTAAGAAAGAGAAAATAATAATGAAAAGAAGAATCAAGAGGAACTAAAAAGGATTCTTTTTTCAGAGTAACGGTTTCGTTTAAAAATCTGTTTTTGTAATACAGACAATGGCACCACCAAAAGCTGTTGTCCGACCAGAAGGGTTACCGGACGGGAATAAGAATATATAGAAAAACATAAGAGCGCGGACGATGAAACTTATAACGCTTCAACAATTAAGATGTGGCGGGTACTGGTTATACAGGCCAGGGGATATAAGTACTGCCAGGCTCCAGCCAACAGAGTCAGTAGCTCTGCGAGGTCGTGTTCGGCGTAATCATAATAGCAGGATCAAAAGCGTTTAGTAACTACGAGTGAGGAATACGACACGAGTATACCAGTAAGGGCAGTGGGTGAATACAAGAGGTTGTTCAGTGAATTATCAGTAAAAAGTAGTGAAAGTGACAGTATTATATTCATTCATAAAGCATAGGGTAGTTCTTTTATAAACAATAAAATTAATAACTCTAATACTAAATTGAATCGTATAAACTTTACACTTTTCTATTGGTATCTTTTTGTTAATACAATATTAGTTCCTAACGGTCAGTGTAATGGTTTTAGTAAATTGGACTGTATTTCGGTATTTATTAATTTAACTGTCATTAAATAAATCTTGCCTTTTTATTTTAATTATTATTTTGTATCTTATACATATTGGCATTATCATTATTATTATTATTATCCCACACTTTCACAGCTTTTACTTTTGCCGGTGACATTCCTTAAACTCGGAGTAATTTATACCAACGAGATTATGCTTGCTATTGTTGACTGAGTGCCGTCCGGGCAACATGGCAGGTGTCAATTATTACGCTCCTTTGCATTAGCGGGTGGGTCTTCCACTGGATCTTCAGTTTTTAAAGACTGTTGTGCAAAATAGATGGTATTATTCCCTCCGCAGATTTAATTATCGGTATTATATAAACTTCTTTTTGATTCCACGTTTCTTTAATTTCAAATGTAAGATCTGTATATTTCTGCAGCTTCTCATTGTGTTTAGTGTTGATGTTGTTACTTGATGAGATGGCTACGTCTATTATAACCCCTCCGTCATAATAGTAACAATTATTATTATTATTACATTTTTTTTCTGAATTTTTATGGGCATCGACTGCTAAGGCCATTAGCCCTCGTCACATTCTTTAAAAGAAATTATTGTCTCCATCAGGATCGTCATATGTAAGGGTGTAAAGGGCCCTTACATTTTATTTAAAAAACACAAACTTCACAATATATATTAAGATATAAAAGACAGGACAATCACAAACAGTTACGGGCTGTAAAGGGCCCCAATATTAAAATTTGAGATAAGGTTCTCAAAAGACCATGAAATTAAAATTTCAACTTATCAATACCATTTCTTTCTTTTGATATATATATAAAACTACCGCTTAGAGATTTATCACAGCTTTAAACTTTCATTTTATAGACTTTTAAGAAGTCCACTGGCGTGTAAAAATGCAACTATATTTTCTTCATTTCCATTATCCAGATCAGCACTAATATTATTTTTAAGACGGAACCTCTTTCTGAGGTCCTCATATATGGTACACTCTTCTATTAGATGCTTGATTTTCAGTGTTTTATTACAAACACCGCACATTGGTCTCACTTCGCCGGTTAACACATATAAATTTGTTAATCGGGTGTGACCGATTCTAAGTCTGGTCACCGCTACTTGTTCACGGCGAGTCAACTTAAAGTCACTTTTCCATTTATAAGGAGAAGTTTTTACAGAGTTTAATTTTGTATTTAAACTCCTCCATTCAGCATTCCACTTGTTTTTTACTATGCTTGTTAGACGGTTTTTAACATCTGCCACTCTTACAGGAAATGCATCCAAATCGTCGCAGACTGTTGCCTTTCTGGCAGCTTCGTCTGCGATTTCATTACCTGTAATACCAGCATGCCCCGGAGTCCAGACAAATACGCAACGCTGTCCTCGTTATTTTAGAACGCAGAAAATGGACAGGATGTTTGCAATTAGGACATCCTTAATGTTCTTGTTCTGAATTGCGACAAGTGCACTTAAAGAATCGGAACATATTAGCACTCTCTCTTCGCAATAGTGTTCAGTGTAGCGAAGAGAAATCACTGAATTGCAGTGATTTCTGCCGTGTAGACACTGGCCACATCTGGCAGTTTCCAAAAGTGGGCTTCTCCATTTACATATTGAGCATCCAATACCATGTTCGGTTTTAGAACCGTCAGTATAAATTCTAATATGTTCTTCGTAACTACTGACGGTTGCTAAAAATTCCTGTTGGTTGATCACTGCTGGTTTCTTTTTTATTTCTCCTTGAGTCCATCAGGACTTTGATGAGGAATTCTCTTCCTACAAAAGTGTACACAGCACGTTTTTTCTGATGAGAATTGGAATCCGTTATTCCTTGCAACTTCATTTAGAGCATTGATCGCTCGTTGCAATTTGTACCTCACCATTATTACATTATTATTAATATCTTGTTTATATGTCTCTAGAGTAATAAGTTGCATTTATAAGAAAGTTTTAGTTTGTTACTCTCTCAATATCCGGATCAAACCTCAAACACGCGACACTATTAAAAGGCCGCTGTTTTGATCCAAACTTGTATTTACCGCTGGCAAGAGCCATGGCAGTATTTCTCTAGTAGAAATTGCCAATGTATCTGGAATGGCAATTTCGTATTTACTTCTTAATTCGTGGTACCTAATTCCGGCTGGCCTGGAATAGGTAGCACGACGTTCGTATAATGCAGCCATAGGATGGTTGTTGAAAAGTTTATTATTTATATGGGCAGGATAAGCCCATATATTTGCTGCGTATCGTAGTAAAAGGATCTCTCTTCTATAATGTAGTGGCATTATTACGGCTTCAGACATCAAACTAGCCGCCGGACTTGTGCGGAAAGCGCCTGTTGCATATCTTATTCCGCTATTATGAACTACGTCTAACTTTTTTAAATGCGACTTTCTAGCGGATGAATATACGATACATCCGTAGTCTAGTTTAGATTGAACCAATGCTTTATACAATCTCAATAATCTCTCTTTGTCTGAGCCCCAATTTAAGTTCGATAAACATTTTATAATGTTTAGGGCTCTTTTGCATCTATCACTCAAGTCCTGTATATGTAATCCCCATGTAAGGGATTTATCCAATACTAGTCCTAAATATCTTACGTTGTCTTTATATTGTATTGGATTATCATCAATTATCAACGCAGGACTTTGATGAGGAATTCTCTTCCTACAAAAGTGTACACAGCACGTTTTTTCTGATGAGAATTGGAATCCGTTATTCCTTGCAACTTCATTTAGAGCATTGATCGCTCGTTGCAATTTGTACCTCACCATTATTACATTATTATTAATATCTTGTTTATATGTCTCTAGAGTAATAAGTTGCATTTATAAGAAAGTTTTAGTTTGTTACTCTCTCAATATCCGGATCAAACCTCAAACACGCGACACTATTAAAAGGCCGCTGTTTTGATTAAACCTGTTTAAGCCCAATTTCAAAGTGTATTTTACGTTAAAGTGTTTTTCAATATCCTTCAAAATAATAAGTCACAACTTTACTCTATCCGTTTAAAATTTTTGAGTTGCCTCCAGGATTCTTGAGACATGATGGTTTCATTTCGAAAAATAAATTGTTCCCGGTAGAAGCACGGGCTAAACTTAATTTATTTTTATATTTGACTGTTATTAATTATTATTATTAATTATTTAATGGTTCCAATGTATAAATATATATATATATATATATATATATATATAGAGAGAGAGAGAGAGAGAGAGAGAGAGAGAGAGAAAGAGACAGAGACAGAATCGAGTTGAGAGCCTCAATCTCATTCTTTTACTGAAGGAAATTTTTATTGGCAATAAAAATATCCGCTAGACATATAACAAGAAAATTTATTCTAAACCTGCATTTTTATTTTATGGCTATTATTCTTGTTTATTTTCTTTCTTATTTATTATTGCTTACTGGCTTTGAATATCTCCTACTTCGTCTAGACACTGTTAGCCGTTTTATCCCACAGTACCATATTAAAGGTATGATAAACACGTTCCCGCGAATGAATTATATAAAATAGAATATATGATATCACTGTTTAAACTTTATATGTATATTTTTTTATTTTCAGTAATTGTTAGTTAAGAATAAGGTAGAAAAAAAAATGTTTGTTGTAAAAACGTCGATTGAATTTCGTTTAAAATTTAAAATCCAGTAGTAAATTTATGAACCGTATATTTATTTTCAGAAGTATCTATTATAAATTCCAAGTGAGAAAATTATTACATCGTAAGCCGTAAGGCATTTATTATCAAACGAAAATGCTGATGTAAAATGGGACACTTCATTTAAGACATGTAATGGAAATTTTAAATGTAAAAATGAATCTCTAACCGTCTTGAAAAACTTGTTGACAAAATTTCTTTTTTTAATTTCAATTTTGAGTGAGAAAAAACTCAAATAAATCATTACCAAAAAATAGGATAAACTCTTACCTCAATATTTAAAATCTAGACAAAGTTTTCTGCAAAACTTTGATTTTTTTACATTATTTTTTAAACATCCAGAGTTTTAAAATATATGTAAAGCTTTGTCTGGAAACAGCTCTGGAATAAACTGAAATAATTTATAGAGTAGCGTTTAAGACAGAATTATCATGCATGTACTTTTTAGTCAAAACTAACGGATACAGAAAAAACGAGCGAATCCATCGACCCAAATTCTGGAGTAGTTCCTTTTTTTTATCCATGGAGTAGCATATTTATCCGTTCCAGACTGCTTTGTATAATATACTACCGTGCATCTATCGGAACAAAAAAATTTATTTATTTATTTACTACTATTTTTATTATAATAATATTTTTATTTTTATTATAAAAGATCTTCGGTTATAACATTACCTAAAAGATTCTTAGTTCGATTCCTGGTGTAAATTCATCCTTATTAATTTCATCCTGATTCTTCATAACCATAGTTACGGCTATGTCAATAACATCTGGAACAGAAAAAAATAAACTAAGCTGTTGATTCTGCAAGTGCAACTTTCCCGGAATCTTCATTTAAATTTAATCTTGAACTTTATTCTTATGACCTTAGATTTTATTTTAAAAAATATATTATTTGTTAAAACTGTAAAAAAAAATGATCACCCGTTAATTCCCTTGTTAAGGTATTATATCTTCAAGTATCAAATAATTTAAACAGTTATTTTGAACATTTGTACTAAAATTTATGAATGTGTTAAAAAAAAAATTATCTACCACGACATGTTAACGTTTTATAAAAAAATACATAAGCTTTCATACAAAATTTTATGATTGTAAACTTCTGTAATGACGTTAAAGAACAATTTAGATTCGGAGTAACAGTACAAGGTGAAAAGATAAAGTTGCTACGATTTGCCGATGATATAGTAATTCTAGCCGAGAGTAAAAAGGATTTAGAAGAAACAATGAACGGCATAGATGAAGTCCTATGCAAGAACTATCGCGTGAAAATAAACAAGAACAAAACAAAAGTAATGAAATGTAGTAGAAATAACAAAGATGGACCACTGAATGTGAAAATAGGAGGAGAAAAGATTATGGAGGTAGAAGAATTTTGTTATTTGGGAAGTAGAATTACTAAACATGGACGAAGCAGGAGCGATATAAAATGCCAAATAGCGCAAGCTAAACGAGCCTTCAGTAAGAAATATAATTTGTTTTCATCAAAAATTAAAGATTTTTGATAGTGTATGTTTGGAGTGTCGCTTTATATGGAAGTGAAACTTGGACGATCGGAGTATCTGAGAAGAAAAGATTAGAAGCTTTTGAAATGTGGTGCTATAGGAGAATGTTAAAAATCAGATGGGTGGATAAAGTGACAAATGAAGAGGTGTTGCTGCAAACTGATGAAGAAAGAAATATTTGGAAAAATATAGTTAAAAGAAGAGACAGACTTATAGGCCACATACTAAGGCATCTGGAATAGTCGCTTTAATATTGGAAGGACAGGTAGAAGGGAAAAATTGTGTAGGCAGGCCACGTTTGGAATATGTAAAACAAATTGTTAGGGATGTAGGATGTAGAGGGTAATGAAACGACTAGCACTAGATAGGGAATCTTGGAGAGCTGCATCAAACCAGTCAAATGACTGAAGACAAAAACAAAAAAGTAAACTTCTGAAATGTAAAAGCAAATAAATACCAATGTAAAATACTTACACGTTAAAATCAACTGTAACCAAGACGGCGACCATTT
The DNA here is from genome assembly GCF_047948215.1 of Lycorma delicatula. NCBI lineage: Eukaryota > Metazoa > Arthropoda > Insecta > Hemiptera > Fulgoridae > Lycorma > Lycorma delicatula. The sequence goes on from NC_134460.1 coordinate 161,185,318, forward strand.
AACGATTTCTACTACTAGTTTTAAAGGAGATCAACAGTATCTCTTAAATAACCGATCAATAGTTGAAAAAATAAAAAAATATAATTTAGCAAATATTATTTTCGTTTTGAAACCGTCAAATTCCAAGCCCGATGGGGGAAAACTTAAATACTTTAAGTGTTAATATAAATATTAAATGGACGCCATTTTGTTTAGCTTGTCGTAATCCGAAGCGTTTTACGACAAAATTATTTTTCTTGTTCTTTAAATTTATGTGTTTTTACCCTATCCTTTCCATTTATAATTTTTGAGTTGTCCGTAAGGGCATAGAATTTTGTGATCTCATACCAAAATATTGTGATCCCATGTTTCATTAACTCGCCGTATAAAATATATTTCAGTAATTTCGTAACCGTGATTTTAGTATTTTAAAACTAAATTTAAAAAAAAAAATTAAAGTAAAAAATAAAATTAGTTTATTTTAAAACTAATTTCGAAGAGATCAAGAAATATAGAAATCGATGTAGATTACCGATAACAGCAATAAATAGCAGACGTAAAAGTAACAGAAAAACGAATAAAAATATTTGACGCTTTTTAATATTAAGTAAAATCCGAAATTACGTTACTGTATATATAGAAAAGTTAAAAAAAATACGTTAAGTAATTTTAAGAACCGATATAGCTATCATATTAATTTTTTAAAACAAATCCCTTAAAAGGGTTTTCTTTGCCCTATCAAGCATTGGATCATGTTAAAATAGTGATGTCTGAGATAGTAAATAACTGTCTACAGATTTTTTTGATAATATTTAAAAAACTGTTCTGAAGAAACAGAAGTCTTCTTCAGAAAAATAAAAACCAATAAGTGATAAATTTATAACTAAATTAATAAATGTGATTAATATCACATTTATTAATTGCTTCAATATCACATTCAGAAAAATAAGAAGAAAAATAGGTTGATACTTAGATGAAGTACTTTACTTTTTATGAGATTAAATTTTGTAACGTGCTAAAATGTTAAAACAGACCAGGACTTGAACCAAGAAACTTTCAAATGAAAGGCAAAGATAATGCTAATCCAAAACGAGATCATTGGAGCGTCATTTATTTATTATGTAAATATCAAATGTTTTTTTTCTTTTCAAATTTAGTTTTGGTTCAAGAATTTATTTTATCGAACGAATGTTCTTTCTCTTTATCGTCGTTGTGCTTTGGAATTCCTTTAGTCATTATTTGAATTCCTTTTCATCCTTTCCTATTACCTTACGATCGACCAGATTTTCTCTCAATCTCGACTTTTTTTTTATTGAATTACATTGTTCTAGATTTCTTTACTATTATTATTATTATTTAATATTAGTATTTTCTTTTGGTTTCAATTTAATCAACATAAAATTATTTTCTTTTTAAGGTTACTGATACATTTGTGTATTAAAAATAACCTACGGGATGCGGTCTTCTGCCGCCTTAATCCGTTCGGCTACACCAGCTACATATTTAAAATAACACACCATTGTTTCTTAATAATACTCAAAACCATTCTTTCTTTCAGATTTTCGTGTAAAATAAATCAAAAACCAGTTCCTACAAAAAGCTGTACAACATGTACATATAATTTTTGACTTCAGGGGAATTTCACATTACATCAAAAGATTATTTTTAAATTTATATTGACGACTCTTATATAGAGCTCGGTTAAACAAATTAAAATTTTTATGGAAACAAAATTTGGAGTTGTTTGGAATAACGAAATTCCTTAAAATTAAGACTTAAGCGTTCATAAATTGTATTTTACATCCATAAATTAGAAATTAAATTGCAATAGAGTTAGTGAAAACCAGACGTAATTAAAATTGAAATATTTTGATAAGGGATTGTTTTTTTTTAAAAGTTTTTTCGCAAATATCACTTTTTATATCTAAGAAGTAATAAATTAAGGGAAAAAATTCCCCTCAGATATTTTTATCGAGATACGATAGCCCAACCTTTTTCTATCTTCCTAATATGGTATTCATTTTTTTTCTTAAAAATTTAATACCATTAATGTTCCTGTATAGAATCCATTCTAACAAATTTTAATGTTTACGTTAACGTAATTTATGCGTATTTATTTTCCTAATGTATACATTGCGATCTGTTGTGAACAATAAGTAACCCCACCCGCGGCCAATCAGATGACATATAAAGGATATATATATAATCTTGTACAGACTCAGACCGACCATTCCTGTGACATTATTCATGATAATGTGGTTAATTGAACCCCAACCACCAAAGTACACCGGTATCCGTTGACTAGTATTCAGATTCGTTTAAAAGCAGCAACTAAAGTTTACTAGGATTTGAACCTGAGAACCTTCGAAAATGAGTTAAACAGCTGATTTGCGACGACGAGTTAACCACTAGAACAGCCCGTTGGGTTAAGATTATAACGTTTAAGTGTTCCATATAATAAATAAGCAAAAAAAAAAAAACAAAAAAAACAGTTTGTTACAAACTGTTACCGGCTCGATTTCATTTATACGTAATACATATCACATTTACAGAAATAATACAATTCTTATGATTAAATGTTGTTTAATAAATGAAATCGCCCGGTATGAGTTTTGTAACAAGTTTTTCTATTATTTGCTTATATGGTACGCTTAAACAATGTTTATTATTTATTATTGTATATCTATTTTCTATTATATATATTTAATGTGTATATTTTTTAAACAAAATTCTAAATTAATAACAGCTTTTGATAATAGAAATGTAGTGTCTTACCTTTTTTGATATCAGTATCATTTTGTTAAAAAACAGTTTTATTTATATTACAGAAATTTTTGTTTTTTGAGCTGAAGAAATGATATCTGCGATACTTTTACTGTACGGTTTACAATTTCATTTTTTTTTTTTATATCACTGCATTTGTTATATTATTCTTTTATTTTTTTTATTTTTATTACACTAATTATCTTATGGATTTATTATTAAAATTTATTAAAAAATTTGTTTCATCTTCAGTACATTAATTTACATAAGAGAATTTATTATAAAACAAGCTATTTCCTTTTAAATTTTATTATTTCAAGTATATTATCAAGTTTTTGTACGCTACCTAGTACTATGAAGTACTGTTATCTAGCGCCGCGATTCGTAAATTTACATTAAAAAAATGACATGTTCGTCCCGCGGTTCATCAGATGGAAAATAAACGTTGTCTAACAAAATTCCGGGTATGGTTTGAAAGTATTCTTGATTAAAAATCTAATTCAACTGAAATATAATGTCTTTATCCTAACTTTTATTATTTTTTTCCGCATTTTGATTTCACTGTTAGGTTAGAGCATATGTATGTGTAGAACTGTAAACGTAGTTCGTTGACTTCGTCGCCTCTTACCGATGAAGTTCTAACAAACTCCGTGATATATGAAATTTTTTATGAGTCTTAAAATATCCCTAAAACAAATTATTTAGATAATTAATTAAATCGCAGTAGAATAAAAAAAAAAAATTGATTGAAATTTCAGTGTTTAAATTATTTGAGGGCAGCAGTGGCTTTTGAAAATAAAAAAAATTTTTTTTATCCTGTACCTTGATTGACTTGAGCCATTTCGTCCGTTCGACGTTTACCAGCCCAATACAGTTCACCCTCACTCTTTGCTGTGGTTCTAACGCCCTGTAATTCAGGAGAAGCCGATAGATGCAGGGCTTTCATAGTCTCTTGTCGACACAGAGGGCATGTTGCTGATTCGGTGACTGCAATGCGGTAGAGGTGGCTCTGGAGATAGTCGTGCCCCATCTTCATTCGAAACCGTGCAACGGCCACACCCCTTGGAAGACCTACTGGCGCTTGTCCGTTTTCGTCGAGTTTTTGATGCCCTTTAATTCTAGCCGCCGTTTCTGCTCAAACTCTTCCATGACTGATGATTTGATTAATTTTTGCCGTCACAAAAGGTATTGGTTTATCGGGTTGTTCCTTACCGACACCTTCTTTAGATAATTGATCAGCATTTTCATTGCCGATAACCCATAGTATGCCGGTATTTACTATAAAATGATTTGCACGCCTTCTAAAATCAATTCGTAACAAATATTAACTGTATTTATGGAATATCAGAAAGCATCAGAAACGGCATCTTTTAATAATATTAATAGTATAAAAATCCCACAAAAATTTGTTTTTTACTGGAACTATCGTATCAAGTTTTGACATCTTCTGCTTTAATATGTCCCCCCTCACCACCACAATGGATTTTCTAAAAGTTTTAATAGGATCAATAACCCGTACACAGAACTCCTATCAAATTTCAGGTTTTTACGTAAATCTCGGTGTGAGATACTATGCGATGCAGAGACCGGTACACGAACATAATTTATAAACGATTTTTACCGCTTGACATTTCATAGCCCCAGGATCAAAAAATTTACTTACTAGTATATGTGGACGGGTTGTTTTTGATATGATGGTATACAATAGCATATCCTGTAATGTATACTACAATATAGAAAAGGGATGAAATCTATGATATACACTTAACTTAACACTTAAACTACAGTTAAAATACCCTCTGCTCATCTGGGCATAACTGTTTATATTCTTCAGTTGGATTCCTGTACCGTCATATAATAATATTGGGAATAAGACAAACTTTACTTCTCCTTAAAGAAACTTTAGCCTGTTTTCAGGTAGTTCTTCAGTTTTGGGTGGAAAACCAAACTTATTATCGCATGAATTAAATAAATAAATCGTTTATTTTGTTCACAGCATAATAATACATCATACAGATCGCGCTATGCTACTTCATGGGTAAAATAAAAGGAATTGCCTGGATTCCCATTTATCTGGATAGAAACCGTGGAAATTTTTCTAGATGGAAAATTTCAAGCGAAATCGTGGAAAAACCTTGATCAGTACAGCATTAAAAAAAAACAAATTGTAAAAAAAAAATTAGTTTTTATTAAAGCCCACATTAATTATTAAAAATGTAAGCAAATACAAAAAATAAAACCACATTAGCTGTCATCAATGAAACACAAATTTATTTACACATTAATTAGAGTATAGAAAATTCAGGGTTTTTTAATTAGTATTATTTAAAAAATTATCGATGTAATAATAATACTGTTTTTTGTAAAAGAGTAGTTTTTAATTGCATTTTAAACAAATCGGTGGAAAAATATTTCAAATTTTTCACTGATTTATTAGAAATAGCTTAGAAATTTTCTTGGAATTGGAGAGAAAAAATAAGGGTGCGGGGCTTACATAAAACATAGCCTTTAGCCAGGATAATTTATATGAAGTAAATGTTTTCTTAGAAGTACCTAAATTCAGTCATATAAATATAGTTACATTAGGCTTTCGATTATCAATACCGGATGCCGCTTATACAGAATACATTCTTAATTATCAACATCCTGTTCATATTATCGATAGGAACGAAGTTACGGTATTTTTATAAAATTGATTAATTCTGTATAGGCTGCATCCGGTTCTAATGACACTACAGTTATAGTATCAGTTACCCATCGTCGTCTTGTCTTTTCGCCATAGTCATTGTACTGTTTGTATATGTGGACGGTTATTTGTATTTTATCTTTTTAGTTTAATTTAATATGGTAATTTATTTTAATTACGCCATTAAAATGAGTACAAAAGGACAGCGTCTACGACCTTTTACAGTAAATGAAAAACTGAGCGTTATAGAAGAGGCTGAAAAAATTTGGAAATCGGGCGGCAGGAAGAAAATTTGACGTAGATGGAAGCTGCATTCCAGACTGGTGTAAGAAGAAACAACTTCTGGCGAAAGGTACTGGTAATAAAACGGCTTTTCGTGGCTTAAAAACCAAAATACACAGACATAGAAAAAAAATTGTATGACTTTGTTACGGAAAAAAGGAAATGCACTTTGCTGTCACGATAGAAATGTATCAATCATATGCTCGTGAAATCGCTAAATCATTGAATAAAGTTCATTTTAAAGCAAGCCGTGTTTGGATAACACGATTTTTTGCACGAAATGATTTGTCAATAAGACGAAAAACGACCATTTCCCAACGACTTCAAGACGCTTATGAACAAAAAATATTACATTTTCACAAATACATAATAAATCTTAGAAAAGATAAAGGCTATTTTCCTTCTCAAATAGGAAACCCTGACAAATACCCGTATATTTTGAAATACCTTTTGACAAAACCGTAAACAAAAACGATGAAAAAAGTGTTACGATTCGCACTGGTGGTAATGAAAAACAAAGGTGTAGTGTTATGCTTTGCATTACTTCTGATGGATCAAAATTACCTCCGTACATTGTTTTTAAAAGAAAAACTCTTCCTACCGTACAGGTAACTGGAGTTATTATCATAGCACAGGAATCAGGTTGGATTGACGAAACTTTAATTTTAGATCGGATCAGGTGTGTATGGCAAAAGCGATCAGGAGATTTACTTAATAAAAAAAATACCGGTATGCTAGTGATGGATAGTTATCGGGGATATACGACTGATAAAGTGAAAGACATTTTAAAAAAGGGTATGACAGGCCAAGTAATAATTCCAGGCGATTTGACGGTAATTATTTGTTAACGTAATATTAATATTGTAATTTAAATGAACGAATTAAACGCTTTACTTTCTGAATATTTTCGTATTTACGTATTTTTTTATCATATCTGATGCACTTTAAAATACCAGTATATACTCGATTTTTTTTTAGATTTTCGGTCCGGAAAATCGAGGTGCGGGTCTTATTCAGGGGGGGGGATACTTGAATAAATACGGTATTTCATTAATTAAAATTTTATTTGGCTATAACTCTGGAACCAATAAAAATAATTACCACTAATGATATATCTTGAAAATCTCTCGATGAGAGCTTAGTACTGCAGTTAAGAAAAACTCCAAAATGCAAATTTTTTTGGATTTTGGACTTTTATTAACGCGTTCGGGTCAGTCTATTGCAATCAAAAGGAAAGGTGCACAACTAGATGTTACAACAGACCTAAATCCAACATTTCAACATGCTGCGGCTAATCGGTTTTGAGTTATGCGAGATACATACTTACGTACAGATGTCACGCCGAAACTAGTCAAAATGAATTCAGCGATGGTCAAAATGGATTTCCATTGAAATCTGTAAACCGAAATTTTTTGCTATCACAATACTTCCTTTACTTCCTACAAGGAAGTAATAAGAAACTATTCTTTTTAAATACATTCGTAAATATAAATACAAGGATAAGTAAACATTTTTATTTTTGTTTAAATATCAGTTTTTTATTTTACTCATTCTGAAATTTTGGGGAATCCCCAGCAGTTTATATTTTAGCAATGACTTGCTAATCTATTTGAGGAGTTTAATGGAAAGTATTTAATCACTATCGTATCGTTTCGATGCTGAGTAAGTATATCCTTATCTCATAAATTTTTTAGGCAGATCGGGGATTTTCCGTGAAAAGCTGTCATGTCATACAGTCCTTCGGAAAGGTTTGTTGGTCTTGTTTTATAATCCGTCTTATATCTTTTATTACATGATATCAACTCGTTTCTTTAATTTTTTTCTTCCTTGTACAAAGTAAAGGAAGTATTGTGATCGCGAAAAGTTTCAGTTTACAGATTTCAACGGAAATATCCATTTTGACCATCCCTGAATTCATTTTAATTAGTTTCGACGTGACGTTTGTACGTACGTATGTATATATTTGTGTTTGTATGTATCTTGCATAACACAAAAACGATTAGCCGTAGGATGTTGAAATTTTGGATTTAAGACTGTTGTAACATCTAGTTGTACACCTCCCGTTTTAATTGCAATCGACTGAACCTGAAGTGTCCAAAAAAGCGTAAACAATTTTGATTTTTGACTTTTTTCTTAACTACAGTAATAAACCCTCATTGAGATCTTTTCAACGATACATCATAAGTGGTACTTATTTTCATTGGTTCCAGAGTTGTAGCCAAATGAAATTTTAATTAATGAAATATTTGGATCTTACAAGGGGAAAGATCTTTTTTTTCTTATTTTTAATTTAAATATATTGATTTGTTAATAATTATTAACCTCTCATTGTGAATAAATTTTTAAGATGAATAATAATTCGATAATAACAAAAAATATGAAAAAATATCAGAAGATTTTAATGAAATAAAATGTTATGTACGTTTCATTTTAAAGAATGTGTAAATGTAATGTAATAGGCGTATAAAGAAGTCATGTGCTGTCCACACCAGATTTTTTTTTATTCTGTAAGTTTTAATTAGACGTTTCCGGATCTATTCTAAGGGTATTAGGGCCGAGTGAGTCGCAACGTTCTTGATGGGTAGGCTCTACGTCTGAATCTTCCTTCCTAAAAGTTTTTTTCGCGATTGCTGTATAAAATGCCCATATTAGGGCTTTTAATAACCGGGTTCCTATTAAATAAAGCTCAGTTATTAAAAAGAAACGAATATATATTTTTGGTTATTTTTTAACTTTTTAGCCCCCCTTTTTCTCGCCCACTCACTGTTTCTTACATACTCTTTATAGCGTGACCTTTACACTGCAAAAAACATTATAACGCATCTGTTACTGTGATAAATCGCTTTGTTAACTCCAACCGGAATTAGTTTAGGGGAGTTAGAAATATCGAAAGAGATGAGAAACGTCTATGTTGAACAAAAAATGAAAAAAACGAGTGACAGTGTGATAGCTAAAGATATATGAAGAAAATAGAAAAGCTGAAGTAATGTACATCCATGTACTAGGTCACGACACGACCTCGTGTTGTTTTTCAATGTCTCCTCCCTGCCGTAAACGTTTTTCCCTCGGTTTCATCATAGATTCACTCGTACCACTGCACCCTATTCCTTTATCCTTCTTGACAAATGAGGGGACTTTTAGGTTATGTTCTCAAATTCAGTACTGCACACCTTTATTTGAATTTTAAATCGCGGGATGCCTTCATCAGTTCAATATAGTTTACTATTGCTGTAAATGCTAATTTACTGGGATAAGTATCGCATCGAATTATCATTACAATCGTGCTTATATATGTGTTACGCCCAAACTTATAATTTTCTCGATAAAAATTGAAATAAATCCAGATATCTTTAAACGATATACTTTTAAAAGTAAAACTTAATTTATTTATGTAAATTCATTTATATTTTCATTATTGTTTTAAGTAAATTATAAGCTACCGCTGAATTTTCCTTATTATCTGTTAACAAACAAGTAAGATAAATAATTTTATTATATTTACTTGAGGCACGAGAAATTTATTTAATTTAAATAATAATTAGTCAGACGTTCTCTATACTTCTTATACATGCATTGAAATAAAAGCGAGGCTCCTCTTTAAGGATCACAGGTATTTTAACCCTTTCTGCGATAACGAGGATTCGAAGGAGAATATTATTAGTAATGACATAATTTGGTAGGTAACGGCGAGCGAGTTGGTACAACGAAAGCGCTGTACTTCTACAAACATTACTATCGGTAATCCGGGTTAAAAACAACGATATTTTGTGTTGATACAGCGGTCGTTCATATAAAGTTAAATCCTAGTGGAAAATAAGATACAATTTGTCTAACTTTCTCTCTCACTATCTCTCTCTCACTCTAACCCACTCACTCTCTCTCTCTCTCTCTCTCTCTCTCTCTCACTCACTCACTCACTCACTCACTCACTCACTCACTCACTCACTCACTTCACTCAATCTCTCTCTCTCTCTCTCTCTCTCTCTCTCTCTCTC